>NC_072790.1:10262265-10863693 GCF_028583425.1 Eublepharis macularius
TAACACTAATTTGAACAAGGCCTTATGGTATATTATGACTTAACATGCAGAATGATATCAAGGAATGATTCACCTAGCATAAGCAACATAAATTCTGCCACTGCTTTACTTTCTAGTTTGGCAATTTGCCCCATTTCTGTTCTTGATAACAAGGAAGAACTATATGCAAAATTAAGCTAACTTCTAATTGAGGGCCAAAGCCACACAACCAACCCCTATATCCTCAAAGGTGCTTTTAACAGGTTTATGATTAGCAGCCGTTTCTCTTCTTCTTCCTCCCCCATCCCCATAGCAAACTGCTTTCAAATCTGAGGAGACTTTCCAAAGCGGCTCATGATGTGCCTGAGAAGTCCAACGTTTGAAGACTTAAAATTCCCACAGGACATGCTCAAATGTTTGGAGGGGGCTAGTCCAACGTTCTAATCACTAACATCACCTAGTTTGAGAGTTTTGTACTAACAGGACTTATTATGCCTTTTTATATACTTGTCATATATGCGTCCTGCATATCTGCCATGACTGTACATGGGCTCTGCCTCTGGTCTCTGAGGGTGGGGGAAGTTCTTTATTGCTGCAATGCCAGTAGGTTATCTCACAAATGTTTACTTTCTCTTTCTCACTCTGCTGAGCCAGTGCCCTTGACTGCCAGCTGAAACTGGCTCGAAATGTATCCTCCTTGAGAGCCAAAGATAAGTGCATCATTCTCACAGTCTGCTCTAAAACAATGTCTTGCTCCAACCCCCGTTAACGGTCCTGTCCCAAGGCAGGAAGATTCCCTATAACTAACATTGCTAGCCCCACATACGTCACTTCTGCCAATTCCACTGTCTATGGACCTTGTAATGAATGGATCTCTAATGAAGTTACTTCAACTGGAACACCTGTGTGTTAACTGTGGAGAACTTAGGGACCTAACTGCCAGGGACTGACAATACTACATTGCAGCAACTCTGAGTTTACCACCAAGAATATACTTAATACATACATGACCAACCTCCAATCTCTGCATAATACGCTTATTTATTTACGTCATTTATAGTCCGCCTTTCTCACTGAGACTCAAGGCGGAATACACAGTATGAGGTTAATACAATCAGTATCAAGTACATTTCAATACAATACCATAAGATAAACAGATACAAGTTTAAAAGACATAGCATTAGCAAGGATCCAAGACAGAGTAGAAAAAAATACTGGAGCAAAACGGAATCAGTTCTAAGACTAACATCTGACAACATGGGGTGCTGGTTGTACATAGGAGTGCATATTTAAAGCAGCAGATAATATATAAGGCAAAAATTGTGATGAAGTCTATGATCCCTAACTCATTAGCGAAGCATCTTCCCTACAATTCAGCCCTCCCATTTGAGTAAAAAGCCTTTTTGAATAGTTCGGTTTTGCATCGTTTACAGAAAGCCAGGAGAGGGGGGGGGCTCTTCTGACTTCCTCAGGCAGATCATTCCACAGGGTAGAAGCCACCACAGAGAAAGCCCCTGTACGGGCTGCTGCTGACGTAGCAAAGTTGCCTGTCATCGTCAAACATTGTGCTTTCAGTTCTATGGTGTTCTAGGCATACACCTAAATGCAGAAGTAATATCCCTCAAACTCTGCAATGTACGGTTCTGTAGCAAAACGGTCATCAGCATTTTCATTTGTTTTAGTTATCTCCAACCCACCCTTCTCCCCAATGGGAACTCAAAGTGCTTTACAGAATTCTCCTCTCCTCCCTTTTATCCTCACAACAATCTTCTGAGGTAGGTTAGGCCAACAGCACTCAACAGGCTCAAGGCTACCCAGCAAGTTTTCATGGTAGAAAGAGGATTGGGGTTGCCCAGATCCTAGTCCAACACTGTAACCATTATACCACGCTGGGTACAAAAGTGGTATGATGCAGCAATTTGCCATGTATTTCAACTCACTAGCCCAACTAACTAACTAAAGCACACTGCTCAGCCACCACATCTTGAATACTAACCAATCAATCAATTATAATCTTGAAATATGGGGCTTCAGGAATTTTTGTACACATGAGTTTGCTCTTAAAGTGTAAGTTCAGTTATACATTTAAATACAAAACAAAACTGACTTGCCTTCATTTTGATTCTTATTCATTTCTTCCATCCATGTTGGGATATCTTTCAGAGCAACATACTCCCGTAAGTATTCTTTACGCCTTTCTTCCAGTGTCATCTTCAACAACCGTTCTGTTTAAAAAACATGTATTGGCATTAGCAATGTTATGCTGTTTCCTTTAAGGGAAAGATCAGGACTGTAGTATTAGCACCTGTTAATTTTTTTTTTATGATGTAAATGTCATGATGTAAACGTGCACCTGATTCTGAGCTCCAAGGAGTCTCCGATCTTCGACCTTTTCCACGTGGACTACGTGGCCTGGGCTCAGTGTTGTTGGGAAGTCCCCCCACCCCACCCCACCCTTACAGCAGCATGGCACATTCAAGCATCTCTCAGGTTTTCCCCATCGTTTCTCCCATCTTTCACAACCTACTTTGCTTGTGAAGTTTTGGGAATTACTCAGAAAAGTCTGGATGGCGGCCATGCGCACAGGAAAGTTTGGATTTTCCCAGTCCCACTCACAAGGCAGCCCTCCTCACCACCACCTGGGGGGAGGCTTGTTTTTTTAACCAGATATTGGTCGATCACATTTTCTCAATTTCCATCTTTTATTTTTAAAGAAGTCTCTAGCTTCTTTTATTGTGGGAATACAAGGGAACTAGAGCACCGAGGGAACTGCACCAAAAGGAACTAGAGATGTATTTTTTCTAAAATCATAAACTGAGAATTCAGAGAACGTGAGAGACAAATTGTTGTTATGATGGTGGGCCACTTCCAGGAGACTGGGGGCAGGGAAAATGCACGCAAACCTGCCTTGCGGAGTTCCACCGCTGCTGCGTTGAAGTTCCCCAAGCCCATTCCCTTACTGTATTGCTCATATTCTGAAAGAGTGAACGTTTCACAAAAAGCAGCCCTAAAAGTGATACATTTAGAACCAATTAGCACCACTATTCACTGGCCAAGCCTCTCAAATTAGTCCTTGACTCTGTCATTAAACTGTGTTCTAAGACTCCTGTAGGGGAACATCAAAAAGTTACTTGACACTTTTTTTGCAACCTTGAACAGCATTTAGAACTTGCTTGGTTTTCACGGCCACTCATTTATTACTACAGGAATCCCAAATTTCTGTTAGTATTAATCACTGGACGCTACTGAAATGTTCAGTTGATAGACAACATCTCTGTTAACAAATCCACTCTCTGGTTTTGTTAGGTGGAGTTCAGTTTGCATGTAGCTTTTAAGAATTCTACAAGGCAAGTGCTCTTTTGAGGTATTTGTAGCATCCACCTGAGCTGCTATGTTAGCAGAGACAGCATACACTACTAAACAGTTCAACAGATTCTGCACAGCACCTGAGATTCAGACCATACTGAAAATGCCATCCTTCCATTTAGCAAATAGTAAACAGAAGGAAACCCCACTCTGAGACTATTATCTCACCTCTGGACACATTACTGAATATCTTCTCTTCATTTTAAAGAGCATTTTCCAAAAGAAACTGGTGCAATTCTCAGATTTAATTAATTGGGAAGGGGGTGACAAAATAAATGACATGTGCATTAAGCAACAACTTCAATAAACTGCATGAGCCAAACAGTGTATAAACTCCAGATCACCTTCCCCACCACCACAAATACACACACACACACAGGGAGAGAAAAGACTTCAAAGCCCTGGAAGCATAAGGTTAATTCTGTTCTGTGGCTGCAACACCAAAAACATTCAGAGCAGACACTGGCCCCAACAGGAAAACCTTCAGGCACAGGAAGCAGAATGCATGGTGAGCAGCTCTCACGCATTACTGCCAATGCATGGATCCAATGTCCCGTAGAAGCCTGTCTCGTGAGTTCCACAGTTCAAGAGTCAGCCCAAAGATTTTATCTGGATTTACAGAATTTCAGCGTGCTCACACTGACTTTGTTTGATTGGTGATCAAAGCGAAAGGGACATCTTAGCTAAGAAGCCACCAGCTGCCAAGGTTTGGGTACTCATTCAGTAATAATTTGATTTTCCACAAGTTTTTGCAGAGAAACAGTTTACAGTTGAGACTATGCATACCAAACCACCAAGCAGGTTTTGAATCTTGGGAATATTGTTAAGAAGCCCTGAATTAGACGTAATGCACCCAATTTACAAAACAGTAAGCCTTTGACAAACTTATCAAATTCATGAAAGCATTTATTTTTGTGCTTAAGAACACAGGTTTCCAAAAGTAAACTGGAAAGATTTGTCTGCCCAGTCTTATGAATAAGTCCCATTTCAGAAAACTGTACAAACACCTGCTGAACAGAAGAGATCAAGATAGGTAGCCGTGTTTGTCTAAAGCAGTAGAAAAGAGCAAGAGTCCAGCAGCACCTATAAGACTAACAAAATTTGTGGTAGGGTATGAGCTTTGTGAGCCACAGCTCACTTCTTCAGATATCTATGGCTCATGAAAGCTCATACCCTACCACAAATTTTGTTAGTCTTATAGGTGCTACTGGACTCTTGCTCTTTTCTACTGAACGGAAGAGAGTGAATTTCGCATGGCTTCTTGAAAACACTAGTGTGCAGTAGCAGGCACGCAAGTATTTAAGTTGAGAAAAATCTCAAAGTCCACAAAGGCTCACAACTTTAGTGCAATTTTAGCAGCAAGAGTACAATAGGTAGAAAACCAGGGGAACTCAACACTGAAGGTCTCAGGATCAGCACTTTTTCTAGTAGCAATGTTGCAGTTGTGAGAAAAAAGATGTTGAATATTCTTCACATGGTCCTCCCTACTTGTGATAAAAGAACATAAAACCTGCACATGGCGGCCTTTCCTTGGGTACGAGAAAAGCTATACAGATACACACGTCAACTTTATCAGCAGTAAAACTCGCTTTAGAATCTAGGACATCTGCCTGGAGCTTTAAATTCTAAGCCTTCTTTTTATGTGCATTCACTTGCAGCTTCATGAGTATGAGCAGATGCCATGAGCCAATGCTGCTGGTTGTTGTTATTATTATTGATAGTCCATCTTTCTCACTGGGACCCAAGGCGGATTACACAGTGCAAGGGAAAACAACAGTATCAACGAAATACAATATCAACAAAAGAAGTTAATGTTGCTTTACACATTTAGTAGGGATAAACAATTCTTTCAAAGAAACCACATATTTGCTTCAAAAAATTTCCTTCAGCTAGAAAAGCAAGCTAACACCGCTGCAACAAATGCTTTCTACAAACTCAGTCTAGCCTGGAAGATGGCCCCTATCTTGACACGGCTTATTTGGCCACCAGGATCCATGCCACTGTAACACAGAGGCTAGACTACTGTAAAGCATTCTACATAGGTCTCCCCTCAAAGTCAATTCAGAGACTCCAGTTAGTGCAGAACACCAGCTTTGTTAGAGCCCGGCAGAGCTCAGCAAAGCATGCACATCACTCCCGTTCTGCAGTCTCTCCACGGGCCACTCATGTTACTGGGCTCAGTTCAAGGTTTTGGCCATGATATATAAAGCCCTTCATGGCCTTGGCCCCTCATATCTACGGGACTGCCTTTCTGCTTATGCTCCGCCATGGCAACTTGGCTCGTTTGAACAGGGCCTTCTGTGGGTGTCATCCTGCAAATGGGCGAAACCAACAGCTGCCCCATCTATGCATATTCTCTGTTGTGACCCTCACTTTGTGGAGTGGCATGCCTGATGTGCCTGGTCTGTTGCTGTAAGTATGATCCTCGAAGGTAGTTTCCACATCATTAAACATGGCATGTCAAATTGTTTATGCTTTGTTTTGGCATTGTATCAGCTCTTTTGATTCTTCACTTTCCTACTCATTTTTCAACTTTCAGCAACCCACGCTCCCTTGTATTGTTTACTGAATGGCAAGCCATTGATTGCATAAGCTCTCTCGAGCCTCAGTGAGGGAGCCATACCGCTGAAGACTTCCCGCCACCCATGCAGCAAAATGCTGTATTTTAATATTTTATACCCGCCAATTTTAATTGTTTTGATATGTTTTAATGTTTTTATAATGTTTTTACTGTTTTAAACTGTTGTTAAACCACCCTGAGCCCGTCTAACGGAGAGAGCGGTCTAGAAATATGATTAAATAAATAAAGTGAATAAAATAAATAAATAAATGTACAGCTGTTTTATTTCAGCTGCCCTCCTCATCCATTGCACTAGGACTTGCTTCAGATTCTCCCTTTTCCTCACACTGTTTCAGTTTGCACGTATAAAGAGCAATGTTGCAAGCAAGAAAGCACGCCATGCTTTTGTTTCTTAAGTGGGACAAGTAAATGACCTTTCAAGTCTAGGTGGATAATTTCTTTCAAAAATATGAATTAAAACATGAGGTTTCTTGCAGTTAGTCTTTCACTCACACATGCACACATTCCTCCTTAACTTGCGTTTGTTTAGGGCAAGCCAGATTTGAAGAACGGCACGACAGAGTCGACCGTTTTGGCCTGTACAGGACTATGAGATATACAGGCAGAGATCAGCCTGCTGAAAAACTGGGAGGGGGTGGAAACGCACGCCTGCCCAGGCATCACAAGCAGGGAACAACAGAAGACACACACCCGCAAGGTGAACAGAAGCCGAGCAGGCAACCTCTTAAGCACTCTTCAAGCCCAACTAGATTCCCAGGGTACTCTGAAGAAGGGAGCTGTGTCGCCCACAAGCTTATCCCCTGGGCATCTATCTAGTCGGTCTCTGAGCCAGAGGAGTCAGCCGTGGTAGTCGGTAACTGCAGAACAGTCAGAAGTCCACGAGCACCTTGAAGGCAAACCAACTGCAACCGGGGCCTCTGACGAGGAGTGCGGTGGCTCTCGAAAGCCCCTGCCTCAGTAAAGTTGGTTCGTCTTCAAGGCGCTGCTGGTCTTCGAGGGAACTTTTGAGGGCTTGTCAGCAGGGCTGCAGGAGCGGGGTGGCTGGGCAGTCTGGCGCCCAGAAGCACCGGCTTCAGGGCTGAGGGCCGAGGCTGGGGCGCAGGTGCTCCGGGCACCCCGACCCCTTTCTCACACACACGCACGCACCCCGAGGGAGCGGGCGCCTGTCAGCCTGAGCACCGGCGCCAAGTCAGAGGGAAGGGGAGGGAAGGGAGCCGGGCTGCAGCCCCCCCCGCCCCCCCCCGGGGCAAGGTCACAAGGCGGAGAGCAGCCACAGCCCACCCCCACCCCGGCTCCCTTCGCCTCAGGAGGGAGCGGCTCCTCCTGCGCCCGGAGGCAGAGGGCGGCGGCGGCGGCTACCTTTCTCTTCCCTCCAGAGCTTTTTCCGCTTGTTGCCGGGGTACATGGCGCTGTGGCTGGCGGCGGCTTTGAGCTGCAGGTTCCCCAGGCTTCGGGCGGGGAGGGAAGCGCGCGGGCCCGGGCGGCGTCGGTCAGCCGAGGAGGAGGCGGCGGCGGCGGGCCGGGAGCGGGTCGGTGGCGCCCCTCGCCGCGCGTCAACTGGGTCACGCCTCGCTCCGACCCGGCAGACGCCCCCGCAGCGCCCGCCCCCTTCCCCCGCGGCCATTGGCTCCGCCGGGCGCCGCTCCGCGCCACGCCCCGCCCACGCGCGCGCCGCGACGCCCGCCCCGCCCCCCAACGGCCGTTAACCGCCGCAACCGCGGAGGGGGGAGGGGCTTGGAGGGGCGGGCGGCGCCTGAGCCCGTCGCGCGCCCTCCGCCTCAGCCGCGCTCCCCCAGGGCGGCCTGCAGCATGCTCCGGGGCTCCCCGGTTCTCCTCACAACAACCCTGCGAGGTGGATCAAGCCGTGTTAAGTCTTTCTGTTGCAGCAGAAGAGAAAGAGTCCAGTCGCACCTAGAAGACGAATACAATGGGGGGGGAGGGGAGGCTGCGAGAGTGGGACTGGCCCAAGTCGCCCAGCAAGCTTCCCTGGCGCAGCAGGAATTCGAACCTGGATCTCCCGGATCCTAAGGTGGCGCTCTAACCACGACCTCAAGCTAGCCTAGAAATGGTGGGGAGGGGGGGCGTGAGCCACATGAGGACCTATTGAGGAGAAAGGCAGGATATAAACGGAGCAAATAAATAACTAAATTTTATTCCCACCTCTGCTTTGCTGGGCTCGAGCCCCCGCTTCTTCAGACCCAATCAGGCTAAATGCAACGACCCTTCTTACCATAACGTAATGCTTATAAGCTGCTCATAGACAAATTACCGCCCCATTCAGAGCGGAGTACAAAGTCAGTTTTGTTATCCCCACAATACAGTGGGGGAGCTGGGTTGAGAGGAGCGGCTGACCCAAGGCTACCTGTTGAACTCGTGGTAATACTGATTCACAACCCAACCACTTAACCAGTTTTTTCAAAAACAGGAGTGCCCACACACACACACACACACAGCACCTTAACATTTTATTTCAGCCTGGGTTTGCATGAACTAAAGCCAGCTTTCTTACAGGTGCATGCAATTGGGCTTCAGAAACACTCTGGCAACACTAGTAATGGAATTTTATTCCAGAATCAACTTGGATGGACAAGAACTCGCTGCTTGGTATATAAATGAATGAATCCTTACAATGTTGTAGTGTGAAAAAACCAGCTGGGTCACAGAGCCAGGAAATGTGAAATGCAGAGTGAAACGTCATAAAGTCTCATTCAGATCTAATCAGAAAAAATACAAAGACTTCTGCTAGCTTTGCTAATATAAATAAATGAGTGGGGAGTCAACTTTTCAAGCAAATGAGAACTTAGATAATCCTGGAGGGGAAAGACTTTGAGGGGTGAAATGAGATTTCTGAATTGTTTCACCTTGCTAGACTTCCTCACAAAAGGCAAGAAGCTCATGGAAGTCTCATCCTCTGACATTGGAGACCCCGCACCCAAGCCCCAAGTTGTGTTGCACTGTTTTTAGGGTTACTTCAGTGGTGAAATTCTCTGCACATGCCAAGAAACACCACAGACTTTAGTCTGTCAATTATTCTAGAATACAGCAGGCAGTCTGCCAATTTTTTATAACTCTTTATTTATAAACATTTCAATAATAATAATACAACAATAACTTTGTTCCAAACATAGGCACAATATATATTTGTAAGGAATATCACATCGTTACAGATCAAAAATGATTAATAAAGGTAAAAGTCAATGTATGTCCTAGGCACTGTACTTTTCTTGAGCACACCCAAGTACCTCAAAAAACAATATTTGGGTCCAGTAGGGAGCTCTGACTCTCCAAAGCTCATACCTTTCTTTAAGGTGCTTCTGGACCCAAATCTTGCTTTTCTACTACAGAACTAAATCTTGCTCTTTTACTAGAGACCAACACAGCTACCCACCTGAAACTACCAAAAATCATTATGACCAATACAATTTGTGTTCCCATGATCAACACCAAACAAGAATTATTCAAGAAGGCGTCTTTATTTCTGTATTACCTCTTACCCTTGTATTTACAAAAATCTATTTCTGAGTTACAAGGAGTTAATTCATGGATTTATTGACTAAAACAGAACCATGCAAAAGCATCACCATAGTTGCTGTCATGAACATAAAACAGCTTTACCAAATTGATATACTATGGATGTTGTCATCTGGAAAGTTTACCCCAAGAAAACGAAAATGATCAAGGCTATATATAGATCAAGCAGCCTCTCTCTCTTTGGGGAGTAGAGGCGCTTAGGAAAGGGTACCAACTTCAACACTGCACACATGACTATATATGAAAAGACAGAGTAAGGATAAGGTAGGGAATTCTCAACTCTGCCATGGAAGGTTGGGCAGACACTTTCAGTCTAACCTACTCCACAGGGTTGTTGTACAGATAAACTGGAGAAGAATGTAAGCCATTACAGATATCCATTGGGGCAATAGGCAGCATGTAAAATAAGTAAAATATATTTCTTGATAAAGCAAACAAGCCCACTCTCCACTCCATCTTGTTGCGCCTCTGTCCTGGCGTTGGGCTAAACCTGGGGATACCCCGATTCAAACCCCCGTAACGCCACGAAGCTCACGGGCTGACCCTGAGTCAGCTGTTCTCTAGCGCTCCTTCAAGCAGCACGGGAGGTTCACATGACCGTCCGCACAAATGCTCCGTGTCATTATTTCTTCAACTGTGTATTGGATTTCTGCTGGTCAAAGTCTTTGCACGTTTGTATTTCTGCACCCTATTACGCGGTTTATCGAACCGTCGTTGAAAGTGACTGTCCCGACTCACACTGTACAGTCCGTCTCGTGTCTCCGCTAGGAAGCGAGACTAAACAAACGACACCCATAAACAGCACAGATCCGAACTCTTCCTCGGGCAGCCGCACCCTGGCGCTTATCATCTGCAGGCACGGCACGGCACGGCACGGCACGGCAGCGCAATTCCTTGCTGGGAATCCCCCTCCCCCACCCCGGTATTTCCCAGGCAGCCTTATGGCAACCGAAGGATCTCTACTGGAGCCCCGCAGCGCCGGGACTGCGGCGCCAGGAGCCTGCGTGGGAAATCCCCAGCACTGGGTCTCCGGCCGCCCCGGCGCAGGAGGCGCGCGTCCCTGAACGGCATGAAGCCTTCCGCCGCAGACCGGGCCAAAGACATTGAAGCCCCGCCCACCACCTTCGCTCCCCGCGGCACCTGCCGGCTGTTTGCGCTTGCGCACTCCCCCAGCCCCGCCCCCGAAGCATCCTGCCCCTCTTCCCCCCGCCCCAAGAGGAACCCGCCGTCTCTTTCCGGGTCGGAGGTCACGAGCCTCCCGAGCGACGTGATTGGCCGGCTGTCGGGGAAACGGTTGCTAGGTAACCGCGTGAGGGCCGAAGCGCAGGAGGGAGCGGAGGAGGCTCAGCCGCCGGGGCGGGCTGTGGGAGCGGAGCGGGCGAGGCCGGCGCCCTCCAGGCCCGACCTGGCGATGCGGGCCCTGCTGGCAGCCTTGCTGTTGACGCCCTTCTGGGCCGTGGTGCAAAGTAGGTATCCGGAACGACGCCTCTCGCCTTCGGGGAAAGGGCTCGCCTCGGCCCCTTCGGAAACCAGCGGAAGGAAGGCGCTCTGGGCCCGGGAGGCCCGCGCCCTGCAAGTTGGGGATCAACTGTCGCTGGTTTTTTAACAAGTAGGGGGGGGGGGATCTGGTCGCTGCTTCCTTTACACAGCCGTCCTAGGCATGTCTGCTCGGAAGTAAGCCCCGCTGTGTTTCGTGGCACTTGGTCCCATCTCGAAAAACAAGGTTCGAGTCAAGTGGCGCCTGAAAAACCAGAGGAAGAAAAATCCCAACCCAACAAGTCAGGAACCATCAAGGCTGAGCGCCTAAGAAAATGTAAAAGAAATATAATTACTTATCGTGCAGCACAACAGCGATTAAAAACCATTGGAACAAAGTTAAAATCCTAGAGACCGAGTAACACAGAGAGTCACAAAATTGTTGGTACATATAAAAGAACCCAGTCTCACAATTGATTGCCCATATACAGACACAAAATGCATTTCAGCCCTCTGGGCGTTCCTCAGTGGTGTAATTTGTTGTTACATCACATGTAAAAATTATGACTGAGAAATATAAAATATTGCTGGTTCTGGCCAGGAGGTATAAATTTTAGGTTCCCTATTTGCTATACTACAGAGCAACAAGGCAGCCCACCTGATACTAGTCCGGTATAGGTGTGCATGGGATTGCACTCTGGGTATTAGGGAGGGGGAAGCAAACATTACCTTTAAAAGACTCTTCAAACTGTGTTTGGATCTGCTTCATTCTCTAGTGCACAAACAGTAATAATAACATTTATATACCACCCTTCAGGACGACTTAACACCCACTTAGAGTGGTTTTCGATATGTTATTACTCTCACAACAATCACCCTGTGAGGTGGGTGGGGCTAAGAGAGCTCAGAGAGTGCTGTGACTGACCCAAGGTCACCCAGCTGGCTTCAAGCGGAGGAGTGGGGGTTCAAACCCAGTTCTCCAGATTAAAGTCCTGCTGCTCCTAATCACTACATCAAACTGGCTCTCCAAACATGCAGCGAAGAGACGTGCAGTTATCAGGACAGTTTTATGCATTTCCCCAAACTAACTGCCATCCTAACCAGAGTTATGCTCTTCTAAATCCATTCAAGTCTTTGAAGGATGTGACACCACATCATGTTTTCCATATAAGAAAACTAATGTTTTAAAAGGGAAATGCTGAGGTCATCTATCGTAGGCTGCATACAAACGATAACTTTTTAAGGGCTTCCTGACAATACTGCAGATAACAACCATCACTACCAATAGTACACACACAGTACAATCCTAAACAGAGTATACCTTTCGGGGTCCGTTGACAGCTTAGGCTTAGAAAGATGTAACTGTGCTTAGAACTGCACAGAAATTCATTTTTTGTGGTCTCCCTTCAAACCAGTTTTGTAGATTAGCAATACAGGACTGCATTTGGGTTCGCTGGAAAGAATGTTGACACGTGTGGCACACATTCACATTTATGCTCATGCAACACTTCATTAATGAGCCAAGTTCTGCCATCTAGCTTTGCAAATCCTATTACTTCAAGCTGTGTCCTGGAAAAGCCAAAAATAGCCTGCAGAAGTATGGCCAACACAGTTGCATTAACATACAACACTCTGGTTTAACTACTGAGCATGCCTTTATTTAATTTTTTTATCCCCATTACGTAGTCCAAAAGGACACTTAACAAAAGTCGCAATCAGTACGAAAACAATAACAGTTTCTAACTGAAAGATAGTTACACAGCAACAAATAAAACACTTTGCAGTCAGTTAACTTGCTGTCTGCCTGAACTCAGCACTGGATGAAATGTAAACATTCCAATTAATTTCACAGAGCCAACCTGGTAAACTTCCTAGAGGACTTCCACAGAAGAAGTGCTGCTGTTGAAAGGGCCCTGCTCTTTGTCCTCACCATAGTTTAAGAGAAGGAGCTCAGCAAATAGGGTTGATGGGTGGCATGATTCTTTGAACATACTATTTAATATGAAAAGATGGACATTTAACCACTGGAGAACTCATGTAGGCTCTTCAGAGATAGCAAAGTTACCTCTCCCTCAAAACTACCATTCAAAAACACTTTTAATAATTCCCCCTTTGAAATTAAACAGACTACAACAGAAGTTGTTTTGTAATCCATGCTACTGAACAATACCCTTTCTCTGCAACAATACCCTTTCTGGCTGCAATTAAGGATTACAAGAATAAATTTGGAAAGGTTCCTCTTTACCCCCAGAACAAAGAGGCTCACTTCTCATTCATGACATTTGTACAGCTGTCACACCATGGCAGCCCTACGGGGGAAGTTCCTCCTACTGCTCTACAGATTACAAATAGGACCAACATTTCACCTTGCAGTAAAGTACAAAATATTTACAATCCCATTGGTATCTTCTGACTAAGATATATTAGCCATATTAATAGCAATTGTAAAATGAAGAGAGCAGGTATGGTGTAGTGGTTAGACAGGTGAGTTAGGACTTAGAAGATCTACGTTGAAATGCCCATTCAGCCATGAAACTGACTGGGTGAACGTGGGCCAGTCCTCTCTCGCAGCCTAACCTACCTTACAGGGATGTGAAATTTTAATGGATGTAGGAAAAACCATATGTGCCCCCCTGAGAAGGAAGAGTGGTGTAAACTGCAATAAATAGGTAAAAAGAAAAGAGGATGGCAGCACACTTCTCAGCCTCTAAAATAAAAGCAAACAGATGAAACAGGAAGAATGCAAAACAGCAAGCAATACAACTAGGGTCGATCAAAATGATAGTCAAATAATATTTTTGGTAGCCACTGCCTCACCTAGCTATCCTTTGCGAAAGGCATATAAGGGGCCTGCAGTGCAAAATGAGACACATCCTGCACAGGTGTTGGGAATGCCAGAAGATCCATGTTGAGTCTCATTTTCCCTCAACGCTGGTGTGCAGTTAAGAGCTTGCCTGAATTCTTCAGCACGTCAGGGACGTAGGGTCAGCATCTTACATCCATTCCTCTCATTTCATGCTTGGTATTCAGGAGAGAGATTCTCCCTCCGTGGGTGAGCAGCTGTCTCCCAGAACTGAATTTATGGTCACCACTGGTGACCATCTCTCAGACCCTGTGGGTGAAATTAAATTCCAGAGGACCACATCATCTCTGAGTCATCATAAATTTTACTCTCCATTAAACCTTATCTCTAGCTTAGATTTGAAGTGCTTTTGTCTCAGCTCAGCAGGTAATCATTAATGTAAAAACAGGACATAGAACATTTACTCAACGCACAAAGAGGAGCACCACTGTGCAACCAATGCTCCTTAAAAACACCAGAATCTACAACCCATATGCGAACACATCTCCATGACCTCGATATAAGCACAACAGGGGATTTCCATTTCTCTTTTTTTAAATTGCCTCTCAAAAACAATTGAGTGTAAAGTTTCCTTGGATCCTGTAGTTTTAATACAAGTGTTATTTGGAAGTGCTGTTGACATAAAATTGATGGTGAACAAGCTTTTTGATTACAGTAAGCTGATAATACGAACTAGCAGGGTGGGAAGTTACCAGGAATTTTTTGATTGGCTACAAACATATAGGGAAAGCACACAGGGTGTCTTAAGTCAGCCTTGTCCTGCGCTCAGTGAAGATTCATCAAACGAAGAGCAGCCTGCAGTTTGCCCTCAAATTAACTCAACTGCAGCCTTCTCAGCACCTGTCCCCACAGTCCCTTGATTTCCCTGAAAAGCTGCATCCAGTGCAGCCTGAGACTGTTGAAACGAATGGACATGCACCCAGTTTATTCTCTCAAGGGAAGGGAGATTACAAATCTTATTTAACTACAGTGCAATCTCTACATTGTTAGAATAATACATATATAACATGCTAAATTACATACTGGCATTATCTTGAAATTGAAAATAACCTTTTCTAACATTTGACAAGCGCTACTTGTCGGTTGCAGACCAGTATGGATATATTTATTAGGCACACATCCTCAGCTAGGAATTATTTCAATCTTCAGTAAAGATGGGAATGATTTGCAGCATTGGGCTGCAGTGTGACCTAAAAACTGGAGAACAACTTGAGAGCAATTAAGCATAACCTAGAGCCAGCAGTACGTGCAATCACTATTATTTACAGGCTTAACTCTTGCACAATTGAATATCTATGCCCCAAATGTAGAATAGAGGAAAATTTGGGGGGGGGGGGACCTTATGAGTTGGATTATATTACCACACAAACAGAAGAAGCTTATTCAAAAGAATTTTCTCTTTTCTCAGTAGCCTCCTACATACCCTGCAAACCCTCTACTTGGGGTCAAGGAAGCCTCATGGACAAAGTACCACATGGCATGGCAGAGCAGCAAAGAGGGAGACTCTGGCAAAATTGCTTTCCCTTGCTCTTGCATGAGTGCAGGGACATCATGAGTAAAGTTTGCTGCATTCACATAAGAGCAAGGGAGGACAATTTTCTCAATTCTTCCTCTTCACTACAGCCTCCAGTGACATGTGGCACTTGTCCACAACGGTCCCTGACCCTTTGCAGACAGTGTTCAGGGGATGTTGGGGCTGCTGGGGGAAGGAAGAGGCAGGAAAGATCTCACACAGCGATAGATTCAAACCCTATGCCAACCATAACTACCTTTAAAAATTAATTTTTTGAATACCTGTCAGAGGTCAGTGGTCCCTTCCTTCCCCCTGGACTTAACCTGGCCAGCTCGGGGAATAGGAGGTGACCGAGGAGGCAGGGAGAGCTGGTGTTGAGCTCCAGAGAGCTTCCACTGCAGTGGCAGGGCCCCCAGCCTGGCCCAGGATGATGGCAATGGCTGAGGCCACCAGTGGGCCTGGAGCAGCCAGGAGGCAGCCAGCGGGACTCATGGCAGACACCGTGGCAGAGGCCAAGCCCCACATCCGCCGGAAAGAGGCTTCTAGGATGACAGTCACCACTGCTGGAGATATGTGGCCATCTCGAAAGCAGCATCGGGTCGGGTGCCGGGCTTGCCACAGTCGAGAGTGGGAAGGGGAGCCCAGAGGAAGGTCCATCGGAGGACGGATGACCCGCGAAACCTGGCACGGGGCAAGAACAGCCATCTCTGCCCTTGGGAATGTGACCGGGCCGGGCCCAGCCAGCCTCACCCTGCAAGGAAGCCAACACAGGGCAGGGCAGTGCTCTGACAGGGAAGACATCAAGGGCGGCACTCCCATAAGACCACAGAGGGATCAATCTACCAGTGAGTGGGGGAGACACAAGGGATGATAAGGCAAAGCTGGATGGAGGCGGCGAGATACCTCAAGAAGGCCCCATAAAATCGGGTGACTCAGAGTGGCAAATGAGGAGTAGTTGGGAGGCAGGCGAGCGAGTGAGCGAGCAGCTGAGAGCAAGCGAGCGGGAAGCTGCCCAGACAGAGCTTGACCCCCAGTGGAGGGAGAGAGGGTTGAGGGTGCAGTAAACCCCCCTCTTTCCCTGTCCCCGATTCTGAGGCATCCTCTGAGGCTGACCAGGGGAGGAAAGCCATCCTGGAGGGCACACCCCCCTCTGGCTCCGACGACCCGGGGGCAGATCCCCACAAGTTGGTGGCCCATACGGGGATAGCATCCAGGCTTCCACCTTACTTACCTGCACCAGCCAACTGGAACCTGCGCCTTTCCCAGTTTCTCGTGCCAGCCAAGCTTCAGTTCCCCACTACCAAGACTCCAGGGTCCGCGAGCTCCTCCAGTTCCACAGAAACGGGTGCCATTGTGACGCAGTACCCCTCTACGATGGACCTTACCCAGTTTCGCCAATGGTTAGCCGAGTGCCAGGAGCAGTTGATGCAGGATGTGGTGGCTAAGCAGCAGGAGGCATAGACATCCTTGGTGAGGGACCTGTGCCATGCTTGGGAGGTGACCCAGATGGCTGGGGCGCTGCCCCAAAAGCACCCATTCCAAAAACCCCACCCTTCACCCTCACCTGCCTGGGACCCGAGGAGGACGTGGAGGCATATTTGGAGATATTCAAAAGGATGGCAGAGATGGCCTGAGGCCCAATGGTCTTACATAGTGGGACCATACCTGACAGGGGGCTCCAGGCCGCTTTAAGGACCCTACCGAAAGACCAGGTTGCTGACTACGACACCCTTAAGGCGGCCATCTTGGATCGATACGAAATCACTGAAGAGACCTTTTGGCAGAGGTTCCGGGACCAAGAGTGGCGTATGGGCGACCGGCCATGGTTGGTGGCTGCTGAGCTAAAGGAGCTGGTCGCCTAGTAACTTGGGCCTAAGACCCCGGGGGAAGTGGCAATCGTGGACAAGGTGGTCAGAGAACAACTCCTCCAGATAGTACCCCCAGAGGTCCGGGCCCCAGAGGTCCATAATGTCAGACTGTGGCTTGCTAAAAGTTGTAATCCAGACTACCTCTTGCAATGAGACATGAGTCCATTGGTTTCAAAAGATTTACTGAATATAAACAACCATTATAGTCCACAATCCAAGATGCTAGGATCTTGGCTGATACAGAAGTATTGTTACGAATGACAGGCAAAAGCAAAGGTACAGAATATCAGTCCCCTGTAGGCCCCATCCTCCCCCACAGTTCTCAAAACAAACGGCCTGAGGGTGAGAAAGTGAAAGCTTCCCAAGGCTGGAAAAGTTGTAGACATAACATTCTTCTTCTCTCTGTGAAGTTCCAGTGAACTGCTTGCCACCTGCAACAGAAGCACTTACAATACTGACAAGATTAAAATGGAGTCTCTTTGGTTTGAAGATACATAAAACATAGTCAGAACCTGACACATAACAAGTCCAAAGCCCTGAAGGACTTGGTGAGCCTGCTAGAGAACTTCCTCACAGCCGAAACAGCAGGCTGTTCCCTGGAACAGCTTCCCCTGGGCTCCCGCCGTACCCACAGCACTGGGGGGATGGAGAGTCAACCTCGACTGAACCCACCTGCTGAAAGGCAGATGCAGAGCAGGACCTGGATCCTGGCCCCTGCCTTTCAGTTGTCCCAGCCAGTCTGGATACCCGGATTCACATCATTGCTGCCTGACAGGCCGGGAACTGGGGCCCCCACAGAGGGAGGGGCGGGTACCCAGAGCTCATTGGCAGAGCCGGGGCCTTGTTTTTCCTGTGGCCAGCCAGGGTACTTCAGGCAGGAGGACCCCCTCATGGAGTATGATGCTAGTTGGGAGGTAGATATGCTAGCTGCAGGGGGGGATACATGAGCACCAGTGCTCCTGGCACCGGTGCGCCTTTGCAGACAAGGTCTGTGGGCCCTCCTGGACTCCGGCAGCACCATTTCTATGGTGAGGGCCCACTTTCTCCCTACCGACCTGACTGTGCAGCACTGGACCCAGGTCTCCTGTGTCTATCACCATGCCCACAAGTGGCCTATAGTAACGGTGGCTTTGGAATATCAAGGAGCCCCCCACACCCTGGACGTGGCCAAGGTGCTGATCTGCCCTACCCGGTCCTGCTCGGTCGTGATGCACTGGAGTTCCCCAACATGCTGCAAGAGGCCTTGGAGCCGAACGCCATCTTCTGGGGAGAGAATGGGAGAACCCTCAAACCTTTGACCTCCTCTGGGAACCTCCATGATGGACCAAGCAAGAGTCTGATCCCACTTGAGCTAGCCTTCAAGAGTCCGTGGCAATGAGTGATGGGGAGGTCCAGGATGCCCACCATGCCTCTCTAGTCCCTCACATCGAGAGGAAAGGGAGAGTATGGTACCAGGTGGCGAGGGCAGCAAAGGGGCAAGGGAAGGTATTACAAGTGATTCTTCTGTTTCTCGCTCACGACGAACGTCCAGGCTCACTCCTGCTCCTATGCTACCTGCCAGAAGGTCTCCGTGAGGCGACTCTCGAGAGCACCCTTAGCCCCCTTCCCCATAGTCTGGTCCCCATTCCACCAGATTGCTATGGATTTCATAGGACCTCTACCCAGGACCCCCTGGGGCCTCTGCTATATGTTGGTGATGATAGACTATGTGGCCCATTTCCTCAAGATAATACTACTTCATACAATGCAGACCCTGGAGATAGTCAAGGCTTTTCTCCAGTTTATTGCTATGGTAGGGCTGCCTGCAGAGCTCTTGAAAGACAGAGGCACCCCGTTCCAAGCCTCCGTAATGCGCCATCTATGCTGTAATCTGGTCATCCGGCAGATCTTTACATTGGCCTACCACCCTCAAACAGATGGTTTGTTGGAATGGCTGAACCAGACGGTGAAAGAGGCCCTGCAGAAGCCAGCCCACTACCGGCGCCAGCAGTGGGATTTTAATGTGAACACCCTTCTCTTTACTCTACGGCGGAGCCCTTCGGCTTCCATGGGCTTCAACCCCTTTGAGCTGCCCTATGGAGGACAGCTGCGAGGGCTACTAGACCTGTTGGAAGACCAATGGGCCCCTCGGGGTGAGGACTCTAGCCTGCCCACAGATTACCATGTCTAACAGCTGAGGAAGCAGCTCAAGTGGTCTCGGGAAGAGGCGTCCCATAGGCTGACAAGCTCAGAAATGGCAGAAGGCTGCCTACAATAAGGGATGAGGCCCTGGACCGTCAGCACTGGAGACAAGGCCCTCATGCACCGAGCAGTGTTCCCTCAGGAAGAAGGTGACCCATGGCAAGGCCCCTACGAAGTATCCCGCGTGCTGGGCCCTCTATGAAGTCCAGTGCAATCAAAGATCCCTCCATGTGAACCTCCTCAAGAGATGGTGCAAACATCTGGAGGAGGGATGCTGCCTAGCTGCTGACCCGTTGGAACTGCCGGACAGCGACCTCCCGTGGTCCACATCCACCCCAGAGTCTGAGGCCCCGCAGCTGGACCCTGGGTTAACATCAGAATGAACCCAACTGATGGGAGAAGGTGCCAAGGGTATTCTCCCGCATCCGGAATCCATGAACCTAATACAGCATGCCATCCCCACTGAGCCCGGGCAGATGGCCCAATCCATCTGGAGGCCCATACCACAAAAACAATTGTACTCCGTAGACCAGGAGACCAAGGAAATGCTATGGTTGGAGGTCATAGAACCCTTATGAAGTGCCTGGAGAAGTCCAATAGTCCTAGTGCCCAAGCCAGACGAGTCCACCGTTTTTTTCGTGGACTACCGAGAACTCAACAAAGCTCGTTTCGACACTTACTTCATGCTCCAGGCCGACGTACTGGTGGATCACCTCTGGTCGGCCAACTATCTATCCACTCTTGACTTGACTAAGGGCTACTGGCAAGTCCCATTCAGGTCAGAGGACCACGAAAAGACAGCGTTTGCGACACCCCAAGGCCTCTTTCACTTCTGGCAGATGCCGTTTGGGCTCCATGGGGCAGCCACCTCTTTCCAGTGGTTAGTAGATGGGGTGTTGGGAGACTGCAGATCCTTGGCCCTAGCATATATAGAGGATATTATCATCTTTAACCCGAATTGGGAGATCTACCTACAACACCTCAAAGGTGCAGTGGATGACCCAGCGGGATGGCGGCTTTCCATGACCTACGGACTACTTTGACGACTAGCACGGCTCTCTGGAATCCTGATTTCTCCCAGCCTTTCACCCTTGCCACAGATGCCTTAGAGACAGTCCTCGGGGCTGTCTTGACGCAGGAACATGAGGGCATGCCCACTCCCATCCTCTTCCTATGCCGCAAGCTCCAACCCTGGAACAGTGCTACACCACCATGGAGTGGGAGGCCTTGGCCAACAAGTAGGCCATAGGAGCTTGCAATATTACCTGTTGAACAACCACGTTACTTTGCTAATGGATCATGCCCCCTTGCAGTGGATCCACCAGACGAAGAACCACAACCTTAGGGTCTTATGATGGTATCTCTCCCTTCTCCCCTACAGATTCTCTTTCTGATATTGGGCCAGGCCCCAACACCTCGATGGCGACTTTATGTCGCACCTCTTCAAGCCAGCCGCACCACCCGAGATGCCGTCACCAAGGGGAGGGGTGTGTCCCCTCTTTCCCCCTGGACTTACCTGGCTGGCCCTGCAAAGAGGAGGAAACCAAGGAAGCAGGGAGAGTTGGGGCTGCTCTCCGGATAGCTTCCGCCACCGCGGCAGGAGCTCTGGCCTGGCCCGGGATGGCGGCGATGGCCGAGGCCACCAGCAGGTCTGGAGCAGCCAGGAGGCAGCCGGCGGGACTCACAGCAGACACCATGGTGGCGGCCAAGCCCCCCATCAGCCAGAAAGAGGCTTCTGGGCAGACAGAGCGAAGAGCAACCCGCCCCGAAAGAGATAGAGCACGAAGCCACCCAGACAGAGCCTGACCCCCCTCTTCCTCCCCCCCCCCTGATTCTGAGGCATCCCCAGGGGAGGGAAGCCGTCCTGGAGGGCGCACCTCCCTCCAGCTCCGACAACCCGGAGGCAGATCCCCACGATACCAAAGTATAAATTCACTAAATTGCACAGTCAAGTCATATATACCAATAGTCTGTCTAGCAGGTAAATTTTTGTCTCCTCTTACACCATCTGAGGCATGCAGGTACGAACCAGCAGTTCTTTGCATCAAGAGACATTTAAAATAAAACAAAGGGCACCATCTAGCTAAAGTTAAATTACATTTAAGATGATATATTGGATTGAGAATGCCACAGAGGATACATGGATTTCCCCTGTATTCTATTTCCACCCTTACGCGCAGTCCCTTTCAGATACCAGAAAGATTTTTCATGGACTTCTGGGACTTATATTAGCAGATTCTGATAAATATTGAACCATCAGCTTTTAAAGTTAGCGAACATCTGTTTGATTTAAAATTTAATATCTGTGTTTCAGTAAGAGTCAATATTACGATCACTGAAGCTAATATTATTTTAAAGATGCAGATAAATCTTGCTTTTTTACATTTGGACATAGAATAAATTTATGTAAAATTTAAGATCTGCTTGGATAAATGTGCACATGTTTTAATTAAATATTGCCTAGTGGCAAATAACATAAGGGGTGAGTTAGCCTTAATAATTTGTTCATGACAGTTTGGCATATTAGTTTGCCTTATGCCATCACAAGTTCACTTTTTCTTCTTGGGTAACTAGTAGTGCAATCCTGAGGCCCACCCGTATACCTGCAGCACAGCTTATCTACTCCCTATGGACCTCCCTATGGAGCCAGGCCTAGCAAGGGGCTGAGCCTGGCAAGGCACATTGAGGCTGCAGCAGGAGCCCGCGCTTCGTGTTCCCCTGACAACCTCGCCAGCATCCGCCAACCTATCCCCCAAGATAGCCCCGCGAGTGGCAAACAAAGGTGCAGCCAGTGCATGGGCCACGATCCCCACTGCCCATTGACACACACACACCCCGCAGCCAAGCAGCTGGGGACCACAAGCCCTCAAGGTCACGGCACCTGCATTGCCTATGGCCTTGCAACTCCCTCCCATGCTGGCATCACAACCCACTGGGCAGGGTTGGTCTCCCCCACCTGGCCACACACACATGGGTGTGAAGGGGTGACCCACTCCCCACCCCCACCCCACCTGTTGCCACAAAGGATCTCTCTTTGCAAAAAGGGGGGAGTTCTGACGAAAACTGCTCTCATGCATGCCCTGCTGGGGAGGTGCTCGTGGAGATCCCACTCCAGCGGTTGCCACAGCCCCCTGTGTCCTGCAGCTGCTGGCCAACCTCCCTATGCTGGGGTGAAAAGGCCGCTTGCCATGACTAAATGGACCTTCCAGAGATGGTGGACAGGGAGAACAGGAGTGGGAGGCTCATCCAGCTCGGGCAGCCCTCAGGCTGCCTGGGCTGGTCCAATTGGGGCTGTTAACTGGCAAGTACTGCAAGAGAACTGGCGTGGGCTCACATCACCACACACGTGCTTCAATCTTCCCAGACTAATATTCCACATAGAAAAACTGATCCAGGAGACCACAGCCCTTCCTCCAACACTTCTTTTTCTTCGATAGTTAACAGTCCCAGTTGGAATGGAGGAATGGTGGGCAGCCACCTGTCCAAACCCCCACTGTTACTGGTGAAGAGAAGAACCCCACGATGGCTAACCCTCTCTTTAGTGTGCATATGCATGCAATATGTGAATCACCCCCCCCCCCCAGATCATCCCCACCCTCTGAGGCAACAGCCATCTCTCTGGCATCTCAGGCCTCAGAAGCATGGGGGGATGCTGACAGCCCTTTCCCTGCACACGGGTGAGACCCCACTTCCCCCCCATTTACCGCACCGCTATGTGAGAAGGGGCTGGGTGGGATGGAGGCAGCATGCATTGGCAGCCCCCATGGTATTGACAGACCCCTGCTCCTTTCCGGGGCTGAATCACTCAACAGGGCTGAAGCTCCTGGTGGATTCTCAGGGCTGCCACTTCACTGGCAGCCCAAGGCCAATCCCCGGCAATGTGCTGTGGGGCTGCCCCAGGGGGCACAAATCCAGGATATGCCACTGTAATTCCTAGTCAGCTTCCACCGTGGTTTCACCGTTTCCCCTCCCCCCTCAGATTGCATTGCCCCAGAAACAATCTGGAGAAATAACTGTGTGTTCCTATAGCTTTATTATTCTAGTTAATCTTGTCAGGGAAATTAGGTAACATAATATCTCAGCTGTCAGTCAAAATACTGTCTTAATCCCAAACTGTTACATTTATTTACGTGTGTGTCATTTTGTGTTATGTCTTGTATGAAAGAAATCACAGTTGTAGAAATCTATTTCTAGAACAATTACACTTCACTGGGCAGGTGAGCAATGATTGTGTATGTTTGTTTATATGTCTGTATATTTTTACTGCATTTATATATACTGTATTTATAGATTAAATTTTATTTTATTTTTTGAAATATTTTAATATTAGATGTTTGTGAAATAGAGGAAGGGAGATTAGAGCAGGGGGAAGGCTTTATCCCCTTCCATGTGTGCCACTGTTCTGATCTAAATTATGCCCCCGTACATCTGGGAACTGAGTTCTCAGACTGGACCCCACAGACAAGGGCCGATTCCAGACGGCCCCCCGCCTCGCGAAACGTCATGCGTCGTCGCGCGTCATCGCGCAGAAAACACGAAATATCGCGTTTTCCCGCGCGAGTTTTGCGCGGCATCGCGCAAAACTCGCGCGAGACAATGCGATATTGTGCATTTTCTGCGCGACGATGCGCGACGTTTCGCGAGGCGGGGGGCCGTCTGAAATCGGCCCTCATCTTCCAACCATGGACAGAACCAGGAAGAATATAACGTAGACCTGGGAGCAGAGTTGCTAACCAGAAGCGTTGGTGGGGCAAGAGCATTTAGAGAATGCACACAGGGTATCATGTGATGCTCTAGGTATCCCTCCAGTCTCTATGGTAAAACCATATGGTTAAAATCAATCTCTGTGGTAAAAAACACAGATATTAGAGGGATTCCTAGAGCGATGAAAACCACATCTGGGAAGTGACATCATGGTGATGCTGGTCTTCCAGACAATGTTTTGCTGCCAATGCTCCATACAGTAAGGGTGGTGGCCAAGGCAGCAGGGGCTGGAAGAACACTGGGGATCTCAGAAGCCTGTGCTCACTGTTTTGTGATCATTTATTTATTTAAAATTACTTATTTTATGCTGTTTTTCTCCAAAAAGAAAGTTAAAGTTGCTTACAAGAAAATGCCAAAATAACAGTTTAACAATCAATTCAAACAAAATATACAATTTAGAATACCAGAACAAACACATTCTGACTAGGTCCTGATCTTCCAGGCTGCCTAAGGCTAAGAGCCTTAGGCAGCCTAAGAGCAAAGGGCCAAGAGCTCTTGCCCTTTGGCTTGTGTCTTGACTACACACAGATTAAGTACCTGCAAACAGAGAAAAAACAAACAGAGCTCAGATCTTACCCAGTAGCTGCTATCAAGGTATCACAATCTTCCCGCTTCCTTCCCTGCCAACCTTGTAATGTCTGGGTTAGTCCTAATAGAAAACCTATTACGCTGCCGATGCCCTGATCTCATCAGATCTCAGAAGCTAAGCAGGGTATGCCTTGTTTAGTAATTGGATGGGAGACCTCCAACGAAAACCAGGGCTGCAGAGGCAGGCAATGGTAAACCACATTTGGGGCAGCCATATCCTAAGGGCTGGCCCAGCGCCTGCGACTGTGCATCAACATAAAAGCAGCGCCGCACTGCCACTCACTATGGACTTTTGCAGGAGAGCCACGCCAGCACCTTAGCTTGGCAAGGCAAGGCATGGCTGCCACCAAGAGCACCCACCTGCATTTTCTGGACCACACTGCCCACATCAGTCAATGGCTGCTGCGCTCCCCTGACAGGCGCATGAAGGGTGAGCAGCAGTGCAGCTGATGGGGAGGCCGCAATCTCCACTGCCCTGCAACACACACAGCCTGTCAGGGATCAAGCATCACTGCCAGGGGGTGTGCAGAGATAACACCAAAGGGGCAGACACTCACCCTCTCACCCGTCCAACCCCCATGTCCAATGAGGGCCAGGCTGGTGGCTGCAGCTCTGCTTGCTTGCAATTCCCACATCCATGAGAAACAGGTTCCCCCTCCCTGAAAAATGGGACCAGAAAGGCTGCAAAGAGTGAAGAGGGACCCAGCACTCAGCTGGGATGAGGAGTGGAGCAGGTGGCAATGCCTGCCCTCCGCCTTCACCCAGCTTGGATCAGGAACGGAGTAGGTGGCAATGCCCACCCCTGCCTTTACTCAGCAGGAATCAGGAGTGAAGAAGGTGGCAATGCCCGCCCACCCCTTCACCCAGCTGGGATCAGGAGCGGAGCAGGTGGTAATGCCTGCCCCTGTCTTCACCCAGCTGGGATGAGAAGCAAAGCTTGTTGACTGAGAAAAGGACTTGGTTAAGAACATTACTGGACATAACGAAAAGTGAGAATTATCCCCTGAGAAGCTGATTATAAAACAGGCGAGTAGCTAGCATCCTGTCGGGATTCTTGAAAGTATCCACACTGGTCGGGTGCAGTGGGGTTCCCCACTTGCAGCTCCGGTGAACATGGACTTGAAATTGTCAAGGAGGTGACCCTCTAGGGAGTGCTACATCTCACTGTTCCTGTGGAAACTAATGGAACAATTGGAATGAAGCGTTATCAGGACATTATATAGGCATCATTGCCACAGGGGAGGAGTACCATTGACCACCACCCTTTTCAGGAACGGTTTACATAATTAACTTTATCTGTCTACTTTTCCTTGTACCACTATGTATTGAAAAAAAGAGGAAAAAATTGTATACCCTAAACTATTTTTCTACTGATGTATCACTATTTATTGTAACTTATTGTGATAGTATTCATTGGGTCATTGAGCTTTTGTATGTATTATTAATTTGTACTATTGCTTTAAATGAGCTCTGGGAGGAACTGTTCTGCTGATAGTTGGCGTCTAAATCAATTTGTAAATTTGAGCTGACCAGCTTGGTGACCAAAAGAAGGAATGTGGTTACAAATACAGCTGTACAACAGAGAAAAGTAAAAATTATCCCCTGAGAAAGTTGTTACGAAACAGGCGAGTAGCTAGCATCCTGTTGGGAATTCTGACACACAGAGACCATTGGGGCATAGAGGGGTGTTCCCCCCACCCACAGTTCTTGTGGATGTTGAGCAGGAGGTGATCTTTTTGAAGTGCTACGACCCGGTATACCTGTGGGAAGAAGCACAAAAACTTAGCTAAACACAGACAGCCACAAAGAAGAAAGAAGAGGTGGCAATGCCTGCACCTGCCTTCACCCAGCTGGGATGAGGAGCAAAGCAAGTGGCAATGCCCACCCTCCGCATTCACCGAGCAGCGATCAGGAGTAGAGCAGGTGGCAATGCCCGTCTGCCCTTCACTAAGCTGTGATCAGGAGTGGAGCAGATGGCACTATCTACCCCCCGCATTCACCTAGCTGAGATCAGGAGCGGAGCAGATGGCAATGCCCGCCTCTCCTTCACCCAGCTGGGATCAGGAGGGGAGCTTGTGGCAGTGCCCGCCGCCTGCCTTCACTCAGCTAAGATCAGGAGTGGAGCAGGTGACAATGCCTGCGCTCCCCCTTCACCCAGCTGGGATCAGGAGGGGAGCAGGTAGCAATGCATGCCCACCTCTTTTACCCAGCTGGGATCAGGCACAGAGCAGGTGATAATGCCCACCCACCCTCATCCAGCTGGGATCAGGCGCGGGGCAGGTGCCAATACCCGCCCTCCGCCCTCCCCCAGCTGGGATCCAGAGCAGAGCAAATGGCAATGCCCATCCCCTCTTCACCGACCTCGGATCAGGAGCAAAGCAAGTGACAATGTCCCAGCTGATATCAGGAGTGGAGAAGGTGGCAATACCCACCTCCCTTCACCCAGCTGGGATCAAGAGTGTAGCAGGTAGCAATGCCCGCCTCCCAACTTCTTCCAGCCAGGATCAGGCGTACAGCAGGAGGCAATGTCTGCCCTCTTTTCACCCGTCCTGTTTCAGTTAGGCTATGTTCAGCCACGGCTGATTTTTCAGGATGGCCAAGTCTGCAGTGTCTTTCATGTTCTTTTATTCTTGTCTGGATGCTACGCTTTGTGGTCCCGATGTAAACTTGTCCACAGCTGCAGGGTATACGGTATACTCCTGCAGAGGTGAGGGGGTCTCTACTGTCTTTTGCTGATCGTAGCATCTGTTGTATTTTTCGGGTGGGTCTGAATACTGCTTGAAGGTTATGCTTTTTCATAAGCTTTCCCATCTGATCAGTAATTCCTTTGATATATAGCAAAAACACTTTTTCCTGTAGGAGACTATTTTTCCTTGGTTGTTTGATTCATCCTGGGTTTGATTGCTCTGACACTGCAGACTTGGACAACCTGAAAAATCAGCAGTGGCTGACTTCCGGTTTGGGATCCATGGAGGTCTAACGCAGCTCCATTTGCGGAGCTGACCGGACTGCCGTTTTAACCGGCCGGAGGGGTGAAAATAGCCCGCGGCCGACTGCTCTCAGGCGGGGAGCAGGCTAAGAACGCTCAAGACCCTAGGGTGAGCTAGATCTCGGACGAGGGGGGGCTCTACACAACGGGCCCCCTCCCGGTCCTTGAGGTCCCACCTTGCGACGGGTCGGCTATAATCTCTGCGGCAGTTTTGGGGCCAATTCGGCTGGCATAAGACCTTCATACCCAAGCTTCGATTGGGGGAAGAAGCTGAGAGGAGAACTTAAAATCGAAACAGTGATTACAACCCGAGAAAAGTGAAGAGAAGGTAAAGATCGTTATCTTTCAATACGGGACAGATCGATAAAAACAGAGAGGAAAAAAAAGTAGATTTTTAAACTGCAACAGACTAGCGAAAAGGAGGGGAAGACTCGGCAGGAGTTGTATTTGAAAAGAGACTAAGTTTAAAGAAGTTATTAAAGAAAACGGATTATTGTTTTGAATACCTGTGGCTTTGGAGCTGTGAGAAAAAGATACCATCGCGAGACCTGCTGTGGGAAGACGGGAGACAGGAAGTGCGTAACAACAATAGAGCGGCTGGAGAGAAGCGGCCCTTGCTGAAGGGCAGGAAGTAGGGAATCGCCATTTTTGAAAAGGGAAGGGTCGCGGCTTCAGCGGAAAAGGAAGTAGGCCATCTTGGATTACAAAATCATAGAGAAACCATAGAGAAAAGACGCCCGACATTTTGGACACTTTAAAATTTAAAACTTAATTTTGGAAAGAAGATTGGGACATTTGAAAAAGGAAAACGTTTAATTTTACGCCACGGAGTTAAGGAAGAGAGCAGATTCGTGGGAGCGAGCCAAAGCAAGCCCCACAATGTCGAAAAAAGAGTGGCAATCGGCGATAGAAAACTTGGATAAAAATTTGGACTAAAAACTTTTAGATATGATTAAAGAGCTCAAGGATACGAAATTGGAGCTGATTAAAGAGGTTAAAGAGGTTACTCAGACAGTAAAGTCGGAGCTGTCAGAAGTGAAAAAAGGTATGGAAACGATACGAAGTGAATTACAAGGGACGCAGCAGAGAGTTAAAACAGTAGAAGACGCGATGGAGAACTTAATAGACACGCAACAAACAGAGATGAGACTGGTGAAGGGGAGAATGTCAGTTGCAGAAACTAAACATATGGAGAAGCAGCTACGTTTTCGTGGTCTGCCAGAAGTGGATGGAAAGTCAGCGCAAGAACAGATGACCGAGGTGTTGGCTGAATACCTGGGGAAGGAGGAAGAGGAAATTGTGGCTATCCTAGACGTGGCATACCGTGTGAACTCGAGGATCGCAACCCAGAGGAAATTACCAAGAGATGTGATTGTGCAGTTTACAACACGAAATATGAAAGAGATGATTGTGACAAAACAATTTCAAGAACCATTGGAGATTGATGGCAAGACGATCATCATAATGAAGGAATTGCCCAGATCAGTGTTATTGGACCGGAAAAAATATAAAGTGCTAATTCAGATTTTGAAGGACATGAAAATCAGGTACAGATGGGAGTTACCGGAAGGAGTGTCCTTTGAGTTTGGAGGGGCCAAAAAACGCATCAGATCTGAGCGAGAGATGGAGCGATTTATTAAGGACAATGAAAAAGACTTACCAACAAGACAATGAGTATGGAGTGTAAGGTATTATCTTGGAATGTAAATGGACTAAACTCACCGAATAAGAGGAAAAACATTTTCCACTGGCTACTAAAACAAAAATGTGACATTGTGTGCTTGCAAGAGACCCATATTAGAAAACAGGATGTAAAATATTTAAAATCTGGAAAATTGGGTAAAGAATTTGTAGCGGCCTCTAACAAGAAAAAAAGAGGAGTGGTGTTGTATATAAAAGAGGAGCTACAGCCAAAATTTGTTATGAGAGATGTGGAAGCTAGATTTGTAGCAGTGGAATGTATTTGGAATTTAAAGAAAGTGTTGGTAGTCGGACTTTATGCACCTAATGGTGCAAAAGAAAGCTTCTTTGAGGACTTGAGGAAGCAATTAGACGATTTAGTATATGATCAGATAATTCTTGCTGGAGACTTCAATGGAGTGACAGATTTGGAACTAGACAAAAAAACTACAACAGCACAAAAGAAAAAAGGACTTTTACCAAAGCTTTTCTTTGAGTTGATTCAACAAGAGACTCTTGAAGATGTATGGAGGAGAGAATATCCTAAAAGCAGACAGTTTACTTTTTATTCAGCAAGGCATTCTACACTATCAAGAATTGATATGATCTGGGCCTCAAAAGACTTAGCGTTATGGACTAAAGAGGTGGAAATTATGCCGATGGTAGGCTCAGATCATAACCCAATTATGTGGAAATTAGGAAAAAGGAGAAAAAGGAAAGCATGGAGAATAAATGAGGATTTGTTACAGGAAAATGAGAATATGGAAATATTGAGAAGAGAGACAAACTTTTTCATACAATATAACGTGAATAAAGAAGTACCAACCAACAAAGTTTGGGATGCTTACAAGGCGGTTGTAAGGGGCATACTAATGGATTTAAACGGTAGAGCAAGAAAGAAGAAAGAGGAGAAAAGACAAGAGATTGAGGAGAAAATAAAAACCAAAGAATTACAGTTAAAAAAGAGACCAGGGAAAAAGAAAATATACCAGGAAATTAAAATACTTCAAGAACAGCTAACAGCAATGAGTAATAAAGAATTGGAATGGAATCTTAAAAGACTGAACCAAAAAGCGTTCGAGGGTGCTAATAAACCTGGGAAGTACCTGGCATGGCAATTGAAGAAGAAAAGGGAAAAGAAAACAATAAATAAAATTTGTGAAGATGACAAAACGTATTTGGAGCAGACTACCATTAGTAGAGCCTTTTATAAATTCTACGCTAAGTTGTATAATAAGAAAGAAGTGAATAAAGAATCAATAGCGTCATATTTGGAGAAAATTAAATTTCCAGAAATCTCGGAAGCTTGGAGAAATAAATTGAACAGTGAAGTAACGGATGAGGAAATAAGTAAGGCAATACAATCTGCAAACTTAGGAAAGGCGCCAGGGCCAGATGGACTTACAGCCAAATTTTACAAGACTATGGCCAATGAGCTGGCACCATTCCTAAAGGAGGTGATCAACGGAGTTTTAAGGGATCAAAGGATTCCAGACACTTGGTCTGAAGCGAACATATCATTGATCCCAAAAGAGGGCCAAGACTTGACTAGTGTGAAAAATTACAGACCTATATCGTTACTTAACAATGACTATAAAATCTTTGCGAAGATACTGGCGGAGAGACTGAAGGGGTGGCTTTCGGAGGTTATAGAGGAGGAGCAAGCAGGCTTTCTGCCAGATAGGCAAATAAGAGACAATTTAAGGACAGTGATTGATGCTATTGAATATTATGATAAGCGTTGTGATAAAGAGGTTGGTTTCTTCTTTGTTGACGCTGAAAAGGCATTTGACAACTTAAACTGGGACTTTATGTTTGCCACTATGGAAAAGCTACAATTAGGAGAAAGATTCATCAGAGCAATTAAGGAAATTTACAGAGACCAGACTGCAGCAATTGTGGTGAATGATGAATTGACCAAGAAATTGACTATAAGCAAAGGAACAAGACAAGGTTGCCCGTTGTCTCCACTGTTGTTCATTTTAGTATTGGAGATTCTGATGATACAAATACGACAAGATGAGGAAATTCGAGGAATAAAAATAAAGGACTATACATATAAGGTCAGAGCATTTGCGGATGACATAATGTTAATAGTAGAGGACCCACTGGAGAATATGCCAAAAGTGATAGATAAGATCAAGGAGTTTGGGGACTTGGCAGGTTTCTTCATTAACAAAAAGAAGTCAAAGATACTATGCAAAAACGTGACTAAGCAGAAACAACAATTGTTAATGGAAATAACGGACTGTGAGGTAACAAGTAAGGTGAAATATTTGGGAATTGAACTGACTGCAAAGAATATTGATTTGTTCAAGAATAATTATGAAAAATTGTGGATTCAGATTGAGAGAGACTTGATTAAATGGAACAGGCTCAACCTGTCATGGTTAGGTAGGATTGCAGCGGTTAAAATGAATGTGTTACCAAGAGTGATGTTTTTGCTACAGACAATACCAATCATCAGAGACTCTAAACAATTTGAAAAATGGCAGAGGAAAATATCAGATTTTGTATGGGCAGGCAAGAAGCCTCGAGTGAAAATGAAAGTTTTACAAGATGCAAAGGAAAGAGGCGGACTGCAACTGCCCAACTTGAGACTTTATCATGATGCAATCTGCCTAGTTTGGTTGAAAGAGTGGATGACATTAAAGAACAAGAAACTATTAGCCCTAGAGGGATATAAAAAAATATTTGGATGGCATGCATACCTATGGCATGATAAAGTAAAGGTCGATGTTCCTGCACCATTTTGTACGGAGAAGTTTATATACAATCTGGAAGAAGTACAGAATTTACCTACAAGAAGGAACCCCTTGGTGGGTGGTTCCATATGAGGTGATAGACCCGAGAGCTGTTGATAACGAAAGACAATGTTTGACTTATAAAGAAATAACTAAAATAGAAACATCTAAACTTAGAATAAAGACGCAAGAGGAACTATCACCGAACTACGATTGGTTCCAGTACAGACAGATCAGAGACTTGTACAACTCAGACTCTGTAAAGGGAGGTATACGAATGGAGAGCTCGGAACTAGAGCAGACCCTTCTTAAAGAGGACAAGAAAAGAATATCCAAGGTATACCAAGTACTGTTGAAATGGTATACTGAGGATGAGACTGTTAAAACACAAATGGTGAAATGGGCTATAAATTTTAACAAAGAGATAACAATGGAGGCATGGGAATACTTGTGGAAAAATACAATGAAGACAACGACATGTACAAATATTAAAGAGAATATCTACAAAATGATCTATCGTTGGTACATGATACCAAAGAAGATTGCGCTAGGGAATTTGAACACTTCCAATAAATGCTGGAAATGTAGGAAGCATGAGGGCTCCCTCTATCATATGTGGTGGTCGTGTGATGTAGCTAGGCAGTACTGGGGGGAAATAATAAGAGAAATGAGTGAAATTTTACAATTTCAAATAAATAAGAACCCAGAACTCCTGCTACTAAACTTGGGAATGGAGGGAATTCCAGCCCATCATAGGACGTTGATATTTTATATGACAGCAGCAGCCAGACTTTTGTATGCGCAAAAATGGAAAGTACAAGAAGTGCCAACTATTGAAGATTGGATCTACAAATTGCTGTACATGGCAGAAATGGATAAGATGACAAGAAAACTGAGAAATCTGGACTCAGGGCAGTTTAACACAGACTGGGAGAAGCTGAAACAATATCTGGAGAAGAAATGGGAGGTGGGAGGAAAACTGTGGCAGTTTGAGAACTACTGAAGTATAATAAAAGTATAATAGAGGGGGGTGACTTTACCGAGGGAGGAAGAGATAAATGTGAATTAATAAGCAGTTAACAGATTGATATATAAATAGATATATATAGGTTAATAGATAGAATATTGATAGAAAATAATTAATGATAAGGTTTAAATATAAGGAGTGAATAATTAACAATATTTTCTTTCTTTGATAAGATTTATATGCACCAAACTGAATGTACAGAATTGATCGACTATGTGATGTGCTATATAGAATTACCATAAAAAGATAGAATGAGGAATATATAGAGAATAAGTCAAATTGTTTGATTTAAATGTAAGATTTTTATGGTTTATGATATATAGAAATATTTGAAATTGGAAAAGGGGATAAATTGTTTATCTAAGATGGAAACAAAGACTTACAGTTTGGGTATATAACAAGAAAAGTAGTTAAGGATGTACTGCTTAATATAATAGAGAATGTATATCTGTTTTAGATAGAGGAATTTAACAGAAGTAAGGGAAAAGGGACAAAGGGTGGGAAAGCTGTTGGAAGTCAACAAAAGGGGGGGAAAGGGAGGGGGTTAGGAATGAAAAATTTGGGGAAAATTGAATGTAATGTAAAAATAATGGATTCTAACCCAATAAAAAAAATTTTCAAAAAAAAAAAAAATCAGCAGTGGCTGAACATAGCCTAACTCAAACAAGGCACAGTATCTTATTCCAGGACACTAAAATACTGGACAACACTTCCAACTACTTTGTCAGACTGCACAAGGAAGCCATTGAAATTCACAAGCATAAGCAAAACTTCAACAGGAAAGAAGAAACCTTAAGAATGAACAGAGCATGGTTTCCAGTTCTGAAAAACACCAGGCTAACAAAACACTCTATACCCGACAATAGCCCTGCAGAGAAGATTAGCACATCAAGCACCAATCCATATGCAAAAGAACCTCCTCAGGATACAGTGAAGCCTCCCGCCATTAGCATTCCACACCCTGGGAAACTTACAGGATGACTCAGCTCAACCCCACCCCTCCTGAGTAGATATAAATGACCTGCCAACACCTTTTCCACACTGTGACACTGAGAGATCTCTGTCTTTTGGTGCTACACCTCTGAAGATGCCAGCCACAGCTGCTGGCGAAACGTCAGGAACTACAATGCCAAGACCACGGCAATACAGCCCGGAAAACCCACAACAACCATAGTATTGGCAAAGTCTAACGTTTGATCTTAATGTAATTGGAGCTACAGTTAACTATTGGGATAAACAATTGGGTAACTGCATAACTATTTGGATAAACAATTGGATAATTACATTTAATTGTATATCCATTTGCAAAATGAAAACAATGCTATCCCAACTGATTTCAGCTCTCTGCTGTCATAGAATTAAGTATAGGGATGGGGAAATATCTCTCTAGCCATGGTCTGACAGTAATAATAACTATTATAACAACAACAATAGTCACATTTTTATTATTCTATTATCCTGGCCTGAAATGCAGCTGTTCAGGCCAAGGATGATGAAACTATTGCCCTAGTTGCATTATCCCGGCCTGAAGAGCTGCATTTTCCAGGATGTCATTCACGTGGCTCAATCTTGTAACCTCTGATTTAGTCGCTACTGAGTGATGTAGGCATCACCCTTGTTCAATATTGCACTTGATTAATATGTTGGCAAAGACGAAAGGCTTTCACTTTTGAATGATGTGACATTTATCTATTAATAATGGCAACAATCCAAACCTTTACGAGTACACTGAGTATTCTGGATTTTTTATATTTTTTTTTAGTATCAGATACAAACACACAAACTAATGTCATGAGCTGGGCTCACCCAAGCTGGTAGTACGAAGTCCGAGCACTAACGCAAAGTCAAGGGGGAGCGCAAGGTTCAAAAGCCAAGTCCAGTCTGCAGTCAGAGCACGAGATAAATGCCAGGGGTGTGTCCAGAATCCAAAAGCCAGGTCAAGCCCAGTCCAAGGTCAGTCGCTGAAGCGCCAGGTCTAGCTGCAGGCACAAGCAAGGTGCACAGAGTGGTTGCAGGTAGCTGACACTTTGCTTCCACGCCTGGCAGCTTCTCCAGCTAGGCTTTTATAGCCAGGCGTGGCTCACAGCCAGCAGCCTGACGTTACCCATCATCGCTCTCCAGCAGCTAGCATCGGCTCAGGAGACGAGCACTGTGCTGTCTCTCCTGCAGCTCCAAACTCTGCCATTGTCTGTGGCACTCTTTGGGCATGGGTGAACCTGGGGTGGGTGGAAGCCCCTGGCTGGCTGTGAACCCTGATTATCTAACAGCTGTTGTTCCTGATCACTGGCTTCTGCTGAGTCAGGGCTAGGGCTGGCTACTTGGAGTCCTGGCTGGCTACACGAGGCTCCTCTCCTCCAGAGGAGTCCTCGCTCCCGAGTCCAGACTAGGCCACAACACATTTTTGAAAGTCTTTCTCCTTTCAAAGTAGGTTACCATGAGGCATGGAGTGTATGAAGGGGTGGGGTGGGGTTTGTTCTAGATTTGCAAGTCTAAAGCCATCTTAGGCACATGGAGTTGTGTAGTTTTAGCCAATAATTTTATCCAAGCATTCAATGAGTCTTTGTAAAAAATTCTATTCTCTCTGATGACTGTATTGTTTTTCAGAAACAGAAGAAAGTCTAGGCAATCAGAGAGGAAAAACCATTTCAAAAGAGGTAAATTATTGCCTTTGCACAAATGGGTTTGCTTGAAATTTACATAATTTTAATTACATAGTTAACAAACTATATATTGTAATGGAAAGCTGTTTTCTAAACTAACTAGTATAGGTTCAATGAAGATGCAGTGGCCAGCCTGCCAGTTAAGATCATTTTCTCAAGCTCTGCTCCCTGAAGCCCCCGCCTGCAGAGGTGAGGCAGGTGGCATCCACAGGCAGTGCTTTTTCAGTGGTGGCCTTTCCACTTTAGAGGCAGCAGCAGAGTCCAGTGAGGGAGCCACGCCATCCTGCCCTCTGCTGCTGCTCCTCCATCCCACCTCAACTCATGTCACCTCCATCATTCACTTCAACATGAGGGAAGAATAGGGGATGCCAGCTCCAGGGTGGGAAATTCTTGGAGATTTGGGGGGTGGAGCCTAGAGAGGGTGGGGTTTGGGGAGCGGAGAGACCTCAACAGGGCATAATGCCAAAGAGTCTACTCTCCAAAGCAGCCATTCCCCACTCGAAGCCAGCTGGGTGACCTTGGGCAAGTCACAGCTTCTAGGAGCTCTCTCAGCCCCACCCACCTCACTGGGTGTTTTGTTGTGGGGATAATAATAACATACTTTGTAAACCGCTCTGAGTGGGTATTAAATTGTCCTGAAGGGCGGTATATAAATCAAATGATGTTGTTGTTCTTACTGTTATTTGAATTTCACATAGCACAATCAATAATAAATAGAGATCACATGTTATCATTGATTGGCCTTGCTGAGCTGATAAAAGTTTCCACCAGAGACCTAAGTATCAGCCATGTATCAATGTAATATGTACGCTGTTCCAAGTAACGCCATCTTTCGCAGTTCTGTAGCCGTCACGTCAGAAAGCTGCAGTTTTTCCGTATAAGTTGCAAAAATTTTCAAAATACTTCCCAGTGCCCGGATGACAATGGGGACTAATATTGTATTCTTCATTCATAGTCGGGTGGTTTCTATTGCCAAATCTCTATATTTAATCTTTTTTTTCCTTGTTCTTTTTCTTCGACTCTGGCATCCCCCGGAATTGCAATGTCTGTTATCCAAACTTTTCAATTTTCCACAACTGTTATGTCTGGTGTATTATATTCAAGGTGTCGATCCGTTTGTATTCTAAAATCCCACAAGTTCTTGTCTTGATCATTTTCTAGCACCTTTTCCACCTGATGTTCCCATGAATTCTTTGATATTATTATTATTATTATTATTATTATTATTATTATTATTCAAATTATCCAAAACACAATAAAAATGAGTAGAGGTCACATGTTATTATTGGTTGTCCTTGCTAAGCTGATACAAGTTTCCACCGGACACCTAAGTAGCAACCAGATATCAGCGAAATATGTACGCTGTTCCAAGTAGCGCCGTCTTTTGCAGTTCTGTAGGTGTTATGTCAGCTGCAGTTTTTCCATATGAATTGCAAAGTTTTTTGAGATGGTTCCAAGTGCCCCAATGACAATGAGGACTACTGTTGCATTCTTCTTCCATAGTCGGATGGTTTCTATTGCCAGATCTCTATATTTAATCATTTTTTCCTGTTCTTTTTCTTCGACTCTGGCATCCCCAGAAATTGCAATGTCGATTATCCAGATTTTTCGATTTTCCACGACTGTTATGTCTGGTGTATTATGTTCAAGGTGCCGATCAGTTTGAATTCTGAAATCCCACAAGGCCATGAATTCTTTGATACTGGCAAGTTATACTTTTTGCACAATGACCAGTGAATCAGCTTTGCGACCCTGTCAAGTCCAGCTTTGTAGTCCGTCTGTGCAGTTTTGCTGCATTCAGAGATAAGGTGGGACACAGTTTCATCTTTTCCCTGGCAAAGTCGACGTTTTGGATTTTCACTGATTTTCTGAATTTAGGCTTTCATAACATTCGTTTGCAATGCTTGTTCTTGTGCTGCGAAGAACAGACATTCAATTTCTTTCTTGATTGTACCCATCTTCAACCATGCCCAAGTTAGGCTGTTGTCATTTTTTCCTTCAATAGTTTTTAGATGTTGCCCATGTAAGGGTTTGTTCTTCCAGGCATTTAATCTATTCTCAAACTGTTTCTTCTTGTATTCAGCCTTTGTTTTGGTTGTTTTTAATATGTTTTCTGTTTTCACAGCCTGAAGTAATTTTTCTATACTTCTAATGATGTAATCATTCCGGCCTCTCTTTTCTTCTTCCACTACCTGGTGTACTTGTAACAGTCCTCTTCCACCAATTTTTCGTGGTAGGTATAGCCTGTCAACATCATTTTTGGGTGTAAAGAGCGATGCATGTTCATTAGTTTCCGCGTTTTTTGATCCAATTTTTCTAAACCGCTTTGTGTCCAATCTATTATTCCGGCTGGATATCTGATCACTGGAATTGCCCATGTATTTATGGCTGTGATTGTATTTCCACCATTTAATTTTGACTTCAGAATTTTTCGTACTCTCTTCATATATTCTTTCTGAGTCAGTTCTTTTACTTTCACATGCAGGATGTTATCTAATTCTAATATTCCAAGATATTTATAATTTTCATTGTTTGATATTGATTTCATAATGTCGCCATTTTCAAGTTCTATTCCGTCAATATTTTTTACTTTTCCCTGCTGCATGGAGAGTACTGCACATTTGTCTAAGCCAAATTTCATTTGAATATCATCACTGTACATTTTCACTGTATTAAGCAATGATTCAAGTTCAGTGGGACTCTTTGCATACAATTTCAAATCATCCATGTACAGGAGATGGTTTATTTGCCCAGCCTGATCAGAAATATAATAACTCATTTTTGTTTTCTCTAGGACCATTGTCAAGGGGATTAATGAGATGTTGAATAATAAAGGCGACAAGTATTGTTGTTTTGTTGTTGTTTTCTTCTCTAGGTAAACTGATTTCTGTAGTCTGGAAATCAGTTGTAATTATGAGAGATCTTCGGGCCCCATCTGGAGTTTGGCAACCCTAAGGAATAAACATCTCATTATTGGCAGCCTGCTTGCCTGGTCTACCTTCCCCTGCCCCACCCCTCCAGTGGAGGGGCCCAGTAGGCACTGTCTGCCCAGGGCCCCCTAAAATATTGTGATTTCACACTCCAGGAGTTCTGCAGCTGGGAGTTAAAATCCTGTTTTCAGGATATGTCTTTTTCAGAACTTCTTGGCTCTGACATTTTTGGGGAAATTGCCGTAAAACCTGGACAGCTGCTGCGTGGGTAAGAAAATCTGGATTTGTCTGCCTACATAGCAGCCATTTCCCCATACCTTGTCCCCAAAGCACCCATTTCTCACCTTCCCAATGGGGACTTTTTATTATTTTTTAAAACTGGTACCAGAATATTATTATATCAATATATCATTGGAACAGCATCTCAAAATTCCCAGCTTTCATTTTTAAAAAAATCAAGTCTTTTGCCTCTACCCTTGCAGAGATATAAGGGAAAAGGCATATCTTTGCAAGAGAAAGGGTGAGGAAATTATTTGTTTAAAAACTTAAAGCTGAGAATTCTGAGAACCTGCTGCACCTCTTGTTACAATGATATTGATATAAAGATATTCTAGTGCTTATCACTAGGGAGGTTGGCAACTTCCAGGGGTTGGGGCAAGGTAACTCTAGGGAAACCTGACTTTGGAAGGCGCAATGGCTACTGTTGTCTGACACCAAGGTCGGCCTTAGAGGAGCCTCTGGGGACGCCTTCCTCAGAGCCCCAAGGAGTGGACCCTCCTGCCAACACTGTGAGCTCCTACCTGGCAGTGATGAGAGCCATAGGGAGGCCAGGCATGGGAGGAGCACAGCCAGAAGTGGCCCAGCTGAGCCACAGCCTCAGGAACCTTGGGGATGGCAGGCCCATAGCAACAGTGCCGGGACACCAGCACAGGCTGGGCACGTGGCCACCAGGCCTGGGAGTTGGCAGCCCCAGCACACAGGTGGAACAAACCAGCAGCGAGGATGGGAGAGTCAGCAGAAGCTGAGGGCCATTCCATTGAGCCCCAGCTGGGGCTGAGATGGGCTCCTGGCCAGGTATGTCTACCTAGGGCAATCCACATTACAGCACACCTACTAGGGGGTGGGGCAGGAATTGATGAAGGAGTCCAGCACAAGCCAGGGAGAAAAGGATGGTGGCTGGCAAGTGTGCCCAGGGCCAGAGTCTATCCAAGAGAGGAGGGGGGCCCAGGGTGATGCTATAGCCTGCCCTGCTCCCCTTCTGAGGCTTGGGACATCCTGGCAGGCCTGCGATGGAAAGGTGACTGTGATGGCTGACCAGAGAGGAGGTGGTGGTGGCAGAGCCTCACAACAGTGCTATATCTGCAGCCACATCAGCAACAGGGAAACCACAAAACCCCATTCCCCTGTGGAAGGCTCCTGTTTATGGTTGTTGTGGGTTTTCCAAGCTGTATTGCCGTGGTCTTGGCATTGTAGTTCCTGACGTTTCGCCAGCAGCTGTGGCTGGCATCTTCAGAGGTGTAGCACCAAAAGACAGAGATCTCTCAGTGACACTGGGTGACACTGAGAGATCTCTGTCTTTTGGTGCTACACCTCTGAAGATGCCAGCCACAGCTGCTGGCGAAACGTCAGGAACTACAATGCCAAGACCACGGCAATACAGCCCGGAAAACCCACAACAACCATCATTCTCCGACCGTGAAAGCCTTCGACAATACATCGAGCTCCTGTTTATGTTTGTTCTTTTTGCAATTTTTGTGTTGATGCAGCTTAGACATGCAAGTAAATGCACAGATAATAATGCTGCTCGCTTTTAAGAGATTCCAGCGCTTCCCCTGATAAAACGTTTGCCTCATTCCAAATGGTTAGAGTGGAGTCTTCTCTTTCCACCGAGTGCTCGTGTACTGCCTACAGCAAATTTGATTTTGACTTACGCAGGCTAAGTGATAGATGATCTGGCTGATGAATAGATGTTTCATATTCTAAATGCAAGCTCCCTTCAAGCAAAAACAAAAAGATGCTGCTGCAAAATGAATCATGTCATACTAATAAAAATCTTCACTGGGATAAAAGATGCCATGACGCTGTTCACATAAATAAAAGTCAAGTTATTGAAATACAGTTTTGAGTGTGAATAATCAGAACTACTTTTAGAGATTAAAAAGGAAGAAAAACATTGTGAAATAATTTAATTTAAAAAGAAGAAAAACGCGCAAGATTTTTTTTTTTGCTGATAAAACATTGAATGTCTTTGCATAATACGTTTTATAGTAATGTGGGATGTTTGCAGTGCCACAATTCAGTGCCAGAAAGCATACTTCTACAGTTGTTTTAAAAAAAAGTTTAAATCCTTGTTTTTTGTTCTTGATATGTCATTTTTAGCAGTTAACTAGAATGCTACTGTCGATTTAGTATGCTTTTTGTATCAGTACATTTGTCAGCTGTGAAAATATTTTCTTGTACAAGTTCAGCCAACAGGTTACTCATTTTGAGCCATTTTTTGAAAGCATAAACAGAACCTGTGTCCTAATATAGAGTCAACACTTGTCTCTAGAGAATACAAGTAAAATTAGCAAGAGCGCCACGTACGATTTACTTAATGTACAACTAAAGCAAGCGATTTCTAGCACACTGAGTAGACAAATATTATTTCAAACTTGAAAGATAATACTTGTCATGTTTTTCAGGTGACGCTGAACAAGACTGAAAGATTAACAATGCAAGATTCTTTTTCATCACAAGGTAATGGTTTCAGTTCAAAACACAAGTGCCTTGAGAATTCCGTCTTTAACTTCAAAGGATCTTAAATCTCTTTAAGTACGTTGACCATAATGGGGAAATCTCAGACTCTCCAGGAGAAAGGAAGTTGAGCAAAATATCCAACACTCCAGATTTCAGTACTCAGCATAGGTCCATGTCCTTCCCCATGACTGGTAGAATAAATTATGGAGATAAAGCAAGCATAAGTAAATGTGTTCAGTTTGCATAATTTATTCTGATTCCAGTATGAATCTTTTATTGCTGCAGAATTTGAAATACTTCAGTAGAAAATTTATTTTTTCACTGAAGCAGAAACAAGCTCTTGCTGTTTGTCACTGAAAAAGGATTTGAGGCAGCTAGAGAAAAGCGAAAGGGGCCTTTGCATTCAAAATATCCAGCTTCTGCCGCAAAAGAATTCCAGTGCTGTGAATGACAATTAAGGAACAGAGGATATGTTTGCTTATGTTGCATTGTGCTCCCATGATCTAAGTTTCAGTTAAAGCCTGGACTTGAAAGGATAGCAGACAAGAATGGTACATGGAGTATCGTGTGTAACTCTGTTTAGGATGGCACTGCCAGTCAGAGCAGCAATCACTCATTGGTTGGTATTAATGCAATAATAAAAATTAGAATGTATTGGTAGAGCTCAGCGTCTAGAACCCATTTCTAGCATTGACGATTTAAGTTGCAAACCTTGCGAAAAGGCCCCTTAAATCTTCATGCTTTAGAATGTGACATCACGTGGTATTTCTTGCACGTTGCATCCCAGTCCTAGTATCCACATCGGCATGTTACATTTTAAAGAATCTGCATACATACAAGTTTTTCAAGATAAGAGTAAAGTGGGCCGGTCAAGTTGAGACATCTTATGTAAAATTCTTTTAGAACGAGTGTTTAATGATTATATTATTATATTATATGACTATATAATTAAAAAGATACAGTTAGTTTATTCATTTATATCAGTGAAGAACATGAGTTTTCCTGGTTTCTCCAGATCTAGCCACCCTCGCGCACATTTTGAACAAGAAAGCAAACAGCAAATGCCTGAATAACCTATTTCACTTAACTATATAACTGTAAGTGTGGCTCCTGGATATACGCAGGGGCCAGTTTGCAGCCTGGGGCAAAGGCTGGAAGAAGGGGGCGCTGTGCCCCGGTCTCTCCCCCCCCCGGTTTTCTCCCAATTGGTCTCCTGCTGCAGCAGTGAGTGGGGAACCTTGGGAACCAGCTCCTCTGTCCATATCTTCCGTTCCCCGGGGGCATGGTGGGTGCTTCTGGGCTGGGTCTCGTGGCTGCAGCTGTGCACAACGAATCTGGCAGGCGTTGCAGCGTGGTGGCCACGTTTCACTCCAGCTTTGTGTGGTGGTGGTGGTGATTTTGTCCTCTTTCACCTCCTAGGACTGCAACTCAAATTTTAACCAGGGCTTAAAGAATTTTAAATACCGTTGCATCTGCCTGCCCTCTCATGTTTTGCTAATGACTACAAATATTTATTTTGAAGGCTATGATAAAAGAAGTCAATATTGATTTGCCACTGAAAAATAAAAAACCATGACAATACAATTGTCAACTTAACTGCCTTTTTAGGAAAGAATGCAAAATGTGACATGACTGGCTGTTTCTGCTCGGATGGGGACTAGAAGAGCAAAATTACTGCTGTTCAGGAATAACGGGCTTTGACACAGCTGGGGAAACGAGGTCTGACACTGAAATAATGAGTGGTCAGCAGTTTGGAAGTTGATAAAAACTTTGGCCACAGTTCGGTTTGATACTTTATACATATCCAGTGATGAATCATTCAGCTCAGCTTCAGTGAGGGATTATTTGTTTGGGGAAGGTTAACCCTTTGCTGTCCTACAGTTTCTTTCTCCTAATCAACCCTAAATTTCTTCCCTCCAAGCCATTTCCAAATAGGGGGAAAATGCCCTGGTAAAAAGCCTTAAAACACAGAAAACAGCTCCTTCACTGTGTTGTCTTATCCTCTCTACACCTCATGGAAGCCATAGCAACACATGTACTGTTGCCTCCTTATTTCTTCCATTCTGCCTGGCAGAGACAGAAAATACACTCCAAATTTAAAGCACTAATCATAAAACTGAACCTAGTCCTAGCCATAGAAGATATGGTGGAATATATAGAATTGTAGAATCATAGAGTTGGAAGGGGCCTTACAGACCATCTAGTCCAATCCCCTGCCCAATGCAGGAACAGTGTAAAGCATCCCCAACAAGTTTTCATCTAGCTGCTCCTTGAAGATTGCCAATGAGGGGACCCCATTGGCTCTCCATTACAGCTGCAAGACCACGATGCCTACATTTCCCATCAAAACTTGAGGGAAGCTGATAAGTGTCCAACCTGTGTCAGGCGTCACTTGTAGCTTGGCTCTCAATGTGAAGTTTTCCCTAACATCCAGCTGGTACCTTTCCTCCCGTAGATTAACCCCCTTGTTTTGAGTCCTGTCCTCTGTTGCCAACAGGAACAGCTCCCTTCCCTTCTCTGCTCACTTTTCCAGTGTGTTCAGATCTCATTGAATTCTATCCCTGTATTCAAAGGCCGTTTACTACTACTCCCAGTTTGGTGTCATCTGCAAATTTAATGAGTAATCCCTTTACACCCTCGTCCAGATCACTTATAAACATATAGAAAAGCACTGTGCCCTGTGGCACTCTACTGGAGTGGACACCTCCCTCCAATTAAACATGACACCATTGACAACTACTCTTTGGGTGAGGTTATCTAGCCAGTTCCCTATCCATCTAACCATCCTAGAGTCCAGTCCACCAGTTTACCCATCGGAACATCATGAGGAACCTTGTCAAAAGCTTTACTGAAATCCAGATAAACTACATCAACAGCATTCCCACGATCCAGTAAGCTTGTCACTCAATCGTAGAACAAGATGAGGTTGGTCTGGCAGGACCTGTTGGGGATAAATCCATGCTGACTTACCATATCACCATGTTGTCTGTCAGATGCTTGGAAATCGATGCCTTTGATGTCTGTTATAGTATCTTCCTTGGGAAAGAGGTCGGGCTGACTGGCCTGTAGTTCCCAGGATTGTCTTTTTCCCCTTTCTTGAAGACTGGGATGACATTTGCCCTCCTCCTCAGTGTCCTCACCATATTTTACAATAGAGCTACAAAGAACCCATTTTTAAGCAGTTCTTAAAGATGCTGTTTCTATAAGAGTTGTTGGAAGTGGAAAATCCAGTTTTTTGTAGTTTTGTAGGTTTTTTTCTGTGTCAGTGGGGTGGGGAAGGGAGAGTAGAAATTTCTCTTAAGAACTGTTTTTAAAAATTAACAACAGCAGAAGAATGCTGGCAGAAATAATTCCTACAACTTGAGAAAAAATACATCAGACTGATTAAAACCATGGGGAGCTGGGAATTCAGAGAACATGTTAGACATACTGTTATAACATTATATCCATCTAATTATATTCAATTGCTGATGTAAAAAAATATCTTAAAAAGCCCAGGGGGTTGGCTACTGATGGGGACCCAGGCAAAGAAGCTATGGGGGAACCTGCTTTGTGAAAGCCAGTTGCCTCTACACTGTACTAACAGCTGAAGCAGCTACTAGGAAACTACACATGCCTATCCCCATGTGGAAAACATCTTAATGTACGACAAGCATCAAGAGGAATTATAGCCATTTGAGACAATGGAGGGTCCCCGTGGGGACCCCAAGTGCTTTTCCACATTGATCTCCTCTCCTGCACTTTATCCTCATAAAAAGAACAGCCCTGTGAAGTAGGTTAGGCTGAGACAGTGATGAGAGCTTTATAATGTTTTTATCCTATTTGGCTCAGGTTGCATATTTTATTTGCACTGTTGTTTATACAATTGTTTTTGTCTTATCGTTTGTTAAGGCCTTTGGCCAATTGCAATAAATTCGAATACAGAGTGATGAGAGCAAGGTCACTCAGAAAGGTTATATAGCAGAGGAGGGGTTCACACCAGTGTTCCTGCTAACGTGCACTCATTCGCAATTGCGCACGAATTTTCATCACTCAGCGCACAGCTGAGAAGCACAGCACACAGCAGGCCCACCTGGAGGGCCTGTTGTAGCTCCAGCCCTGGTGCCAAGGAATTCCCTCTCTTCCATGCCCAACAAGCAGCCTCTCAGTCCTGGCACTGGGAGCCAGAGGAGGCGGCAATGGTGGGCGGATGGCCGAGCTGCCTCTCCTCCAGGCCCACCCAACAGCCTCTCCGGTGCTGGGAGCTGGAAGAGGTAGAGGTGACCTCAGTTGCAGCAGCTGCAGCAGTAGGTGGGTTGGCAGGTGGGCGCCTGGGTAGTCTCCCTGTCCTGGCGCTGGATGCAGGAGGAGGCAGCAGTGGTGAGCGGGGCAGGCAACCATGTGGTCTCCCAATCCTGGCGCTGGGTGCTGGAGCAGGCTGCAGCGGCGAGCAGGGCGGGCAACTGCACGGTCTCCCCGTCCCAGCGCTGGGTGCAGGAGAAGGCCACGGTGGTGAGCAGGGCGGGCAACCGCGCAGTCTCCCTGTCCCAGCACCGGGTGCTGGAGGAGGCTGCGGCGGCAAGCGAGGCAGGCAACTGCGCAATCTCCCGGTCACGACGCTGGGTGCTGGAGGAGGCTGCAGTGGCGAGCAGGGCAGGCAACCGCACGATAGCAGTTGAATAACACGGGGGATAATATTGCACCCTGTGGAACCCACAAGATAATTTCCACTCTGCAGATAGCTGGTCTCTGACACTGACTTAAGTCCATTCCATGAGAAACAATTTAAACTAGTCTTAATACCCACTTCTACCTCCACATGCCTCAGTAGGATGGCATGGTCTACTATGTCAAATGTGCAGATAGATCCAGGAAAAGCAATAATGAAGCATGGCCTTTATATTCAGGCTTATATGCTAAAAAAACCCCACAAGAGTGCAAAGAAAAGGGAAAGGTTAGGCCTCAACTTCCCAGAACAGGAGATATATTTTTCAGGAGCTTTTTAAAGACTTCCAAGAAAGGGGAAATGCCTATATGAGAAGGCAATGAAATCTTGAGAAAGGGGCACCTAGAGAAAGAACAAGGCATGAGACAGAAGTAACCTCAGGATTGTTTGTATATTTGTTGACTGAAAGACATTAAAAGGGGGGCATGTTATTATTTCAGGGGGGGCATGTTATTATTTCATAATAATGCATGTTATTATTTCAGCTCATGAAGTAGATTTTTCGCTCACAGCACTGCACAGCTTAGAGGGAACATTGATTCACACCCAGGGGTGGGGTGAGTATCTCGTCCCTAACTGCTATACCATCCTGGCTGTCCACATTACTTTCTACAGAACTGCCCATTCAATATGTAATGTTTTTAGAGTGACTTTGTCACAACATGGGCAAGGCAAAAGTACAAATTCTCCTGTGGTCCTAGGGAGTGGGGCAGTCCAGACTTGTGAGATGTAGCTCCTCCTCTCCTTGGCAGGGCCAGTTTACTAGATCAATCCTGGAGAGGAGGGGCTCATCCCTTGCTCCAGTTTCTTCCGGCCCTGCTGTGAACAGGGCACAAGATGACTTTGTTCTGGGTGAGCGGACGATCTCAGAGACAACAGTAAAAGAAGAAGATCTCTACAACAGCAAAGCTCGCTGGGGGAAAAGGAAGGGGTTTTCAACACCCCTCCCCCTCTCCTTTAGTGACTTTACTGGGAAAGCGAAAGCGAGCAGCAAAACCGACGGCTCCTAGACTGCCTAGGCACCGGTCTCTGCAAGGACTCCCACATGGTTTCCTCTGCCTCCAGGCAAGGAACCCCCCAACTTTCAAATAGATCTGCGGGGAAGCAGTTGAGTCCTTAAGAACAGACGCGAGCAACGCCAAGGCTAGCACAGCCTTTGGGAGCTCGATCTCACCAGGTGGCAGCTGCTTCATGGGAGTAAGAAGCCTTCAATCGCACACTGCCTTGTGAACCCCAGTAAGCCACCTGTACTGGCCTACAGGTCCCCATTACTGGAGCTGGGAGGCGGGCTGGCTCCAATACCCAGTCCAAGGCTGAGACTCCCGGGGCTAGACACGTGGTCGTTTAGTCCAAGGTCGGGGTTCCAGCAGGCAGGCTAGGCAAAGTCAGGCAATCCAAGGTCGGAGTTCCAGTCAGGCGAGGCAAGGTCAGGCAGTCCGAGATCGGGGGTCCAGCAGGCAGGCTAGGCAAAGTCAGGCAATCCAAGGTCGGAGTTCCAGTCAGTCAGGCTAGGCAAGGTCAGGCAGTCCGAGATCGGGGGTCCAGCAGGCAGGCGAGGCAAGGTCAGGCAGTCCGAGGCCAGAGGTCCAGTAGTCAGGCTTTCAGGGAACAGGCAAGGTGAGGCAGAGTGGATGGCTTCACAGCGATTGTACGCGTTGCATCCTCACCCAGCAGCCTCTCTTGACTGCACTTTCTCGTTCTCATCATCAGGGGGCAGCTGGTGCCGGCTCAGGGGGCGTGCACTTTGCCTCCTTGCCTGCAGTTCCATTCTCAGCTTCCTTCTTCGGCGCTCTAAGGGTGGAGGTGGAGCTGGAGGGCTGGGGCCAGCTAACTTTCACCTGATGGATCAAAGCTAGAGGGTGTTGGCTCTGCTTCAGCTGTTGGTTGTCCCTGCTGATCAGCATCCTGCTGATCAGCTTCTGTTATCTCCCCTTCTCCTGAGGAGTCTGGCTGACTCATGACACCACCCTTCTTAGACGCTTAGTTCAGGTGCCAAACAACTGTTAGTGATCCCTGGCCCCAGAGAGGCTGGTTAGCCTCGACCAGAGCCAGGGCTTTTTCGGTCCAGGCTTCAACCTAGTGGAATGCTCTGTCCAATGAGACCGGGGCCCGGCAGGATTTGTTATCCTTCTACCGGGCCTGGAAGACAGAGCTGTTCCACCTGGCGTACAGTTGAGGCTCAGCTGGGCCCCTACCAGCCAAATAGAGGTGAACGTCCTCCCTTCTAGAGGCATCCACCATCAAACTGTTCAACCACACAAGTAATTTTAATATGGTGGAGCAGGTGGCAGACTGATGGATCAACTGACTGTTCCGGCATTGCTTTTTTATACCTTTTTAAATATTTATATTGCACTGTTTTATATGGTTGTTTTAAAATTGTAAAATGTAAGTTTTTAGTGTGTTGTTTTACAGAGTGTAATCCGCCCTGAGCTTGCTAGTCGGGGAGGGCGGAATAGAAATTGAAAGTAAATAAATAAATAAGATTAAAATTCTCAAGGGCAATGATACTGGAAAGGGCCCCCCCCCCCCCATGAGTAGAGGCTTTTCTCAGATGGCTGCTGCCGACAGCGATCTAAGCCCCTCCTCCATTTCCCCCTGAGGATCTCTTATTATCGGACCTTAGAGCAATGGCCCAAATCTCAGGAGGAGGACCAAGAGAGAAGGGGAGAAAGCACAGTATAGCCGGATCTCGTATGATCTTGGAAACTAAACAGAGTCTGTGCTTGGATGGGAGACCACTAAGGAAGACTCTGCAAAGAAAAGAAATGGCAGCCTGCCTCTGATTCTTCCCCTTCTCTTTTTCTCTGCTTTCACTTTAGGTGGGAAGCAGTATTTTTTTGGTGGGAATGCCAGCCAAGGCAGGCCAAGACAACTCTGGAACAGGAGGGGGAGCTCTCTGCAGTTTAGACCTTCCCAGAGCCAAGCTACAAGTGACACTTTACACAGGTTGGACACTTGTCAGCTTACCTCAAGTTTTGATGGGAAATGTAGGCGTCCTGGTTTTACAGTTTGGCTCTCCTTTACAGCTGCAAGACCAGGATACCTACATTTCCCATCAAAACGTGAGGGAAGCTGACAGGTGTCCAACTTGTGTCAAGCGTCACTTGTAGCTTGGCTCCCAATTCACCAGCCTCTATTCAGTCTCTACAATTCCAAAGTGGGGGAGGACCAAGAGGCCAGTGGCCTAGACCTCGCGAGCCAAGATGCAAAATCTAACTTACTATCATGGCTCAGAGCTGAGATTTTAAAAGAATTTAAAGAGGCCATTAAGGAGATGAAAGTACAGGGCACTATACCCAATAGGGGTGAGGGAAGGTCAGGCACTATGAGGAATAAGAGAGCTGAGACATCCATTCCCCCTTCCAAGGCCAAGAGAAGGAGAACAGAGGAGACTAGGAACCTGAGGGATTCCAGTCCCTTGGACGAACTCCAATCTGACTCCAAACTCTCAGATCCATCTTCTGCCAGGGAGGAAGGAGAGTTATCAGAAGAAGAGGTGGAAACAATAGGCCCCGTACAGACAAGGCTCTTCCCTCAGGAAGTTTATTCTAGATTGCTCCCAAAGGTTCTGAGAGCTCTTGAAATCGCCCAGGCATCCACAGGGAACGAGGAATCAGACCCAGCTTTCCTTCAAGGCTTAGAGAGAGCACTACCAAAGATGGGGAACACACAGACTGGTACCCCTTTACCAGCAGTCCTCCATGACCTGATGAAAGCAGTGGGAAAACCCAGCCAAACCTAAAACCAATCAGTCAGTTTTCAACAAGTTTTATTTCCAGGTGCCAGAAGCAGCAAAGAAAATTAAATTGCTGTTAGTGGATGAACCAGTCACCAGTCTAGCAACATTAGTCTTGCCTATGGGCGCAGAAGGCTTACCGAAAGACTCATCTGATAAGAAGATAGAACAAGCGCCACGCAGAAATGTTGAGGCCTCAGCGGCTTCCTAAGAGCCTCAGCCCCAGGGTCACTGTTTGCAAGAGCAGACTTTACCTGGGCCTCAGACCTAGCAGCTGCCAGAAGCGAGGCCCCCAAAGAGGTAAAAAATGAGGTCAAGAAGAGAGCTCTGGCCACGGCCTTTGCCGCAGATGCCACCTTAGACGCTTTCCAAATGTCATCCAGAGCCGTGGGTTTCAATGTCACGGCGCGACATAGTACATGGCTGAGAAACTGGGACGTGGACCTGTCTGCTCGGGCAAAGGTGGCAGCAATACCCTTCACAGGGGCCAAAGTATTTGGAGAGGCACTGGACAAGTATTTAGTGGAAGACACAGAAAAGAAAAAAGTTCTGCCGTCAAAAAAGAGAGCGCCAAAGACCAAGAACAGGCTACACTCCTTTCGAGATTCCAAACGTCCATTCCGTTTGGGCAACTCCAGACCTGTCAGGTCCTGGCAGTTAGATCCCCCATAATACTCCACTGCGCACACTCCAGGGTATGAGTTAAAGTTACTTTATTAGAGATCCATCAGTATCAACATACACAGACAAGGGTATTGGCAGAAGTGACGTGTAAAGGTTTGGAGGGGTTAGTTATAGGGCAAGTTCCCACCTGTAGGATATGAACGGTTAGGATTCTGGTGCGAAAGAGCCAGGAAGCGGGGGGGGGGGGGAGAGGTTTTGAGACAGGAGGAAAGAAGAGCTGGAGGAGAGAAGCAAAAAATGAAGTCATTTTTAGTTCCCAGGCTAAAGCTGGCCCTCAAGGACACTTTCTCAAGCGGCTGCAAAAATTAAAGTAGACACCACAGCAGGCACCTGTAAGATAAACAACTCTCAGCCAAACAGGCCACTGATATGCACCTTCTGTACTCTCAGAGGATCAGTACAGAGGAATACAGAAAAAATACTCATGGCAGATATGTAGACAGACATATATGACAAGACCATCCAAAGGATGCCGGCAAGCTAGAACCAGGACGGAAAATAGATCCTTCACCTTTCGAAAATCAAGCCAACAGCCAAAAGAACAGAAGAAAGGTCATTCGGCATGACTACAACTTGAACTAGAAGGTCATACCAATTGGGGGCAGACTACAGCGTTTTGCAGAGTTATGGCAACAAAACATCAAGGACAAATGGGTACTGGAAACAGTATCCACAGGTTACTGCCTGGAGTTTGACGTGATACCACCAAGAAGATTTATTCAACTGCCAAGAAACTCCCTAAAACAAAAACACCTTATGATAAGGAGCGCCATAGAACATCTCATAGAGATAAAGGCAATTGAACCTGTACCACCACAATACAAGAAACAGGCAGTCTACTCAGTGTTCTTCATTGTACCAAAAAGAATGGGGATATCAGAGCCATTCTGGACCTGAAGTGGCTAAATCAGTATATCAAGTCACGCAAGTTCAAGATGGAAACGATGAAATCTATTGTAGGGGCCATACAGAAAGGAGACTATCTAGCCATTTGCCTGAAGTGCGTGGTTTAGATGATTAATTTCCTCATTGAGAAAGTGCGGCTCACATATCCGTCTTGCACGATCCACTAATGTTTTCATTATGCCTCTTTTCTGTTGGGGGTGGCGATTGGAGTTTTTGTGTAAGTACCGATCAGTGTGAGTTGGTTTCCTGTAGACCTTGTGACCTAACTGAAAGTTTGCTTTGCGGATGACCAAGGTATCCAGGAATGGGAGTTTTCCCTCGATTTCTTTCTCCATTGTGAATTGTATATTCAGGTGGATGTTGTTGAGATGATTTAAAAACCCCATCAATTCTTCCTCCCCATGGCTCCAAATGATAAATGTATCATCCACAAACCGGAACCATACACTAGGTTTGTGGGGTGCTGATTCTAGAACTGTTTTTTCAAAATGTTCCATGTAGAAGTTTGCTATAACTGGGCTGAGTGGGCTCCCCATGGCCACCCCATCCATCTGTTCATAGAATTCGTTGTCCCATTGGAAGTAACTGGTTGTCAGACAATGGTGGAATAAGGCTGTTACATCCTCTGGGAAAATCTGATTAATAAGTGCAATAGTGCAATCTGTGCAATAGTGCAAGTGCAATCTGATTAATAAGTGCAATAAGTCACAAGGTCTACAGGAAACCAACTCACCACGCACTTCAGGCAAATGGCTACTCCAGAAATGAAATCCGAAGAGCAATCAAACCCAGGATGAATCAAACAACCAAGGAAAAACAGTCTCCTACAGGAAAAGTGTTTTTGCCATATATCAAAGGAATTACTGATCAGATGGGAAAGCTTATGAAAAAGCATAACCTTCAAGCAGTATTCAAACCCACCCGAAAAATACAACAGATGCTACGATCAGCAAAAGACAGTAGAGACCCCCTCACCTCTGCAGGAGTATACCGTATACCCTGCAGCTGTGGACGTTTACATCGGGACCACAAAGCGTAGCATCCAGACAAGAATAAAAGAACATGAAAGACACTGCAGACTTGGACAACCTGAAAAATCAGCAGTGGCTGAACATAGCCTAACTCAAACAGGGCACAGTATCTTATTCCAGGACACCAAAATACTGGACAACACTTCCAACTACTTTGTCAGACTGCACAGGGAAGCCATTGAAATTCACAAGCATAAGCAAAACTTCAACAGGAAAGAAGAAACCTTAAGAATGAACAGAGCATGGTTTCCAGTTCTGAAAAACACCAGGCTAACAAAACATTCTATCCCCGACAATAGCCCTTCAGAGAAGATTAGCACATCAAGTACGAATCCATATGCAAAAGAACCTCCTCAGGATACAGTGAAGCCTCCTGCCATTAGCATTCCACACCCTGGGAAACTCTTACAGGATGACTCAGCTCAACCCCACCCCTCCTGAGTAGATACAAATGACCTACATCTTTTCCACACTGTGACACTGAGAGATCTCTGTCTTTTGGTGCTACACCTCTGAAGATGCCAGCCACAGCTGCTGGCGAAACGTCAGGAACTACAATGCCAAGACCACGGCAGTACAGCCCGGAAAACCCACAACAGCCATCGTTCTCCGGCCGTGAAAGCCTTCGACAATACAGACCATAGAATGCCTGGAAGAACACAGCTTTGTGATCAACAAAGGGGAAAGCAATCTGTTTCCAGTACAGAAAATCGTACACCTGGGAATCATGATAAACACAAGGAAGGACAAGGTCTTCATTTCACAGGAGAGACAACAGAGGATTCTCTCCATGATAAAAGAGATACAGAAAAGAAGGAAAGTGGAGGTAATGGAACTAGCAAACTCCAGGGGGTGATAGTGTCCTGCCAGGACATCCTACAATGGTCAGAATTCCACACACGTCCACTACAGAGGTTCCTACTCCCATTCCAAGAAACCATAACACACAAACGCCAGAGGTGGATACAGATACCAGCAACACTAAAACAAGCACTGGAATGGTGGACAGAGCCGACCAGATTCCAGAAAGTGATAAATCTCAGAGAACCAAAGAGGATCGTAATGACAACAGACACGAGTCTTGAAGGATGGAGAGCACACACACAAGACGGGATGGCACAAGGAAAGTGATCACAGCATAAACCTGCTAGAACTAAGAGCTATCAGGAAGGGCCTACAGGAATTCTAAGACATCCTGTCAGGACACCATGTCCTGGTACAAACAGACAACACAACAGCAAAAGCATACATAAACAGACAGGGAGGAACCACGTTCAAGACCCTGAACAGAGAAGCAAGGACGATCATGAACTGGGCGGAGACAAACTTGAGATCAATAAAGGCGGTACACGTTGCAGGACAAAAGAACACATTAGTGGACTGCCTAAGCAGAAACATAGTAGACCAAGCGAAACGGTGCCTAAAAGGGAAGTGTTCGAGCAAGTATGCAAAAGATATGGGGTACCAGACGTGGATCTATTCGCGAACACACAGAACAGACAAGTGCAAAAGTTCTTCTGCAGAAGGAAGGATCCAAGAGCCATAGGAACAGACACTCAGTATGATGAATGGCCAAAAAACCTGCTATATACGCCCTTCCCCCAATTCAAATTATGAACAGGGTGGTACAGAAAATAATGGAGCAACAAGTGGAGGTGATCTTTGGTCAAGGAGAGCTTGGTTCCAGGAGCTGATGAGCCTATCGAGCTCAGAACCATGGAGATTACCGCAAACAAGGGACCTGATAACACAGGGAAAGATGCAACATTAGGCTCTCATTCTAACATTTTCAGGGGATGGGTCTTCACTGGAGGGACAATGCTGGGGGAGCTTGCCAAAAGATACAAAATTACACAGACTGTTTTAAAGTCTAGCAACAGAGCCCATTAAAAAAATCCCTAAGCCCTAGAAAACCCAGGGATGCTGGCCGTCCCATGGCGGCAGCTCCCACCAGAGGGGTGGGCAGGCTCACCTGGCCGTCCCATGGCAGCAGCTCCCACCAGAGGAGTGGGCGGGTGGGCTCGCCTGGCCATCCTGCCACCGCCGAAGAGCCCTCTGGAGGCCACATTGTCTATAACACACTTTTTTCCCTGGTGCTCCTGCGTAGGCGCACCAGGATAAAAAGTGTGTTGTCGCCAGTACAGCTTGCCTTTTATATAGAAAGATTCTTAGAGGTGAAATGGAACAGGAACTCTTTGTAATGAAAGTGCCTGGTAGTTCTGTGGTTAAAAAACTATGGAGCTCTGTATTCTGCATAGAGATAACCCTTGGACTTCAAGTGAAATGAATAAGTAATGAAACCAGGTATTAAATTTTTGTGTCAGAAAGTTAGGGCCCCTATGATCAAGCTCAAATAGGATTACAAAAAAGTAGCAGTCTGCTGTCAAAATATAGACCCAAGTGCTCTAGAAAATGCATTAAACATTTATTATTACACCTCTTTAAAAGCCACAGGGCCATGTAATATGTTAATAGATCCTTTAATAGATCTCAAATACCTATAAAACGGATGTCACTGGATATAACAAGAATTTGATAAAGCTGCATTACATTTCTAATTTTTTAACCTATTAATCTTTACATAAACTGTTTTAAATAACGAGTACCTTTGAGCATACTATAAAAATATGTTTTATGGTAGTATGGGGGCCAATAAAAACCACTATCTCCAGACGCAAAATATAGTAATGCCACATAAGGCTATTATCATAGAGGGCACACAGACGATAACCTAAGGGGCAAGCAGCATTGTAGTCACCACTGAGCCCATTATACCAGCATGATCCTTGGTGCCTGGTACATATTTTATTACTACCTTTTTATTACAAATTTCTCAGTCCTTGGGTGTTTTATTGCAGGTTGAGCCAAGGACAAGATGATGCTTTAGTTAAACGGGCAAAAGCCCATTTTGTTTGTTGTTCTAGCTACACAGGAGTACAAGAGTCATCGCACTCTACCAGGAGCGCTCCTGCTGTCCGCTTGCCCGGGTTGCCTGCATGTGACAGACAATTGTGGGGTGGTTTGCCACCTCCTGCCAATTGCTAGCGATCTACAGTATACACAAGAGAAACTCCGGGGTGAAGGAATTTAAGGTTCCACAAACAGTCTATAGAGTATGAAATAGGATTTAGTATATTTTTTTGTGTTCTCTTTTATAAAGTGCAAAGCGCTGATATAGTGCAATAGTCAACAAACAGTATAAATACAGTATAAATAATCCTATACAATAAATAGTCAGTAATATAAATTAGTAGGATCAATCAATAGTATTAGAACTGGTGAGAAATTCAGCAATCAATATTTGTCCATTTATAAGTAGAAATCAAGATGGTGACCTCCAAGTCCATAATCCAGCAGAAAAAACTGAAGCTGTGTTACTTCAAACCATCAGCCTACAGGGCTTAGCCAGCAAATTTTCAGTTCCCGTTTCATGTTGTCACTTCCTCATAGGCAACACTGTCTAATGGACTGTAATGAAATTTTTAAGAAATACAATTTACATCTATTATATAATATGCATAATAAAATGGCTAATATTTAAAAAGCACTTACTAGTCACAGATTTTACAATAGCTCAGCACCAAGTCGGTAAACACAGACGGAACAATGCCATGAAGAGAACTTTGTTGACTATTGCACTATATCAGCACTTTGCACTTCGTTGACTATTGCACTATATCAGCACTTTGCACTTCATTGACTATTGCACTATATCAGCACTTTGCACTTTATACAAAATAAAACATAAAAATATGCTAAATCCTATTTCATACTCTATAGACTGTCTGTGGAACCTTAAGTTCCTTTACCCAGGAGTTTCTCTTGTGTATAGTTCGTTTTCTCCGGTGGAGCCCATTTAGGTTTGAATTGCTAGTGATCAGCAGGCAGCAGAGCAAACTGCCAGAATATTGCCTGCCACTGGCAGGCAAGTTGGAGCCCTAGCTGGAAGCTGTAGACCAAAAGCTCGATGAATTTCACCACTGGATGTCTATAAAAGAATTGTGCTGTGTCCTGTCAATAGCTATAAACAAAATCAGTACTGATCCTGCCTGCCTCCCGGCCTCCTGGCTGCCCCACAGATCAGCACAGTGACTCTCCCACCTCACCATGCTCCCTTCTTCCAGCCTGCCTGCCCTTGAGGCAACTGCTCTTGCTCAGTGAAAGGTATTGCTTTTAGGGAGGATTTAGAACCCCCTTGCACTTAACTTTTACATTTTCTGATTTTTGTGCAACCCTGGGGAGTGCCCCAAGGTGGCACAAACCTCTTTTTTATGGCCAAATGCCTCCAACGTGAGGGTTTAAGTATCTGCAGATCAGGGCCTCTTGTCTATGGCTAGTAGTATATACAAGCAGTGAACCAACAAGCACTTACAGTGTGTGGGGGGGATTTCATTTTCCCTTCACTATTTTGTTTTTCCTTCCTGCTCAAGCACTTACAGTGCATGGGGGGGATTTCATTTTCCCTTCACTATTTTGTTTTTCCTTCCTGCTGGCACCTCCTATATCCTCAGCCTTCCCTGCTTCCTTCTGTCCTTCCTAGCCACCCACCAACCTTTTATCTGCCCCCCATCTTCAGCTATATTTCTTATTTATTTACTACATTTATACCCTGCTATTCTCTGCAATGAGAACGCAATGCAGCTTACATCATTCTCTTCCATTTTATCTTAACAATAGCCCTGTGAGGTAGGTTACAGTAAGAGTGTGTGACTGGCCCAAGGTCACCCAGCAAGCTTCCATGATAGAGTGGGAATTTGAACCTGGGTCTTCCAGATCCTGCTCTGAAACTCTAAGCACTGAACTGCACTGGCTTCGGTGGGTGGCAGCTGTTCAACAGTATCAAACAATTGGGCCTGGGTGAGTCATGCAAGTTGTATGGTATCCAGTTGCCCAGTGGTTGCTTTTGGCCCTGGCCCTCCTAAGTCTTCCCTCAAAGGTAAAAACCCTGACCCTAACCCTGGAAAGGGCCCTGTCCCCCTCCCCCCCCCGCGCCTTTTACTGACAGAAACAAAACCTGAAATACTGGCTAAACTGTTACAATTGTCTAGCAACAGCCCCTGAGGGCATCTGGTTAAAGCTACAGGCTCTCCTTGTATTATTTTGCAACTTTTTAAAAATCTCCCAATGTATTTTTTTAGACTTCAGATTTATCTGCCCATCTGAGGCATTTTTCAGCTGTATGGGAAGATCTGTGTTGTCCTTTCATGGCTCCAGTCTCCAGAGATCAGGGCTGCTTGCCTATTAGTATATGAGATGGCGATGATGTGAGTGACCGTGTACATGCCAGGCAGCAGCGTTCTGTGGGAGCAGCTGTATAGAAGGAGAAAGGATAATGAGTTTTATGGGTGAATATAGGAGGGAGAGCTTTGGATCAATTAGAAACCAGAGAGATTTCAAAAAATCAATGCTACTCATTATTATAAGAGACCTAATATGTGATAAATAGATGGATGATGGGCCCAGAGATTTCAGCAAAGAAGATTCCAAAATCCTTAAGAGGGCTCAGTGTTATGAAAGCAGTTGTATTTAATAAGCACGTGCGGTACTAATCAAATGCAGCCTGCTTGTAAGAGAGTTTCAGTTTCATTCACAAATCAAGATTGAATCCAGTATTTATATTCCATTTAGACTTCAAATAGAATATGGGCATTAGAAAACAGAAACGTTGCTTATCTCAAGTAGTTTGGTAGTAGTAGAAAGTGCTGTCAAGTTGTAGCCAGAGACTAACAAAGGTAGTTTGCCATTGCCTGCCTGCATAGTGACTCTGGTCTTCCTTAGAGGTCTCCCATCCAATTACTAACCATGGCTGATCCTGTTTAGCCAACCTTGACAAGATCGGGCTTGCCTGGGCTATCTAGGTCAGGACCTCAAGAATCTTATCCTTCTATATAAAAGGCTAACCGTGTTGCAGACAACTCACTTCCTACCCTGGTGTACTTCCAGAGGGCGCTGCAGGGGAAAGAAGACCAGAAGAGGCAGCCTGTCCCTCATGAAAGTGCACCGAGGCAGGAAGTCCAGGCCAGGATCAGGCACAAAGGAAGTGGCAATGCCTGCTTGCTGCCTTCACCCAGCTGGGATCAGAAGCGGAACAGGTGGCAATGCCTGCCCCGTGCCTTTACCCAGCTGGGATCAGAAGTGGAGCAGGTGGCAATGCCTGCCCTGTGCCTTTACCCAGCTGGGATCAGGAGTGGAGCAGGTGGCAGTGCCCGCCCCCTGACTTCACCCAGCTGAGATCAGAAGCAGAATACCAAACAGCCTGAAGTCCCCGTAATACACTCAATAGATATTAATGTATAAATATATATATGTTTCCAAAGTGATATTAAAGTGCTAGTGCATAAATATCAGCAATTAAATAACAATAAAGGTACAACAACAGCCACTGGCATTAATCAGCATCAGTTCGTGCTGGAGGTAATAGATACAGTATAAAGGCAATGAAAAATAATCATATATTCATAACACTCATTGACTGGTAAATTTCAGGCACATTGACAATCTTACAATAAATACTCCAGTAAATACAAGAATAAATAATCCAATAAATATGACATACAAAATTGTGAAGTACTCTTTTACAAAAATAAATATTTTCTTATAAAGGCTGTTTTGCTGCATCTCTTTCTTACTGGTCAAAGTGGTGGTATATTGGGAATATTCCTCCTTAATATTACAGTCCTCTTTTCATTAAAATTCTTCCTGTGGTTGTATATCTCCTATAAAGGGTCTGTGTGTGTATCATTCTATTCCACTCTAATGACCACCTCTAACCTCTCTACTTCGACCCAACGATATTGAGGTGATCCAGTTGGTCCCACTCCAAGATGTGGGGGTGATCCAATGCATCCCGACAGGATGCTAGCTACTTGCCTGTTTTGTAACCACTTTCTCAGGGAATAATGTCATTCCTAAAGCATAAAGACCATCCCAGTTACAACTAGGCTTGTTACATTCATGAATATCCCATTGGAAAATATAACATAACTCACAAGTATAATCATTATAGATGAAGTTTGGAGGCATGTACCTTTAAGTGAACAGACAATACTCGGAGGCAGTATTTTGATCCCCTTTATGAACCCAATTCAGGGTTAGGAAATTACAGGCTCATTGACTGAGGGAAGAAACTCGGTTGAGAACATAGTGGATGGATACTTGATGGCTATGCCTTCACCCAGCTGGGATCAGAAGCGGAGCAGATGGCAATGCCCGCCCCCGCCCCCCACCTTCACCCAGCTGGGATCAGGAGCGGAGCAGGTGGCAATGCACTCCCTTTGCCTTCATTCAGTTGAGATCAGGAGCAGAGCAAGTGGCAATGCCCGCCCCCCGCCTTCACCCAGTTGAGATCAGCAGCAGAGCAGGAGGCAATGCCTGCACCACCCCCCACCTTCACCCAACTGGGATCATGAGTGGAGTAGGTGGCAATGCCCACCCCCCGACTTGACCCAGCTGGGATTAGGAGTAGAGCAGGTGGCAATGTCTGACCCATGCTTTCTCCCAGCTGGAATCAGTAGCGGAGCAGGCAGCAATGCCCACCTGCCACCTTCATCCAGCTGGGAACAGGCACTGAGCAGGTGGTTACGCCCATCTCCCATTATCACCCAGCTGGGATCAGGAGTGGAGCAGGTGGTAATGCACTCCCCCCATTTTCATCCAGCTGGGATCAGGTGTGGAGCAGGTGACAATGCCCACCCACCCCCACCTGCACTAGTTCAGATCAGCAGCAGAACAGGTGGCAATGCCCGCACCCCCTGCTTTCACCCACCTGTGATCCTGAGCCAAGAAGGTGGCAATGCCCACCCCTCGACTTCACCCAGCTGGGATTAGAAGCGGAGCAGGTGGCAACGCCTGCTCCCCTGCCTTCAACCAGCTGGGATCAGACGTGGAGCAGGTGGTAATGCCCACTCCTCCTTCACCCAGCTGGGATCAGGAGTGAAGAAGGTGGCAATGCCCACCCTCTGCCTTCACCTAGCTGGGATCAGGAGCAGAGAAGGTGGCAATGTGTTCCCCCTACCTCCACCTAGCTAGGATCAGCAGCAGAGCAGGTGGCAATGCCCCCCCCCGACTTCACACAGCTGGAATCAGGAGCGGAGCAGGTGGCAATGCCCACCTTCTGCCTTCACCTAGCTGGGATCAGCGGCAGAGCAGGTAGCAATGTCTGCCCCCCGACTTCACACAGCTGGGATCGGGAGCAGAGCAGGTGGCAGTGCTCATTCCTCTGCCTTCACCCATTTGAGATCAGACACGGAGTAGATGGCTATGCCTGCTCCCCACCTTCACCTTGCTGGAATCAGGAGCAGAGTAGGTGGCAATGCCGCCCCCCCCCCCAGCCATCACCTGCACAGATCAGGTGTGCATGCACAGCTCATGCACAGAGCAGGAGGCCATGTCCACTCCCCCCTTCACCCAGACAGATTCAGGCACAGAGCAGGAGGCAATGTCCAACCTTTCTTCACCTGGCCAGGATCATTCACAGAGGAGGAGGCAATGCCCGCCCACCTGGCCTTGCCCTTCTAGAGCCTGTTGTTTTTTTCCGCAAACGGGCTTTGTTACTTGTCAAAATATAATTTCATTTAATTGGGTGGTTTGGCAATTAGTAACATCATATTCTTTTTTTCTGGTCACATTTCTAGCACAAGAGCAGACTGCAAAGGAAGACAGAAGTCAACAGTTTTATAGGAGGAGCCTCAAAATATTGAAATATTTGAAAAGCAACAAAAATAAGGAAGAGTAAGTGTCTGCTCACCTGTTTTGCTGGCACAGCTTCAGAGGAGGCAAAAATAAGTAGACATGAACGTAAAGCACGTAAAGACCCCACTGTTACCCAAAGTAGGTCCCTTTGTGAGTAGGGGGAATTAGCAAACAAGGAGAAAGCTTGCGAGAGAAGGGGCAAGTTAGGGTTCTTTTAGTCTGTGTATACGGGGATTGTCCCAACTAGAGAACTCCCTTCAATAAACAAACAGATGTTCAATCCAAAGGAGTTTCCATTTAAAATAATAAAGATCATATGCACACAAGACACACAACACACATACAGAGCTAACTGGAAAGCAGTGGTGAAAGTTGGATAGTATTGGAGGATTTGGGTGATATTTACCTATCCAGACATCCATGGGAAAGAAAAGCAGCGCTGAGGGGCAGTCTATTTTATACCATGGATCTTACCTTGGGGCAAGATTGCATATTCTACCCCAAAACAAAGGTTTGAGTGGTTGGTCCAGGATGGGACAAAAGATTGCAAAGCAGTCTCAGGGGCGAGACAAAGAGCTGGTGAACTGTTCCCAAGGTGGGACATTATTCCAATGTGAGGAGGGAATCCCAGCCCTTCGTCGTCAAGGGCTACAAGCTTTAATTGTTAGTCCTTGTACATACTGATTAACTGAGTAACATATTCAGCTTGCTACTGGAACACCACAGACATTAAGCCAGTAGAGCTGTCCCGGCGTGTAACAAAGAATTAGGAAGGTTTGATTAAGTCTCCTTGGGAGGCACTAAAGTGATCTATGATTGACAACTCACGAGGTGGATAGGTGAGGCTATCAGTTCCCTGAGTCGCCTAATAATAGGAAAGTGGTTAAGGTGAGATCAATAGAGTGGAATGCATTGATTAAGTCAGGAACACTGGGAAGGCCCGATTCTGCCAGGTCCTTAGCGCACCTCCAGGGTGAGGGAGGGAGTCGAGCTGGCCTCGCCTGTTTCTCCCCATGTTTTCGTGTCTCAGCTCCTGGGCTGGATCTGACATCTGCTTGGACAGCAGCTTCCATTTTGTCTGCCTGCTTTGGCAGCAGCTTCCACGTTTTTCTGCCGGCTTGGGCAGTAATTTTAATCTGGAAGCATATTTAGAGAAGGGTTTTGTGTCACATCCGTGGCCATGCACCTTCTAATATCTAATAATATTCCAATATCATGGTGTGTCTTAAATCATCATCATAGTAAACCTCAATCAAAGCTCGCTGTTGTCTTAACCATGGCAAGTAACGGTACAGGGAAATTGAAAGGCAGCATGGGTCCACACCATCCTTTTAAATTCACCTGGATAATGCTTCAAAAGAGTACACACCAAGAAAATGTTGCAATTGCCCTTGCTATATTGGCCCAGCTTCAACAGACGTAGGAAAGTGCCTGTTAGCCTCAGTTACGCAGATAGAACATTGCCTTGCCGCACATTGGTTAAGTCCATGCGCTGCCTTCTGTCCCAGTCAAGACCCACAAAATGGCAGATTTTGAAGGAGATGGAGCAGAAAGATGCCAGCCTGAACAGAAATGTTCTGCAATGCATCTTGAAGATGCTGAAGCTCAGGTTTTGGTGATGTCAAATGAAAGGAATCTCCATGGCCTTGGGACTGACACAACAAAGAGGCATGGGAGAATTAAAGGCCCAGCAACTCGACATTGGCTTGGATCCGTGTGGATGTTTCTGCCCACAGGGTGTGATTTCTTCCTTCCCCCCATAACGTGCCCCTGAAATGCTAATCTTGGGGGACACTGGGAAGAGCATTTTAGAGGAATTTTGAGCAGCAGTAGGGGGAAAGGTGAGAAAATCACACTTCATAGGTGGAAATCCATCAGTGGAAATGCTGCGGTGGATCCCAGCCTATGCACACATGGTCTCAGCTCTCTTATGACTCCTATCGCTATTTTGAATGCTTTAGGGATTCAATGAGAGGAGGCCAAAACTAGTGACATGAAGAGTGTAATTTTTGTATGTATGTATGTGTGTATGTATTTATAAACCACTTTTCTCCAGGATCCAAGGCAAGTAACAACAGTAAATACAGTACATTAAATTAAAATACATTAAAAACATTGAACGTTAAAAACTGTAAACATAAAATACATTTTAAACCTAATTAAAATAACTAGGATGAAACCATCTTGTACACGGCCAGTAAAACACTCCTGTTCTTGCCCAGAATCAGACTGCTTTAAAAGTTCTCCAGAATAATTCTGCTTTACAGTTTTGTCAAAAAGCCAAGAGGCCGGCACCACCCCTGCCCTCTGCCACCAAAAGCCCATAGCTGGGCTGTTGCAGAATGCAGCCGGGATAAAGGAAGCACAAATCATGCTCTTGCTGGGAGGGGCGAGCCCATCTGCAAGTTGCCAATCCGAAAGCCAAGAGGGCTGCGAAGGAGTAACAATTGCAGCCATATGAGGGCTGTTTGAACGGGGCATGGCAGTAGATTGAAGGCTTGGTTTCATATCCTCTGGGCTCATTCCTAAATCTTGGAAGCCAGCTGGGGAGAAATGGAGGCCATATGGAAGGGGCGGGGTTGAGGTTGGGAGGGGAAAGTGGCAAAAGGAGAAAAGTCTGGCTCTCCTACTCTAGAAGCAACTTTGCCTGTATATCCGTTGTTCATGAAGACCCATGACAGCAGAAATGACGTTAGTTTATTTTGTCTTATTTAGAACCTGCCTTTCTGGCAGAGACTGAAAGCAGATCATACCATACAAAACAGTGTAATCAGACGGCATAAGACATCCCGTAAACAGGGCGATAGGACTACGATTACAGAAGCGAAGCTAACTCTAGCTCATGCTGGAATTAATGTTGTTAGTTTTTAAGGTGCCAGAAGAGTCCTGTTTTATCTTTAACTGTTGTAGGGATAATAATAACATACTTTGTAAACTGCTCTGCGTGGGCGTTAAGTTGTCCTGAAGTTTGGTATACAGAATGTTGTTATGATGATGATGATGAAGCCCTGTAGTGCCCTAGCCCAAATCACAGCTATTTCAGCCTGACCTCAGTTTAAATGTATCTCCCAATTCTGTACTGAGTCTTTTCAGTGCTGAAGTCAATGCTGTTAAGGCAATAAATTGTAGGAAGTGCAGTTCCTACTACAAATACAGTTATGTATATATATGTATGTATCTGGCTAATTCCTAGTTTTTTAATCTCTAAATCAGAGCCCACAAGGACCTTGCCAAGGCAGCAGAAATGGGAAATCAGAGTGCTATGGAGAAACTGGCTGCCGATATGCTCTTTGGATATAATGGTCCTCAAAATATCACAACAGCTGTATCATTATATGAGGTTTTAGCTGAAGAAGGGTCTCATAAAGGCCAGACTGTAAGTGTTCTTTAATTAGTTAAACAGACACTCTTCTATTTAAAAGTCTATACGTATTTGAAAAGGAGTACAATATGGTTTGTTTTGAACTGAGAGATGTGAACAAGGTGGGTGGGGATACCAAACCAATTACTCATTAAACTTCATGAGTTAAAGAGGATAATTGGATGTGTTCAGGAAACATCTTTCAGAACTCCTTGACTAATGAAATTGGAACAAGACTGGCTCTCTGTCTAAGCCACCCAAGCGACTTGCTGATGGATCACAGGGGCGTGGCTGGATGGGAGGAGGGTGATGACCCGTTTACGCGAAGCCCCTGCAGCTTGGATCTGGCTTAGGGATGCCAGCCCCCTAGTGGGGGAGCTATACCCCCACCTTCTCTCCCCAGCCCCACTCACCAGGCCGGTGGGGGCGGGGGGGAAAGGAGGAGGAGACAGGCTGGGAGCCACTGCAGCACATGGCAAAATAGTACTCACATGTTCTGTAGGCCCCAGAACACTAGAAGTTAGTTGGTCTCAGCAGGGCCAAATCAGTCCCAAGCATAGCAAAATGCTATGTTTTGGGCTGATTTTGGCCCCACTGAGACCCTGTTGTACCTTCCGGTTTTCAACTAGAAGTGACATCATCTAGGTCTCCACAGTGCCAGGGCCCCCACCAGCACATCAGCATCCGTTCCCCTGCTTTGAAGGCAAGAGAGGCTGACAACCATAAGGGCCTGGCTTGAGGAGGCAGAGAGGCCCGGGAGGGGCTGGGTGTACCTTGCTTAGAGAGACAAAGTGACTTGAACTGGCCCTGGATTTCTGGTAGGATTTGCAGACCAAAAATATACATAAATGTCTAGTTCACTCACAGTCACAAACACGCTTCGCGCTGCCATGGCTGGTCTTGGCTGTAAATACAAATCAGACCACCAGAAATGTAAGGACTAGGAGCTAAAAGAAAGGGAACAAAAAGAGACTAAAGGGAACCAATCTCTGCTCCATTTTCTCAAATCAGACAAGGCCTTTCTGCAGTTAGGCAGCACGAACTAGGGAATCACATGAACAAAATCAAGATGAAAATGATTCCAGTATAAACAGTCTGTGGCAACTAATTTTCAGAGAAATGTGCATAGCCCTACGGATCCCTTTCACACTGCCAGTGACTGTGGAAGAAACTGAAAAAAGTTTCAGCAATAGATTTGCCAGCCCCTTAGTGGGGGCTCCCTCCTCCTCCCCCACCACCACTCACCTGACTCGGGAATGGGCCTCCCAGGACATGTGCCAGTGCGGAGCAGTGACATCACTTCCATAAGTGACATCATTGCACAGGCTACGCCAGGCCAATTTGGGCCACAAACTGGGAGCGCTCTCGCAGCATGTGCAATGATATCACTCCAAGTAGTGACATCATTGCACCATGCTGGAAGCGCAAGTGTGAGGAAATTCCAAAGGTGAGTGCCGGGTTCCTCCACCACCACCAGGAGGATAAGGAGACCCGGCAACCTCCTCGCTGTAGTTTGGAGGACAGTTTAAATGATTGGAGAACTGCAGGTTTCACCGGGTGGTGGAGAGTGACCTTAAGAGTTGACTCATGAAGACCCCTGGTGGGGTTTTCATGGCAAGAGGCTATCAGAGGTGGTACAGATGCACATGAAAGGCAGTCTGAAGGGGGGGGGCCTTCATCCTAGCACCTCTGTGGACTTATTCTCCAGGATGTGTTAATCAGGCCTTCCGTGGCTGGAATCTTTGTTGAAGTATCCTGAAAAGCTATGGACAATCGAGGTTAAAGGTAAAATGTGATGTTACGATAAATGTTATAATCACAAGACTGCCATTGAAAACAATCATGAAAAAAACCGTTTTTTCAAGTTGTTTAAAGTGACTTAATTTTATTATTACATCTTTTTCATTTAGTATGGAACAGATACGTAATAATTGTATTACATGCAAGCTTCAGAACAATTAAACCCTCACAGCTAATTGAGAGGCGTGCACTTGTGCAGGGGAATATACTTTGAATCGTTGTCTGGAAAATAAAATGTCCTTCTTTCACTACAGAAGTGGGACATGCCTGGTTTAAATTGTAGCAGTATAGACAACATCCTATCTGAAATTGTCTTATAACCTTTTGTGGATCTAACTCATACACACTAAAACACAACCACAGCTTTTCCAGTTTCACTTGTTATCTATGGCACAGTACTCAATCATTTAATATCTTACTTATCTCAAACGTAGAATTGCTAGAATAGTGATATCATCTTATGCAGAGTTATAGCCTTCTAAGATCACTGTATCATGGACTTAGCAGTGTGTAAGTCTGCTTAAGATGGCAGCTTAAATCTAGATTTCCTTGGCAATAAAGATGAAAGTACATGTCTGTCCCTCAAGAAGTGTGTGTGTGTGTGTGTCTGTGTGTGTCTGTGTGTGTATTGGTGTCACATATTTGTGAACATGCATATGTTTTCACATAATATTGTGTTCATTGTCGGTCTTCCTGTGCAGTCCCACATGGGACTGCTCATGCGGAGGCCTGCCAATTCGGAGGTTACTTTAGCTGAAAATCCACTAGGGGGCGCTCCTGCTTTCCACTGCACATGCACAGCTGCTTTCCCTCTGAAACGGCCCTTAGGAGAGCAGAGTGCCTCTAGATACTCTCAGTTCCTCTTTTGCCACCAGTCTAAGAGGTTCTTGCTGACTGTTACGGATAAGTTGGATCTTTGCTTTCTAGCGTGACGACTTTAGTCAGTATGTCCAAGAAATCTCTCTTTAAGCACTGAACACAGTGCAACGGGGAAATGACCAGAACGGACGGTCATTCATTGTGTTTGATGTGCCTAGGGGAAACTCGTAACACCCAAACATGCAGGCACTGCCTTAATTTCACCACTAGGGCGAGGGCTGAGAGAGATGGCCGCCTGGAAGAGGGCATTAGATGCAGCAAAAACTCCGCCGGAGGCTAAGAAAGCCACCCAGGCCGGCGGTTCCGAGGCCTCGGATCTTATACCGACTCCGCCAGCCTCAACTCTGAAACTGAGCACGTTGGGTTCGAAGACCCCAAGGAGTCAAGCTCCATTGGGCTCCTCTGAGACTGTGAGGCAATCGGATCCGAACCCCTTCGGTTCGAGGACACCAAAACCTTGAGAGCCTTCAACTCCTACCGTCAGCACAGGTCTGATGGAACTGACCCCGGAACCGAATCCAGAACCGAGGGCACCAGCCAGATCAGATCCCATGACTGAAACCCAACAAAAAAAGTTGAGAGAGAAGAGGATGAAGGAGACTTGACCAGTTCCAAAGGAAGGAGTCATGACAGGAGAGGAATCTCCTCGGAAGCAATCTAAGAAGTCAAAGCACTTGCATGCCCAGGAGTCCTCATCATCGACTCCGAAGGAGCAATAGATAGAGCAGGTGGTACTCATAATTGACCCTCTGTCTATGCCATCGATCAGATTGAAGTCACAATCTACTCGATCCAAATCATGGTCGAACCAATCTTCACAAGAGGAAGGTGAACTTCCCCGCAGAAGACAGAGGTCCAACCAGTCCCCGGGAGACAGCTACTGTTCTAGGGAAGAGAGATCCTGGTCCTATGGAAGACCATTTGATTACCCAGTGGACACTGGGCATACTTTCTTGACTGATGTCCTGCATTGAGAACTTTCACTGGAACCAGTCAGTAGACGTCACTCCTTCTCCAGCTCTAGGATGGCATACCAGTTCTTGGAGCCAGAGACCTTCGAGGAACCTTTCCAGAGAAAAGGCAGCCCTAGTCCACCTTTGGACACCCCACCAGAGAAAACGGTGGGTGACACTGGGGAAATTCCCCTCACGGATGACTTCAGATCTTACTCAGAGATGTTCATGAGAATGGTGAAGGTGCTCAAGATAGATATCACCTCCACTGAATCGAGGTCAAGGGACAAAATCTTGAAATATATATATTCAGGCTCAACTTCTAATGTAGCCTTCTCCATCATAGAAGGTTTTGTGGAAGTAATGAACATGGTTAATTCAAAGCCCGCCTCTGCACCTGCCACTACAAAAAAAGCAGAGACTCTGTATAGAACCAAAGACAGACCATGTCCGCATCTCTCGATACACCCTCCACCATCATCTCTTGTCACCGAGGAGATGCAAGCAAGACATAGGCAGGGTGCCTACTCAACACCGTCTGACAAGGAGGGCCAGAAATTGGATGCAATGGGCAGAAAAATCTACTCCTCAGCAGCCTTGAGCATAAAGGTAGCCAACTATATGGAGCATACCAGCTCTTCCTATGGAGCAAAGCTGCAGCCTTTCATGCGAAATTGCCGGATGACCAGAAGTTTTTCGAAAGAGTTATCCAGGAGGAGGTGACTAAACTGGCATGACACCAGATTAACGCAGATTAACGCATGGCACCAGATTAATGCAGATTAACACACAACACCAGATTAATGCAAGCAGAAATGCATTTGACACAGCAGTGGGGACAATGGCCTCAGTGATGGTATTGAGATGGCATGCTTGGCTGAGGGCAACAGTGCTTCCTGTCAAAATGAGAAATAAAGTAGAGGATTTACCCTTCGAGGGAAAGACTTTATTCTCTGAGAAAAGAGATGAATATTTGTCCCAAAAATGCAAGGATCACCTAATGGTGAAATCCTATGGAGTAATCCCTCACGCCCAACAGGGGCAAGGGAGAGGACAGTTCAGGCAGCACCAGCATAAGAGTAGGGCGTATCAGTACCAGCCTTACCAAGGATGCATGTATCCTAATCAAAGACCCAACTCAACATCGCAGGGATCCCTCCAGAGAAGGAAGCAGAGCCATAGGCAATGGCAGGGGTTGCAGTTGCAACAACCCAAGGAGCATAACAATAGCCAGAAACAGTTCTGACTAGAGTAAGGGCCAGAGCCAGTGTTTAGAAATAGGTTACATAATTATTACTCTGGAGTGTTATTACTTCTGATGCATGGGTTCTAAAAATCGTTTATCAAGGTTATAAAGTTGAGTTTGAAAGTTTCTGGGTCTTCCTAAATTTTCAGATGCGTACATGTGCCCCAAACTGGGCACAGAACTTGAGACCCTGCTGAGCAAGCGGGCAGTACAACAGGTTGGGGAGAGTGAATCTAAGGAGGGTTTCTACTCCAGATTCTTTCTTTCTTTCTTTCTTTCTTTCTTTCTTTCTTTCTTTCTTTCTTTCTTTCTTTCTTTCTTTCTTTCTTTCTTTCTTTCTTTCTTTCTTTCTTTCTTTCTTTCTTTCTTTCTTTCTTTCTTTTATTAGATTAGATTTTTAGTCCACCCTCCCCGCCAGGCAGCCTCAGGGCGGAGTACAACATCTCAAATTACATAAATACCGTTAAAAACAGATAAAACAGTATACAAATAACATTAAAACAACTTTATACAATACAGCTTCTTTTCAGATGGCGATGATAAAATACTGCTTTTCAAGCCCTGGCTTATATGTAGGGTGGTGGACAGATCTTTAGTGTGGCCAGTGGGGGCCCGACCTAGCCTCCACCATATGCCTGGCGGAACATCTCTGTCTTACAGGCCTGGCGGAAAGATAAATCCCGCCTGGCCCTGGTTTCCTCAGACAGAGAGTTCCACCAGGTCAGTGCCAGGACCGAAAAGGCCCTATCTCTGGTTGAGGCCAGGCGGGCCTCCCTTGGGCCAGGGACCACCAATAGTTGTTTATTTGTTGAATGAAGCATCCTCTGGGGTACATATGGGGAGAGGCGGTCCTGCAGATATGCTGGGCCCAGTCTGCATAGGGCTTTAAAGGTCAACACCAAAACCTTGAACCGGACCTGGTATTCAACTGGTAACCAGTGCAGCTGGTGTAGTATAGGTGGTATATGTTCCCTAATTGGGACCCTTGAATTACTCATGCAGCTGCATTTTGGACCAGCTGTAGCCTCCAGATCAGGCCCAGGGGAAGCCCTGCATAGAGCAAGTTGCAGTAGTCTAATCTACAGGTGACCATTGCTTGGATCACTGCAGTTAAGTCATGGGTTGATAGGTAGCGGACAAGCTGCCGGGCCTGTCTTAGATAGAAAAATGAAGACCAGGCAACCGCTGCAACCTGTGCCTCCATAGTCAGGGAGGCATCCAGGATCACCCCTAGGCTCCTAACTCTCGAAACCGGTGCAGGTAGCACTCCATCAAGAGCAGGGAGCCAGAGTCCCATGCCCATGGCCCCCAGACCCACATGCAGGACCTCAGTCTTGTGGGATTTAATTTCAGCCGACTCTGCTTCAACCATCCAGTCATGGTTGATAAGAAAGATGGCAGGGAAAGACCAATTTTGGATTTGAGGGAACTTAAGTTTATTTTTGTTCGTAAGTTTTGTATGACGACACTGCACGCGGTCATGGCAGTACTCACACCAGAGTGTTGGTTCGTCATTCTTGATCTCAAGGACGCATACTTTCACATCTCTATCTGTGAGACACATAGAAAGTACTTGAGGTTCACATATGATAAAAAAGTATATCAGTACCAAGTCTGGGCTTTCTACAGCCCTCGTGTATTTACAAAATACATGGCGGGATGCTGTGTGTATCCGTACTTGGATGACTGGTTAATTGTAGGCCAGTCTGAACAAGATGTTCAAAGGCAAGTCTCTTTAACACTTACACTTTGCTTGAGTTTGGGATTGTTTGTAAATCAAAAGAAGTCTAAATTGAGGCCCTCCAGAGAGGTCCAATTCATTGGGACGGTATTTAATAGTATATTGGATAAGGCCTGTCTTCCACCCAATAGAGTTCAAAAGATCAAAGGAATGATCAGAATGTTCCAGAGATGCGGATATCAGTCCACCAGGAGGGTACAGACATTGCTAGGGTTTATGGCTTCCACCACGGCTGTGGTGCCACTAGCTAGGATGAAAATGAGATGCTTACAGTTATGGTTTATCTCTGTTTTCCGCAGTGAAAGGGATTCACAGGAAAGAAACCTGAGTGTACCCATGGGTGATGTTAAATCATTACAATGGTGGATGATTGACGCTTACCTATTAGAAGGGGTTCAGTTTGGCCATAGATCCGCAGAATTGTCCATTACTACAGATGCATCCAACCTTGGCTGGGGAGCGCACTGTGGTGACCGTTACACCCATGGTACTTGGGGACCTGGTGAGGTAGATAACCACATTAATTTGTTAGAACTGAAAGCGATACGTTATGCCGTAATTTCATTTGCAGATGTGGTAGCAGGGGAATCTGTGCTGGTTCTCACAGATAACTCCACAACAATGTGTTACATCAACAAACAGGGAAACACAGCATTGAGGAGCCTGTGTTTAGAGGCCATAACTATTTAGAATTGGGCCATAAGACACTCTACCTGGCTGCAAGCAGTCCATATCCCTGGGGTGGACAACGTGATCCCAGACTGCCTCAGCAGAGTAGGAAGACTCACACAAATGCGCAACAAAAGACACTTATTTGGACACTTATTTTCCAAAGTTGGGGTTTGCCAGACGCGGATTTATTCGCGTCAGAGGGGAACTGAAAACAGAATTGTATTGCTCAAGACGGGGTCAAGGGTTGGGGTCTCTTGGAGACACTTTCCAAATGCGGTGGTCTGGAAGGTTCTATTACGTTTTCCCACCTATACCTCTACTGACCAGGGTGGCCAGCAAACTGCAGGCAGACAAGACACGAGCAATAGTCATAGCTCCATTTTGGCCAAGACAGTCATGGTTCCAAGGGCTGATGAAATCGAAGAGTCAGCTTCATCATTTACCTGCAAATCCAGATCTCCTGTTGTGGAATGGGATTCTTCAGCATGATGTCTAGAGACTCAACTTGACAGCCTGGTTGACAATACAGGAAGGTCGCTCTCTGATGCAGTGACTCACGTCCTACTTAATGCCAGACGTTTGTAAACCAGACAGTCGTACAGCCTGAAATGGAACAGGTTCAGAGTCTGGGTGGAACATAAGGGACTGGACCATATTGACTGTCCCTTAGGCAGAGTTTTAGAATTTTTGTTGGAACTAAAACACATGGGGTTGTCCAACTCCTCCGTTAAAGTTTATTTGGCAGCGATTTCTGCTTTCCATGCACCAGTAGACAATAAGACTGTTTTCTCTCACCAGACTTCTAAGTTTTTTCTGAAGGGTCTGAACAATTTATTTCCCCCTGCTAAGAAGGTAGTTCCCCAGTGGTCACTACAGCTAGTTCTAACAAAGTTGCTGAGTAAACCTTTCGAACCCTTAGTGACATGTCACTTGAGATTGTTATCCATGGAGGTAGCCCTTTTAGTGGCAGTCACGTCTGCAAGGAGCGAATTAGCTGCACTAAGCACTGACCCACCCTTCTTAAAGGTACACCCTGATAAGGTAGTATTGCAGATGAAATTGGAGTTTCTGCCTAAGGTCGTATCAAAATTCCATGCATCACAAGAAGTAGTCCTGCCTGTGTTTTTCAGGAAACAATCCAATGAGGCAGAAAGGGCCCTCCACACTTTGGACATTAGAAGGGCGATCCTTTTTCACCTTGACCGTACAAGGTCCTTTAGAATTGACTCACAACTCTTTGTATGTTTTGCTGGCCCTGGCAAAGGGAATAAAGCCAGTGCACAAACTATAGCACGATGGGTGGTGCAGGCGATTAGACTGTGTTATAAGAATGCTAATTTACCATGTCCCCTGGAGGTACATGCTCATTCCACCAGGTCACAGGTGTTGTCAGCAGCGCTGTTGGGAGGAGTGCCAGTGCCAGACACCTGCAGGGCAGCGACCTGGTCCTCAGCTGACATGTTTGTGAAGCACTATGCCTTGGATATCCTAGACAGGAGAGAGGCTGCGGTGGGGACAGCAGTACTACAGTCAATCTTTTCATGAAAGACGTCTTTCCTTCACCCAGGTAAATAGGTTGTTAATCACCCATGTGGGACTGCACAGGAAGACCGACGATGAAAAACAGTGTTGCACTTACCTGTAACTGTTGTTCATCGAGGTCTTCCGTGCAAGCACATGTGCCCTCCCCTCTTTCCCCACTAAGCCTCTGTTTAGGGGTAGTACGGTGGCGATAGAAGGACTGAGGGTATCTAGGGGCGCTCCGCCCTCCTAAGGGCCGTTTTGGCGGGAAAGCAGCCACACATGCGCAGTGGAGAGCGGGAGCACCCCAGTGGATTTTCAGCTAAAGTAACCTCTGAATTGGCAGGCCTGTGCATGCGCAGTCCCACGTGTGCCTGCACGGAAGACCTCAGTGAACAACAGTTACAGGTAAGCACAACACTGTTTTTATGTTGTCTTAATATAACCTGAAAATGTCCATATTATCATTCAAAAAAACCATGAACAATGTGACAACTTCAGAAAAACGATTTCTTTAAGGATGCTCAGCTCTTGCTTCCTTTCTATATTTTGTTTGTTCCCTTTCTTTATGTCCTGTCGTTATACTTCCAATTCGCCTTGGCCCAAACAAGGTCTACCTCACAGCCTGAAAACTACTTTTAACAAAATGGCACTGGAACGAGGCAATGCAATATTGTTACAGGAAAAATGTCTGTAGGACACTTTAAACTATAATCATCCTTTATTATGAAGTATATTTTAACATTTGGCAGCATATTTATTTATATGTTATTTATGGTCCACCTTTCTCGCTGAGACTCAAGGCGGATAGTGTTGTCAGTCAATACGATCAATGGCTGGGACGTTCAATAAATAATACATGAATGGAATGAATTGCAGAAATTTGAAAACAGGCATAATTCTTTTCCTGTGGTGGCCATCACAACTTTTCTGTAGTAGCCTTAAATATACAAATCCCAGCAAAATGATTTCTTCACAGCATACCACTTGGCTATCCACAAATCCCAGTAATAGCCTTACTTCACGTGGTTTGGTCACAGCTCATGAGCCACCAGTGCAGGATCCGTTTCAGCATGGCCCGAAGAGGGATAGCAGATGAATCTATTACATATTCATTTGATTTTTATCTTGCCCTTTCATCAAGAAGGACTCCCCCTCCTCCCATTTTATTATCACAACGATTCTCTGACATAGATTAGTGTCGGGCTCTGACTCCCACGGGACAGAGCCAGGGATTGGTGCGCCCCTGCCCCCCCCCCCGCTTCCTTTAGTGGCAGGTGCAGGCAAAGCCTTAGTCGTTGGAGGAGGGGGTTCTGTCTCACCATAGCCCACTCCCCCTTGTTCCACACGTCCCCTCTCATTTGGAGGTAGAGGTCTATCTCCTTGGCTACTCTGCTTCCTACCTTTTTAAGGAATTCCTGTGGGTGGAGCAGCCCTGAGCCCATTTAAAGCCCCGTGGAAAGGGGCACGGGCCTCGGCCTCGGCCTTCTCTTCCTGCACCCCTCCCTCCCAACTGCTATCTTAGAGAGCCTCTTCTCTAGTCCGAGCCAGCCTAAGCGTGGAGGGAATGCTGCCAACTTCCTCCATGGGATTGCTGGCGGGTGCAGCTTGGCAGTGGAGCTCTGCCTTTCTTCTTTGCTGTGTGAAGGGTGTGGCCAGCATGGGGAGTAGGTTTGCAAGCCTCCAGGCAGAGCCTGGAGATCTCCCGGAATTACGTCTATTTTCCAGACTACAGAGATTATTTCACTTGCAGAAAAAGGCTATTTTGGAGCACAGGCTCTATGGCACTATACACTCCTGAGGTCTTATCTCCCCCGCCCTCCCTTGGATCCATTCCCCAAATCTCCAGGAATTTCCCAACCTGTAGCTGGCAACCCTAATGCGGCGTGCCCCAGCCAAGCCTCCCTGCGCAATAGCCTGCCTGGTCCTTCCTTGCCTGGTCTCGGGCAGGGCTTCCACCAGGAGCTTGTTATAGTTGCTCCAGCCAACATTGGGGCCTTTTCTGCCTGCTTGAGGGCCTCCCCCAATCCAGATAACCTAGAGGCTGGGCCCTTGACCCCAGGCAGATGGAGATAATAAAGGCCACCTGGGAGGGAAGGTGGCATGGGATAGCCTCATCTCATCCGATCTTGGAGGCTAAGCAGGGCCAGTACTGGGATGGGCAACCACCAGGCAACAGCAAACCACCTCTGCTTCTCTCTTGCCTTGACATCCCCTTGCTGGGGTTGCCGTAAATTGATTGCAGTTTGATGGCACATGCAGACACACAAAGATCATCCAGCAAGGTCTGGCATATCAAGGCAAACTGCCGACCACCAGATTTCCCCGTGGTGTAGCAGGTACTGTCCTTTTCCACACCTTGCGTATATGCAGATGAATTGACCTGATAAAATCATCACAAATTAATATGAACACATCCTTGAAAACGACAGAGCCATCCAAAAGCAGAAGGAATAGGCTGAATGGTTGCTTTCATTTGATCCTACAGGCATTAGGATTCTTGTTCTCATACGGCCTAGGCGTGGAACATAATCAAGCAAAGGTAATGAAAACCTAAGCTAATTTTACCAAATTGTCATTGAGATGGCTCGTTCCTTGATCCATTCCCTAGCATGATATCCTTACTTTCCCCTAGGCACTTGTATACTACACTTTTGCAAGTATTGGAGGAGACCCGATCTCCCAGATTATCTTGGTTCGTAAAACACAATTTTGTCTATTTCCAGTTCTATATCCCTGTATTATCTAAATTTAAATCATCACGAGTATTTTTCCCCCCCAGGGTTATCGGTTCTGGCTAGGAATCAATGTTCCAATGAACTGCGAGGCAGCTCTTATCAACTACAGGAAAGTTGCACATTTCAGTAAGTGGTTACGTATTGGGCCTTGCCCTGAAATAGTTAAAGGTTAATATTTGTCCCACATTCAAACTATGCAAAAGCACTCGTCCCCAGGAACCTGACAGCATGTCGAGAAGTCCTGAAATCCAGTCACAAGTGCATAAAGAAGCAGTTCTCCCTTGCACAGGGTATTTTGAAAATCTGATGAGAAGAAGGGAATAAATTTTTGTCTTTGTGATCACAAGCAACTTACTTAAAAGTTAGTGGTAGTTGGACTTAAATGGTTCACTCTCACAGTGAGATGTCACAGTTTATATGTAAAATATAGGGGTTCTAGTGCCAGAAACAACATCTTAAACCTCTGAGAGGACCAAGAATCTTCCTTTATAGCACTGTTAATTGCAGGGACAAATGCTGTATTTGGATTTGGGAGAAAAGTTCCCCCACCTCAGTCTACTGCTGTTTGCACGCACCTATTCTTTTGGCACTAATATAAAGCTGCCGTCATATAGCAAATTCCCCTTCAGAACATAGGTTAGTTCAGCAGCACCATAAAGTCAATAATTCCTCCCGCTGCCTGAAGTTCGCTGAACGTGCAAGAGAGAATTGTCAGTTCAGGTTATGGGCTGTTTTGAAAGAGCGCTTTGGACTCAGACACTACAGACCAGCTTTCTGTCTCTGACCTTTTACTGAAGCCTGCCTTCCTGTTCGGCCCCCCCCCCTCCCACCAGCTCTTCCCCATTGTCCTCAAAATCTTCATTCCCTGCACCAGTCGTTGGAGTCAGATTCTGAGGCTGAAAAAGCAACCCATTCGTCTCCAAGAATTCTGGTTTTGAATTCTAAAAGTCTTTCTCCATGTAAGGACCTGCTAGTTGAATCTCAATAACTTCATTACAAGAGTCCAAGACTTCGTGAGTTAGATTTTTTGATGGTCCCCAGTTCAGCATCCCAAAACGTTCTTTGTTAGGAATAAAAACTGGTTCTCAATACCCAACATTTAAGCTCAGCTCCTTTCCCCCTTCCCAGTCCCCTCTTCTATCTACAGCAATACAGGAAGGAATTTAGAGACAATAGATACCTACTGGAATGCAAGGTTATGTATCTATGTATCTATGGCAACGGTTCTTTTCTTGGTAAAAGTTCAACATAGTTCCTCTGCCTGCTTGCAGAGAAGAAACAGTGTCTGCTAACAGGAAATGTTACACACAGGATTTTACACAGCATGCCAATGAATATCAAACCCCAGCACTAAGTCTGAAGCTCAGCAGGGGCTGACCATGAAGCTTGGCTTACGGCAGGGGCCGTGGCCCTGACACTCCACCTGAGAATCTGGCGGCTGCTTCGGGTACCGGGATTATACACCAGCCTCAAACACAATCAGATCCACTCTGTCGCCTTTCTTCTTTTGCCTGCTGTACTAGATTTGGCCAATTGGCCAAGGAATCTTGGACAAACCCTTTTTGCAACAGCACCAACATCAGTGGAGGTGGGGAATCTATAAAATCCAAGAAAAGGTTGCAATTTTATTATACCTGAAGGCAAACTCTGTAGCAGTGGAGGCAACACAGGGAAAGAGAGAGCCAATTCCACATGGCTGCAGTGGATAGGAAAAATGGGTTCACTGACTCCTTTGAATGCACAATCTGTATTTTGGGAGTAATTATGCTCAAGGTGGCCAATTAGCAGGCATTGCCAAATACCGGCATTTTCTTTGGGAAAAGCTTTCAGCAACAAGAACATGCATAGAAGACTTATTTAGCCTTCAAGGGGAAGGTCCTGTTATGTAGGAAATGTGGACAGCTCTTAGGAAAGGCTACAGAAGTTAAAATTCGCAGCCCAGTCTGTGGCATCTCTGCACCCACGATCAGGCCGGAGAAACTATGACAGTGGTTCCAGTCTGTGGAATCTTCCAAGAAACCTTGTTCCCCAGCCAGCTGGTCCCCGCCAAAGTCCTCATATTCATCCGGATCACAACCACCTTACCAGCCTAAGCCTTCTTTGGGGCCGTAGTGATGCTTTTGACTACTCATTCAACTTTTTTCCTTCATCTGTGCCTCTTCTCCCTCACCATTTCTCTGCCTGAGAAGGAATCCAAGCAGAGTGGCCTGCCCCGCACCTCCCCGCAAGTGTTTCTATCTATCCCATCTACCCCCATTCTGTGTCAGGAGATTGACTCCCTCCTGCCGAAAGATGTGACAGAACCCACGTCTTGCCCTCTGAGGGGCCTCTATTCTTGGTACTTTACCATCCTCCAGAAAAGATGTCAGTCTTTCCTCATCTTCAGTCTCAGGGGTGTCAACCTCTACGTCATGGTGACCCTACCACTGGTCCTGCCCCTTCCTACCCTAGCAGCCTGGTCCATCTCCATTGACCTGTTTTCATGGTTTATGAGCAAGCCCTTTGAACCAATTGCTACCTGTGATCTATGCTTGCTTACTTCCAGAGTGGCATTCCAAACAGCACCTTGTTTTGCCAGGATGGCATCTGAACTTTGTGCGTTGAGACCTGACCCTACTCACATCTGTTTCCATAAGGACAAGGTAGACTTACAATCAGATATCTCTTGTTTGACTAAGGCCATTTTCACATATCTGTAACCCTCTGTGAAATTGCACAAAACTCACAGAATGACAGGGTCTTCATGGTGCAATTTCCCATCTTGACTCCGTTCCGTGGCACGATGACATCAGAAATTGTGCCATGAAATGGGATCATGATGGGAAATTGCACCGTGAAGACGCCATCGTTCTGTGAGTTTTGCAGAATTTTGTGGAGGGGTATAGATATGTGAAAATGGCCTAAGGTGATGTCATATTTCCACCTTAACCAAGAACTAGTCCTTTCCATCTTCTTCCATTTTCCTTCATCAGGTGATAAGAAAGCCCTGAGTTCTGTGGATGTTATAACAACAACAACATTTGATTTATATACCGCCCTTCAGGACAACTTAACACCCACTCAGAGCAGTTTACAAAGCATGTTGTTATTATCCCCACAACAAAACACCCTGTGAGGTGGGTGGGGCTGAGAGAGCTCTGAGAAGCTGTGACTGACCCAGGGTCACCCAGCTGGCTTCAAGTGGAGGACTGGGGAATCAAACCCAGTTCTCCAGATTAGAGTCTGCGCTCTTAACCACTGCACCCAACTGCTGTAAGAAGGAGAGGTGGAGTCCTCTCCTTCCACTTGCCTACGGCGGCCACTTTCAGATCACATACCATTTTACACATCTTTTCCACACTGTGACACTGAGAGATCGCTGTCTTTTGGTGCTACACCTCTGAAGATGCCAGCCACAGCTGCTGGCGAAACGTCAGGAACTACAATGCCAAGACCACGGCAATACAGCCCGGAAAACCCCCAACAACCACCAACAACCACATACCATTTTGTTTATCTGCTGCCCTGATTCTAACCCTCATGAGTATTTTCCTCCAGGGCAGGGCTCATTTTGAGGGGGAATGAGCAGGAACGCAGTTTTGGCAGTTCCCCAAAGAGGTCACATGTCAGGTGGCCCCGCCCACCTGACTCTTGGCCATTTTGGGCCCGTTTCAGCCTGGATTGGGGCTGAAACGGCCCAGATCGGTCCTCTGACGGGTGGTGGATCACTCTGCCATGCAGCAGCGGCCTGATCCTCACCATTTTGGGCCCCTTTTGGGCCATTTTCAGCCCCTTTTGCCATTTTGGGCCCAATTTCGGACCTGAATGGCCAGGACTGGGTCCAAAACAGCCAGGATAGGTGATGTCAAGGGACGTGGCATATGCTAATGAGTTATGCTAATGAGTTCCTCCAGCTCTTTTTCGACGAAATGACCCCTGCTCCAGGGTTAACAGTACTGGCTCAGAATCAAGGAATTGAGAGGTAGCATGTATTCACAACAGTAAAGTTGCACATTTCAGATACTGATCTTTAAATATTGTACTTTGCCCTGGTTTAAAATGATTGAAGTACTCATATTAGCGTTTCCCCCATATTTCTTACTGGAAGGAGCACCTCATCCTCTATTGTCTGCCCCACCAGTTAAGACCCTCTTCTGAATGCTGTTCTGTGTGCCCCTGACTGCAGAGGCGAGGCAGGTGGTGACCAGAGACGGGGCTTTTTCAGTGGTGGCACTACACTTTTGGAATGCCCTCCTCCTTGGGCCTCTCCTGGCACCTACTTTATTTTAAGCACCAGGCCAAAACGTTCATTTTTCACTTGGCTTTTAACTAAGGGATTTTATCTCTTTTAGCTGTTTTATGTTCTGTTCCTGGCCTGAGGACTGTTTTAGCAATATCATTTTAGGCTCCTCAGTGTTTGTTTTATCCTGTTTTTAGGCTCTGGCTTGTTTTCTAACGGCTTCAGCTATTTCTATTGGCTAGTTTTTAATGGCAGTGTTTTAGTTGTAAGATGCCTTGAGCACGTCTCTTCAAGAGGCAGCCTACCAATTTTCCAAATAAGTAAATAAAGACAATATGCAAAGATTCTCACACCACATTAGTAAACATTATTATAAAACATTATTATTTAGGCACCAGTGTAGAGCTCCTGTCATCTAATAAATTCGCCTTCAAAACACAGGTTACTGCTCAGGGTTTTCCATTTAGATTCTACCAAGTCTACAGCCTTTGTAATATTTGGTGCAGTGACAAATCATTCTCTGCTCAGCAGAACAAGCTCTTTGTTATATACAACACTAGTTCCATTGATGTAGTTTGGTACTTTTTATTCATAGTTGCTAAACAATTAGAAGAAAATGAAGACATGCCAGTAGAAAAAGTGAGACTAATGGAAAGGCCTGAAAACCAGAGTTTTAATACCGAATTCTTGGACTGGGATGTATATCAGTACTACAGATTTTTGGCTGAAAGAGGAGACACCCAAATACAGGTAAGGTACATTGACTTCTATTTGCAATGACTGGATTATGTGTCTGACGAAGAGAGCTGTGGTTCTCGAAAGCTTATGCTACAATAAAGTTGGTTAGTCTTAAAAGTGCTACTGGACTCTTTACTATTTTGCAACTACAGACGAACATGGCTAACTCCTCTGGATTATGTGTAGAGGTGTATGTGTGCTGGGAAAGTAGGATAGATGTAAGGAGAGAAAGCATCTTGTGGGATGAAGTCAAAATACCCTTCAGTTGCTACTGGACACAAGAGTTTGAATGCGTATATCTTTATAAAAAAATTTTTTTATTAGGTGAGTACAGATTACAAATATAATTTTCAGTTAAAAACCTAAATATCACTTTTCCCCCACCCTTTCCCTCCCCTCTTTTTCATAGACTTCCAACAGCTTTCCAACCCATATCTTATTCTATATCTTACTTATCTATTCCCTCTATATATTATTATCTCCTATTTTGTTAATAAACTAAATGATATCCATTAAAATCAAATCTATTCAAAATTTAAACTAAACTATAATTAAAACTTCACTTTGAATGGTAAAGATCCCTATCCGTAGTAGTTTCCCCATTTAATAACTTACAAATTGCCATAATTTCCCCTTTACGTCCCACTTTTTCTCCAAATACTCCTTCAATCTCCCCCAGTCCTTGAAAAATTCTTCAGAGTTCTGGTCTCTCAGCCTTCTTGTCATTTTGCCCATTTCCGCCATGTACAGCAACTTTTGTATCCACTCTCCAATAGATGGTATTTCTTGCACTTTCCATTTCTGCGCATATAGAATTCTTGCCACTGTTGTCATATAAAATAACTATGTTCTGTATTGCGTAGGAACATCTTCCATATTTAAGTTCAGTAGCAGGAGTTCTGGGTACTTTATTATTGAAATCTGCAAAATCTCATTTATCGCTTCTAAAATATCTCCCCAGTACTGCCTAGCGACCTCACAAGTCCACCACATATGATACAATGATCCTTCATGACTTTTACATTTCCAACACTTATCAGACATCTTAGCATTTCCATAGGCTATTTTTTTGGTGTCAAATACCACCTATATATCATCTTGAAAACATTTTCCTTGATACTGGTACAAGTTGAAATCTTCAGTGTATTTTTCCACAAATATTCCCATGCCTCCATTGTTATGTCTCTTTGACAATTTATAGCCCACTTCACCATCTGGACTTTAACAGCTTCATCCTCTGTATACCACTTCAAGAGTATTTTATAAATTTTTGAAATTTTCTTCTTACTTTCTTGTAGTATAACTTCTTCCAATTCTGAATCTTTCCATTTAATTCCATCTTTTGAACGATCCGAGTTATATAAGTCCTTTATCTGCCTATATTGAAACCATCCATAGCAAAAAGCTAACTCTTCTTCTGTTTTAATTCTTGTCATATTTTGCTCCTGGATAAGAATCTTTTTATAGGACAGGCATTGATCTCTATTATAAATAGCTCTCGGGTCAATAGTTTAAATGGTACTACCCACGAGGGGATACCCTCACCCAAATAACTTTTGTATTTTTTCCAGATTGTGAAGAGACTTCTTCTGACATAATGGTGTAGAAACATAGAATCAGCTTTCAATTTATCATGCCACAAGTAGGCATGCCATCCAAACAGTTTTTTATAGCCTTCCAAAGTTAGTAGCTTACAGTTCTCCAATGACATCCAATCTTTAAGCCAAACCAAACAAACTGGTTTGAATGCGTATATCTGACTGCAGGGCCAGGATTTTCAACAGCCAAATCAACAAGCATACACGATGCTCTAGTAGAATGGAATCCCTGTCCAAATGTTTCTGGTAACAATACTGTATTAGTTGCTGGACTGTCCCTTCTTCTATATTTGAATGTTGTCAACTAACAATGTGTCCTGCTTATAAATATACATTAGGGTTCCCAACCTCCAGGTGGGGCCTGCAGAGCTCCTACAATCACAGCTGGTCTCCTAACGGCAGGGGTCAGTTCCCCTGGTTTCTTTGGAGAGTGGACCTTAAGGCATCACAGCCACGCTGGGCTCCCTCCTCCCCCTAAACTCTGCCCTCTCCAGGCTCCAACCCCAAATCTCCAGGAATTTCTCAAGCTGGTGTTGGCAACACTCAGGCACACAGTAATAATAGCAGTGAGGAGGATTTTCTTACGTGGGAAGCCTCTTCTCCCCCCCCCCATCAGATTTTAATTCACTGTTTACTTGCCAGTAAATCTGATACTAATTACATTCAGTTTTGCCCCCCAAGTCCCACGCGCTTCTCGGAGGCTCTCATTTTTTCCTTCTATTTGTAAAGCATTGTGTGTAGATTTACAGGGCGACTGTAAGCAGAGCTGACTTCAGTGGAAGTGTGTAACTCTCCTTAGGACCACGCTGTTGATCAGTTCAGTGTGCCTTCATCCCTTATTAAAGATAAAAAAGCAAATAAATGTTAAATAAGTTGCAAAACTGCTCCAAGGATGGGAAGAGAAATTTTGACAGCTCAGTCCCCAGAAAATAAGTATTATGCACAGCTGGCTCTGCAAACTGTCAGAACCTGTTTTTTTCCCAGCCCTTTGCCGGGATGGGGGGGGGAGGGTTAAGCACCTTCGGCTAGAACGGAGCACTTCCAGAGCAGCTCCAAATCTCACTTATTGGATGTTTGTGTACAGCCATACGCACATGTTACTCTTACTGGTGCCAACAGCATAATGTATTTGGTTTACACAAAATTCTTTAGCAAGGTTGTATTGTATTGTTTTGAAAATACATTTACCAAACACGTGATACTTTAAATATCTGATTCTCTGCCCATGAAGTAATTGTCCAGATCTTTTTTAACTTTTGATTAACAAAACCACAAAACACTCATTTTAAAATTACTTACAGGTATACCTTGGACAACTGCATCTTTTGGGAAGAAAAGGTCTTGAAAGAGATCATGCTGCAAGTATACTCAGATATATCTTGAAGATTCATGTTGTTGTTTTGCTTATTTCAGTAAGCTGTTTCTAAATAAATTTGCTAAAGGTCACAGGCGGGTGCTGCCAGGGGACACTGGGTGCATCTCCCTTTTTAGAATCTGCCCCTAGAGATGACCGAAATGGCTCTTTATATTCCTGTAAGTTGCAAAAGCAGTGGGGGGAAGGCTGGCACTCTCGAGTTACTTTGAAGGGAAAGGCTGGCAGTGTGTGCGTGCGTGGCGTATTTTCCTGCTTTCCCCTTTAGAACTTTCATCCACCAGATACCCAGATGGCTTTTTTGAATTTCTTCAGCAGCTAATTGGGGTCCCGTACAGCAGCTTTTGAAAAGCTTTATCTAAGAGTGAAATGGCGAGGCGCACACTGACACCATTCTGGAACACATCCTTAGCCTTGTTTATTTATTGACATTATTTAGAGTCTGCTTTTATCACTGAGACTCAAGTGGATTATTATTTAGTATAAGATATATGATCCACAGCTGGGACATTCAATGAAACAATGCAATAGTGTAAGGATAACAGAAATTTGAAAACAAGCAGAATTCTAATACAGAGCTAAAAATGATGCTGAAACAAAACATAAGTTGATTGATATCACATATTAAACAATGCAGAACTATCCAGTAGGAGCATACTGACAGCAACAGACAGTATACAGTAGTATAGCCTACAATCTCTATATACCAATGCATCTCTCTTAGCCGTTTCCTTACAGCATAGCTCTATTGTTTGTGTGAGAAAGTCCTTCTGAATAATTTCTAAATTATTCTGAATGCCCATATTTCTAAAGTAAATTAAAATCTATACTGAATAAAATACACTCATTTTTAAAATAGGCCCAGTTCTGAGAACCTCTGAAGAATTCCTAAAGTGAGGCAAATCTTCTTTTTGCAGAAACCCTGTTGATAGTTCAGGATCCCAAAAGCTACTCAAGATGAACCCAAAGTCTTGCACTCATCCAGTGGGATTTTTGCCATTTATCAGCAGTCTTCCATGCAATACCTTTGCCATGTGGCATGTGTAAATGGGCTGGGGGACAAGCGGATTTACTTTTCAAAAGAACTCAACGCCAAAGCGCCTATGAGCAGGCAGAGCTCATTGAGTCCTTCTTTTTATCCAAGCCGTGTTCTTTGACATGACACATCCAAATCTGAAAATGCAGGGAAACATTCTTGTTTGGATCCAGAGGCTAAAGTCTTTTCCACATGAGGCTTTTTCATCAGTTTTCACCCCATACTGCATCGATTTCCCCCCCAGAGTTCTGCACTCACAGTCGAAATACCCTGATTCAGAGCCAAGCTACAAGTGACGAATTACACTTGCCTGGCGAGTGAACAGACTCACGTGTATTCCTCCCTGTTCACTTGCCATTCACTTGCTCTCCACTTCATCAAGCGGAGCGTAAGTGAATGGCAAGTGAACAGGGAGGAATACACGTGAGTCTGTTCACTCGCCAGGCAAGTGTAATTCGTCACTTGTAGCTTGGCTCCTAGTCTCCAAATTGTTTCCCGGACTTTTTTGCATTCTGCACAGAGAAAGGCTGCATCTGCCAAAGAATCGATCTTCCCCTGGCTTTTCTGGAGCTTTTCTCCCCATGCATATCCCCCAATGCCTTTTATTTTTTCCAGTGAAGTCAAACTGCAGCTTTTTTGAAGTGCAGAATGCTTTCTTCGGTGTGATGCCTGTTCCTGGCTCTGCCTTTTGCCCTCCCCTTTATCCCCCTGTGAATAGCAACCAATCCACCCCCCCCCCGGCATGTTTAATTAACCCCCACCTCAGCAATGTTGTAACACTGGTACCTTAACAAAAATCCAACCCCTCCTGCCAACACAAAAACTGTACAGCAGTACAGCCAACACAAAAACTGCCGAGAGCCCTGAATCCAGCTTGATGTTTTAAAGTTTCTCTCTGTGTTTCCTGTAGTTTTTAGTCCATTCTTTTTTGGCATTAAATGTTTTTTTTAACAATGTTGCAACATTGGTGCCCTAAAAAAGCCCCCCCCCCCCCCAAAAGCAAGTTTTTTCAGCTGATCAACTAATGAAATTGATGTTTCTTCAGCCAATTAACAGATAAAACAGAAAGCCTACAGCAGAAATGGGGCATTTTTCTAGGGCAGAAAAAAATAAACAGACGGCACTTTGGTTCAACTCCCTCAAGTGCGGAATTACAGACGGTCAAAGTGGATCCGATCCTAGCAGATCCACTAGCGGATCCGATCCTCACTGGTTAAATATTCAGGGAAATGTGCAGGTGAAAACATCTACATTTTCCATTTCTGGAAGGAAGTTCCATCACTGGGCAGACCTTTTCTGCCTTCCCTCCTCCCATTGCAGCCCACTGATATTTCCAAAATGCTGCTTCTCGGGGACAAGGGAGTCCTAGGAATGGATGGTGTGAAGGGCATATTGAGGTCTGCAGCAAGAAGGGGAAATTGGCAGAAGTTACAACATCCCTTCCATTAGTGGGAAATTGAGTCAGGATCCAACCCAGAGCACCTGTTTTTATGTCCAGAACAATACTGATAGAGCTTCTGTTAAATATTTGTGTATTTTGTCTGTCACATTGCTTTCCCATGTATTCTGCTGAGTGCACCCTTGCTTTTTTAAAAACATTTTATTTGAAAAAAAAGAAATAAAAAATAAGCCTCATATGCAATAGAAATAAGCATATGACAAAATAGTGAGAAATCTACACAGAAGCATCCGTAAAAGTTTTCCAAATATCTAAAAATAAGTCCATCCACAGTTATTGTCTATATGCCATATGTTTGAATACAGGTAAGTTGTAATGTTCTCCATCTATTGAATTATGGGTGCACCTTGGCTTTAAAAAAATAACACGAGAAGTGGTCAGCATACACCTGTACAAATATTTTGAAAAAGCAGGCTGTAAATGCATCCGCTTGAATAGGAGTGCGTTGTACCGGTCGATCTGATGGGACACGTGTGCCTTCATTAAAAGTTGCTTGCAGCTTTTACTTCTGTATTTGGGGAAATGTTAAGTAAATTGTAACTTTTTTTTGTTTGCTACTTTTCTTCAGAAAGCCTTCTACTATTTCCTAAAGGCAGCAAATGCAGGCGATGCAAATGGTATGGCATTCTTGGGAAAGGTACCTATATTTGCTTCTTGGGATTAATTTAATAGTTTAAGAACTCTATCCCATGCTCTGTTGTAATACCTCTACTTCCCAGGACAGTTAAGCTTTGGTGTACTGAAGCCAGTCTCAGACACAAATACGTCCCGCATTTACTGTTAAAGAAGGGGTCAGAACCAAGGACACCTGGCACACCAGCTCTCACCCATGCCCTATAACCACAGCTTTGCTCTCAGATTGCTCTGCCATGTCATGGAGACATTGACTGTCCTGTCTCTCTGCAATCAAAATATGCCTATTGCCAGGGCTTTTTTCTGGGAAAAGAGGTGGTGGAACTCAGTGGGTTGCCCTCGGAGAAAATGGTCACATGGCTGGTGGCCCCGCCCCCTGATCTCCAGACAGAGGGGAGTTGAGATTGCCCTCCGCGCCGCTGAGCTAAACTCCCCTCTGTCTGGAGATCAGGGGGCGGGGCCACCAGCCATGTGACCATCTTCAAGAGGTTCCGGAACTCCGTTCCACCGCGTTCCAGCTGAAAAAAAGCCCTTCCTATTGCTATGTGAAGTGACATTTCATAAACAGATGGACAGTTCTCAAAGCATGAGGATGGCTGCAATTGTGGGCACACTTACCTGGGAGTGAGCCCTGTGGAACACAGTGAGGCTTCTGACTGGAAACCTGTTGGGGACCCAAGGGACCTCAGGGCTCCCTGACCCCAAAGGAATCTTGAGGATACATCGACTCACCCAGGCAGCAACATGCACAGTACCTTCCGGGCAATGGCTACTGGTTAGTTGCTTGGCAGTGATTGCCCCTTTAACAGCCCACTGCCTGCCAATTAGCTGGGTTGCTTGACTGGACTGAACTTCTTCTGTTGAGACAGTTTGTAATTTTGGAAACCCAGTGCTAAACCCACTTCTAAATATTTTTAAAACTTTTGACCTTGGCATGTGACCTGACTGTCCCTCCCTAGTGCTGAACAAAATGTAAGAAATAGGCAAGTTAAATAATAGTTAAAAGATATTAATTCCACTGCTATTACCCATTGATTCCCTTGCGGACATCTCTTTCGGAAACCAACGCAGGATTTGTTTGAGTATTTAGCTTCTACATGTTAATGCTAAACAGACGTATTTTGTGAGCGCAGGCACATAAGCACATGACAAAAAAGCAAAGAGCACACGGTGGACCAGCTGCCGTTACCCTAGGTGAGAAAAAAAAAAGCTATAGGGAAAGGTGGGACGGAGAAGCTGAGGGAAAAGACACTCTGGCCTCTGCCACTGGTCAGGGACCCGCGGACCACTGGGCGGCTGCACTGGTAAGAGAAAATCAGGAGCTCGTCCACCACAACACTCGCTATGCTCCTGTGTTGTCAAACTGCTCTCTCTGCATCACAGCTGTTGCTCCCCTCCCCTCCCCTCCTGTTATGTTGTCTTTTTCAGTTTGCCATTTTTTCCCACTTGAGCAGCGCTTGTCTCTACCGATGCGAGCCTCTTTAGAGATAAGTGCCAGAAAGGTGGGATAGAAATACGTAAACAAACATTTCCCCTAGCTGTATCTGTTGTATTACCTAAAGAAAATTCCTCTTTCTATTACAATTTAGATGTATTTAGAAGGAAGTGCTGCAGTGTCTCAGGATAACGCCACTGCCTTGAGATATTTCAAAATTGCAGCAGATAAGGTATTGTGAGCATTTTCTGTCTTCTAATGATACGTTTTACTTGTATAATACACAATTATTACTCTGAGTAAACTACTGTAATTTTCATGTAATATAGCTAAGTAGTCATCTTATACAATACTTATGCATACCATTACTTAAAAACCCTCGGTTGGTCAGCCTTCTCCTCTCACCCTGTCTGTGAATACACTGCTAAAACGTTTGAATTTGGGAGTGTTTTCTCTTTCTTTCTTTCTTTCTTTCTTTCTTTCTTTCTTTCTTTCTTTCTTTCTTTCTTTCTTTCTTTCTTTCTTTCTTTCTTTCTTTCTTTCTTTCTTTCTTTCTTTCTTTCTTTCTTTCTTTCTTTCTTTCTTTCTTGCAGAAGAATTGATAGAAATTGGAAGTTAATTCTGATTTTGTTTTACTCTAGTTCTTGGTGCTCCTTTTATTGACCATGGGAATATAATTAAAACACAGTGGAAGAGCAGTTTTCCTTTTAGATGTTTCCATTACACAACATTTAATTGCAGTCATACACATATAGTTTTCACTGGCTGATTCTGCACACGTTGGATAATGCACTTTCAATGCACTTTATCAATCGTTTGAGGTGGATTTTTTGTTCCGCACACGAAAAAATCCATTCCAAATGATCTATAAAGAGGATTGGAAGTGCATTATCCAACGTGTGCGGAACCACTCACTGTGTCCTCCATGTTCACCTAATGTTCCACGTAATGTTTCAATTTATGTTTGACATGACAAAAGTAATTACAAAATGTTTATAGTGCAACACTCTCTTTTTAACACACCATCCTGTGCAGAAATCTGGTACTGCCACATGCTGGTGGCTGAAGAACTGGCTGGTTCATTCAAATCAGCATGTGAAATTACGATACTCACTCGCCCCGCTTTTGGCCTTTCAACATCAAATGTTTACAGCCTGTCTTATTCCTAGGCCTTGAGTGCAGTTTTGTTCTAGTCTTATACTCTCCTCAGCTCCTCCGTTTTCAAAAACGCATCTCTCTGTCATCCAGGGCAGCCTGGTCTCCTGCCTCCTGCAGGCTGGTGTGGGGAAAACGGTGGAAAAATTGGGGGGCTGATCGGCCTCGCCAGTGATGCTATGATGTCACTTCCTGGAATTGATGTCATCACACTGAGCAACATGGTAGCACAGTTTTAGGAGAATACTAGAGCATCACCCTCTATGTAATGTCATCAGTTCTGGGCTGTGCCAGAAGTGATGTCATTGATCCCCCCCATGCCGGAGTTCTTCCTACTCCAACTGAGCTGTTTCCTCAGGGCATGATATTGATCTCACTGCCTGCATTTCCTTCTGTCTCTTAGCATAGCACACACCCCTCCTTCCTTGCTCAGCCTGTGCACTGGCTCTCACCAAGTAGAGCCAGTTTGGTGTAGTGGTTAGGAGCGCAGGACTCTAATCTGGAGAATCGGGTCTGATTCCCCGCTTCTCCGCTTGAAGCCAGCTGGGTGACCTTGGGCTAGTCACAGCTCTCTCTGGAGCTCTCTCATCCCCACCCACCTCACAGGGTGTTTTGTTGTGGGGATAATAATGGCATACTTTGTAAACCGCTCTGAGTGGGCATTAAGTTGTCCTGAAGGGCGGTATATAAATCGAATGTTGTTATTGTTGTTATCCCCCATGCCCTTAAAAAGTTTCTTTGGAGCTCCTTTTCTAATATGCCCTTTTTTGCCTCAGTACTTTGGCTAGCAATTGGATGGGAGACCTCCAATGAAGACGAGGGTTGCAGAGTCAGGCCATGGCAAACCACCTCTGATAGTCTCTTGCCATGAAAATCCCACCAGGGGTTGCCATAAATCATCTAGGACTTGAGGGCACTCTTCACCGTCACTTTTCTGCGCCGCTCACCCCAGGCTGTGCCCCACTCACCCCCCACCTGCAGTAGCCCTGGGTCCTGGGGCAACCTTCCTTCTTCCCAAGGAGGGCAGTGGGTGAGGTCAAGGAGGTCTCCATCAGCCCGGACCTAGAGAAAGCAAGCCCTACACGCCTGCAGCAGCATTGGGACCCAGGGCAGACTTTCATCCTCTTGAGGAAGGCAGCAAGCATGGCCTAGGAACAGCCTGGCCAGCAGACAGTTTCCAGCAGCTGAAGCCTGGAGGGAACAGGCCCCAGAACAGCAGGCCGGCCAGAGGTGGGGCCTAGGTGGCCTGGCCAGGGAGTGGGTGGGCAAACCGGCCCTGGATGAGCTGGAAGAGAAGGAGCCAAGAGGGCTCAAAGGTTGAGGTGGCCCTTCCAGCTGAGGACAGGGCCATTCAGGGAGGCCAGGGTGGGACTGGAGGGAAGCTTGAGGGTGAGACAAGGAAGCCCCAATGTAAGTGAGATCCCGTGAGGGCTGGTGATGGTGTTTGGGAGGTAGTTGTGGAGCTGCTGGTTGCCTCAGTCAGGAGAAGGAACAAGGTCGTGCAGCCCCTTTCCCTGGCTGACCTGAAGACCCCCAGCAACGACAACCAGCAGGATGGTGGAGGGCCGGCTGAGGGTGCACACTTTCCCTTCAAGACGGGTTTCTTCTCTCTCGGTCTGTTGCACCATAACTTTAGCTCAGAAGCACGCAACCTTTTTTGGCCCAGAAAAAGCCAAACCTTCCTGAGAAGATTCTGGTGTGCTGGCCAAGATGGGGAGTGGACGTACTTGGCTGGACACGCTTGCCGCTAGAAAAGTCCCAGTGGCACCGGCAGCATCGGGTGGATTTCCCTTGAACTTGGCTGGTGGCCATGCAGGCCTAGGAGGGGCTGCCAGCCGCAAGCTATGCCTGCTGCCCCCTTCTGCTGTGCTGGCCCCAGCAATGCTACCAGTGCCTCAGCTGCTTGGGCCCCAGGCCCTGGGCGCCAGTCGCAAAGGTCTGAAGGGCGGGGTGCCAGGGACTGACCTTGAGCCAGCCACTTGTTTCTTGAGAGGAAAAACAGCTGGTAACCATGGTGACAAGTCAATGGGGCAGTGCCTTGGAGCAGGATAAACAATTGCGGTAAATAAATCCACAATCTTCAGCATGCCCAATAAACTAATCCTGCCTCTTTGGCCTGTACTGTGAGAAGAGAAGGACTGCTACACTGTCCTTTTCTCAGGTTTCAAAGAGGGACTATGAGCGTTCGAAAAATGGAGAAGTCAAGGGTCTGTCCATCCTTCCTGCCTACTATCCTGGAATTACTCCTTTGATGTGTAGACTGTGTTCTCAGGGACTGACTTCTTTCCCTCTGGCACCGCACTTTTCTCTCTTTGTCCTCCTTCTGCATCTTAACGCCAAGGGTGCAGGACATGCCATCCTGCCATCCACGGGCATCCTAGATTAGCAAGGATCCTATCTTTATCCTTTTGTATTTGCAGTGGAGTTCCAGTAATAAATGGACTAGTGTTTCTTTTCTAAAGCTTAACCAAGCTCTGAGTGTGAATTTTTTTCCTTTCCACCTGTGCACTCTGCCGCGTAAGCTTATACCTGCATGCGTCTCTGCATACTGTGCAACCCTGCTAACATGTACAAGCAGGAGGCAAAAGGAAATGGACACAGTAAGTAATGAACTGAAAAGCAGGGGTCTAAGGACACAGTGCGCGCTGGAACAGGAAGAAAGGAAGGGCTAAAGTGAAGGTTATTTTCTGCTCTGGATAGAAAAGCAGAAACCTGGTTTGTAAAAGATTAATCACAGACACACAGGCATCAATGTGAATTATTACAGGGATTTTCTTAAGGTGACTTACTCAGGCGTCTAAACGAAACATTCTCAATTTTTTGTTCAGGGCAATCCTATTGGATTATGGGGACTGGGTCTCCTTTATTTTCGTGGTAGAGGTGTCCAGGTGGTAAGTGTTGTTAACCCTTCTTTGTACTATAAATAGTAGCCTGAAAAAATGTGAGCTTTTTAAAATGTAAAGGGTGAGTTGACATCCTACGACAGTTCAAAAATATGTAGTATTTACAAGAAAACTTTTATTTCCAGTTATCTTTTCATTATTGATTTAATTAATCTTGATATTAATCTTAAATATTGATTTAATTAATCTTATTATTTAAATGATCTCTGCCTCTCAGCTAAAAATGCATAGCAGTATCTTTGGAGACGGAATAAAATCCTGTCTATGTTTATGGAGAACCGTATCCCCCCACCGTGTTCCGTGGGGCCTGATCTCAAGTTTGCAGCCTTGTTTGAAGTGGAAACAACTACTAGCTAGCAAAGACCCCAGACTTCCTGTGCCGTGCGCACTGCAGCACGCCCGGGGGCGCCCTCCGTTACCACTTCCAACTGAAGCTTGCACTGCTGTGGCCCTATAATATGAACTTGCTACCGGATTGTCTCATCCACACAGGGTAATCCTGTTGCAAATGACTGTTGTAGTGCAACAACAGAACAATAGGCAACGACCTCTGGATGCAGCCCTCGGAGTGGCTTTTGGGGGGGATCTGAAGGGCTGAACTGTATTTATTCCATTTATGGTCCCACCGTTCTTCCACCACAGAACTCAAAGTAGCTTCCGTAGGGTCCCCAGGAGATCTGCCACCGGAAGGTCTGCATGCTGTCCTGTTATTCCCTTGAGAGCGGAGGGACTTAGAAACTGTGTGGAAGCTGAGCTGGATCGCTGCTCTTGCTGCTTGATTAATTGGGCCTGATGCAGATCTCACTCGTATGGAATGAGGAATTAATCAGTGTAACCAAGACAGGTGGATGTGAATCAGGTGCCCGTTCGGTTTTGATTTTAAATCATGTCGGATATGGGAGCAGGCTCTGTTTACTCAGCTCAGTGCGAGGGTAACGTTTCCCCTTAAGACAGACGAGAGAGAAGAGACTTACGTAAGGTTCTGTGTTCATCTTCGGTCTTCCTGTGCAGTCCCACGTGGGACTGTGCACATGCAGGCCTGCCGATCCGGAGGTTTTTTAGCTTAAATTTCTATCAGGGGGCGCCCTTGCTTCCCACTGCGCATGCACGGCTGTTTTCTTGCCCAAACCAGCTTCTTGGGAGATGGGGCACCCCCTACTACCCTCCGTTCCTCTTTTGCTGCTGTCGGAAGAGGTTCTAGCTAATCAAGTGGAAGATAAATAGTCATTTTCTTCCTATCTTGGAGACAGATTGGTGTTGAATTAATGTTTGAGAGGGTTCTGATTAAGTGCTGCATGAAGTGCCACACTAAAATGACAAACAGACGGACACTCCCTGTGCTTGATGTGTCTGGGGGAAGGGCACAATACTCAATCATGAAAACACTGCCTGAGCTTCACTACAAAAGCTCGAGCAGAAAGAGACAGTCATTTGAAGTCGTCATGGCAAAGAGCCCTTGAGGCAGCGGAACACTTGGAAAAGGCAAAAAACACCTCAGCCGAGGCTGGTGCTGCCGAATCATCATGTCCGAGACCCCTGTTGCCTCCAAGACCCCCCTTGTTTCCACGAAGAAGTCCATCGAGGTCGAAGACAGCTTGGAAGCCTCCCCCACCTGGCACCATCCCAGCCCCGGTCTTTTCAGCCCCAATTCTGGCCCCAAAGGGCCATTTTTGGCCCTTTGGGGCCCTTTTGGGCCCAGATCAGGGCCAAAACAGCCCAGACGGGGTCACTGCCAGGTAGGGTTGCCAGCTCCAAGTTGGGAAATTCCTGGAGATCTGGGGGGTGAAGCCTAGAGAAACCTGGAGAAAGTGGTATTTGGGGAGGGTAAGGACCTTGGCATGGCATAATTCCATAGAGTCCACCCCCAAAAGTAGCCATTTTCTCCAGGTGAACTGATCTCTGTGGCCTGGAGACCAGCTGTAATTCTGGGAGATCTCCAGCCACTACCTGGAGGCTGGCAACCCTACTTCCAAGCAGAAGAAGGTTCCCCCACCTGGCACCGACCTGATCTGGGCCATTTTGGCCCTGATCTGGGCCTGAAAGACCCAAAATGGCCACTTTGGGCCATTTTGGCCCCATTTCCGCTGAGATCGGGGCTGGAACGGCCGGGATCGGGTCAGTGCTGGGTAGGAGAACCCTCTCCTGCCCGGCACTGACCTGGTCCTGGTTGGGGCCTGTTCCGGGTGGGATCAGGACCACAACCACCAGGATTGGGTCAGTGCCTGGTGGAGGACCCCTCCCCTGCCCAGCACTGACCCAATCTGGGACATTTTGGGCCTGATCCAGTCCAAAACGTTGAGCCATTTTGAGCCATTTTGGGCCTGTCTCAGTCTGGATTGGGGCCCTGATTGGGCCCTGATGGGGCCCTGATTGGGCCACTGCCAGGTGGGGGAACACCCTCCCCGGCAGCAGCCAAATCCTGGCCATTTCGGCCCGATCAAGGGGTGTGGCATATGCTAATGAGTTATGCTAATGAGTTCCTGCAGCTCTTTTTCTACGAAATGACCCCTGTCTGTACCCATGGCAAAGAAGCCCTTGAGCGATTTCACCAGACTTTCCACAACCTCCACCGCACCATCAATCTATCTATTAATCACTCTACACAAGAAATAAACTTCCTGGACATCCCAGTATATGCCATAGTCGCACCTGCTCCAAGTGGATTTGATCTGTGTTTGTTTTATGTTTTCTGTAACCAAGGTGAGAGGTGGGTCTGGCTTTTTGTATAGTGAGTATTAGCTGTGGGCGTGTCTTCCCTTTGCTGTTTATCCATTCCTTTGCCAGCTAGTGGGAGAGAATTGCTGGGGCGCACAGAATGGGGAGGGGTGATAAATAACAACATTCGATTTATATACCGCTCTTCAGGATAACTTCATGCCCACTCAGAGCGGTTTACAAAATGTGTTATGTTTATCCTCGTTACAATCACCCTGTGAGGTGGGTGGAGCTGAGAAAGCTCCAAGAGAGCTGTGACTGACCCAAGGTCACCCAGCTGGCTTCAAGCAAAGGAGTGGGGAATCAGACCCGGTTCTCCAGATTAGAGTCCTGGCATGGGTTAGGTGAGGGAAGATGAGCAAGCCAAGTAAAGAGAAGGGACCTGTTGCCCTTTCTGTCTTTTCTTCCAGCCAAAGTGATGCTGGTAACCGTATCAACAACCTGCCAGGCTACAAAATCCTGGTGCCAAATGCCAGGTCCATCCCAGGCAAAACAGCAGCTATCCAGGATTTAATCCTGGATGAGTACCCTCACCTGGCGGGTATCACTGAGACTTGGCTAGAGGAGGGATTAACTTCTCCCAGTTGGGTCCCCTGGTGGTACATCAGCATAGGCCTGGTGGGCGGGGAGGCTCCATCCCATTAGCACGGTGCCCCATCCAGCCACCTCACAGGGTGATTGTTGCGAGGATAATAATAACACACTTTGTAACCCGCTCTGAGTGGGCGTTCAGTTGCCCTAAAGGATAGTATATAAATTGAATGTTATTACTATGAGGTACCTAAGGTTGGGAGAGACACAATTGGGATTTTGTTGGTGTACTGCCCACTCCACCATCTAACTCTCAGGGTATATAGCTCACTGAAAAAGAATGTGATATTTATTTCAGGAAATATAACATAAAATATTGTGCTTTTGAAACAGATTGTATGTCAATAGTCTATCACATGTATTCAATATATTGTAAATGTTTTGCTATATTAAGATTTGATGGGATTAGCATATTTCTAATGGTGCAATGTACACATTTTATTGATTTTTTAAAAAAACTGATCGGAGGAAACACTTTGAATGGGGAGCAAGTTGAGTGGAGGTCTACAGAAAGGATAACTGATGCGCTTAAGTTTATGTATATATTTTTTTCCTTCTGGAGAGGCAAGGACTCATGAGATAACAATAATTCACAGAACCAGACTTTCGTTTTATGATACCTTTACTTTCTAAAAGATCATTTACTTTTCAGAATTATACTGAAGCTTTTAGATACTTTCAAAAAGCAGCTGAGAAAGGATTTTCCAGTGCCCAGTTTCAGCTAGGAATCATGTACCACAGTAAGTTATGGATCTGATAGTCCTTTAAAGATCATATATTCAAATAGCCCTGTGGCCCTGATCAGTATATACTTATAGCCAGAGACTGGAACCATGAACAGACAAAACAGAGCTTCCTACACAACCAAAAAGTGTCCCAGGTTTGCAGAAAAATCTGAAATCTAAAAAATAATTTAGGGGGTTAAAAAACTCCAAAACAATAAAAGGAATGCCTGTAGCTTTAACCAGATGGCCTCAGTCAGTGACTGTTGCTAGGCAGCCGTAACAGTTCAGACAGTATTCCAGTATCGGTTTATGTCAGTAAAAGGCAGGGGCAGGGGACAGGGCTGTTTCCAGGACTGTTTTGGCCTTTGAGGGAGGACTCATTGGGGCCAGGCCCAGAAGCAGCCACCAGGTGACTTGATACCACATGATTTACATGACTCCCCCAGGCCTGGTGGCTTGCAGCTGTTCAACAGCAGCCACTTCTCCCAACAAAAGCCAGTGCAGTGTAATAGTTAGAGTTATAGAGTAGGATCTGGGAGACCCAAGTTCGAATCACCACTCGGCTATGAAAGCTCACTGGGAGATTTTGATCTAGTCACACATTCTCAACCTAACTTGCCTCTCAGGGTTGTAATGAGGATAATATGGAGACAAGGAGAATCACAGAAGAGTTGGAAGGGGCCATACAGACCTTCTAGTCCAACCCTCTGCCCAATGCTGGATGAGCCTAAAGCATCACTGACAAATATTCATCCAGCCTCTTCCAGTGAGGGGGAGCTCAACACCTCCCTAGGCAGTTGATTCCACCTTTGAACTACTCTGACCGTGAAAAAGTTCTTCCTAATATCTAGCCGGTACCTTTGTGCATGTAATTTAAGCCCATTGCTTCGGGTCCTACCCTCTGCTGCCAACAGGATGTTGCATTATGTGGGTGATCCAGGAGGGAGTTCCAGGAAAAAGGGTCAGCAGGGGAGAAAAGGTGGAGTCAACCAAGAGATGAGTTTCCCATTTACCACAATGGCCTGTTTTAACATCTTCTGCCACACGTTGCTTTCAAGAAGAGATTACTTGTTTTTAAAAAATTAATTTATTTTAATGATGTAAGCCTCTTTGAATCCCTATTATGAAGAAAGGCAGTGCATAAATGAAGTAAATAAATAATAAATCTAGATGAAGATGGGGCGGATAAAAGATAAGGTGATAACTGGGTTTGAAGAAGGGGATGACGTAGGGAAAGGAGCGTATGCCAGGAGAAAGGAAAGAGGAAATAGTGTGGGGAAGGGGATACAGGGAAAAGTGAAATTCCCCTTGCAAGTTACCGGAGGTTCCGCACCATGCGACTGGGCCATAGGGGAGAGGCTACTGGGGAGGGAGGGGGAAAGGTGAAGACAGGAGGGCAGAGGTGGGTGTGAAGGGGAGAAGGAAGCAGGAAAGGGGGAGGGACTGGGGGGGGGACCTATATATCTCAGTTGTTCAGTTTGATAAGAATTCAAAAGCTCCAACTTAAACTTGAATTGCAGCTGGCTCAGGAGTAAGAAAAGATTATAAACTTGCCTTCCGATATTTTTACTTGGCGTCTCACAATGGACAACCCCTCGCAGTTTATCATTTGGCTGAAATGTATGCCACAGGGACTGGCGTGTTTAGATCATGCCAAAATGCAGTTGAAGTAAGTGTCAACGTTTTTTTAAAGCCTGTGCTTATAGACGGTGATGTTGATGGCTTTTCTCATGTTATGCTTTATTATGCAAAATCGATGTTTGCTATCAGAAAAATGATACTGACAACTAATACACTCATACACATACACACTGCACAAGATCACCCTAAATTTGGATAAGTGCCACCACATCAGTAAAGCCAGTTCATGCAAAGGATGCCAGGCTACAGCTGGCAAGACCCGGGACAAATGGGGGGGCGGGGCCTCGTGTGCCAGCATTGTGTGCACCATGATGTCACTTCCGCTAAAAACCAAGAGTGATGCTATTAGAATGCTCCAGAACGTACAAAAACTCTATGGTTTTACGATAGGGTTTTAAAAAATTCCATTGTGTCACTTCCAGTTTTTACCAGAAGTGGCATCACACTGGTTCCGTTTTCACACACACACACACACCCCATTTCCTCCTGCTGGCACCTGAAGCTCCTCTGGACAAAACACCAAGATGCCAGGAGGTCTCCTGCTCTAGCATGTGGCCAGACATCCCTACTTCGTGCTTGGATGAGTGGCCAGGAGCCAAACAACCCTGTACAGAAGTGGGAAATGGCTCCACTCACAGGGGAAAAGTTGATCTATTTTTCTTTCCAACTACAACTCTGCACTAATTTGGATTTTATTCCAGAGAGACTCCCAGCCTCCAAGAGCAGATCTGAGGGGTTGCAATGAGAAAACCACAAGAAAACCTCCCCAATGTGATCTTTTGGTTCTTGGCTGGTATTATCAGAAGTAGTGGGAAAGAATAGTTCTAAATATTCCCCCCATAGCCCCCTAAACCCTTTCTGTTGCTTTCCTCTCTTCCTCTGAAAATACTGATTATGGCTATGAAGGAGAGTAGAAAATCCGTATTCTGTGTCTGTTGGAACAGATTGCTAAGAAGAGTTGGGCTAAGCATTGTGAAAACCTTATCCAAGGATACGTTCCATCCATAAAAATATTAGCTACAGGGCGTGAAAGGATTGGTAAAAGAGAGGATCTGTGGTAGAGAGTCCTAATTGGCCATGAAAACCATTCAATATATCCAGTGCCCTCCCTTATCAGAAGGGTCATGGAGACCAGGGCTTTTTTTCAGCTGGAACGTGGTGGAACGGAGTTCCGGCACCTCTTGAAAATGGTCACATGGCTGGTGGCCCCGCCCCCTGATCTCCAGACAGAGGGGAGTTTAGATTGCCCTCCACAGTGTGTCATGTGACCGTTTTCTCTGAGGGCAATCCACTGAGTTCCACCAGCTCTTTTCCCAGAAAAAAGTCCTGATGGAGACCACTGCATTAATGGATTTTGAAAAAATGTTGGTGCCTGTCTGATTTTGATAAACATGCGGCCTACCAGACTGTAGCAGCTGGGAAAATGAACGCTTGGTATGTGCAATCTATTGATGTCTCTTGTAGAAATGATACATCTAGTGAGGCTTGGGAGGGGGGGGCATGGGGAGGCCCTGTGTTCCTATGATGTCACTTCCCAGGAAACTGAAAATAATGCCACATCTCTCCAGGTAAAACTGTAGAGATTCTGGCGATGCCTACAGCAACATGACATCGCTTCAAAGTCGTCGTCCCCCCCCCCCCCGCCAATGACACCACAGTGCATGTGTTAACAACATTTTTTTTCTCTCATTGCTGTGTGGAGGGGCAGTGGCCAACAAGGTTGTCAATGGGAGGTCTCCGCCATAATGGAAGGCTTGGGAAACGTAGGCACATCTGATTTGTATATTTTTAGAGGCTTTTTCACAATTCTGGTCTAGTAGAAGAGGGAGGAAAGGGAGACTTCACCCCCTTCTGAACATAGCCCTCTGACCCATGTGGCATTAGTTAGGGTGACCAGACTCCAGGTAGGGTGACCAGGTCCAGGTTGGGAAATTCCTGGAGATTTTGTAGGTGGATTTTGGGGAGGGGAGAGGCTTCAGTGGGGTATAATTCCATAGAGGTCATCCTTCAAAGCAGCCATTTTCTCCAGGGGAACATATCTCTGTTGCCTGGAGATCACTTGTAATTCCGGGAGATCTCCAGCTATCACCTGGAGGCTGGCAACCCTAGCTCCAGGTGGAGCCTGGAGTTCTCCTGGCATTACAACTGATTTCCAGACAACAGAGATCAGTTATCCAAGAGAAAACAGCTGCTTCAAAGGGCAAACTATGGTATACCACAGATTCTCAGAGAAATCCCTTCCCAGATTCGCCCTTCCATAGGCAGGCACCACCCCCAAATCTCAAAGAAATTCCCAAGCTGGAGTTGGCAGTTCTACTGTTAGTCTGTGTGGAATCCAGGAATCAACTTTTCCAAGGTTGGAAAGGACTGCTGGGTGGGAGAGAACTAGAAAAATATTTGTATCAGTCAGTGTCTTCTGCTGACAAATCACCGGATATCCAACGCGAGAGGCGTTCTTTTATTTTTCAGAACTAGGCCTCTGTTCACTTATGTTAAAGGAATTGTTTGATGATGTGCACACACTAGTGTAATTGTTTTTGATAATATTGGGAGAAATTGGATATCGAATATCTTTGTATGAAATATCACTGTTAGCAGATAGAGTCAATAGTCCAGTTGTCCCAGAAGACGAAGTAATTTCATGGTATTTTATTCCAATCCACGTACATAAGTTAGTCAGTCCAAGTATTTTTTTATTAGACACATAATTGCTAGCTTGATGTAATTATTTATCACATACAGCCAATCACAGTGAAGCTTTATAAAGTTATTCAATAATATCCAATATATAGATTTACTACTTCATATTCTAAACTAACTGAAGTTTAGAGTTTTTAAAACTTAATTTTAATATGTAGCTATCTGAATCAAAGTATTGTTAGAAAAAGAGACTGGACATATGTCTGGCTCAGACCTTCAAGACTACAAACAAAAGGAAGGCAAGAACCATAGAGTTAGACAGATAGATAGGCTAGTATCAGTTTCCTTCCTGGCTACTCTACTATCACTCACTTTCTCTGACTGGTAGAAGGTCGCCAAAGGGAACTTCCTCTCTCCTCTTCTTCCTTTTTTCCCTGCATGCAACAGGAGAAGCAGCATGGTATCTCCTCCTGGCACAAATGAAGCAGATGTTATCAATCTGAAGTCATCCTAGTTAGCTAGATTAGTTAGTCACTTTTTTCCTCGACTGTACATAAGTTAATGTCCTTCTCTAAATAAATAGACCATTTTTGGTTCTTTAACTGGAAGGAGAGGCTCTCTATCAGAAATCTGTAAGATAGTGTGGTAATTAGTTTAGGCCACGCTGCTGCGCTGAAGCTCAGGAGGAGCACTCTGTTAAGAAGGAAAAGAAGGGCTGTCTGACTGGTCCAGCCATCCTTAACTAAACCCAACAAATAATCATTTATTTATGTCATTTATAGTCCGCCTTTCTCACTGAGACTCAAGGCGGATTACATTGTGTGAGATTAGTACAATCAGTATCAAGGACGTTTCCATACAGTATCAAGGACGTTTCCAAACAGAGCCAAGGACATTTCCATAAACAATGTCATAGGATTTTACAAAGACATAGCATTAGAAAGGATCCAATAGAGAGTTGAAGAATTGCTGAAACAACATAATTCTAGGACTGACATTAGACAACTTGAAGCACAGGTAGTATATAGGAGTACATATTTAAAGCAACAGATAATATCCAAGGCAACATAATTGTGAAATCTATGGTCCCTAACTCATTAGTGAAGCATCTGAGACCCCATCCCTACAATACTGCCCACCTATCTGGGTAAAAAGTTTTTTTAAAAGTTTTAAAAAGTGTTTAAAAACGTTTTTAAAAAGTATTTCCCATGTTCTCTTTTTACACGGTGCAGTTGGATAAGAATAATAATTAGTATGCTATTACTTTAATAATCTTTATATTCAGGGCAGGGATAAGAACTTCTGGTGCCGTTCATACTTTTCTGTCCTTTGGTGTTTAGCTTTACAGAACGGTATGTGAGCTAGGAAGATGGTCAGAGAAATTCCTGGCAGCGTACTTTGCTTATCAGGCTGGACGTACTGATCCATCTCTGGTCCACTACTTATTTCTAGCTGAAATGGGCTACGAGATAGCTCAGAGCAATTCGGCCTACATTATGGAATCGGGTAAGGGAAATAACATGCACACATCCACTTGAATTCTTAAACTCCGTGATTGTATTGGGATAAACGATGTCACTTTCTTGTTACAGAAAAGGTCAAAATTTTCCACAAAAAACAAGTATATCCCCTGGCTCTTCTTTTATGGAAGCGGGCAGCAACTCAAGGTATGAACAAGAGTTAAAAATAACCTTTACCTAGCTGTCCTATCTTATTAATGTGATTCACTCCAGTTCTGCTCTTGCAGTCGAAAACCAAGAAAAGATGATGCTCAGAAATCTCCAGAGTCATTACAAAATCATGGATATAGCATATTTAGATAGTATTTTCTCTCTTGGTATTTCTTTATTCAAATCATGTTCCCATGGGCATTTCTTTATAGTCTTGCATTTGCCAACATTAACATTTAAAAACAAAACAAAACTTGGTTTATTTTCACATGATCTTGTTTTGTCAGTCCCTACTCAAATGTAAGTAACCTTTCAAGTAGATAGGAGGTAAAAAAAGCATGTATCTCTCTTAATTCTGACAGCCCTGCTAATTTTACCAGCCTACACTTTAAAATTAGGTTTTGGTATTTACAAAGAAGGGTTGAATTGCTTAAACGTATGTTTCACTTTATGGCTCTTTTGCACAAATCTTCCATGAAAAGTTCTTCTATTTTTTCAGAGGAAAGATCGAACCACTTGAGATCATGATGGCTAACGTACAGAACTAGTTATTTTTTCAGTGCTTTGACACGCCAGCCTATCCAAGTCTGTAGGTGATACGCAGAGCACAGGAATAAACTCACTGAACAGTAAAGGTGTAGCTACTGTGAATCTTAAACTTCCGCTCCGGCAAGGCGCCTGACTCTGCCTGGTGCTTCACGCCCTGGAGGTGGCTGGATTCTGTGGGACTTCTCAACACGTCCCATTCTCTTCGGGTTAATTTATCCCAGTCTGTGTCTGAGACTCATGAACGACAGCACCTCCTTGTATTTGTTTTGGTTGCCGCTGCCCTTGCAGTTGTTCTCTAATCTGGAGAAATGGGCTGAACTTTAGTATAGCATTTTACTTTACTGAAGACTTTTTGTAAAAGGCTGGCCAACAAGTCAAATAGATGTGCTCCAGGGCAAGATCTTGAAATAACATATTATGTCACTCCGTTACAAAATTAGATAATTAAACTCAAAAGATTTTCAGTACTAGGTAAAAGTGTTTCCTCAGCTATGGGGCTGTATCCCATAGAAGATTTCCATATGTGAAACAGTTCTTCATCAAGCAGTGCTAAAATTACTCTGTGCTAAGAACAAAATCATTCTGCTCGCTAATTGCTAGATCAAAACCATTGGGTTGGATCAAGCCAACTTTTCCACTGGTGAAAATTGGCAGAAGAGTTTCCACTTGATCACAAAAGAGACCATGCTACAGAGAATGCAGATCTGCATGGGAAAAAATCATGTGAGATGCGGATTGGGTGAAATGGAGTGAAAAATCTGGCTGGATCCAACCCACTGTTGTATTTTACATTACTGAAAGATATAGCTTGCCCTATACTCCAAACTTCAGGAAATCCAGATTTCAGGGAAACAAAAAAACAAAGAAACAAAAAACAGGGTTCCCTGGAACCCAGATAAAATACTCCAGTCCAGTTTGGCAAGATTAGAGAATCCAGGATTTATTTAGTCATTGTTTTCTATAGGGAAACCTATCCAGGGGCTATCTAGGAGGGCTGGAGGGGCCATTTTTCAAGCAAACTCCACCAAATTTGTAGGGAACCCGCTCCTGACTGTCTTCTGAAGACCTCCAAAGTTCCGGGAAGGTTGGACCCCTGAGTCCAACTCTGTGGGCTCCTGAGTAAGGTGCTCCCAGCCACTCTCCATGGTTTCTTATGGGGAAAAAAGTCAAAGCTGACTCACACTGCAGAAACACACTGGGGCAAAGCTGCCATAGCCAAGGCACACTGCCAGATGCAAGCTCAACACATAGAAGACCCAACAAAACCCAACTGACCCCACCCCCAACACTCTCCATTGTTTCCTATGGTGGGAAAGTTCCCAAGCTGACTCCCTGAGAGATGCTCACTGGGGAAGGGCTGCCCTAGGCCAGCAGTGGTGGTGGAAAGTGCTGTCAAGTCATAGGCAAACTCACACATGCAAGCTCAACCCAACGAAAGCCCAACAGAAGCAAACTGAAGCGAGGGAATGGAATCCACGAGAACCAAAGCGAAGCAAAGGGACCAACATCAAACCAGGGAATCATCAAAACAGAGAATTCCACCCAAACCATACTGAAGCAAGGGACACTGTTGCAACTTAGCCCGACTGAACCAGTGTTACTTACAGAAGCCAGGCATACAGGAGAGTGCCTGCACAGATTGGCCACTTAATCCCCTCTCCCTGACTCCCCCCTCCCTCTTCCTCCTCCTGTCTTGGGGAAAAAAAACATGGGAGAAGCCCTGGCAGGAGCCAGCATGAGGCTGAAGAAATGTTTCCTGGATAAATCTGGAGTAATCTGAATTTGCCTGGAAGTCTGGATCTGGGTTCCCAGATTGGATCCAGGATTTTCTGATTTGATTCAGGAAAACTGGATTTAGTTGCATTGACAAAAATATCTGGCTTTCCCCCCAAATCCCAAACCTGCATCACACACCCCTACGATCAATCCTGTTAAAACAGAGTAAGATTTTTTCAGACCCAATACAATTTACACTGGTTTAACCCTGGCTTCTCAAAAGGCAGTCCCAAACGTAAATAGATCATGCACTCCCAAATTACCAGTGAGTGCGTTTTGCTACAGAAGAGCAGCAAGATGTCCGATTGTCCCTCTGATTTCAAGAGGACGTTGTCACGTGACTTGAGGGACTGCACTCAAATATAGGAGAGGATGGTTTCTAAGGTGTCAAGGATCCATGTTGTTCGGGACTCTATATGTCAAGGTTAGCACTGCGAGTGAGTCTTGCATCTGAAGACAGATAAAGCAACTGAAAACTAGTACTGAAGAACTGGTGTGAGGTGATGCTGGATCCAACCTTCTTCCAGGGAGCCTTCCTCCCGTTTAAGCAGCAAGGCTGAAGGAAGGCTTCACACTTTGCTCAGTGAAGTGGTAGGATAGGGGTAGGATCCACTCCGCCATGTGCTGTCAAGGCTCTTTTCAGATATATCTGGTTATGCTGTGGGCCATCTTGTTTGATATCAAATACCATTTTCATGACAGTCTTCAAAAACAGGAAGTCTATATTTTCTTTATAAATAAAATTTTTATTTAAAAAACAGGCAGTCAGCATTAAGGAGGCACAAAGTGGAATTATGCTTGACTTAAAAAAATTACCATCTTTGAATAACTGTATGATACAATTTTTTTAAAAGAGCCACGTCTTTGTTTTCTAGGCAATGCATTTGCCAGAGTTAAAACCGGAGATTACCACTACTATGGTTTTGGAACCCAAAGAGACCACACAACGGCAGTGGTTCATTACAGCCTTGCTGCCAATCAACACAGTGCTCAAGCCATGTTCAATCTGGCATACATGTATGAGCATGGTTTAGGCATTGCTAAGGTAATGTTATCTGCCCATCTCATTCAAATCTACAGAGAAACTTTTAATTGCAAACATTCTGCTTAGCAAAAAGGGGTGCTGATTCTGAAGCAGAGTTTAGTTTGGGGTTACATATCTGACCTGTCAAAGAAAATGAGAGGTGGGAAAATCATATTCCACAGGTGGATCTCCTTGCAGCCATGAGACGTTGGTCTGGATCCAAGCCTTGGTGTGACTCTGGCTTCAGAGTTACTCCTGCAGAGGCATTTTCAGTGTCAATAAAGCACTGTCCCCACGCGTCCCATGCCTCGGCCTCCCGCGGCCGCCATTTTATCCAAGCCACTGAAGAGCTTTGGAGGGGGAGGGTGCTTTTTTCAAAATTGGAAGTTCCTTTATCACTGAAATGTTATAATTTTGTAACCATCTATTGGTGAAAATCATATATGAAGCTGCCTTATACTGAATCAGACCTTTGGTCCATCGAGGTCAGTCTTGTCTCCAGGGCCTCAGGCAGAGGTCTTTTCTGTCACCTGCTACCTGACCCTTGTAGCTGGTATTTAGCCAAGCATTGTATCTGGGACCTTCTGCTGAACCACCCCCCTCCCCAAATCGACTAGTTTCTCTGAATTTCTAGCTTTAGCTAAAAAACAGAGGAAGACTCTAGCCCTTTTTGTTGCTGCGGAAGGAAAGCGGAATGGAATCTATGGGGACTAAATCAAGGAAAACAGAGCGGACATGGGCGGAGCTTTAAAAAAAAGCGCACCTTCCCATCCACACAGTGTACAAAGGCACTGGCTGATCTTTCCAAAAGCATCGTGTTTGGAAAAGGTCACAGGAAAGCAGGGCAAAACCTGAAAGTGGGCAACGTGTGGATTCTCCCCAAACAAACAAACCTGCTCCATTTTAGATGCCAAACCAGAGCAAAACCAGCATGTGACAGCAACCATAGTGAGAAACCTCCATGATTGCTGCTGGAAAGGGGAGCTGGAAAATCCCCATGCATGAGTAGGATACGACCCACAGAGTGGAGGATCCTGCCTAGTGTTCTAAGATACCTTTGGGATGATAGCTAATAAATTCTGTGACCAGAATCCTGTTCTAAGTAATGTTAGATAAAGCCATACAATGGTGACGTATAGCCAATCATAGTATGTGTATTTGCAGGAATTCCATAATGGGGTCTTCAATGGGTCATCAGTGGAATACTCTATTGGCCCTTTCAATATCAAAATTATTTCAACAGCCCACTAATTCCTTTATTTCTGGAAGTAACTCTGTTAATCTGTTAGAATGTGCCATAATTTTAAGATCCTTAAGTAGAGTCAACTGAAGTTTGATTAGAAATGGCTTCCTACTTTTAGGATATACATTTAGCTAGAAGATGGTATGACGTGGCGGCAGAAACGAGTCCTGACGCTTTTATACCAGTATTCCTGGCACGTATTAAACTAGAAGTTACTCATCTGCTCCATGTACAGCTTCTCAATGTAAGTAACATTTACACTCACTGAGTCTGTCATCATTTGAGGGGGGTGGGGGGACAGCCATTCCAACACACCTTTGTTGTGAAAATGCTGTTCTTTGGGGGGGGGGGCGGAATCATAGGCTCTTAATCCAAAGAAATATGATCGCAAATGTCAAATCTTCCAGGTAGATGCAGGAAGGTTCCTATGAATTTAACTGTATTGTACTGCTCCTTCATCTGCCCTTTCCTTGAGGAAGAGCAATTTAAGCTATTAACTCTCAAGATCCAGAGCCCTGTTAATATTAGGTTGGAACAGGTAGGGTAATTTCTATCAGTTCCGTCTTCTGGAGAGCCAGTTTGTGGTATAGTGGTTAAGAGCGGCAGGACTGTAATCTGGAGAACCGTGTTTGATGCCCCACTCCTCTGCTTGAAGCCAGCTGGGTGACCTTGACCCACCTCACAGGATGATTGTTGTGAGGATTATAACAACATACTTAGTAAACCGCTCTGAGTGGGTGTTGTCCTGAAGGGTGGTATATAAATCGAATGTTGTTGTTATTCCTGGCTGCAGGCCTCCAATTTGTCTCTGATGCTATCCCTGAAAGTCCCGTCCCCCAGAAGCATCATTTCAGAGGGGATCAGTGGGTTGCAGTGTTTGGTGGGAAGGGGATGCAGGAATGTTGTTGTTGACAAAAGTGCCTTGCATGACCGGAGTGTAAAGCTCAGTCTGGATCCAATCCAAAGTCACACCAGTGTTTATCCATATGATCTCTTCCAGCTAGTCAGCAAGAGTGATCTCTCTTCCCCATTATTTCTGTAAAGTCTATTATTAACAACTAGGTAGCTGAATTCAGTATACAACCTGTTGTATTATTTGGTGATAATGCATTTTATTACTTTCAGGTGGGTAGCCCAGGTCTGCAGTTGAAGAGCAAAAATCTGGGTCCAGTAGCATCTTAAAGACCAACTAGATTTCCAAGGCATGAACTTTTGAGAGTCAAAGCTCCCTTTGTCAGATTCAGATATCCGACAAAGGGAGCTTTGACACTTGAAAGCTCGTACCTGGGAAATCTAGTTGGTCTTTAAGGTGCTACTGGACCTGGATCTTATATTTTATTACTATGTCAGATTCCTGATTGAGCAAAGGCCTTGCAGAAACACTAATTGACGTTACAGTTTGACATGATACTGACGTGCTAGGTGAAGTACGATATAAAGAAATGATTGTTCCTTTAGGTTCTCCATGAGACAGCTGCAGTAGAAGGGGTGAGATTTTTACAGCGAGCCGTGGGAAACAGGCCAAGAGCAGCGGAGGTCCAGGCCACTCTGGGCGAATTGCTGAAAGGCGTTCTTAAGTGAATGGGTTTTGAGGAAGGATGGAAAAGAACGCAGAAAAAGAGATTGCCCCAGGCACTGTCAGCATAAGACAGATGAGAGGGAGAAGTCACAAAGGGGCCGGTGGTGCATATCTTTGTGTATCAAGGTTATGTATTTAAGAGGGTTTGTTAAGGGGAACCTCAAAAATACGCATCATATACCATTATAATAGAGGCATTAATATACATTAAAAAAATAGACCCTTCTCGCATTTTGTGGGAGCTACTGCAGGGTAATATTTCCTACTAATAATGGGTTGGATCCAGCCAGGTTTTTCATTCAACTTCACCTAATTCTCCTTTTTACTCTAACTCCAACCCATATAATGAAGCCGTCTGCCCATTACGAAGTCTTGTGTTTGTCAGGGAACATGAGCCCCTTGTCACACACGCATGATGGCCGTCCTGTGCCTCCCAGACACACAGCAACTCTTCTCTGTTTGCCACAACAGCACGAAGGGAGAAGCAGCTGTATTCTCCCCCCCCCCCCGCCCACCCCCGCTTCTTCACATCTGGGCACTGCCTTCCATTGTGAAATTCAGATGCAGCCATGCAAGTCAGTTTTACAGCAGAATCAATGGCACGGCTTGGCACGCTGACAAAAAAAGGGGGAGGGGGCACAGATGCTTCTCCCGGTGTGCTGGGGTTGTAGAAGGAAAAGAGGCGGGGTGTGCCTGCGAGGCACAAACCTCCCACTACATGGGTGAGATACGAAATCCTTGTGCTGGTCTTCAGCAAAAACTTTTCTTCACATGGGTCACACGATCCTCAGACGTTTTTGGGGGGTGGTCAAAGGGAAGCTCTTCCTCCGCAGTGGAGAATCTGGTTGGATCCAACCCAGCACATTCATGAGATTACTAGAACACTGAAACAGGGATTTAGCAACCACTATAAAGAAAGGGTGCATCTTGTAAATAAAAAGGGACAGGACTTTGAAATCACATGAAGATGGGAAAAGGAGCTGAAAACAATTGCTGGGATTTCTGGACAGACAGGAACTTGTAAATGGGAAAAAAATTAGGCCTGAATGGTTATGAACAGTCTTTCTCATGCACAACTTGAGATGTTAGTGGAAGTCCCAAGGATATGAGCCTGTTAAGATGTGGCATTGGATAGGATCAGCAAGGCCTGGCACACAAACTTCTGAGTCTCCATAAAGCTCTTCTTGGCAGTCCATGGAAAGAAGAAAAGCCACACGACGCAGAAGCAGCGAGAGAGAGAGAGAGAGAGAGAGAGGGCAGTATGCAGGGGGTGCCCTTGATAAAACAAGAAGCCCCAGCTTACTAACGGAAGCGTCTCTTTCTTTTTGTAAAAGTATTTTGTTTCCTTTTCTGCAGCAGCTTACTGAAAACTGGAAACTGCCAGAACTGGACAGAATACTAAGGCTCCATTGGGATCTGTTTTTGATGCTACTCATTGTTGTTTTACTTATACTGTTAATAAACAGTAGATGGAACTAAAGAGTAGAGGTACAGAAGACTGTTTAATTAGATGATTTAAAATATTTTTTAAAATGCAAGTCTTTATTCAATAATAAAGAAACCAAAACTGATGTTAGTAGTATTACTTCTGCATAATTTGAAATACAGAAAAAACTGCAATCAGAAGCCATGTGACTGCAACTCATATACCTATACCCAGAAGGCTGGAATTGGGCAACACCTGTTCAGAAAACACATCAAAGCGGCTGGGATTTGTTCATTGTAAAAGGAGGGAGTGGGGGGGGGTAAGGCCTGCCTAAAACAGATTCATTGCTTCTTTGTACGTGTGTGGTGGTAGTGGAGAGTACCCTCAAGTCATAGCTGACCTGTGGCAACCCCAGCAGGGTTTTCATGGCAGGAGACAAACAGGTGGTTCGCCACTGCCTGCCTCTGCAACCCTGGTCTTTGTAGGTCTCCCATCCAATTACTAACCAAGGCCAGCCTTGCTTAGTTTCTGAGACCTGACGAGATCAGGCTTACCTGGACTATCCAGATCAGGGCTCTTTGTACATGTAGGGGACAAGAAATCTTGTCTGGAAATAGAGTTGACAGCTTCTAGTAAGTGTGTAGCTACTGTCCTGGGATGCAGTTGTTTTCTGAAGTTCAACCTTTTTGTCTTGTTTGCCTGGTCCCATTCTCTTTTGGGCCATTCGTTCTTGAAAATTCTGAAAAGGCTTTGCTTAAAATCTCCTTCATCTTGATGTTACCCCTTTGGTGTGGTGAGATTTCCTCTATGGGGAGACCTACCAGCATGCCACGCGGCAGTCTTTTAGAAAGGACCACCAGGCTTCCAGTGCAATTCTAAACAAAGTTACACCTTTATAAGTCAATTAAAGTCCGCAGGCTTAGAAATATGTGACTGCGCATAGGACTGCACTGCTAGACACCATTTGAAGTTTAGGTTGATTTCAGCCATGCTGTATACTTGAATTGGGTGGCAGTTATATCCTTACTGGATACTGCATTAATAGTATTTATCACTCATCAGCAATTTCAGAAAGGTCGGATAGAAACCAAAAGAGCTGTCAGGATGTTGAAGCTCTGGGGGAAAGCCTCAACCACAAAAAATCAGTAAGTCTTGGGTGGGTGGGTGTTTATGTGTGTGCAAGGACAAGGTTTGTCTGCCCAAAGCAGATGAGAAATCTTTGTGATAAAGCGGTTGCAGGTACCTTGGTTGGCAGCACAGGCCAATTCCCAACAGGCACAAGGACTCTCCCCTACTGATCATAAATTCCTTTCAGATGCTGTTCTTCAGGGTTAGTAGATACTCTTCCCCAGAAGCCTTTAATGTGGGCCAAGGAGCTGCAACTGGAACAGAAAGCCATTGCCTTCCTTCCGTGCACACACCAGGCCCTCCTACTAGCAGCCCAAGAATGGATAGCTTGAGTGTGAAATCTCGTGACTCATCTCGTCATGTCCTCATTCTTAGCAAATGCCAATTATTTATAACACGTATCAGCCATAAGTCTGTCTTGTTAACAAAAAGTATATGCTGGGAATAGATGCACTGGTGTACACAAAATTCCCATTTTCTAAAAAGCCTGTGGAAAAGCTTCTGCAAAAGGCCTTTTGAAAGCTAAATAATGGCATAACGAGGGGAACGCAACTGCCTACAACGAGCACCTGTTCCTCCAGCGGGAAGGAGCAAAGCACCCAAAGTATCCTAGTATACGGCAGATTGAAAAATACAGTATTTTCCCCACTTCCAACAGTCTATAGGGTGGCCGTTAAGACTGTAAATATTACTGCAGAGCCACGATCCCATTTACTTCTCTGAGGTAAAGGTTAAATTCCATCCAATTTTGCATCTATTCTTCTCTCCATCACCATAAAAGCTCATTATCAGAACTGTTTTCAACATGCCGTTAAAAGCACCTGTACCTACTCACTTGTGAGGCAGGCCTTGTTTTTTAAAATGTAATTTTATCATAATGTAATTACTTATTACTGTATATATGATGCGACCCTACATGTCCTGCTATTCCAGGGCACTGGCTCTAGCTATTATTGCTGGAAAACTATCAGCATGTTAATCAAATATGCTATTTTAAAGCACTGGTTAAAGGGATGGAAGATGCTCCTTCCACTCCCATCATTAACCACAGATGCTTGCCTCACTATCGTTTCTTGTTAGCACAATCTTAGACAGTCTCCTTATAGAAGCACAAGGTATCATAACTTTATTGGACTGAAGCTTTATAAAATAAAATTCACACAATTTACAGACATGAGCACAACCAGTGAAGAAAGAGACAAGTGAAATGTATTATTTCCAGGTAACGAGTTAAAATGTCAAGAAGTATAACTGTCTGTACACTTCCTGCACATCCAAGACAGTCATACCATGTCTCAATTTTTTTTCTTTGCTGGAACCGATGGGTTAATTTTATTAAGATCTCCAAACGATGCTGTCGCAGAACCTCTCTGGGCTGGTCTTGCCTAAAAGGAGACAAACCATTATTTCATTAACGCCAAGCCACTATTAGTCATTATTCCTTTTGTCTTCCATCAGAGCTTCCAGAATGAAAGTCCCCGATAACACAATGCACAAAATATGCAACATGCTTATTTAACCATCCCAGGTGTAACAGCGGGGGCGGGGGGGGGGGGAGGAGAGACACATTACCTGTGATTCATGAAACTTCCAACCTATCATGTAATAGATCTGAAATGTGGCAGGTATTGTCCCATCATTGTTTCCGTACATTTCTAACAAAAAAATGCATTCCACAATATCAAAACTGCACCACACGCATGTACACTTAGTCCCTTCTAGCATTTAAATCTTTCGCTTACTAAGAGACTGTACAGCTCAAGTGGACCATCATGAAAACGGCAATTAATTAAATTGCTTCTACCAGATACCAACAAGCTCTGTTTTCACCACATGCAAAGAGCCCCATGCCTGGAATGAGCAGCAGTGGTGGTCAGGAAGGCCCTTAAGTAGACCGCTGCGTCACGCTGTCATTCCTGGGTTAGCAAAGTCTGCCATCCCTGGGAACATCTCTGTGCTCTCTGTGCATCAGGCTAGTGGGCTTTTATGCCTGCACAGAGCAGCAGTTCAGAAGAGGATGCACTTAGGCACGAAATCCCCCCTCAGAAACGCAGCTGTGAGCATGCATGGCCAAAGGGCAGAAGCCACACCGCCCTGACATTCCCACCCCCCCAAGTTGAAGGAACCTGCTGTGCAGGAAAGGGGGGCAGGTCATGTGAATGCACACAGGATTCCATGAAAAATGGATAAGCTACATATTTCTCACATGGTGTTGCATTCATTTCCCCACACATGCCCTTTCTGGTATCCTTTTTGGCAGAAGAGAGCAAAAGATGGTAACCAGCATAGTATTGCCCTAACAAGGAGAAACGGCACCCAACTAGTTCATGGCATCAAGGCCAGTATCATATGTGCTGAGAGTGGATGTGCAAGTGCTGGGGTGGGAAAGGGGGGAAAGCAAAGAATGCGGACAGCCCACCCGGAAACACGTGTCTGCAGGGCTGATGGACCCTCGCTGACTGACACGCCCATTCTGAGCCACTTAGCACTCCAATGGCACCAGCGAAGCCAGAGCCTCTTCACCAAAGCCGCTCATCTCCCAGCGAGACAAGACATGACTGTCTGAACGACAAGAGCCATCTGCACTTACCCCTGTATACTGCTGCCGCCGCCAACAAAGTTTCCCTGTGTAGCATAGATTTCCTGCTCCACGAGCAATTACTTTCTCCCATACCTAAAAACAGTGTTCAGGCTTTAAAAGAAGATACAGCAGTGTCCCACTGTGTGCATGGCTGATGAGCAGCGCAGCAGTATGAGGCAGGACCAGATCGGCAACTTGTATCCCATGGGCCAACAGCAGGCGTTGGCAGATGCCAATTTTTGCTGTGCAGCTGCGGTGACAACAAGGGAGCGATTCCTCTTCACTGCAACCCCAAGAATCAGCTTCCAAGGGAGGGGGGCAGTCGGGAGCCGTGCCTCAGTGGGACAGGCTTCCTTGGGAGGTGGTGGGTTCATCTTCTTTGGAGGTTTTTCGGTAGAGGCTAGTTGGCCACCTGTCAGCAATGCTGATTCTATGACCGAGTATGAACTTAGGCAGATCATGAGAGGAAGAGATGAGCCCAAACTAGGCCCTCATGGCTCTTTCTTATATGCCCAGGGTGATACTGATCACCACTTTGGGGTCAGGAAGAAATGTCCCTCCAGGCCAGATTGGCCAGGGATCCTGGAGGTTTTTTGCCTCCTCTGGGCATAAAATAGGGGGCACCGAGGGAGGCAAGGGGGAGAGAAAGCTGTGACTTTCCCTGCATTGTGCAGGGTCTGGACTAGATGACCCTCAGGGAGGAAAGTTTACCCAGCAAGCACAGCCTACCGCGCCATTCAGTCTCAAAAGACATGGAGATGGTCAACTAGTTGAGCACCCCAGTCTTCAGAGCGAGGAGTGTGCGTGTGTGTGGAATTCTTCAAATAAATTTCTGTATCCAGGTAATTAAAAAGCATAGTTTTGTCCCTCGACAAAACCACGTCTCTGAATTCTTATCATTAATGGCAATTTCTCTACTGTGAATGTGCCCCTGTCATTAATCCCTCCAGTGCAGGGAACTGAATGAAACTGGCATAAATCCCCAGTGTCGTAGAATAACTTGACTGAATGGTAAACTTTCCAGAACTACCATCCTGCTGCCCCACTGCTTAAAAAGAGCGGACTTGCCTTGCAGGTCATCCATAACTTCAAACATCCCAGGATAGTTAACTTGGATTTCATCAGTATCCTAAAAATAATAAGATTTACGTTTTTACAAATATTTAAACAATGCATTTCTCAAAGGCTGACTAAAAAAGTCTCCTGGCTGCTGGTTAGTCTGTACCAAGGGCTGAGCGAAACATTTCTAAATACTTCAGAAGTTGTGAGCAAAGAACGTTGACAGTGCAGACTCAAGATAAAAGTGTCAGTTCGGAAGGAGAAAATACCACAACGTATCACCGATAAAAGGAAGCCTCGCTACACTAATAAAAGGTATCGATAAAGAAAGAGGCAAGCAGAGGCAGGGATCCTTCCCCTTTGACCCCGCCCTTCCAAACATCTTTCTTTGCACCTCCCTCCAAAACACTGCTGTATTTGTCCCCCTTCCCTCACAAAGACCATTCCCCTTGCCCCCCACCCACAATACCCTTCTTCCACCCCTCCAACCCTTCCCCATTTTCCAAGGTTGCCACAGGGCTAGCCCCAGAAAAGAGGGTGACTGCATTTTCTGTACATGCGCACAGATAACGCTTTCCCCCCCTCTTCCCTGTACTTTTTTGTTATATGTAAGCTGTTTTCTCAAAGCCTGGAGTGGTCCGAAGTTTGCAGAAACATCTGGTTTGTTTTGAAGTGGTCACTATTCTCGGATTTAAGGATCTGCACGCGTTGGGGCCACTTCGGAATTAGATGGTGGTTGATAATTTCAAGACTAAACTGGAAGGGGCCCCAGAGGCAGAGTCACCAAAAGAAAGAGAAACTGAGCAGGCAAAGAAAGGCATTCGAGGGAGATGAGTGGGACCGGCAGCAGCACGTGGTAAAGGAGGACAGGGAGAAATAGGGGAGAGGGGAGAAAAATTAACAGAGTAACTAGAGGAAGGAAATACTGCACACTCCTGGGTAGAAAGAAAATGGGACATGTCATGGTATAGAGCGGCATAAATTGGAAAAATATATTTTAGAGGCTATTGATCAGGAAGCCAAAGTAGATTGAATTTTACATTAACGGAACAAAATATGACAACTAATAGAGACAAATCTAAATGAATCTTGCTTAGCATACAGCTTTTTCACTTCCATAATAAAACCCTTGTCTAGAAATTATATACTTTTCTCATTTAAGTGAGATTGTAATCTAAGAGAATAATCTTTTTTTAAACTCCAAAGCAAGGGACAACATAAGGTCTTCTTGGGAGCCACACAATTACCACAGTTCTATTTTCTCATCAGTTCTACATGAATCACATTCTTCTCCTCCACCAATAAAGATACAAAACTGTTGCCACTATAAATGCATTAAGTCTACACACTCATATGCGCTTCCATTTATCTGCACAGATGACTCTCCCAATTCAACATGTACTTTTACTATAATTTTTTCCTCTTTTAGATCACAAGCCATCTTAAATTTAATTCAATGTATACTGAAATTTACAGCAAGACCCTGAGATTCAGAGCCTGCAGATTAATTTTCTACAGAAACCAAGAACGATCAGCGATCAGCACCTGCAGTAGTTTTCTGGGCTGTTCCTTTCTCGTCATTGATAGTTACCACGGTCAGAGTGTTGAAGCCAGCACTCCCCAGCAGGTGTCCCAAGTCATTGACGGCAGTAAAAGGAGATACGTGCGGAGAAAATCCTCCTTCTCTTTCCAGTTCTGCCAGCTGCAAAGAGCAGCGAAGCTCATAAAGGGTGTCTCCCCCGAACATGGCGCCAACAAACACTCCATCGGGTTTAAGGACTTGGTGTATCTGGAATACATCAGCGGAAGCGGAAAAGGTCACCCATCAAAGCATCTTCCGTAGGAATTCCAGAGGGTTCGCTTCAGTGCAGCAAAACAGAGGACTAGAACCATCCGAGAGACTAGCAATATTTGCTCCAGCATGAGCGTTTGTGAGTCAGAATGTACTTTTTCAGATGGAATGGATTTTTCCGTTGCCTGTGAGGAAGTGAGTTCTGACAGTGGAGAGCGCAGGCTGGAGTACATGTTGCTAGTCTTCACGGTGCCACTGGACTTCTGTTTTGCCTTCTGCAGCAGCGACAGAACCTTCGAACCTGAAGACAACGTGTTCTTGAATGTGATTTCACACAAAGCGGGATAACTTTGAACCACAGTAATATTCTAAGCTAGTTTTTTGGGCAGGAAAAGGTCTTAAATAATGTCTAATACAACTGGCCTTAAATTTTAAGAATCTCTTTACCACAAGATCCGTACTCTGCTCCCTTCCAGAGGAGCTGGATTCTCTGCTGTTTGCTTTTCCCAACCTCCCCATTAGGCAGAAGGAACAATGTTGCCCATGGCCAGCTAATGAGCAACACTCTTGCCCATGGCCAGCTAATGAGCAACACTCTTGCCCATGGCCAGCTAATGGGCTGGCCATGGGCTAACAAGCATTGCAAATGAGCAGCCCACACAGGGCTGCCCGCCCCGCACTGACCAAAACTGCAGTTTTTAATTTGACTACCATATTCTGAGGGCTAGGACAAGAAGATGAGATTCAGAGGGAGCAGAGCACTGATACACCAGCACCTGAGCAGCCGGCATGAGAGCACTAGGATCAAAACAAACAGTAAATAGAACCCCTCAGACAATCTTCGATATGCCCAAGAGCCTATAATAAAATCAAGTGGTAGTAATCCCTGGAAGAGTTTCCAAGTAGAAAAAGATCAGTAAACCTGCATACAGATTCAATGAGATCACGGCTAGAAACAAACTCCCGTTTTGCCATAAACACCTGGACACGGGGGGGGGGGAGGGGGGGAGCCATCAGGGTTCCTAACTGGCTGAGCGCAGGATTAAGCAGCAGGAATCAAAACAGAAAGAAAACACGGCAACAGCATCAAGGCAGCCCACAGATCACGGCCGAGTGGAGGACAGAGTTTATTTTAACCGAAGAGCAGACAGGGAAGGAGCGAAAAGTGTTATGAAAATGGGGAAAAAAATCTCATTATTACAAGTGCCACAGCAGTGGATGCTCCTAGTAGCCCAATCTGTCACCTGTTTGACAGAGGCTCGCTGGATTAAATAGTCTCACTTTGTCCACGTACTCCAAACATGGAGCCAGTAGTGAGACTGTAGCACCGGGACCTGGGAAGTGTCAGCTGGAATTTCCACTCTGCCATGGAAGCCTGGGGTCAGTCACAAACTCTCAGCCTAACCTTCCTCAGCAGGTTGTTGTGAGAATAAATGGAGGAGAGGAGAATGAGAATAAAGTGCTTTGGGTCCCCACTGGGCAGGAAGGGTTAGGGTGCAAATAAGGTACATAAGTCATCAACATAATAATCCACTTTTCTATCTATGGTTCTAGAGGGAAACCTGAAGAACAGGAGCAGGTGGGGCACATCAGCACCTTCACAGGTGCAGCAAGACTCGCACTCACCTCACGCAATGCTTTGGGAAGGTCATTCACCCAATGCAAGCTAAAAACAGTGGAAGAAAATGAGTTAAGAGGTGGAACATATATTTCCTCACGTCACCAGATTCTGGCACATAGCTCAGGCTGGCTTATCAATAACAAGGCACAAATGTCAAATGGTGCCAAACAAAGAAAGGACCAAGGCAATGGGCTGAGATCCAAACTCAGGTTGACATAAAGCATCACCAAGCAGTGCAAGTTCGGTGTTCGGCATTTTTATTTGCAGCTGGATGCTTTGACGTACAGATGCTATTGCAGAAATAACATTCGATTTATATACCGCCCTTCAGGACAACTTAATGCCCACTCAGAGCGGTTTACAAAGTATGACATTATTATCATCGCCACAACAGTAATCACCCTGTGATTATTGCAATGCAATACATAAAGTGATATTAAGAAAGTAAGATAAACCAGTGAGCAGGCTTCAACAGTATGATGTTCTGAAATACCCAACGCTCAAATCTAATTTTAAAATTGTAGGCTGAGATGCCAAAGAACCCACCACTGGGTTTTCCCTACAAACCATTTAAAACCAATTACCTCAAACTGCTGACAACAAGATCAAATGTGTTTTCTTTGAAAGGAAGGAATTCTTCATCGGCTACAACACTGACGGTGGGTATCTCTGATTCGATGGCGTTTTTCTAAATTGGAACAGAAAAAGTTTAGCAACGGGGGCTGAAGTAGCTGCTTCACTTTCTGGCATCAGGGATTAAGTGGCAGGCAAGTGCCATGCAGCTACTCACCAACGCATTTTCTGCCACATCGGCTTGACAAAACCTTTCAACCACATCCTACAAAAACAAAGTTCATTGTCCTCAACCATTTCACATCTTTTTAACGACGGGGGTATTGGTTTGGTTGGGGAAGAGAAAAAAAACACGCATCACCTCTACTCTTATCTGCAAGGGCTTCATTCAAAAGGAAACTACCACGAGTGTGTGTTTGTGTGGGCTTGTTTTAAAAATAAGGGCTAGAAACCTGCTACTCCTTAGCTTTTTTAAAAAACCTGTAAGATGCATTTATAGAGCAGCAGCAAGGATTCTTCCTGATACAGCACATAAAATTTTACCAAGCTCAATTATTTTTTTCCAGAAAGGTTAATGTGCCACTGACCCACGAGTTTCGGCGCCGGTGCAAGGAAGTTCTCCTGCCTCCCCCTTCCTGCTGCAGCCGGTCATCCCCGTGAGACCCTGCTCCTGAGCTCAACTGACCCCATGGGAGCAACGTGGGGCACAAAGTGGAGATGAAAAAGCAAAAATCACCCCCTTGTGCCTTCCACAAACAGAAAAGGTACAACAGTAATGCCATCCTATATTCTAATACTCAAGCACGGCCCCATCTGCAGACACTTAAATCTGCAGATTGGGCCGCGGTGACAGAAGCCAGATTTTTCAGCAAACTTGAGGGACCACCTCATGTTTACAGAATGATTTGAAAACCAGGGGGGGAAATGGAGGGGAGGTTAAATCCTCTCGAACAGAAGACCACTGTCTGCGCATGTGCAGACAAAGCATCTCTGTTAGGGAGGCGAGTTGGAGCCACTATAGCAAGCAGGTAGCAGGACGTACAGGCTGGAGGGTGGCTGGTCCGTCCAGTGAGGTGGGGAGGATAGGTGGTGTGTGGGAAGAGCAGATAGGCAGGTCCCCATTGCTACGTGGAGGAAGTGGGAGAAGAATCCACAACCGTTTGCTGGGTAGGTGGGACAGCAGCCGTTTTTGCTCCCCACCCATCACTACCCCCTGGGCCTCACAGCTCCTGGGCACAGCGTGGCTTCAGGCAGTGAAGTTGTGGTCAGCAGAGGAGTTGCATGGGAAGAGGGGATAAGAGAAGGTGGGAGGAGGAGAGGAAGCAAAGGCAGGGGGGCTGGGATTCCCCCTCCCCACAAGTTCCTTGCGAGTTTTATAATACCTAAACTGTTAGAATTAACAGGCTCAAGCAGATCTGACATCCCCCACCCCACCAATCTAGTATTTTAAATGCAGCAAAGAAAAATCAAAGGCTGGTATACTCATTACAACAGTCTGTGCAACTTTAGATTCAAACTGCATGTCATGATGAAGAAACTGCAATACCTTGTTTAAATGCTGAGCTATGTAGCTTCGTCCACAGCCAAGGTCCAAAGCCAGCGAGAAAGTCCTTTAAGATCAAAAAACAGTACTGACTCGCCAAGATGCAATCGAGTAAGCTGTGTTATACGTTACGCTTTGAAGAAATTATCGCTTTTTCAAAAAAGAGAGAGGCTGAACTTACCCCCAGAATAAGTCTCTGAGCTTAATGAAATGAAAAAAAATATTACCCTTGATGTAATTATGTATTTTAACTAGTCTCTTCATTGTGAAATTTATACTACCAGTGTTCTCCCACCTGTATCTGATTTAGTCAGAACATTCCCAGTAGTTACCTTAATTATAAATGCAGAAAATTCTACTACTGCATTACTATTATTCATGACAGTAATGTACATTACTATTACATCCATGAATTCTAAGAAATACACAAAATATTCCTCCACACAAATATGAGGAATATTTTATGCATACTTTAGATATGACAGCGTATCTGCTAATCTCTGGAAGTTGCACCCCACACCAAAGTAGCCCCTTGACAGACTGAGGAACTGCGATGGATGAAATGGAAACTGAGACGGCTAGATCAAGTGTGGTGGCGTATCCGTCACAAAGCAACAAGAACATAGTACGTTTATGAAAGCCTATGAGGTGGTGGTAAAAGCCACAAAGGAGGAATACTGCACGGCTTCCATTGCATCTGCAAGCTCGGCTGGCACAACTGTCTAGAGTGATTCGGTTGTTGACGTCCCTCTTGCAAGGGACGAAGAAAAATGCTGCTTAGGCTATAAGCTGCGAGGTGTTTGGTAGCTATTTTGTGGATAAGAACTTGCTGCTCCACCAAGATTTGCCAGGGACAGTTGATACAGTGAGTGAACGAGAGGCCCCTTTGCCAACTTGATGTTAGCTCAGTACAGGCATCTCCCCCAGAAGGAAGTGGGCAGGATCCTGCATGCTGTGAAACCCATCACGTGCCCAGCGGACCCATACCTGTCATGGCTGGTGAAAACCAGCAATGCCTGGATCCGGGTCACTTTGGCTGACATCGTCAACCTGTCCCTGAGCTCCAGGATCTTCCCAAGCGTACTGAAGGAGGCGGCGGTGTGGCCCTTATTAAAGAAACCATCGGTGGATCCTCCTGATCCAGCCAATTACCGCCCAGTTTTGAATACAGTTTTGCCACACTTTCAATGGAGGTCCAGGTTAAGGCCGTTGCTCAATCTGCCTTTTCCCACCTTCAGCAGGTCAGGCAACTGGCGTCCTAACTCTTGTCCCAGGATCTGGCTTCTGGGAACCATGCAACGGTCACCTCCAGGCTAGACTACTGCAACTCGCTCAATGCAGGGCTGCCCTTGGGCTTGTTACAGCTACTCTAGAATGCCGTGGCACACACCTTACTGGGAATCCATTTAGAGCTGTGCCAGCTGCACTGGTTTCCTGTTGAGTTCCGGATCCTGTTCAAGGTGTTGGTTTTGGTATTCAAAGCCCTTAACGGACTGGGGCCCATATACCTCTAGGACTGCTTTTTCCACTATATCCCTTGCAGGGCCTTGCACTCTGTGGCAAGAAGCTACTCAGGGTCCCTGGCTCGAGGGATGTTCGTCTGGCCTCAACCAGGGCCAAGGCCTTTTCTGCTCTGGCCCTAGCCTTGTGGATCACTCTCTCATTGGAGATCTGGGCCCTGCAAGATTTGTTGCGGTTCTGCAGAGACTAAGAGACGAAGAAATTCCACTGGACCATTGGTTGAGAGCTGGCATCCTGTCCATTCTTTTGACCATCACGCCTCGTCCCGTCCCACCCTGAATGCTTTACCACGGCTGAATTTTTAGCTTTTTATACTCGTCAACAGTGGAAACTGTTGATGATGCCTGAAACTGAGATTGAATTATTGTGATTTGTGACTTGCTTTTAGTTTTCTGCTTTTAAATCTGCATTTATTGTTGGTGTTGTTAGTGTTAGCTGCCCTGAGCCTGTTCGCGGGAAGGGTGGGATATAAACCGAATGAATTAAATAGACAAATTCTTACTTGATTTAATGTTAGAAAAGACATTGATGAAATTTCTAGAAGTTAGCTGTCTCACTTGAAGTTTGTCATCACATCTGTGTAAATCAAATATAAACCCAGGAATGGCTGTCACTCATACCTCAACCTTATTAATTCCCAAGGCTGACTTCTTTCAGAAAACTACATGCCTTATTGTAGAAATGGGATGAACTGATTACTAAGAGAAATATGAAAGAAGTTGCCCGTCTGAAGCCCTTCTATCTTCTATAAGGTACCAATAGATATGACTTTTGACATTAATTGCAGCACATCAACAGAAATACCAAGCTTAAAATAGTAAATTGCTGTGTTTTGTTTGTATCTACGTCATTTATGTATTTAGATATCCCACTCTAGAGACAGCTGGTCTCCAACCTTTTGTCTGTTCCACGAGGAACGATTTAAAAAAGTCCAACGCACATTCCTTGATATCCACTTCTTCCTCCAAATGCCTCAACTGAATGGTATGGTTTACTGTATCAAAGGCTGCAGACAGATCTGGGAGGAGCAACAAAGAAGCTTGGCCTTTGTCTACGTTCATGCGCAGATGATTAACTAAAGCCACCAATGGTCAACTAAAGCCACCTAAAGCCTGGCCTGAACCCAGACTGAGAAAAGTAGAGAGCACAAGAACAGAACCCAATCCAATCCCAAATCCCTCTTCTTCAAAGCACAAATATCAACATTGTGCTATGTGACTCAGCAGGAATTTACTCACATTTTAAAGCTTTACACTGTAAGTCACTGAAAAAAATTATGGAAGAGGTAAACACGTTAAATATGCCACTATCTTACCTGGCAATGTCAAATACACGGTCTGCTATCCTCCCACCAACCTGTAACGAAAGTAAAAATTAGCATTTGCTACAGCATTCAGTGACTAAACTAATATTGCTATTATTTAACTTGGAAACTGCTTTGTTTTTGCCCCCTCCCCAACATGTGCACACGGCCACTTACTGCATAAACAGTTTCCAACAGAGAGAATCACGGGGTTGGAAGGGACCTCCGGGGTCATCTAGTCCAACCCCCTGCACACTGCAGGGCATTCACCACCACCTCCCCCATATGTACACGGGACGCCTGCAGGAAACCGCTGCTGACGCCCGATCGAAGGAAGTAGATGGAGAGAGGCGCGGGCTGCTGTGCAGCCCCGGCTGCGGTGGGAAGGAGCCGGCAGGGAACTGCAAACGCGGGAGCGCCCCAGACAGGCAACGCGGGGCCGGGGCGGGCTGGAGCGGGAAGCCCCGGGCGAGGCCCTCGGGGGGGAGGCGGGGGGGAGGGCGGGAGGCTGGTCGCCCCGCAGGGAGCGGCAAAGGGGCGGCCCCGCCGCCGCGGCCCCGCAAGGGAGGCCAGGCCGGATCCCGGCCGGGATTGCGGGAGGCCCCGCCGCCGCGCCCCGACCTCCTGCCGCAGGTACTCGCAGCGCTCGGGCTCCGGCTGGGCGGCCGCCCAGTTCTTCTGCTTCCGCTTCAGCCGCCGGTCGAAGGGCTGCAGGGCGCGGGTGGCGGCGGAGCGAGCGCCCAGGCAAGGCCGCCGCCAGGGCAGGCGCAGGCGCAGACGCCGCCCCGCTCGCACCAGCGCCGCCGCCATAGCGACCCCGAGGGCGACGCGACGCCGCCCTCTCCGGAAGCGGAAAGGCCAGGAGCAGAGACACAGGAAGGGAGCAGAGCGGATCACTTCCGGCGGAGGGCCGCGCCGCTCTGCCCCTGGCGTCTCTCTGCTCCCACACGGCGGGAAGGGGGAGCCGCGGAGGCGGCGCAGATCTCCCGGTCTGTTTGGCCTTCCTGAGCCGCCGTCGTTCGCGACCTGACGTCATTGGCCTGCGCCAGGACACGCGAGGAAGGAGGCGCTCGGCGCGCGGAGGAGCCTCAGTCAGCTGCGGGAGCGGAGCGAGCGGCGTCAGCAGGTAGGGTTGCCAGCCTCCAGGGGGCGGCTGGAGATCTCCCGGGCACAGACCCCTCGGTCCCCCCTGCAGGGAACCGCGTCAGGCGGGGGACCGGAGAGGACAGCACGGCCCCCTGGCTCTCGAAATCTCCGGCCCTCGAAATCCAGGGGGGCGCTACGGTGGGGTGGGACCTGGAGGCTGGAGGGCGGGCTCTGTGGACCCAGGCCCCACCCCGCCCCCTGCAAGCTCCGCGCCCAGATCTCCAGGGACCTCCCAAGAGTGAGTTGGCAACCCTCGAAGGCAGGTTGAACCACGCGGCCTTCCATAGCTTTGCCTCGAAATCCTTGGCAGAGGTGCTCAGAAGTGAGCCCCATGTTATCCCGTGGGGCTTACTTCCAAGAAAGTGTCCTTAGGAGCCTGTATACTTTGACCATAGATGCAGAGGAGTTAGCCGTGTCAGTCTGTAGTTGCAAAATCAAAAAGAGGCCAGTAGCACCTTTAAGACTAACCAACTTTATTGTAGCATAAGCTTTCGAGAGCCACAGCTCTCTTCATCAGATGTATACTTTGATGGGACTGAGAAGGATGTAAGTCTGTTTAGGAGACACTCACAGCCCAACCTCCCTCAAAGGGTTGTTGGGAGGATGAAATGGAAGAGAGGAAACTAAGATTAGCTGCTTTGGTTCTCAGTTAGGGAGAAAGGCGGGATGTTAAAGTAAAATGTGAATTATCTCTATTCTGTCACAACAACAACCCTCTGTGCCACAAGAGAAGATTCCTTCTTATTCCTTCAGTTATAGAATCCACTTCCAGTTTAGCATGAAGGAGTTGCCGTTGAAAAGATAATGCAAAAGGCATCCTGTGTGCCTAAACTATGCCATATAGTCTGGAGTGGATAATTTGTGCACACACACACGCAGACCGCTCCCCCACCCCGCCCCAGTGTTAAGTTATTGAAAGGCGTAGTGTTATTTGGCTATCTTACAAGAACCTCATCTGCAATTTTATAGGGAGCTCTTATTCTTTTCATAAAATGTAGACACTTCATGAATTTAATCGTTCTTTTTTTTTTTCTTCAGAAGTTCAAGTTTGGATTTTTAAAAAGCATCAAGATGTTGCCAAAGAAGGAGCTTATTAAGGACCAGCGGTTCTCCCGCATTAACAAAGACCCCCGATTTTGGGAAATGCCAGAAAAAGACCGCAAGATTAAAATTGATAAAAGATTTCGGGCTATGTTTCATGACAAGAAATTCAAGCTTAAATATACTGTGGATAAGCGAGGACGCCCAATTCATCGCAGCTCTACAGAAGATATGAAGCGCTTTTATAACCTTTCTGATTCAGATTCTGATCTTTCAGAGGATGAGAAGGAAACTAAGGGGGAAAAGGCAAAATCTAAAGGAGAAGATGACTTTGGGAAGTCTAGTGATAAGAACTCTGAGGAAGAAAGCAAACTGATAAATGATGCTTGTTCACCAGCTTCAGGGTTAGATACCTCAAACAATGAAGGCCAGAAAAGGAAATCCTTCAAATCCACAAAGAATCTAAAAGAAATAAATGCCATTAAATTGTCACAAGGTAAGGAGGAATTTGCACCATAAAAGCAAAGAGCAGTTTTTGTGCGGAGGACGTTGTTGGCTCTTGGTGGCAGTGGAAAATTGCTGCCTCGTAAGACATTCAGACCCCGAGATAATTGAATTAGGTTGGCTGAATGTAATTAATCAGTTGTCTGTTGCCCAGGCCCTACCCACTTTTTCTTGGAAGTAAGTTTCATTTATTTCAATGGAAAGTACTTACAAGTCAGTTTGAGTGTTCGGCAATAATGAACAATCTGTTCTATGTTTTTGTAAGTTTTCTTCATGTGAAATCTGTTGCATTTTCACCTCATTCTTCCTCCAGGCAGTTTAGGGTGGCCCACACAGTCCTCCTGGCCTCCACTTTCTGCTCACAACAGCCCTGTGAGGTAGATTAGGCTGAGAGAGGGACTAACCTAGGATCATCCAGTTGATTTTATTGCAAAGTACGAAATTGAACTTGAGTGTGGCTAATCAGAGCTTTATACTATGAGCACAGCATCATACCATCTCTGTTTTGTTGGAGACAACCAATTTATTTTATGATTAGCCCAGAGAGCCAGTGTGGTTAGTGGTTAGAGCGTAGGATTACGCTCTAACCACTGGAAGCTTGCTGGGTGACCTTGGGCCATTCAGTCTCTCTCAAGCTAACCTGCCTCCCAGGGGTCGTGTCAGTTCTAGGGATGGCAGTCCATGGCAGATAGACCCCCAAACCCCTCACAGCAAGCACTCCAGCGCATTGGTTGAAAGGTCTTTATTTAGAGATCCATTAAGTTCATGCGTACATCCATAGATGGGAAAGTTGGCAGGAATGATTATACAGGCAAAGGCACTATTGATACAGGAAGTACTATTTCCCCTTCCTTTGGAGTAGTTTGCATTTAGGCACGAAAACCTCAGAAGTTGCATGAGAACACAATCGCTTAGTCTGGATAGAAACAGCAGAAGATTACAAAGAATTCAAAGTCTTTCTCCCCTGGGAAATGGTTACACTTCTGGTTCCAGCTACAAGGCCAGTGCCACATATTTTCAGAGATAACAGGTTGTTTACTTTCCCTGTGAAAGCAGCATTAGCACTTTCGTTTTCAGGCAGGCCAAGGATGGCATGACTATGTGGCTACATTACAAAGCGCAACTACCTGAACATGGCATGAAATCATACAGTGGATCAATACAGTAGATCAGAAAATACGTCAATGGCATGGGTGTGTGCACACATGACAGGTTGTTGTGAGGATGAAATGGAGGAGAAGAAAACGACAGAAGCAGCTTTGGGGCAAAACGTGTGTGGGTGGGGGTGGGGAAGAAATGAACTGAATAAATAAATGAATAGCATCTTTTATGGTGTCACAAAAGAATAGTAAGTCCATGTCGCAGTGCTGTGGTTGTGACAGGACAGCCGATGTGCATTTCCTCAGATCAAGAATGCAGGATGAGAAATGGACAAGGATTTGGGCAAAGGAGCGTGACGGATCCCTGTAGTGCTGAGGGACCTTCCTTTGGAAGGATGCTCCTGCTTGACTGCACTGAGCTCAGCATGATGATGAAGGAGGAGGAGGAGGAGGCGCTACGGTGGGAAGGGGCGGCTGCCTGAGTTGCTCATTGCGGGCTGCTGCCCACCCTGCTTTGCTATTGCAGTGCTGGGTCGAGAGTCGCAAACTCCAGTCTCCAGGCACTCTTCAGGAACTATTTTTACGTTACCTGCCTTCCATATGATCTCTGCTCTTGGATTCTGGTTGCACTTGAAGTTCCGTGTTTGTGTAATGTTCTTCATTTAGCATTAAACAATTCAGGCCCCTTGAGAGCCCCGTTGAGAAAATTTTACCTGTTGTCGTCGATGAGTACTGTAGAACACAGTTTAAAGGCATTTCTGTTCTGACAGTTCTTGAAAATGCTGAGACGGGGCTGCCCATGTGAATTCAAAGTAGTAACGGATGGAAATGCAGTGGTAGTCAAAGTGATTTTATCCAGTGCTCGGTCAAACAACTTGAATTATTTTTCCTGAATAAATATGCTTTCTTCTCCAGCCTCCCCATTATATTTTAAAAATGTGTTGGCTTTTTCCCTACAACTACACCCAGCCAAGGTTGAAGCTTTGTTATGACAGAAGAGGAAAACAGAAGAGCCACTGCAGTTGGAAGGCTCAATCAGGCTTGAGGGTGGCTTCCAACTTCGTTGAGTGGCGTGGTGGGATCCAGGCCCTGAGGTCATTGGTTGGTCGGATTCAACCAGCTTTTGCACTGGTAAAAAAAGGAAGAGCCGGTCCCCTTCAGCCACCAAAAATGCTGTCTTGGGAATAAAGGGGACCTGCATGAATGAGAGAGTTGGAGGAAGGAGGAGAATTAGATGAGGTGGAGTGAAAATGCTGCCAGGATCCAGCCCCGTTGATTTGTAGGCCTCTCTGTAAGTGATAAATATTTCTTCTTGCCACTTAGTGAGATCATTACCCACACTTGATTTACCAAGATGCTACGTGCTCGTTATTATCAGCTGCTTTTTGGTTTACTGTCATTTATATTTATTTGGTTAGAGGGAATATAATAAAGCCTCTGTGCAGCATGATCAGGGAGGCCCCGTATTAGGAAGCTCTATTCTTTTTTACATCCAATACTTCTGCTATGCTGTTCTTGTTTTGGAGATAATGAGATTTATCATTTTTTTAAAAGGGAAGTTTTTGCTCTGATGTCGCAGTATAAAGGTGTGTTAAATGTATCATTGATGATTTTCTTCTTTGTATAGCAAAGGGAGGTGATTTCTCTGCTGGTCGCATCAATAAAAACTACGTAGAAAGTAAAACGTGTAAAAATGAGGAGAGCTCCGAGCTTGAAGAATTAGCTGCTGTTGAACAAAGTGAAGAGGAAAGTGAGTCAGAAGCTAGTGAAGAGTTGGAAGAGGAAAGCGGTTTGGGAGACGATGGAAAAATATCAGGAGGGAGTGACTCAGAAGACGGAGGAGAAACCGAAGATGAAAGCGAGAACGACGGTGATGAAAATGACAGCGGACCTGATTTGGCAAGGGGCAAAGGCAACATAGAAACGAGTTCTGAGGAGGAGGAGGATGATGAAGAGGATTTGACTGAGACGCTTCCAAAGGAGCCTGAAGTTGTACATGACTGGGGAGAACTGGCTAAAGGGGTTCCTCGTGCAGATAAGGTGAGTGTCAGGTACTGCCATGGCTCAGGTGTTAGGATTCAGCAGTTGCTCAGGTTCACAGGGTGAAAGTGAGTTTTAGCAATCTGTCCGGTTCTGCCAAAAGCTCTCAAGGATTTCACTGCACGAGCCCAGGAACTGCATGAGTTAAAGCAACTTTGTTGATTAGCTGTTAGTTCATTCCCTATTACAGTCCTTGCTAAGACTCACGCCTTTCTAGAAGCATACAATAGGTAGAGGAGTTTCAGCCCAGCCCCTCCCCCGAGTCAGACAGCTAAGCATAATAAAGGAAGAGCAAAACAAAACAGAGATGTTGTCAGTTCCTGTTCAGTGGATCTTCTCAAAATATCCGCCCCAATCAGACCAGGCAGAGACAGATTCAGTAAACGGTTTTATTCAGGAATTCCCGTACAACCAACTAACACAAGGCAATTGCTGAGAATATTTAACTGTAACAATGCAGATTATATATTCCTTCCCCTCCCCTTTTCCTATGGAATGGAACTCTTGGCTTTGACAGCCTTTCAACGCTAGAAAACTAAACTGCAACGATGTAACTTCCATACCTTCTATGACCGACAGGTTAACCCCTGTCAAACATTGAACTGCAGCTATGTAACTTCTCTACCTTCTATGCCAGACAAGTTAACCCCTGTCTGACAGATGTTACGTGCAGCTTCAAGGCCAGGCAGCCGGTTTCCCACTCTGGGACGGAGATAACAGCACGCGGAGAGATTCCAAGCCGCAGCGGCTGTTAACATCAAACTTACACAGAATCAACCTGCTTCTGGCCCTAGAATTACACAGAGGTGCACAGAACCTCGCAAGGTGTGACAGGAGACCTCCTGACAGTGAGACTCTACCAAGGGTGATACAGCTGGAGTCCAGTGGCACATTCAGAGGCTTACAAAATGCAAGTTTTTGAGAGTCAGAGCTATCTTGATCAGGTGCACTGAGATGTATGCCTGTTTGGTTGATGCCACCCCATTTATCATATCAGTAGCTCTCAGAAATGCTGCTGGCCCTCGCCGCGTGTGTGTGTTCAGAAGTAAGTCCCGCTGAGTTCAGCAAGACTTGCCGCAGGTAGTTAGATTGGTATCCATCCAGTGAGCTTTGTGACCAGTAAAGGGAATTTCAACTTCAGCCTCTCAAACCCCAGCCGGATAATATGACCTTGACACCATTCTAGCTCTCGGGAATAGCTATTTCTACCAACAAAATAGGCAGGAGCAAAGTTCATGTTTTGATTTACTTATTTTATTCAATTTATATTCCACTTGCCCCTGAGCGAGTCCTTAAATCACCCTGGTTCTTTTGGAGCATGCTGTGCGGTGCTTCCCTGTGGTGCTGAGCTTGTAAACTTTAGCTGCTTTAATTTTGGTTTGCTTTTCGAAGCCCTTGGCCCTGGCTGCTGACTGCTGTCGCTAGCTGGCCTGTGCAAAGCTCGTTGCTGCGAGGAAGACCACCTGAACCTCGGGGATAACGAGTGGGCTTTGCTGCTTGGCTTAGAGGGAATGCTGTGCCACTCCCCAACCCCTTTCTCCTTCCCCCCTTTCTGGCAGTGTTGGCGTACAGAGGGACGTTTTCCTTGTTTCTTGGAGTGCTGCAAATCGCAAACTGTTTGTCTTAGGTTCACATTGTGTCTGTGTTGACCAAGGGGAAAAATACCACCTCAGTTATACAGAACTGTTTACGGGGACGGATTCCCGGGAGGGATCCCCATTTTTTGGCCTTTCTGCAGGGCAGGAAGCTTTGCAGCTGTTCTCAGATCAAATGGTGAATCCCCCAATCTGTTCTTGTTTTGTGCCGAAGTCTAAATTTACAGCTGAAATTCCCCCGGTTATTTACAACGGGTTGATGCATTTGTTTGCTCCTCAGGCTTAGTTTGGATAACTTAACAAAGTTAGGACCTTAACAGACTGAAGACCTGCTAACAAGATTACTTTTCTCCCATGCAGGTCACACACAGGTTGGCGGTTTGCAACATGGACTGGGATCGGCTGAAGGCTAAGGACCTCTTGGCTTTATTTAATTCTTTTACACCGAAGGGGGGGATTATCTTTTCCGTCAAGGTAAGCACTTCTTTTGAACGGCCAAGTGCAAGCGAGAGTGCTAATTGGACTGGGGAGGTAGTCTGTCCTTGCTTGCTTGCTTGATCGATTGATTGATTGAACTCAGTGTGGCAAACGTTCCTCTCCCCTCCTTCTTTGTATCCTTACAACAACCCTGTGAGGAGATTCGGCTGAGAGTGTGTGATTGGCTCCAGGTCACCCAGTGAGCTCCCACGGTACAGTGGGGATTTGAACCTGGTTCTCCCAGATCTTAGAGCAATGAGCTTAACCATTATGCTGTGCTGGTTCCTACTCCCAAATTAGATTTGGCTGTGAGACCAGCAGAGGTTCTGAGGTGAGTGGGGGGGGGGGGCACGTTTGAGGAGAAGTGGGGCAGTTCAGTCTCGGCCAAGGCTGCTGTAGGGAAACCTGAGGAAATGCACTGCTAGCTGGTGTTGCTGTGGCAAGAGCAACCGTACCTGAAGAGTAAATGAAGCTTGGAGATGCTGACATGAGGGTGTGGTAGTCCCAAGCCATGTCTCCACCTCAGAATTAAAGCCGAGGAGGGGCAGGAGTCAGGCAGAGGGGAGGGAGGGGCCCAGCAGAAATGCCTCTACACGCCAAGAGGGCTCCAGGTGCAGGCCTGACCTTCCAGAAGAGGCCCTTCTGGGGGTGGGGGGTGGGTGGGATAACCAAGCCCTGTTTAGTGAACTGGCTTCATCTTAGGGGCAGGCAACCATTTCTGGCATGAGTGCCCCCGCACCACAAATACCTGTCAGTCGATTTTTGGTGTGCCAGTAAACAAAAGGGAGGAAGGGGGAGACAGAAGTGCTGGACTTGGCCAGATCCACGGGGAGCAGGGCCAGCCCCAGAGGCAGTGCCTATGCTGTTGCCCCGTGGGCTTGCTCCAGGCCCAGTGCGTGGGTCCAGGAGGCCGTGACGGGAGCACCTGCTGTTGTCCCCCATGCTGTTAAGCCCGGCAGAGCTGCCAGGACCAGTGCCCTGACTGGGGGCTGCGGGGCCGGGGGTCAGATAGGGCTGAGAGAGACTGTGTTTCTGACGTGTTAAATTTTTTCTGACGCCACGTGTTATAGCTTCAGTTCTTCTAGCGAACCAATCCAATTTCACATTGGATGCTTGAAGTCAAGGCCTTAAAATCATGCTCTTAGACATCCTCCCTAAAACCATCTAGCCTGAAGAAGAGTTCTGAAGAACTCAAAAGCTTGCACCACTGTTCTTTACCTAGTGTTTGCTGCCTTTTTGAAAAACAAATAATTGTGTGCAAATGCATTTTCAGGCATCTGTTGCTCCGTTTGTTTGCCCTTCACCACCTCTAACTGAGGGAACGTGAATGTGCCCCCCCCCCCCATCTCTTCTGGATTTGAAGTCTCGGTCAGAAAAGAAGAGGAATGGTCCTTGGTGATAGAGAGGATGTAGGAGTGCCAGGTCAACAGCATTCCTTGGCCTGGAGACCAGTTGTAGGGTTCCTGTTTAACTTTCACATTATGCAAGTGACACATTGCCCACAAGACTGGTTAGGTGGGTGGTGAGCATAAATCTTGTTTCTGTGTTACGGAACTCTGTGATGCTTCATGGAAAGTCCCAGCCCTGGAGGAGTTGGCATCCCTGCTCTGTGGAGGCACAGGGGAGCCGTGGAAGTAGGGAAGCAGCAGAAAGATGGACGGGATGGCTTCCCTGCTCCTAAGAGAGAGTGCCATTTGCTGCCCTCCATTTTCAGGCATGTCTGTTGCAGGGGTGCATTCGGTCTGCCCTAAAGGCCCCGGTTAAAAGAAGAAGCGTTGAGTCCATTTCAGTGCTGATTTTTCTGTGATTTGTTTACAGTGCTGTGTAGGTAGCAGGTACTGTCATGCAGGCGTGGTGGTTCGAGTGATGGGTGTGAGAGAGAAGATCTAAGCCTTGGTCAGCTCTCAAGTCTTTTTAATGATACAATCAGTTTGAACTTCGTTCTGCTGTTTCTAGATTTATCCTTCCGAGTTTGGAAAAGAGAGAATGAAAGAAGAAGAGGTGAAGGGGCCAACAGAACTACTGAGCCTTCCTGAAGACGTTACAGAAAAAGATGGGTATGAAACATGATTTCAGTTTCTACTCTCCCTCTAAGCCTGCAGTCCTTTGCACGCTTGGGAGTAAGCTGTGCTTAACTCATTAGGGATTATTTCTGAGTAAACATGCACAAGAGTAGGCTGTCAATCTGTGAGGCTCAAGGCTGTGAGGTTTTAAACAAAAAAAACCCTCTCTCCCCTCAGGTATGCCCCAGAGCATTAGGCTAAAAAGAGCAGCTAAGGTATTTGTAGCCCTTGTGAAGACGGACCACGATGGATTCAGCCGTATGGGCAAACAAGGCAAAGATGGAAAAAAAGTGATGTTGAGTCTAGATATTAGGCATGCTCTGTTGTGTCTCCAAGGCTATGTAGGCAGACTGGCTTCACCAGAAAGAAATGTTTGGTAGACCAGAGCTAGTCTTTGGGCCATTAATTCCCTAATGTCAGTGGGAATAAAAACAGCTTCGGCATAGCTTCGGAGTATTCAGCCTGCTTTATCTCAGATAGTTTTCACAACAGCTTTGTTATCATCATCATCATCATAGCATTCGATTTATATACCGCCCTTCAGGACAACTTAATGCCCGCTCAGAGCAGTCTACAAAATATGTTTTTATTATCCCCACAACAATCGCCCTGTGAGGTGGGTGGGGCTGAGAGAGCTCTGGAAGAGCTGTGACTAGCCCAAAGCCACCCAGCAGGCTTCCAGTGGAGGAGTGAGGAATCAAACCCGGCTCTCCAGATTAGAGTCCTGCGCTCTTAACCACTACACCAAACTTTCTCTCAGTAGGCCAGTTTGATCCCTGTGTTACAGAAAGGGAGAAGGGAGGCTGAATCTCGCTGAGAGCCATTTTCCTAGGGCGGTGATCTCCAGGCGGTGTGCATGGGTGCCATGGTGCCTGTTGATGTGTTCTCTAGCACACTCTTGCTTTTTACCCAAACCAAAGAGCCATTGCTGACTTCTTGCTTCGTGAGAGCCCAGAAGGCATCTGCTTTGTGTCTGCAGGGAGCCCCAGTCTAGAAACAGCAACCTCCCTCAGGGGAGAACACTTGGTTTGGATTGGCCCCAGCCCCCATGGCAGCCATTTTGTTTTCAGAACTCCAGAAGTGGCTGGAAGGTCAGCAGTATTGGAGACCCCTGACCCAGGGTTGCTCGGCAAATTCATGACTGAAGCAGAATTTGAAGTAGGGATTTCCTAGCTCACCGGTCCGTCTTCTAGCCCCCTTTTGGAAATCCATGAATCTTCTTCATCTTCATTAGATTCGCTGTTGAATCCATCTGTTCAGCCACGTCCTCAACTCGTGTTGCTTGAAGAGGGCTGCTTCCCTCACTGTATTTAAATGTAAACCTAATCTTTATACCTTAACAACTGTGCCGTGAGAATGTGACTGATACAGTCACCAAACAGGTACATGTGCACCTGCCCCCGTCCACTTTCCCCCCTTCAAGAGCCGGGATTAATTGCAGCCTCTTGCGAAAGAGGCACGTTGATAGCAATGACAAGGGTATTGTGCAGTGGGCGTTCACCATTAGATGGCGCTTTCCTCCAGCATTGGATGACCAACGCTGATCTGCTAGTGCGGAAAAGCCTGAGCTGTTCCACCTTGAGCACTGGAAAAGGGACACATTCTGCTAGTACTTTGCTTGACATCTCCTACATATTAGGTGATCTGGTGAACAGGATGGTCCTGGCCCAGAAGGGAAACCTTAAGGGATCCTTCTCAGTGCTGCTACTTCTGTGCACGGGCTGCCGGCAAAGCAGCACTTTAAGGGGAATTGTAGAAGAAATCATCACTGCTGCTTATTGAAGAATTTCAGCCACATTCTTGGCTGATTGATAAAATCAGGGGACACGTCCACTTGCACACGGCAGTTGTGCATTAGATCTGGACCATCATCAACAACAACATAACAACAACAACAGCAACATTCAATTTATATACTGCCCACTCAATAGTTTACAAAGTATGTCATTGTTATCCCCACAACAACCACCCTGCGAGGTGTGTGGGGCTGAGAGAGCTCTGAGAAGCTGTGCCTGACCCAAGGTCACCCAGCTGGCCTCAAGCAGAGGAGTGGGGGAATTGGACCCGGCTCTCCAGATTAGAGTCCTGCTTCTCTTAACTCCAAACTGGTGCGAGCCTCCCCTTTCCAGGAGGGCCAAGATCCCAAAGGCTGGATCCTGACATCTGGGGGCAGAGTCCCATTTGCGGTACGGGGCTTGCCTGCTTCTTTTGCTGCTGCAGCAGCCTGCATGCCCTGGAAAGCAGCTTTGAAGCATCGAGAAACTTCTGGAATAGCTTTTGATGGGGGGGGGGGGCCGTGGCAGCACTGCAACCTAAAGGGTGTGTATGGAAGTTGGGGAACCCTTGAGCAAATGCACGTAGCCAGTACAAGCAGAAAGCACCTTTGGGGCCAACCCACAGAATTATGCCAAACTTCGCACATCTTTTTATCTAGTAGATATTCCTGATGCCACACGAAACGTTGCTTTTGAAGGTCAAGGGGGCTGCTGTTCAGGGGGGCGGGGGCGGAATTCGAAATCATAAAAATACAAGTACACAAAAGCACTAAAGTGGATCTCAGCATCCTGTTCCCTGAGCCCTGCCTGGGAGGTCCCACTTGCTTGATAATAATGCTTGTGCAGTTATACTGCTGGCCTCTGTCCCTACAGGTCCAGGCTCAGTCCTGGCATGAGAAAATAACAACAATAACAACATTCAATTTATATACGGCCCTTCAGGATGACTTAACACCCACTCAGAGCGGTTTACAAAGTTTCCATTATTATCCCCACAACAACAATCCCCCTGTGAGGTGGGTGGGGCTGAGAGAGCTATGGAAGAGCTGTAACTAGCCCAAGGTCACCCAGCTGGCTTGGGGAATCAAACCTGGCTCTCCAGATTAGAGTCCTGCCGCTCTTAACCACGACACCAAACTGGCTCTCAAATACCTTTGAAACACTTTCTCAGCTCCTGCAGTATCATGCTTGGGGGACAGGGAGTTGGCAGTGAGCCTCGAAGCATCTCATAAATCTTGTCTTTAGTCATAAGCATTGTTAGCGTATCTGACAGTGAAATCCTAAACAGAGTTACTCCAGTCTAAGCCCATTGATTTCAGTGGACTTAGGCTGAAGTAACTGTGCTTAGGATTTCACTGTGAACCTGGTAAAGAGCCTCATACTTATACTTTGACACACACTCTTAAGCTCTCCTGCCCAGTGTGTTCATAATTAAAAAATGAGATTGCAATGCGTAACATTGACTTAACTCTCTTCATTTTTGCAGCATTTTTAAGGAGAAACAGAGAGATTATCAGTTCAAGCGGCTGAAATATTTCTATGCTGTAGTAGAATGTGACTCTCCAGACACTGCCAATAAAATTTATGAAGAATGCGATGGGCTGGAGTTCGAAAGCAGTTGTTCGTTTGTGGACCTGAGGTATAATGAATGGATGGCCTGTGTAATGTTTTTAAAAGCCTAGTTAAAAAGGGTTAAATTTAAGCATCTTCTCAAGCTGATGCTAAAGTAAGTGACTGAAGTCTCCCGCTAAACGGGGGTCTTCAGGTGTCTTCAGAGAACTCAGATGTGTGCAAGAGAATTCCATGCTTATAAAACAGCACTGAGATGCAAAGGGTGGGCAGCGTGCTTCGCTCTGCATTTCGGCCTAAGGCTCGTTGGTTATTTGATTGGAGGTAGGGGTGTTAAGATACGTTCACGTTTAGCAGACTCGAGGCATGAAGTTGCCGTAACTTCTGTGGTGGAAAGTTGCATGACGATACTCTCCCGTGATACAAGGGGCATAACCTCAGGATCTTTCCTGTATCCTCTTAGTACTATTTTAATGCCAACATTAAAAGTTACAGATATTTCATTACAGGTCAGTTTAATTGGCGGTGTTCAGTTATAGAAAGGTCAGAAACCGTATCTGACCATGGGGCCTAAGTAAAGTAGGTATGGTGATGGCTGCTAGCACAGATGGTATCGAAAGGGGGTTAGACACATTCATGGAAGAGAGGTCCGCCAGTGGCTACACACCATGGTGAGCAAAGGGAACCTCCGTGTCCAGAGGCAGTCAACCTCTGAAACTCAGTGCTAGGAGGCAACGGGGGTGGGGGGGGTGGGAGGGGAAGCCTGGCCTTCACGCGCTGCTGGCTGGCCTTCCGGGGCAACCGGTAGCCACTGTGTGGAACTGGATGCTGGACTGGATGGACCACTGCTCTGATCCCACAGGGCTCTTCTTACGTTCCAGAGGGCCCTCCCAGTTCCCTGCGAATGACGAACAACGATTGCGGGTCTAGATCCAGTGCGGACAGTTGATCCCAGGTTGGGTCCAGAGCGCCATCAGCTCAGTGAAGGTGGTGGGAAGGAAGAGCGGAATGAACTTCCGCGGCCTCCCACAGCAGTGGCTCTGGGCTGAGGGCGTTCACAGCCTTCTTGCTTGAGATCCTTAAACAGAAGATGCCAGGAATTGAACTTTCAGCCTTTTAGGTTGATATCAAGCCCCCCTCCTTCGAGGCCTTATCACGTGTTCCGGGTGGTGAGGATTATTCTCTGTTAGTCTCCAGCATCTTTGATTCAGCAGCAATAATAGAAACTCAGTCGTTTTCCGTGGAGCTGCTCTGGAGCCGGCCAGACATTCCCGGTGCAGAGCCAAAGGGCCATCCTTCCCTCTCCTGACTGAGCTTGAGCAACAGGTCTCTGTTTATCTCACAGCTAATATGTACAGCATTAATTGGAAAGAAACCGGGCCTATCGCTGCTTTGTTCCTTTGAAGGCTTGCGCTACGTATTTTAATAACACTTCATTTTCTTTTGCCTTTTAAGATTCGTTCCAGATGATGTGACATTTGACGACGAGCCAAAGGACATGGCCTCAGAAATGGACGGAATGGCGTATAAACCCAAGTTCTTCACATCTGCTGCTGTAGCAACATCAAAGGTACCTTAACCATGTTTTTTTAGCCCTTCAGAACATGTTTGGATTTGCATGTTCTTAATTTATAAATTATGTAAATACAATAGTGATTGCGCTCGAGACAGAAGGGCGGAAGGGCTGTTGGAGCTGTCAAAAGCCAGGCCTGAACCGTTATAGTCCCGGGGGCTTGTGGCACAAATACTAGCGGGTGGGCTTATCATGTCATCACACACACGCCAGGGTACCCTCGGAAATGCTGATTCATGGGCAAAAGTATTTAAAATAGACGTAGCCCCTTTTTTTGCCCTGCGTGCTAAAGTTTGGGCAGAACGCCAAAGCCATTTGGATGTTAGGCATGTCTTCTGGACACACGATCCAAGATGTTTCTGTGCTTGAAAACAAAATAATTTAATCCCCTTGTTTTTTTTAAAAAAAAGGAAGCTTGATGTGGAACACATTCTGAAATTGGCTACCTTAAACCTTGCTTGCTTTTGGTGGATATAATTATTTCCCCCAAAGAACTTAAGTACATTTGTCTGCCAAGGTAGTTTGCACTCTTGAAAGCAGTTGTCTTTTTTGTTGCATGTTTTGGTCTTTAAATCTTGGGAATATGATAAATCAGAAAAGAAATATGTATGAGTAGTTTTTAACTGTGTTTTTAATGTAATTCTGTTTTTGTTTTATATGGTAAGCCACCTTGAGCTCCTCTAGGTGAAAAGTTGGCTAATAAATAAAATATAAGTCAGTAAGAGAAGATGATCTTTAACAACGATGTCAGATCGTTGACACTCAAGGCGGTTTAAAGTTCAAAATAATATATTCCATATAGCATCGCAAGGAAATGGGGACGTAAGGGAAGTGGAAAATACACCAATCCAGGTAGTAACCCTTAATCCATAGAGACTAGACCTTCCAGGGAGGGGTGGCCACATGACAGTCAGTCGCAGGCAGTCTGCTGGACATGGCTTAAGTGTCTCAGCTCTCCTCTAAAGCAGCCAGGTAGAATTGTATATATGGAACAGGAGCCACAACTATAATAATATCATGCGTCATGCTTTAGGATGTTCGGAGTTTTTCGCATTCTGTGACTTGAGTCCTAGGCCTGGCTTCCACTGTGCCTTTTTACTTTGCAGGGGGCAGGTGCCTCTGGTGCAGGCACGCCTTCCAGACCAGGTCTCTTTTAACGAGCTGAAAAGCACCTGGCACTGGAGGCCCGTTCTCTGCTGCGGGGGACTGGCAACTCTTACAACTGCCCAGTGACACCAGCATTCCTACGCCCAAATTAAAGCAGCTAAGAGGGAATGGCTTGCTTAAGGCTACCATGTGGACTCACGGCAGATGTTAGAGACACTCTGAACTGCAGCTCAGTCCAGTCCTTTGAAGACTGACTCCAGTCTAAGCCCGCTAAAATCAGTGGACTTAGCCTGGGGTAACTCTGCCTAGGGTTGCACTGTTACCTCCCTTTGCCGGATCTCAAACAACTTCCCGGTGGCGAATGAAATGTCCCTTCTGTTGCTTTAACATCCACTGTGATGAATCCAGCACTGCTGGAGTCTGAACTATTTATGCAGTTGCTTTTTAAAAAGACGTATTAAACAGCTGGTAGGGCAACAGGCATAACAGTGTTCTTATTGTAGCGCACAATAACAGGAAGACAAGCTTTCAGTACTGTTGTTCAGTGGCTGGAGGAGGAAAACGGTATTCTTATGTCGTTTGTTTAGTCTTAATCTTTAAAATGCTGATAAAAAGAGCCTAGAAATCATTATAAATTTAGCTTCCCGTGTGTCTTAAGTGCATTTATAAACAATTCTTAGATTTGTGTTTCAAAATAAGCTGTTCGCATTTGATACCATCACTTGGATTGGTGCATATGGACTTCAGGTAGGCTGGGATTCGTTCCCCACCCCACCCCTGTGTGTAGTATCTAGTGCTTGATCCAGGTGGGCCTGAATTTGAACGTTCATTTCAACGTTCTGCCTTCTGTTCCTTTGGTTTGCCAAAGGGAGGGAAATGCAAACAGGTAGTTAATACCTGGGAAAGGCTCGGAAACTGGCCAGGCTCTGGAGAAGCGGTGAAACAGTGCCCTCATCCCGGTCTGTCCCCTGATCTCCTGGTTTTTCTCCCCCCGGTTTGCTGCACTGCACCTTCCCTCTGCTGCTCCTCCTGCAGCCACACTGCCCACTCGCTCTCTGCCAACCAGAATTTTTGAAATGGAGAAAGCAGGAAGAATAAGCAGACAGAAACCAGCTTACCGGCAGTCTGCTCCTGTAGCTTCAGCAGCGGAGAGGACTGCAGCACCATCCCCTGCAAAGCAAGCAAGGGGAGCAGTCCTGGACCCCTTGCCTTTACTAACCTCCCCCCCCCCGCCCCCCATGGAAGAGAACTGGAGGTGCTCCGGAGCCCTTGGGCATGGGAAAGCCCTGTCATGTCACAGCCGACTTACGGCGAGCCCTCGTGTGGCTCTCGAGGCAAGAGACGAGCAGAGTTGGCGTGCCGTTGCAACCCGAGATTTCCGTGGTGGTCTCCCATCCAAGGACTAGCCAGGGTGACCCTGCTTAGCTTCTGAGATCGGACGAGATTGGGCGTGCCTGGGCCACGTAGGGTGCCGCAAAAGAGCCTGGCATCTGTGAGAACTTACTCTAGGTTTTATGCTTGGATCTTTGTGGCTCAGAATCAGGACTTTTGTGACTGAGTACATGCGCACGTGCATGTGTGTGTGTGTGTGTGTGTGTGTGTGAGAGAGAGAGAGAGCGCGCTTAGAGTTCATGCAGCCTTAATTACATGTGATTTAAAAGTGTGCCTTGAGAGTACAGGGTCGTCTCACTGAGTTCCTTTTGCTCTGCCTGAAGGTAGACATCACCTGGGATGAGACAGACCACGAAAGAGTGACATCCCTGAGCAAAACCTTCAAGAAAGAGGAACTTCTGGACATGGATTTCCAAGCTTACTTGGCTTCATCGAGTGAGGAAGAGGAGGAGGAACAGCAAGGTACCTTTAGCCATCAAAGTTCCGTGCAGTTCAGGAGTGGAAATCGAGGCAGGATCCCAGTTCACGAAGCCCGTTTCTTTGCCATCCTCGCTGTTTTTTTCTGCCAAAGGAGAGACTTAAATAGTAGTCGCTCTTTTAATAACAGAACTTTTTTTTCTAAATTCCCTAATCTCTTGCTAAATGAAATTGCAATCCAATTTGGAAAATCACATGGACTGATTGGAAACCTATAAAACGGAAGTTTTCAAGTGAAATCCTAAGCAGAGTTACTCCAGTCTAAGCACAGTAATTTCAGTGGGCTTAGGCTGGAGTAACTCTGCTTAGGATTTCACTGCCAGTATTCTCCTCCTTAGATGTAGTCCTGAAGTAATATGTGTAGTTTGAAGAAAACAACTTACACTCAGAATGTCTGTCTAATCAGGATGTCTGGGGATGCTACGATGGCTTTTTCCTTTCTTCCTATTTTCAGAAAATCCCCACTTGGGTTATTTTGTGATTGACTTTCAGGTGTCGTTTGAATACGGGATCTCAAATTGTAACATGATAGAAGAGCATGAGTTTTAAAATGTTAGAATTGTGATTAGCTATGCTTTTATTTTTTTTATTAAGCATCAGAAATGGGTCTTTGGTTGCTTAGAACATGCTTGTAACGGTTAAAGCAGTTGGAGAAAATTAACTTAAATTAACTAGAAAATGAATAGGGACTATGAATGGTTATCTCATTATCACAGGTAACTGATTTCCTTTACAGAGGCGGGGTCAGGGGGAGTCCAGTGGCACCTGGCGTGGGCTTTCGGGGATCACGGTTCTCTTTGTCAGATGCATCTGGCGGGGAGGGCTGTGGTTCTCGAAGGCTTGTGCTGCAGTGGAATTGTATGGTCTTGTTGGTGCTGCTGGACTCTTTTTGATTTTGCTACTACAGACTAACACGGCTAAGTCCTCTGAACTTTTACAGAAGCAAACTGATCTCCACATCAGAAGGAGCTGTTTGCATCTGCATATCAGAAGATGTTTGTATCTACCCCGCCCCCCTCCTCCTCTATATCTGACCAATTTCTCTTTTTGCCCTCCATGCATCTGACGAAGAGAACTGTGATTCTCGAAAGCTTATGCTACAATAAAATTGGTTAGTCTTAAAGGTGCTACTGGACTCTATTAGAAAATGAAAGTAACTGCTGTACAAGTGCCACTTCTGAAAAAGGGACATTACAAGTTATGAGAACTCACAGTTCGGTGGACATGGAACTGGTTAGAGGACCACACTCAAAAAGTGGTGGACAATGGTGTTTCATCAGATTGGGGGTGTCCAGTGGGGTACCACAGGGCTCGGTTTTGTGCCCGGTACTTTTCAATATTTTTATCAATGATCTAGATGAAGGGGTAAACTCATTAAATTTGCTGATGATACCAAATTGGGAGTAATGGCAAACAACCAAGAAGATAGAGGTAAAATTCAACAAGTCCTGAATACTCTGGAGAACGGGGTGGTTGTGAACAGGATGCAATTCAACATAGATAAATGCAAAATATTACATCTGGGCCACAAAAATATGAAGCACAAATACAGGATGGGGGATACACTTCGGGGTAGTAGTGTATGCGAAAGAGATCTTGGAGTAAGAGTGGACTAAACTAAATATGAGCAGTCAGTGTTGATGCGGTGGCAAAAAAGGCAAACTCAGTCTTGGGTTGTATCAAAAGGGCCATTACATCGAAATTGTAGGAGGTCCCTCTCTATACTGCCTTGGTCAGGCCGCACCTGGAGTCCTGTGTGTAGTTCTGGAGGCCCCACTTCAAAAAGGATGTGGACAAAATCGAGGGGGTGCAGAGGAGAGCGACGAGGATGATCAGGAGTCTGGAGACTGAGCCCTACGAGGAAAGGCTGAGGGCCTTGGGAATGTTTAGTTTGGAGACGAGGAGGTTGAGGGGGGACATGATTGCTCTCTTTAAATATTTGAAGGGCTGTCATTTGGAGGAGGGAAAGGAGCTGTTCCAGTTGGCAGCAGAGGGTAGGACTTGAAGCAACAGGCTTAAATTACATGCAGAAAGGTATCGGCTGGATATTAGGAAGAACTTTTTCACGGTCAGAGTAGTTCAAAGGTGGAATCAGGGGCCTAGGGAGGTGGTGAGCTCCCCTTCCCTGGCAGTTTTCAAGAAGAGGCTGGATGAATATTGGTCAGGGATGCTTTAGGCTCATCCTGCATCGGGCAGGACTAGAAGGTCTGTATGGCCCCTTCCAACTCTGTGATTCTGTGATTCTTGACTGATGGCAACAAATCTGTCCCTGTTAAGAACTGGACCATCTTTTAATAATTTTGCACTGTGACTGTGTATGCACAAATTGGTAGTATTAAAAGTATTTTAATAGTTTTACTTATATATTTTAAACTGCCTCAGGAGCCCAGTCAATAGAGCATGGGATGAATGTTATCTACATAAAATTAAGCCTGTGTTCTTTACGTGGCATTGACTCCATTCTCATTGGTGTTTGGGAGCTGTGCTTCTTGGCCTAGTATCATGTGCATGCTAAGATAAACTTGTGGTTACTAGCAAATTCTTTCTACCCTGAAGTAGAAACTTCCCGTTTGAGAATGTTACCAGAACTGCTCTTTATTATAATGGGGAAATTAGCTATAGCAGTCTGTAACTTAAAATTAGCGCGGATCTTAACCTATGTCTACGGAGGTCCCGATCCCAGACACTCTAGTGAAAAAGAGGCAGACTACAAATAGGTTCCAAACACGTGTATTTAGTGTGGCGTAAGCCTAAACTTGCACAAACATACAAAGAACATACAAGACCTAAGAAATACAGAGTAGGAAATATAGAGACTTTCGCATTAGCGGGTTCCAACGATGATAAGGGAAATACTCACAATCCTGGAGCGAAGCAGAGACACAGCAGCGAGGGTGGCCCAATGCCAGCACTGGGACCACAGACGGACAGCGAGGGGTTCTGGATAGGAATGGCCTAAGCACCGAGTGGTCTGAGAGACCAGCTTAAATACCCCACAACGTACCCTGGGGCTGGTGCTGTACTTGGTGGTTCTCACAGATTAAAACAAAGGTTCTAATGGGTTACTGAATGGCTTGGATGGGCCACTTTGGTAATCAGATTGCGATAAGTGACACCTCAGGAAGAGGGGACAAAAGAGGGAGGGGGAAATCCAAGTGGGCTGAAAGGATGTTCCAGCGGACAGGGCTTGTCCTGATGTCATCAGCTCTGGAATGCGGAGGTTTCTTTGAGATACATTCTCTAAGTGCTTGGGATGGTCGGCACTTAGTTCCTTCTCCGGGGCGGCTCCTAAGATATGCAGAGCGGGGCGCGGTACTCTCGCTGCGGACGTGGTGTGCCCGCTTCGCCAAAATGGCTTCCCAAAGCAGTCTTTTCCTCTGGGTCTTCTGGCTGCCTAAGAACATGGATGCCGGCTGGGCATGGCTGGGGCTGGATAGCAGGCTGCCCGGTAGCGAGGGCGAACTCGGGGACCAACCTGCGGGAGGCTCCAGGCGGGAACTGACCAGGGAGCGCCTAGCCAGGCTCGCTGGAGGTTTCCCCGGCAGGCGCCCGGCTGCTAGCAGCGGCTTGGGCCCATATGAGGCAGGCTTCCATGGAGGCAGGGGGAAGCAGCACTTTAAAACACAGTCCAAGGCGAGGAACAGGCACGGTCCGTGGCAGATGGCAATGCAGGCACGGGGCACACTTGTAACACAGTCCAAACACACACTGGGAAATCCAGATACAGGTCAGGGCAGGGCTGCCCAGAAAAAGAGTCCTTTGTGCAGTTATCCAAACATGGAGTCAGTAAACTGCACAGTCTATTGCAACAGCAAGGTAATTAACACGCAGGCAGGAAACTGACACGTGTACCAGAACACACGTGCAAAGCAGTCTTTGTGTAGCAGCAGTGAAACAGTAATGCAGGAAACTTTAACACAGTTCATGGCAGGCCTTAAAGCAGGAGAGGGGGCCTACTTGGCAACAAGAAGTTGGTCCATTCATGTTTGTTTTCCCTTAATTCAAGTTCCAGGGGTGAGCATGCCCGATATCAATTTAACAAAAAGTAAAATGGCTGAAAACTTAGGTCAATATTTTCCAATTGCTTTTTCTTAAAAGGCTGATTTCAGATATTTGCATTTTGCTAAATGAGGGGTCATTATAGGTGAATCACAGGATGAAAACAGCTCCATGAAGCAGTGACTCCGGTTCTAATAATACAAGTTTTTTCTTTGGCAATGTCCTCCAAATTTTTCTTGGTTAGTTTTTTTTCCAAAACCAGTGCCCATTTTGTATGCATTTGTAAAAGAAAATAAGGATTGATCCAACCAAAATTAAGCTCTCAAGTTCCATTCATTTCAATGGGAGAAATTTAAATACATACTTAATTCTCCCATTGAAACTACTGAAACTTAAAATGTGTGTAGGATGGTTGGATCATTTTCATTTGTTTAAAGTATGTGTGGGATTTCCTTTGTTTATTTAAAACATAGTCCAGTTTTTTCCCCAAGGGGACTTGAAGTAGCTCACAGCAAAATTTAAAAATATCCATTTACAACTTTATTTGCAAACTATGCTATAAAAGACTGGACAAATTAAAGGGTCAATTGTTAGTCCTACTAACCATCCTTGAATGGCCTCCTAAATAGTTCAGCCTTACCAAAAAAAGTGGTTTTAAGGCCGTATACGCTGCCTTGAACATGGGTAGAATTGCTGCACAGGTTCATGCAAGGAAGAGATGGTAAGTAGAGGGCTTGAAAAGTAAGAACTGGTACCTCAAATGGAACCAGGAAGAAATGGGTAACCCAAAGGTAAAATTCATGCAAAGACATTAGCTCCTGGTAACCATTGACCTAACATGTTCTGGAATGACTGAAATGTCTCCAAGGACACCCCCATGTAGAGCACATTGCAGTTATCTAGTCTCTTGGTTACCATTGCGTGGATCTGTGTAGCTGTGTTGGCTGATTCAAAGGGGAGAATAAATGGAACTAAATGAAGGTGACCAAAAACATCACTTTTAACCATTAAGCCAAGTTTGTTTTTCTGACAGAGCTGAATCAAACAAAACTTTTATCTAAGTCTGTCGAAAATAAGCCTGCTCAGTTAAGGGGTGTTTGGCAGAGAACATCCGCCTTGCCGACGCAGCACTGGCTCCACCTGACCGGGGTTGGTTTCAGCTCATTTTCCTTCATCCACTTGAGTATGGTGGAAGGGCACTCACTGGCCCAGGATTTCGAAAACAAGGTTTTGAGATTCCTTTTATCTGATTGTCTCAGAGCACAAGGAGTACAGAAGGAGTAGAGTATGACATAGAAGAGCCAGCGTTTGTCCCCTGTAACTGCCATATGGGGAAGCCACTTGAAAGGCTTCCACGTTAAAACGTGGCCCTTGCAGAACTGCAGCCCTATTAAATATTGTGCTGACACAGAAGATAACCTAACCTAGCAACGCTCACCTCCTTCATAGCAACACTCCTTTCCCCAATTCATCCCTTGCGTTAGAGTGCAGCATTGTAACTTGCTGCACAAGGTAAAGTCCCTTAATCTTCCCTGAATTATTTTCATTGCGGTCTCGCAGGCGACATGGAAGCGCAACATCAGCTGCAGTTAAGAATCCTGGTTTAAGCTGTGTCACTGGCTCGGAGACATGCTGGTGTATTTTCATCCCGGAAAGTTCTGGAATTTAATTATGTTTTCAGAAATAAGCTTTCAATACAAGATATGCAGCCATTTCTTTAACAGGTTCCTGATGTTGTATCCATTGAATTATAAAAGCACATGACAGAATTCTTGCCAGTGTCTTTATTGTGGCATTGAGTATAAACACGGAAAAAACAAATCTCAGCTGTTTCACTAAAAATGTAAAAACTGTGATTGATGGAAAGAATGTTCTGTATTTACTTAGATATATTCATAAAATACGCACAGATATTATATATAAGTTTGGTAAATCTGCCTTATCCTGTCCTGCTGCTTTCATACACTTCTGGGAAATTAAGCTGAATTTGAGCACAATCTGTTAACTGTCCCCATCGCCTGTTAGCAGTCTGACCTGCTTATCAGACAGACAGAGCCCCTGTTCTCTGCTGCACTCCATAATCAGTGATTGGCAGGACAAGATAACAGCCGCATTTAGAGTATGATAGCGTAAGACTGACTTGTGAAAGATAGATGCCCCATCTCTGAACGAAGTAACAGGTTTGTGGAAAAGGGTTCCTTACTTTAATTCATTTCCACGCATAAGATTATGTTCAGGAATGCTCTGAAGCCATATAAGTGTACAGCTCCTGTGCTTACTATCACACACTTACTATGCAGGGGCGGCTTTGTTATCATCGAGGTACAATGTGTTCTAGAATTTCTAACCTGCCTTCTGGGATGTTTTTATCGGTTCCATCCATCTTGCTTGAAACCAGGGCTGCCCTGAGTTTCTCACGAGTTTTGGGTTTCCTCCCTTCTTTAAAGATGACGGTGTAATGCCTGCAGTAGACCTCGGTGGACGTAAGCTCCTCCACAAAGATGATGACGAGCAAATCGTAAAATATAGAGAACTCCTGCAGAGCATTCAGGAGAAAGAGAAGAAGCATCCAGAAACGGATATGGAAATGGAGGTTAAGTGGGTTCCAGGTAGGCCGCTTCTGTTATATTTGCAGCGTTGATTTTTTTGTTTAAGTCTGTTCTGTTTCTAGTCCCAACCAGCTTCAAATCAGCTGTAGAAATATGCAGCCGCTCCTCAACAGGAACTGGCGTTGCTTTATTTAATTCTTGATCCAGTACATCATAGCAAAAATACTAAATATTTGTCCAAGGCTAAGCTTTCAGGGTCAGTGTTTGCTAATATATTCTGCTGAGATTTGAACCACACACATGTTCAAATGAAAAACTATTTAAGGAAGGTCTGCTTTGAACAGAAACTAAGAGCACCCCTTGGCTATTACTTTTGTAGCCTAGATTATTTTTTCCTGAAAGTGAAAGGGGCTGCTGGTTACCTATCTGTAGTGGGGCTTTGTGTCTCAAATACTTGTGTAGCGGACGTTGTCAGTAAGCGTGGCTGTTTCTGTGACGGGGCTTCAGTAACGCTAATAGCTGGACTTCTCCTTCCTGCAAAACAGTTAAAAGTCCAGGAACAGCCCCTCAAGGAAAGGCATCCGTTAAGTAATCTTTATTTTTTTGTAAAAATCAGCATTCACTTGGTGTTAAAAAGAAGAAAATCCTTCCAAAGCAGACAAGAAAATAATATCTTTTAAAATTGTTGCAAATACTTTTTTCTACTGTTTCTAAGCAGAATCCTAATATTTTTATATATGTGGGGGACCCAAAAACACTTGTGGGGGCCATCTAGTTTCCCCCTGTAGATGCTGTCCCACTGCTTCCACTTTCCTGCCTCCTGGCAGCCGTTCCCCTCTCCCTGCTTCTTTTCCTCCTTCCCTCCAGCCAGCCAACCTACCTTTTATCTGTCCCCTATATTCTGGTATATTTACTGTTTATTTTCTTCATTTATACTCCACTTTTCTCCCCATTGGAAACCCAAATAAGCTTACGTTGTTCTCTCCCATCTTGTCTTCATAACACCTGTGTGAGATGAGGTTAGGCCCACAGTTTGTTCACCCAGTGAACTTCCACAGCAGAGTGGGATTTCAGCTGGGGTCTCCCAGACCCTAGTCTGAAACTCAGACCACTGCTAGCTTTCACAAGCTGGCTGCTGTTGAACAGTAGCAAGCAGCTGGCCTTGAGTGCGTCTTGCCAGTCAGGTGGTAGCAAGTTGGCTGGTGGTTGCTGGCATGCTTGGCCCTGGTGAGTTCTCCCTCAAAGACCAAAATAATCCTGGAAAGGGCCCTGCTCCCTCCCCCTGCCTTTTACTGACAGAAACCAAAGCTTCAAGGCTGACAGTACTGTTGCATTTGTCTAGCAACGGTCACTGAAGGCATGTATTTCTTTAAGGTACAGGCAATGTTTCTGTTTTAGATTGTAGATTTTTCCACAGCCCCCCCCCCCGCCAGATTTGTAGAAAGATTTGCCTTGTTTGTTCATTGCACCATTCTCTGGATTTAAGCATCCACAGAGTTGGCTATGCTGAGAATTGGACCGGTGATTCGAAGAGTCCTTTATCTCAACCCATTTCAAAGAGTTTTAAGTTGGAGTCATCCACTTCTTGAGGCTTCAGAGAAATGACTTAATAGGTAGAAAGAAGAAATAAACTTTTTGAGACACTGCTGGGTGGGAAAGAAGGCCATCACACGCCCGATTAACAAAACAACAACAGCAAAAAAAACTATAACCAGTCTACATGCTGGCTGTGGCAGAGAAAGGACACAAGGAAATATATCGACATCAGCAAACAGGCTTAAGTGGTTTTTCCTCTTAGAAGAGATTAAGCGGAGCGGCTTAATTTGGCCAGAACAGAAATAGTATACATGGCTTTTAAATTGTGTTGGAAGAATGCTTTAAAAAAATGAACTATGTAAATGATCATTGATGCTTAGTAAAGCCGTACTAAAGTCTGTACTAAATTAAAAATGTTGCACTGTCTGCCAAAATTTGGTATTAAGAATGGCAAAATGGAGGGGGGATGACATACTCGCCACTTATCTGAAATAATGATTTATTAAATTGAAAGGTTGGAAATGTTAAACTATGGCCCACTTTGAAAGGAGAGGCACCAAAGCCTCAGGAGAGGGGGTCTGTTTTATGTGGGGTGTTTTATGTGGGGGGGTCCTCACTTGTTTTTCTGTTCTGCAGTTCATGGCTCCCGCTTTCCCCAAACTGTCTTTCTCTTCTTTGGTGGGTGGAAAAAGGAGGGTAACCAAAGAAGTTGGAACAGAAAAAGTAAATGAAATAGAACTACAAACCTAATGCAAATGAATAAAACACATATATAATTTAATTCAACAAATGAAAGGGCAAAACTAGGATTAAATACAGCAGCAGTTTGGTTCAACTTATATGTACCATGCCCTTGTATAGACATATAGTAAGCTCACCCATATACAGATATCGCCATATGTATAGAACCAGAACTAGGTGTGTTTTGGCCCAGGAACCATTCATATAAAGCACTTCATCAATATAACTAATAATTCCAAATACCTGAACCTGCACAAAATGTACCTAAAATGATTTTTTTTAAAAAAATTACTGTCTAGATATTTCATTTCATAAACTAATTAAAAATGTAAAATTCATATGATTTTGATAGATCACATTGTTCACACAAAGATGTATAAAACAGTCGTAGAGTAAATTCGTCCAAATATTCCCATGGAAAACTGTAGTGTGGGCAACTCATCAAGATGATTTTCCCCCCCTTTGCCCACAGATCAATAATGCACACGAAAGATAGTGCCAAGCAAATCCAAATCCAAAATCTATTTAAAACATGTACCTAATTGAAAAAACATGAAGCATAAAATATTTACCTCTTTTGGCCACGTCAGAAGCATTCAAACCAAAAACGGAGTGCTCAGTCACTCACTACCAGAAATGAAACAACAGACCCACCCAGCCCATCTATATTTTGTGAAGAGGACAATGAAACCTGATGCAGTAGTAAGAACTGTAGTGAGAAAGCATCTATAGGCTGTGTGCCTCCCTACTACACAGCAGACAAATATATCAAAATAGAAAAGCATTTTTGAACAGCAAAAGAACTTGGAAAACATTTCCTTCACACACACAACCAATTGGAAAGAACCCACTTCTGTCCAAAAAAGTAATCCAGTTTTATACGTGCTGGAGGACATTCTGAATTGTCCAGTGTTGTTCTTTGCTGTACTTGAACTTCCTACAGATGAATATGAGAATTTGCGTTGTGGGTTTTTTTATAATCAATGAACGTATGCATATTGTAACTATAAGTGGTTCCTTTTATTTGTACTGTTCAGCCCCTTGTTTCATTACTTGGAAATAGTTTGGGCAACAGTTTCTAAGAGAGTCTAATCTGTGGAGGGAGTTGAATCCCTTTCTAGCTTCATGAAAGGACTGTGTTATCCTCCAAGGCTGACTTTCCCAGATGGAGCCACTGATTTCATTTGGTATACTTCAGCGCATAACCGTACTCCTTTAAAGAAAAACATGATTCGCTTCCCATCACCACGTGATGAATGAAGAAACGTAGGGTTGCCTGGTCCCCCTGTCCTCCCGACGAGAGGTGGGGAACCTGGCACCTACCTGCCCTGTCATCTTTTGCTCCCAGACCTGCGCAATGACATCACTTCCCGGAAGTAATGTCATTGCACTGGCTGCGGCCACCCCCGGGAGCACTCCCACATTCCCCGGCCGGGGGTGGGGGGTGGGAATTGAGCCACTGTGGAGCACGGGAACACTCCTGTGCTCTGCAGCAGCCAGGATCAGGCTTGAATTAGCCTGGAACTGGCCGCTCCGCAGTGGCCCAATTCAGGCCCCTGGGAGCACATCGGGCTGCCCAGAGTGCGCCTCTGGGAGGCCGTGCCTCCCCTGCTGGCCAGGTAAGCAGGGGCAAGGGGTGGAGGGTGGAAGCGAGGTATCACTTGCCCCCAGCGGGGGGACTGGCAACCCTAAAGAAACACTTTCAGTATAGCTCTACAGCTGACAATCCAACTATCTTACTTATAATAACTATTTATTTAGGTATTTATATCCTGGTTTTTTCCTTGGTGGGGGCCTAAAGGGGCTTACCACAAACACCCTATGTGGTAGGTTAGGCTAAGGGTACGTGCCTGGCCCAAGGTCACCTGGTACCCTCCCATGAGAGAGAGGGGTTCAAACCTGGGTCTCCGAGATCCCCATCTCATACTCTAACCACTGCAGTTAGGTTGTGACAGAGCCTCACTACAAGTGACATCTTACACGCGAACGGCACTTGATCATTTTCGCAAGTCTTTCTGGGAACCGAAGTCCCTCTCCCCCACCCCTTTTCTCTTCCTTCCCCTCTCTGTTAGAATGGCTGCCTGAAGAGACAGAGAAAGCCTACGGCAACACCAGCTTTTGCAAATCGTCTTGCTGGGGGGTGGGGGATGCTCTGGAGAAAGCTGAAATGTCCGTGAAGTCCTTCCCCTCTCTGTTAGAACTGTTCTAATCGCTGCCTGAAAAGTCAGAGAAAACCTACTTTTGCGAATCGTTCCTCCAGTCACAAGCCTGCTCTCAATGATCTTTGGGGGCGGGCAGCTGCAACTTTGCTAATCGTCTTGCTCGGGGGGCGGGGGGGAATGCTCTGGAGAAAGCTGAGAAAGTTGCAACTGCCCGCCCCCAAAGATCATTGAGAGCAGGCTTGTGACTGGAGGAACGATTCGCAGAAGTAGGCTTTCTCTGACTTTTTAGGCAGCAGTTCTAACAGAGAGGGGAAGGACTTCACGGACATTTCAGCTTTCTCCAGAGCATCCCCCACCCCCCAGCAAGACGATTTGCAAACACTGGTGTTGCCGTAGGCTTTCTCTGTCTCTTCAGGCAGCCATTCTAACAGAGAGGGGAAGGAACAGAAAAGGGGTGCGGGAGAGGGACTTCGATTCCCAGAAAGACTTGCAAAAATGATCAAGTGCCGTTCGTGCGTAAGATGTCACTTGTAGTGAGGCTCTCAGTCCTCTAGAACAATTGGAGAGTGAGCAGGCAGAAAAAAAGTGGCATTAAATGTGTTGCCCTTCTCATTTCTTTTTGCTATTAAGCAAAGTAATGACATTTTATTTTTAAGTCCCAGTAGAACTGTTTCTTCCACCAAACATCTTTAGAATAAGGAAGGGGATGGAGGAAGGGTAGACATTTTGCCCCTTGGAGAAGAGGCCACAGGCTTCCAAAGTGGCATTTTTCCAGAACTGAAAGAAGAAGGCCGCATTTCCCCCCAGTGGTGCAGTGCTGCCTTGCCTTGCCTTTCGCAGTGCAGATTTGGGGGGGGGGGTTATATTTGGGTAGCTTGATTTATTTGTTTGTTTGTTTATGTATGTCATTTATAGTCCGCCTTTCTCACTGAGACTCAAGGTGGATTACACAGTATGAGATTAGTACAGTCAGTATCAAGTACATTTCCATACAGTATCAAGGACATTTCCATAAACGATGCCATAGGGTAAGTAAGTAACTAGATACACGTTTAAAAGACATAGTATTAGCAAGAATCCAATACAGAGTAGAAAAAATACTGAAACAAAACATAATCAGTTCTAGGACTGACATTAGACAACATGGAGCACAGAAGGTACATAGAAGTACATATTGAAAGCAACAGATAATTTGTGAGGCAATACAGTGATGAGGTCTACAGTCCCTAAGTCATTAGCAAAGCATCTGAGACCCCATCCCTACAATACAGCCCTCCCATTTTAGTAAAAAGCCTTTTTGAATAGTTTGGTTTTGTATCATTTGCAGAAAGCCAGGAGAGGGGGGGGGGCTCTCCTGACCTCCTCAGGCAGGTCGTTCCACGGTGTAGGGGCCACCACAGAGAAAGCCCATGTATGGGCTGCTGTTGATTTCGCCCATGGGCAGCCTGGCACCTGCAGGAGACCCTGTTCAGATGAGCGAAGCTGCCATGGAGGGACATAGGGAGGGAGGCGGTCCCTTGGGTATGCTGGACAAAGGCTGTGAAGAGCTTTGCATGTAATAACCAGTATCTTGAACTGAGCATGGTAACTGATGGGTAGTCAGTGGAGTGACTGTAGGATGGGAGTGATGTTCAAGCTCCTGCGCACTCCTGATAATAGTCAAGTCGCAGCATTTTGCACCAAATGGACTCTCCTAGTTAACTTAGATGGAAGAACCTATGTATGGTGCGCTACAATAGTCAAGCCTTGATGTTACCATAGCATGGATCCAGGTGGCCAGGTTGGCCACGTCAAGGTAAGAAGCCGTTTTCCAGGCTAGGGAGAGGTTGTGGAAAGCATTTTTTGTGGCTGCCTTAGTTTGTTTTTCTAGTGCTAGCACTGGATCCAGTATAACCCCTAGGCTCTTAACCGAGGCTGCAAGTGTCAGACAAACTCCATCGGAAGTGGGGAGCACAATGTCTTTCAAGATCTCTGCCTTCCCAACAAGCATCACTTTGGTCTTGTCTGAACATTTAAAGGTATTTTAATTGCTTCACACCCCTTTTTGGGGTTTTGTGATTGAGAAGAGAGGGAGCAACTTGCCATACACTTCAGTTAAATGTTTTTTTCCCCACTGTCAGCTTTATAAAGCTGTCGCTTGCTGAGGAAAAGGGGGATGTTTCTTTCAACGGAGCGTTTAACGTGGTATCCGAGTCCTTCCGACCGTCGACAGGCCAGGATATGTGAACTTGGACCTTCCTCTTAATTCTCAAAGATGACAAAGGGGCACCGGAGAGATGAAATTCTGGGTTAACGATCTGATGATTGCAGCTCCTTGTAGGTTATAGTGGGGTAGAGAATACTAACCGCATGTCCTTTTGATCTTTCAGTTCCTACAGCTGCTAAATATAAACTGGTTTATGAAGCAACTTGATACATTCAAGCAAACGAGAAGATAATTGTTGGACTCGTTTAATTCCTTTCCCCAGCCCCATCCACTCTAAATGATTTATTGGATCAGATTCCTGCAATTTCCATAGTCATGCTAACACTTATTTTTACTATATTCAAATTACTTTCAAAGCTTTGGATTTCCTTTTCCACTGGAAGGCTTATGTTTCTAATTTATGAAATGCTCTTCTGTAATGAAATCAGCTATGAAGTTGTAATAATAATGTATATGGATGTCTCATCTTTTCCCCCCACCCCACCAGTGAAATTAGTCATGTACATGGAGAAAAAGGTTTATAAGTAAGATATATCTGAAGAAATTAAAGAGATTTTAAAATTAAGTATAGGCGCATATCACCCCTTGTTACCATGTATCTTTCCCAGTCTCCTGTGGCTCTTGATAGGTCTCGCCACTCGCCAGTTATTCTAAGTCACCTTTGGATCTCTCTTGGATTCAAGAAGACTGGAAACTTTGTAGGATTTGAGCAAAATGTACCCTAGGTGTATTGAAAGCAGTTCCTTGAAATACTGGTGAGTCCATACAAGTGCTGGTGAACTTGTGTAATAAGCTGTCTGCCACGATCTCTGCTACTTTCTGGGGGAGCAGGAAGCTGTGACCAGCCACGTGTTGGTTGCCCAGAACTCCAGCATACAAACAAACAACAATTCCAGGAATCTGCAATTAATAACAGTTCATTTTCTTTTATGGTGCAAAAGTGCAAATGTGCAAAGTGCAAAGATGATGTACAATAAATATATTAAATACAATAAGATCAATTGTTTCTTATGTCCAAATAGTCATAGAATAATAAATAGATACACGGATGTGACTACTCATAATATTCTTCCCAACTCCAATACATCACGGACATGAATAATGACGTGGACATGTATCTATTTAAATGGTGACCTGTAAGTATGTGGTATACACAGTGGAATATTGTTGTTGGATTGTAAATATTTTAACGATTCTTAAGAAATTTTAGAAATTTTTAAAGAATGATTGTATTCTTAAAAGGTTATATTTTTGTTACAGTCCAGAATTAACTGTGCCCAGGAAGAAGTATGATCTATACGAAACGGGAATTGTATAAGATGCTCGCATAATCCCGTCGGCACATTTGGATGTTACTTCAATTTGGACCGGGGTCACCGCCCATCCAGTACTGTGACTCTCTGTTTAGTCCCCATTGTGGGTTTTCATGCTATTCCCCTTTGGACATCATTATTATTCTATGACTATTTGGACATAAGAAACAATTGATCTTATTGTATTTAATATATTTATTGTACATCATCTTTGCACTTTGCACATTTGCACTTTTGCACCATAAAAGAAAATGAACTGTTATTAATTGCAGATTCCCGGAATTGTTGTTTGTTTGTAGTCTTTACTATCCGGGCGTTTCCCTTGTTCTGCTTATCAGAACTCCAGCATGGCTAGTGACCTCATGTATATATTGAATAAGGTAAAGGCAGTCCCCTGTGCAAGCACCGAATCATGACTGACCCATGGGGGGACGTCGCACCACGACGTTTTCTTGGCAGACTTTTTGTTACGGGGTGTTTTGCCGTTGCCTTCCCCAGTCATCTACACTTTACCCCCAGGAGACTGGGTACTCATTTTACCGTCCTCGGAAGGACGGAAGTCTGAGTCAACCTTGAGCAAGCTACCTGAACCTGGCTTCCGCCGGGATCGAACTCAGGTCATGGGCAGAGCTTGGGCTGCAGTACTGCAGCTTACCACTCTGCGCCACGAGGCTCTTCTGTATTGAATAGGAAGGACAATAAATAGAATTTGGCAGAATTCCACGGAGTAGGTGCTGGGGATACAAGGAGAGTTAGGCCATCTTCCGTGGCCTGCTAAGTAAGTGTTGGATTAACCCTGAGAGCACCTTTGTGGCTGGTTTTCTGGCCCTGTCTGTTGCGTCCTCAGTATTCATATAGTATTTTGTTCTGGCTTATGATTTCCGTGGTGGTGTGATTCTTCTTTCAGTCTTTTTAGAGTACAGGACTTGATTAACTGCTGACTGGACTACTTTTTTTTTCTTTCCAATTGACCGTAGGACTTAAAGAAACGGCTGAGGAAATGGTAAGAAACAAATTGGAAGGAAAGGACAAATTGACTCCATGGCAACAGTTTCTAGAAAAGAAGAAAGAGAAAAGGAAGATGAAGAAGAAAAAACAGAAGGTAGCGTATGTTTCAAGTGGTTTTCAAACTTTAGAACTTCAGGAAACTCTTAAGATTCATCGGACCAGAGCCCTGGCACATCTCTGGAAATCATAGAATCATACAATTGGAACTGGAAGGGCTCCTGCACTCTGCAGTGGCCAGGATCAGGCCCGAATCAGCCTGGAACAGGCCGTTGCGGAGTTGATCTCCCTAATGTCCAGCCGGCAGCTTCCTTGCCTTGTTTCAAGTCCAACCCTCTGCTGATGACGGGAACCGCTCCCTTCCCTCCCCTAAAGACAGCCTTTAAGTACCTAGAGAGAGCAATCATGTCTCCCTTCTTCAGCCTCCTCTTCTCCAAACGGAGCATCCCCAGATCCCTCCGTCTTTCCTCGCAGGGCTCAATCTCCAGGCCCCTGATCATCCTCACTGCTCTCCTCTGCACCAGCTCCAATTTGTCCACACCCTTTTTGAAGTGAGGCCTCCGGAACTGCACACAATATCCCAGGTGGGGCCTGACCAACACAGTATATAGTGGGACAATGACATCCTGTGAGTTGGATGTTATGCCTTTGTTGATACACCCCAAGACTGCATTCACCTTTTTTGCTGCTGCATCACACTGACTGCTCATATTTAGCTTCCCATCTACCCATATCCCAAGATGTGGTTCACACACACTGCTACCCAGAAGCATATCTCTCATCTTGTGTGCATGTGTTGCATTTTTGTTTCCCAGATGGAGAACCCAGCACATATCCACGTTAAATTGTATCTTCTTCAAATTTGTCCACTAACAAGCACCATGTTTTAGGGCTCATGGTGTTCATGCAGCGTATTTTTAATTTATTTCACACGGTGTGTATACCCTGCCTTTCTGCTTGCATAAGGGCTACCAAGCTGGCTAACAAAACAGACATAATAAAATCGCATCTCAAAAACAATTAAAACCAACAAACACCACATCATTGAAACAACTTAAACCAGAGCTAAAATGCATAAAAACAATAATTAAAACCTGAGGCTGGAAGGAGTGTTCGCTGAGGGACCGCCAAGAAAAATGGAAAAGTCTTCACCTACTGATGAAAGGTGGCAGCTGGAGGGGATAGACAGGTCTGTCTGGGGAGAGGATTCCAGCATTTTGGTTCCACGACCATACCGGGAAGGCGATTAGGCCTCCCCTTTGCTTCACATCGATTCTGAAGTGCACCGTGCAACACAGCAGACTCTCACCAGTGGTTGTGCATTGGGTGGGATTCAACAGAAACGCTCACCAGAGGTTTTGTAGATTTTTCCAACCTTCCCCTTCCCCAAGCAGCTTGGCATTTGTCTGGAAAATCCTCTCTCAGGTTTGGGAGAGCCTGAAAAGAAATACATCCCAGTACAGGGTACCGCAATAATGAGAAGGAACTGAGTAAAATCACCTCCTCTCCGTTCTACTGACAGCTTGCTTCAGTGGAAAAGGTTTGACCTGATTTCCCCCATGCCCTGGACTGGGCTGCATTTTCCTTGCAAAGCTCTACCGGTCCTTGTAGGGTCCTTGACAAGCACCTGAGAGACCCAGAATGCCCCAGTTTCAAAACAAGTGCTCCGTTCCTTTGGCTACCTAGCCTTAAAACTCTCCATGTGTTTACAGGAACCATAAAGATGGAAAAGCAATTGACCCAAGGTAGCGCTAGTTATAGCCAGCCTAAGCACTTTTCATCTGCCTTTGGCACTTAAGCCAAATGAAAGCCGGGGGGGGGGGGCGGGGGCGGATTCTGATTAAAGGAAAATAAATGCATTAGCCAGTCCAGAAAAATCCTGCTTTGATCTTGTGTTCTTGATAATTTTTGCATTGCTTGAAGGAATGGTTATTCGTGCTGCTGAAATATCATTCATGTTGAGCTGCCAGGCCTTGGATAGGGGTTATAGCTTTGTTCCAGTCGAACAATTGATGAGCAAATTTTGCCTGCAGAAATTTTAGAAGCACTTTTTGAAAAATAAGAAACATTAGGAAAGTCTTCAGAATTCTTACTTTGGAGACTCTTTCGGAAGAGTGATGGCCTTGTCTTCTATAATGATTGACTGTCTCCATTGTTTAAAACCAGCAATGAGGTTTGCAGGCGTCTTTCTGTATGAAGGCTGGCTTTGGGCTCCTGGAATATTTTGACTCCATACGATTGTTCCAGAATGTACCTGCCAAGGGGGCTTCGTTGAACAGACCCCCGATCTTCAGTCTAGCCCTACTTTTGGAAATGTTGGTCTGGAAAAGTCAGTGGGCGGGCTTTGTTGTTCGGTGTTTTTATCAGCAGCTGTTGAATACGCTGTCTGTTTTCATAACACCATGGATATACTTTTGACCGTGAAACTGGTGTATACGTGGCAAGTATAGGGTTCTTTAAATTGCTTGTGAGCTAAGCGCCCTTAGGTTACCTTCTTGTTTCCCCTCTGGAAGCTTATCCCATCTGTATCCTGCCCTTCCTCCAAGAAGTGCAGAGCCTCATGCATGGGTTAATCTATTTTAATGGTTTTAACAATAGACTGAGAGGTAGCAATCTGCGTGCCACTCCTCTGAGAGCTTCAAGATTGACTGTGGATTTCAAATTTGCCATCTCAAATCAGAAATCACCACCCTAGCCGTTAAGCTGCGTTGGTTCCATCTCCACTATATTTGACTTGTTATTTATTCAAAATATATAATCCAAAGATTTTTCTTCCTAGAAGAACTTCTGCCATAACTGCTTCTTCCAGGACAGGTTCTGAACTGAAGCGTACTTGCTCTCTGTTTCCCTTTGCCCACCTAGTAGCTCCGCCTCCCCTTTCAGGCCATGTACGTGGGCTCCATTCGCTTTTTCTGAGATGACGGAGCCATTGTTGTACATGGCTGGTTAGTAACAAATGGCAGATCTGTACCAGGTGGGCCATTGGAGCCCTATTCATTCCCTGTTCACAGCAGAGCAACTGTCGTGGAGATCCCGTCTCATTGGTAACACTTTCCCCCAAGCTGAAAAAGGGGTTTTGGGCGGGGGGGTTGCACATGACGTTTCACATGGAGTTATTCTCAAGGCCGTAATGAATCCTTCTTTTTTTTTAAGATTTTTTTTTTATTAGCTACATTGACTAACAATACAGAGGGAAAGAAAGGGGGCAGGGGAAGGAAAGAAAAAAAACAGCAACATATAACAACACTACACTACACATAATGCTTTCCCTTCATACTGCCATTATTAAAGAATTAAAACTTTGTATGATATTGATGGAGTGGTTGACCTTGCAAAATACAAATTACAATTCAAATTAAGTCTTCCTCCCCCCCCCCCGGGCCTCGGAAGCAATTCTCTCTGAGCAACTGCAACCACAGTGCTCGTTCCCTCCCCCCCCCCCCCTTCAGACTTCGCCTTTTCTTCTTGCTTGGTGTCTTGCTGAAATTCTTGATTTTTGTCCTCAAAATCCCTTAGTTGATCTTCTGATGTTATCTTGTAAGCTTGATCTTTGTAACTGAACCAGATACCTTCCGGAAATAGCCATTTGTACTTTATTCCACGTTCCCTCAGAAGAGCTGCGAGCTTTTTATACTTAAATCTTCTTTTCCGAACTAAAAATGGGACGTCCTTCAGTATCTTGACTTTATTACCCAGAAAGTCCAGATCCGCATTGTATGAGTTGTATAGGATAGTGTCTCGGATCCTTTTAGATGAAAACTCGATGATCATCTCGCGAGGCAGCTGATGCTTCGTTGCATATTTTGAAGAAGCCCGACGGACTTCCAAAATGGCGCTTTTTACCTCTTCTTTAGTTGCCTTCGTGGGTGTCGCCAATAGTTCCGAGGCCAGACCCCATAAATCCTCATTTTCCTCCTCTTCCACGTTCTGGAGGCGCAAAATTGTCTGTGTTCGTTCCACTTGTAGCCCGATCAGCTGGTTCTCCACCAGCTTTAACTCTTTATTCATTGCCCTCAGGAGTGACGCATTTTCCCGGGCAGACTTCTCTGCTCCCCCCGTTGCTTCCTTAATGGTTTTCACTTCGCTCTCAATTAAGCCCACCCTTTGATCCGTTTCATTCAGCTTGTCAACAAAGGGCTTTATGGCTTCGATAACCGACCTCTTCACCAAGTCCTCGAGCGACTCTCCTTTCCCCTGCAGGGCAGCCGAAATTGACTTGCCCAAAGCGGGACTCTGCTTTTTCGCTGCCATTTTAGGGGGGGGGGACCGCCAACCAAATTCTGAAACTCAGCGAGGGGGAAGAACGAGCCTTCTTAGCTTCAGATCCCACCACTCCTTCACGTGCGCTTGTAATAACAGAAGGGATTCGCTTACTTACAGGCTTCCGCCTAGTTCTGCTCTTTGCCGTTTTCCATGGCCCGGCAGCACTCAAGGTGCCGCGCACGTCTGCCGGCCTCCATAGGAACAAACGGGCAATTTACCCCCCGCATCGATTTCAGGGGGCTCTTCCCGCCGCGTCCCGGACCCTGCCTCCCTCACTGGGAGTCCTGGGGGCTAATCTTCGCAGATCAGCCGCCCGGTCAGGCTGCTCAGGCGCTTCCTCTCGGACCTGCGGAGAGGAGCGTCTGACATGGCCGAGAAAACGAAACCGAATCGCTGTAATGAATCCTTCTTGAGTTCCGTCGACTTCAGTGAAACGTGATCATGGAAATGGGTTTCTTCCTGAGTTCCAGGTCTGTGCCTTGAAGGTACTGCTTAAAACGTGCAAGTGGTGGCTCTTTGTTTTAAACCCAAAATTTTATTTGTATTGCTACCTGGTAATGGCTGCGCAATGTGTTTCGTTTCAGGCTGCTGCTGAGGAAATGCTGACGGACAGCGACTGTCCATCCGATGTTGATTTGAACGACCCCTACTTTGCTGAGGAGGCTGGGATGTCAGGTTAGATGCCATTCTTTCTTTACCACCTGTTCAAGGGCGATCCGGTAGAGGAGAGGTCTTTCCCCGAAGACTCCTAAGAGAGCTTTATGGTCTCTAGAAAAGGCCTGTTGTACTCTTTGGTAACTGGCTTAGAGCTGTATTCAGACAGCAGGATGAATTAAAAAGGGAAGACCAGGGGGGAAAACGTTAGTGGATTATACAGGATGGTAGAAGAATGAAAATGACTCTTTCTTAAGATGGCAGAAAGGGCAACAGAATTGGAGATGGTTCAGGGTAAGTACAGACTGGTGTCTGTTGGGACAAATCCCTCTTCTAACTTGGCTCATGCTGGCGGGAGTCTAAAATGGTGATTACGGTGCAAGAGAGAAATCCTAGCGACTGTAGAAAGTGCAGCGAATGCCAGCTGGACGTATCGCAGCAGTGAAGGAATGATAAGGAAAAAAACTGAAAATAAAATGGCAAATCTTACAACTATTACATAAATCTGCAGTGAACCAGTGTGTGAATCGCTCCGTGCTTTTCTAGTCCTTCATATCAAAAAAAGATACAGTAAAGCTGGAGAACGTACAGAAAATTTCCAGGGAACAGAGCGTCACTTTTACAAGAAAGCACAAATTGCCACTTTCTTAGTTTAGAAAAGACCATTTGGGACAGGGTGATGTGGGAGAGTCAATGCGTAGGAATGATTCTCTGTCTCAGAATCCTGGCAGGTCCCGATCAGCCAGTGAGAAATGATAGGAACGACCTCTGCGTAGAATCCATAATTACCTTACGGAGTTCTTTGCTCCAGGATGTCCAAAGCACAGATTAGGTTTCCGAATGTGGGGACAAACAGGGGGTGTCTGCCTTGGGTGATGCACTCTTTGTGGATGTCATATCAGCCTCTGACAGGCCACTGATGGAGATGGATGGATGCTTTGGTTCAATCTAGTTAGGCAGTACGTACAGTCATACTTGTTCTCCTTCTCTACGTTAATTTCCCCCCATTCACTTACAAATGCCAAGTATATAAAAAGATGGACTGGTCAACACTGAATCCAGTGTTTGAATGGCTTCTTTGAATGATTTACGCGGTTTTCTCATTTGTGCGAACACTTCCGGTCAGACCACTAGCAGCCATTTCTGATCTGCTGGTGAGACGCATGCTCCGTTTTGCCTTGCTGTTAACCTCTAGCGATCAGGTAGACAACTAAGAAAGGGAATAAGGGGGTGAAGCAGAATCCTTAATGGTATTCCTTAAGGATTCCTTGAATCCTTAATGGTATTCAAAGAGGAAAATGTGAGCAGAGCTAGAGAAACTGAGGAGATGGGAAAGGAGAGTCCAATAATCTCTTGACCATTCCTAGAATAGCTGCAAAAAATAGTGTAAAAAGCAGCTTCTTCTGCAACATGATCACAGGGGACTTGCTCAAGTGGGTGCCCAGCACAGAATGACGGAGAGGAATGCCACAAAAACCGAAGAACAGTTGTGCAACTGTCGTTTGCCAGTAAGGAGGACAGTGTTGTTGTGGTGGTGGTAGTGGTGAAAGGGGGACATGATAGGGAGCCATCTGGGATAGAACTAAGCTTTCAGATACCAACAATTGTAGCCAACCAAGAGGGATAGTTGGACCTGAGTGGGCAAGAAGTGACTGAGGAGGGGGCATCACAGAATTTCCAGTCCCCTGATGCTCAGTGGTGCTAGTATTTGGTGGAAAGTGGAGCAGTGCCTCTTCGTCAGAGTGACGGAGGTTGACATCTTGTTTTTCATCCTGAAAAACAACAGATAAAACTAAAGAAGGGTTGTGTTAAATCTTTAAAAAGATCAACAGATTTCTTTATTGTGCCGCTTGAAGAGGCAGACGAGTGGTAGCTGTCCTGAGCTGCTGCTGACTGGGCAAGTTATTCAAGTGTATAGATTTCAGTGAGTCAGGCCTCCGTTACCCTGAGCAGATGGGGATTGAGTTGCTTTTCTCACCAGGGACAGCCCGATCGTTCCTGTGCTCTGAGATTTGGACTTGCCGTTTCACCCAGGAGCTTTTCCCCTGTCACTATGATTACGGATCTCAAACTAGTAAAGAAGTGGAAGGAGACTATTCGGATCAGTTTTGCATGCCAGAAGGCAGACCCTCCCCTCCCCTCCCCTCCCCTTTTTTCTCCTTGAAATGGGAAAATTAAGCCCTAGTTGGGTATTCACCCTAAAGCTCTTTAGATTGTGGCTGAAAGCGCAGAGGCATTTTGCAGCGAGGATTCATGTCCAGCCAGCTACCGATGCAATAAATTTATATTTCTTTCTAATAATGTCTGAAAAGGTTTCATTCACATGTTTAAGGCACATTTTATGGTTTTGAGAAAGTAATCTGTTCTGCAGAATATCAAGCAAGCTTGAGAGAATTGCTACAGCTGAACACGGCTCCGAGGCACTGCTATAAAATTTTTTCATGACCGTTCCAACCTAGATTATTAACTTTTCAGTAGTAAATTTATTTTTGCAGCAGAAGGCAGAATGGATATTTCCTCCTGGCTGATGATGACGGAAAACAAATTCCAATGAATGGGGCCTGGTGGGCTTATAAAAGAGTTCATACAAATTTAAGAGGGAAAAGGCATACTGGCATTCCTACCCTCGCTTAATATATATTTGGCATTTTATCACACCCGCACAGTTGTTTTACAAGAGAGTGGACGTGATTGTTGTTCCTCTTTGATTCCTGGAAGCAAAGCCTGCGTAGGAAATGCATACAGCTCTGTGGTTGGCTTACTCTGAAGCTTTTCATGCTGGGGGTGGTTTTTATATTGTTTTGATAAGCAAATCGATTTTCCTGGGGAATTTGTAACAATGAGTTCTGTTGGCTGGATGGGGAAAAAAAACGTTGACAGCGAACCTTAAAACCGTTAAGAGCAGCTGTGCTGTATCAAATGCGTGGGCCGCCTAGACCAACATCCCGTTTCACACAGTGGCCAACCAGACGCCCCTGGACGGTCTACAGGCCGGGCGCTGAAGCTCAAGCCTCCCCCTCTTGCTTCCTCTCCGCATACTATGCAGAGGGTTTTCTGCCTCTGAATATGGAGGTTCCATTGAGTCGTTGTGGCTAGCAGCATTGATGAAGTCTGTCGTCCATGAATGTGTCTTCACCCCATTTTAAAGCAAACACCACGAGGAGTTGTTATCACTATATCCTGTGGTAGTGATTTCCAGCAGTGAATTGCTCACAGAATAAAGAGGGGCTTCCTTGGGATGGAAGTGACTGTAGAGCTGTATTCATTTCATCTGCTTCCTGGTCTGGGTTCTTCTCCTAGAGTTAGTGCCACATGTGATGCTCTGTCATAACACATCTGAAGTTGGGTTAACTTCAGAATGTGGCCGTTTCCCTTCGCCTAACAAATACTTTTGGGAACCCAGGAGCTGGTTGATTTTGGGGGGGGGGGATTCTGCCTTTCCTAATCCTGGGTTTATATTGCTGCCTCCTCCACTGTGCAGCAGACCTCCTGGAACGGGCATGGAGGCCTGCTGCTTGTGCCTGTTCTCTGCTTTGGGTGCCGTGCCAGTGGCCTTCAGCCATGCCAGACCAAGAATGCTTCCTTAGTGCCCAGGTGCAAGCATGGGGCCCACTGAGCTGCAGGCACCTTACCAGAAGCCACGGGACATTAGAGTCATGTGACTGGAAGAGGAAGGGGCAGCGCTGTGGCTCCATCAGTGTGGAAGGGAGCTCCCTGCTGCAGGCTTTCACTGAGCACTGGAGGACTGACCCCTCTGGGCAGGGAGGAATAGAGCCAGGCCAAATGACAAGAAGAGGAGAGGAGAGCTTTTGTGGGTATGAGGTTCTCTAAAGCAAGAATCCTCCGTAGTGCTAAGAGACTTTTCTCCCCTGTCCTGCTGGTCTCCTCACTGTGTGTGTGCAAGGAGAGGCAACCGTGCTTACAACCTAAGCATGGTGGCAGCAGGTGAATAGCAGGAAAGGCAGACGACTCGGTAGGAACTCAGGACCCATCAGGTGAGGAGGTCTGTGACCACTGGAGGCTCACAGCCCATGGGTTGGAGTCCTCCTCCTTATGCAGCTGTGAAGACAGCGCTGCCATTTTTGGAGCTGGCCCCTGCATCATCCCCCCACGCCCAAGCTGTGTGGAAGGGTGCGACTGGGGCATGCCCCCCACCCACCCGCTTTGAAGTCAAGACTCCTGCCTCCTTCCCTGATAAACAGCTTCCGCCGCAGGGACATAAAAGCACTCCCCATTGATGGCTGAAGCCACAGACCCAGGAAACTCAGTGGAAGGCCTACAGATGTGGGTTCTCTGTGCACAAATTAATATGGATGCGGCTGCAGACACAGATGGAGCGGCAGATTGGAGAATAATGTTGAGCTGAAATTAGAGTTCGCCTTACGGGAAAGGATAAGGGGGAGGAAGGTCTTAAAAAGTATTTTTGGGCTTCCTCCTCCCAGCATCTTTTTCTCACATTCTCAGTTGGCGTGCTCTAAATAAACTTTAAAAAATACACTCCGTGATGGCGTTCAGCCTTAATACAGTGCTGTGGCTGAATGCGGGATGATTTAAACTGCTTCTGGAATGGAGAACGAGGCTCCGTGTCTGTGTTTCGACCCACAGTCTTTAAAATATCTGTGATTCAAGTATTTGGACTTCCATTATTCTGGTGCAGAATTCATAAAAAGCTTAAGGAGATATTCTGGCCTGGACCTCTCAGTTCACTTCTGTTTTTCATTTTGTCACAGGGATGAGAAACCTCTGTTCTCCTAAGCTGGTGGTCCCGTGCTTGTCCCCCCTTTCTCCACTGTATATTTCTTCTGTGATTCCCCTTTGACCTCGCCTGCAGTTTTACTCTTTTTCTGTAGGTTGTGTTTGTCAGTGTATTCCCCCCCTTGATTGCTGCATAGTGCAGAAATTTAGCAATGGAAATGGTGTTACAGCAAATGTAATCATCAGTTGCCTTTTGTCGATTCCTTGAGTGTCTTGTTAACTAGGATGGCTGAGGAGGTTAGAATGGCCTTTTAGCTTTAACTGGGAAACTGCTTATAGAGAAGCTGCTTAACCAGGACTGGGACTCCCTTCAAAAGTACGCAGCACAAAAATGCACCCCGCTCTACGTGGGAATTAAGTATCCTGCCCAGTTCGACCAGCCTTCTTACCTCAGTATGCTCGTAGTCCCAACACTGAGGCGGTCGTAGATGGCTGCACGCTGCAACGCATGGCCGACGGCCCAGGTGAAGGGCCACTTCCTCTGGATCCCGTTGGATCAACGCTTCTGCGACTGCCCTTTGGCTGAAGTTGACTCGCTATCCCATACCTTTTTTCACTGTCCAAATCACGAACTAGCCAGAGATGCTGAAAAAAATGGCTACTGAGGAATTCAAACATTCGTCAAAATTAAGACTGTTACCTAGTAGCTGTTGTAAAAGCTGCGTTGTAGATGTGGCAACCTTTTCTTCAACTGTTATTTTTAATTCTTAAACTTTGTTAGAGTGTACGGCCTATGGGCTGTTAAGCTGAATAAATTGAAACTGAACTGAATGGCCTCTGAAATGCTTCCAGCCCTGCAGAGTTAAAATCTAATGTTATTTGTAGTCAGCACGTGTTCCTGAAAGAACCCTTGATCTGTTCAGATTAGTTTTTAAAGTATTATTTTATTAGAACAATTTTAGGCTTCCTATGCAGACCGATCCTACTTGCAAGTAAGTTCTGTTAACATCATTGGGGCTTACTCCCAAGTAAAGGCGCGTAGGGTTTAAGCCTTAGTTTTTGTTTCGTGTCACTTCCTTTACCGTTTGCAAGCACTCAGTATGAGTGTTTGTTGAGATTCCTTTCCCCAAATTTCCTCGTCTTTCCCCCCGTTTCCTCGTCTGCCAGCCCTGCCTCCTTGTTGCCGTGGGCAACTGTGCTGTGACATCGTTGTAGGCTCTCTAGATGTCATTGGCTTGGATGCTCTGATGTAATGGAGGGTCTTGCAGTCTTTGTATTAGACAATTTAGGGATCCTCTGAAGTACTGCTCCCAGAAAATGAGGAGGAGAATTGGAGAAAATTAACTCTACTCTTGCCACGCAGAGACCTTTCCCACAGGATCCAGCCCACTGGGAGAAACATAGATGTTGAGTTTTGAGTCCCAGGGGCAGCTTTCGGCTGGGTACACCCCCCTCCTCCACAGGGCGTCTTGCTAGTTCACATTGGCTGAGAAGCCTTTTTGAAGCAAATCTGTGGTATGAGTGTCCCTGGAAAATGAGAATCAGAAAAATGTCTGGTAAATTATTCAAAGTACTAAATAAAATGTGCTTGGATTTAGCATATTTGTTTTGACTTTGTTTTTAGTAAAGAATGTGTGTGGGGGGGTAATACCGGTCCATTTATTTGTTGCGATCGTTCAATCAGCTTTGCATAAAAAAGAGTAAAAACATATAGCCTCTTTCATAGTGATAAAGTTGTTAAAATATTAAACCAACTGCTTCCTTTTTAAACATGCAGAAGCACAAAATTTTGCCACCATAAAGTAGTGAGTAAATAAATTTAAAAAGTGCCTCATATTAAATTTATGTCTCAGTAGCAACAGATACTTTAACTGAAATATTTGTAGGGAAGAAAAAACAACTCAACCGTTTTAATTGTTCAAAAAAAATCAAAGCTTTATGTGGAGATTATTTTTATTAGAATAATGCTTGTAAAAATTTAAAACATACTACCCTTTTGTTTAAGGAAAAAACGACAGTGCTGAATTTTTGCACACCCAAAGAAGTGTGCGTGATGAGCTATGGACGTGGTTGCCCACTCGTCTTGACCCTTGTCCACGGAGGTGATGAGGGTACCTGAGCCCTTGCATTCCTTGTTGGTTCTGTATCAGACACAGTATCCCTTTCACCATGTGAGAGGAGACAGATAAATAAGAGTTTTAGCTGTGGTTTAGATTTGACTTGCACAGCACAGTCAGATAAATTCATATCTTGGTTGTTGTTTTTTAAAATACGTATACGTATTACATATTTATGATTTTTATCCCCCACTCTCAATTGACAATTCAATAAAACAGGTTTGTACTTCCTCACACAGCTCCAAGAAACCAAATTGCTAAGCTTGCCTAATATCGTATTGACAATGGCATCTATTCATATTCATTTATTTTATGACACAATGGATCTTTTGAAAAGGACAGTTTTCCTGTGGGGGGACAATATTTTCCATCCTGCGTCTCCGATGGAAAGTTACAGGATTTTTTAAAATATGGTAGGAAGCCTCTTCTATACTTGGGGTCCAGTTCGAAACTCATGTGAGAATCAAGTCTTTCTGGGACTTTGGATCTATCTATAAGAGTTTAAATATCTTGTTACTTTTAGAAAATGACTGGGATCCCAAGTTTCTCCCTTTTCCCTGCCACATGTGTGAGTGGACAGCATGCATGCGTGATGTTTCCTTTGGACAGCGGCCTCTCATACTGCACAGGGTGCTGCGCTAGAGAGCTCCCGAATCCTGGTGGTGCTTTGAGGAGTGGTGTGGGGGCTGCTGCCTGAAGGGGGAGCTGGAAAAAACTCCCATACACAAGCAGAACCCCCCCCCCCACCTACAATGCTTTGGCGCCTGTCCACCTAACGATTGATGCATTTGTGTAGCCCTTTTTGTGGGACACATAACGAGCCCTGATCTCTGGGTCTTGCTAATAGTTCTGGGGAAGATTTTCGTACTCTTCTTATTAACACTTCCTTCTGCTTGCTTACGACTTGAATAGTTTGTGGATGAAGACTTTTTCATTGCTTGATTTAGATTTCCTTTTTTCCTTTAAAATTTTTCTTTATTTAAACTATAAACTATACACCATAACATAATAAACAATAAACATAGAGAATAAAAAACACACAATTCTAAACATGACACACTAACAGTACATATATCTATATAATTAAAAGGGAAAGGGAAAAGAAAACAAAAAAGCCCACCCTAGATTACACTACAGGTTGAGTTCCGATTTTCTCCGCAGCAAGTATATATCATTTCTAGAGTCACACTTAATTCTAGGTTAGTCACAAAACCCCTCTTTTTCCTATTGTTCATGTTTCTTAATCCATAAATGCAGATGTCATCAAATCCTTGTTATCCGTTTCATGCAAAAAGTCTATTAACGGTTTCCATTCAGTCAAGAAGTTAACTAATGTCATTTCTCTAATCAATGCAGTAAGTTTTGCCATTAACGCAAACTCCAAAACTTTTGTCCACCATTCCTCCACTGTAGGCAATGTTGGAGTTTTCCACTTTCGTGCATGAAGTACTCTTGCTGCTATAATAAAGTATAAAAACAGTGTTCTAAAGCTTTTTTCCAACTGGCTGTCCGTTATTCCCAACAGAAAAGTCTCTGGTTTCAGCTGAAGTTTAATCTTCAAAATCTTCTCTTGAAGATTTTGATTTAGATTTCCTTTTTGTCACAGAAATAGCAGTTTGTCTTTGAGCAACTGGCTTTGTATTGGCGGGGGGCGGGGGTAGAATTCATGCTTTCTTATATTCTCCAGCTGAAAGAAGTTATCCTTGCATATTTTAATACTCTTTCTTATTTGCACTGTGCACATGTTCAGATTTTAATAAGAAGTTGAACAAGTTCAAGAGAGAAGATGATGCCCAAGAAAAAGAAGACTCAGGAAAGCATAAGGTACATGTCAAAATAAGCTAACATAGTAATAAGAATTAGTTATAGGAATGTGGCCCTGTGAATCCATGTATTATGCACAGGAGTTTTGTAGTGTTACCTTAAGCCCGAAAACACCATATTGGATCCTCAGGTGTGCAGTTGTGGTCGTTCTCAAACTTTGATACTGACAATTGTATTGGATGGTAAACTTAAAAGTTTTTCGTATTGATTAATTTTCTTTTAAAATATGCCTTTATCAGCCACTTCTAGAAAGCTGAGAATGGGCAAAAGTTCCCAGTCAACTTCCATCCGGTAAAAGCTTCACCTGTTTAGTTTTACCAGTGGTACAGAATTAGCTCCCGTATTATCCCTAGTTTCAGTGCTATGTTTTTAAAAGCTGCCCTTTTTATTCTCACCCACAAGATTCTGTTTCTTAAAGTGTGTGCGGGGAATCTGTTTTTTAAAATAAAAAATGTATGCTGTTTTTTCAGGAACCTGCCCTAGGCAGCTTACAATTTTTTTAAAAAGGCAGAAATGCTCCACCAGGCATATCGTGGTTGGGGTGGGCGGGCCGTGAAACCAGCCTCCAGCCATGGAGGGGTTTTACCCCCTGTTCTGTTCACATCTAATAGTTGGCCATCTGGCCCCATGGATTGCTGTTTTTTTGTTTGTTTGTTGGTTGGTTGGTTTGTTTGTTTTATATCGTTTATAGTCTGCCTTTCTCACTGAGACTCAAGGCGGATTACACAGAATGAAATTAGTACAGTCAATATTAAGAACATTTCCATCAACAATGCCATGGGGTAAATGGATACTTCACAAAGACATAATATTAGCAGGAATCCAATACAACATAGTGGTGAAGTCTATGATTCCTAACTCATTAGGAGATCATCTGAGATCCCCCCCCCTTACAGTACAGCCCTCCTATCTGAGTAAAAAACCTTTTTGAATAATTCGTTTTTGCATCGGTTGCAGAAAGCCAGGAGAGTGGGGGCTCTCCTGACCTCCTCAGGCAGGCCATTCCACAGGGTAGGGGCCACCACAGAGAAAGCCCATGAATGAACTGCTGTTGATTTTGCTGGTGTGCAGGGCGACACCTGCAGGAGACCCCCTGTTTGTATGAGTGAAGCTGCTGTGGAGGAACACAGGGAGGGAGGGGGTCCCGTAGGTAAGCCAGACCAAGGCCATGAAGAGCTTTGCAAGTGATAACTACTACCTTGCACTGAGCACGATAACTGATGGTTAGCCAATGGGGATATGAGGACAGCACAAAGCCGAGATCCAGTTTTGCCAAGGTTGCGTGGCTGCCAGGCGGTTAATGCAGCAGGCCCACTTCCCTCCAATTAATAAAATAGCGGATTGGATCCACCCAGTTAGAGTACAGATTATATATGGATGTGACCACCAGCCCCCTTCCCCTTCCAGCCATTGTGCGTCTCTGCTAAGTTACACAACTCCCAGGGGGTGCCATGAGAGGATCGTTGTGTGTCAAAGAAGAGGCACGCAATTTCTGATACATTTGCATGCGCGTGAGGGGTGCTGTTTCTTGCTGGCTGGATCTCCGTGGATCTGGCACGTTTTGTGTCATCACTCACGAGTTTTACGCCTGTGCTCCCCTTCGCAAGCAGCAGAAAACTTTGTTGAGGACAGGGAGAGAAGCGTTTCCTCAGCTGATGACCCGAGACTGGCTCGGCTCTTTTCTGTGATCCAAACAATTCCATTCAGTACGAAACTGGTCCCGTTGTCCGCTCTGTGGGCAGCCAGCCTGCCCATGTTGCCTATGACACAAAGTCACAAGCACACAGAGACAGTTGGGAATTAAACAGTTGTCCAGGTGGTGACGCTGTCCCTTTTCCACGTCTTAGAAATTTCCTCTAAATACTTGGGTAGATGTTGCAAAGCATTCCTCAGAACAGTTGGGATACGTTGAAACATGACAGCCTCTGGTTCCCCATAGTGGCTCTGCACATGGGTGTTCAGGGTGTGCTGCTAGTGTGGAGTTGCTGCTTGTGTTTGGGATGATACACACAGACGGCAGTATTTTTACATGTTGTGCCCACTTCATGTGAGCGTCTCTTAAGCTGCTTTCCTAAACTGGCTCTAATGCTTAAATCAAACCGGTAAAAGGGTAACCTGCTTTTTAAAGAGTGCGTCTCAACCAAGGCATGCATTTGTTGGGCCGTTTCAAAACGTTGTTTCCAGCAGTTCAATCTCAGTATTTGGGGTTTTGTGCACATAATGACTTTAGTTCCACAGTGGAGCCTTATTAATCTCCATTAAGCATTTTGGGCACCCTTTCAAAGAGCGTTCACCAAGAAGAACAGGCTGTTGCTGTGGCCATATGCAGTTCCTCGCCATGCACATAATATTGTTTATTTTTTAAAAAAAATTCTGGCTGGCTGTCTTTAAGACCTTGGGAATTATTTGGCTAATAGAAGAAAATTCTAGTAGAGCACATTGGAAAAAAAGAGAAAGCTTAAAACATACTCAAGCAGCTGACTCAGTATGACCGCTCTGCCAGAATCCTCTCCGCAGTACTTTCCATTATGCACGTGATCTCCGGAGTGGTTCCAAGTGTTCTCCCCCCCCCGCCCCGCCCCGCATGTGGGCCCTCTAGGCACTGTGCATCGTAGGGGCTAGACCTGGCCTGTAAGTACATCCCCCTGTTGAGTTCTGACCCTGAACAGGTGCACCATCTGGGTCACGTAGAGCCTTTTTACATGTCGTGTCTGTGTGTACAAGGCCCCACTCCCAGGGTCCCGCATTAGCAGTCCAGGCCACATCATTCAGAGAATGGCCTGCGAGACACCTGATAACATCACGAAAGCTAAACAGGTATCCCACTTCACTGGTGTCTGAACGGGAGATTGCCTGACAGCCCCATGCAGGGCCACTCAAAACTTCCCCAAGGAAGAAAGATATTTAAAAAGCATATCGAACGAATTGTAGAGATTAGCCTAAGAATTGTTGGCCTAGCCTTGCCATAGTGAGAGTGAGGCTCGTAATTGCCCGTGCAGTCTAATGAAGCGCTCTTATGCTTGCCAATAAAAATGTTTTGTAAACAGAGAAGCGATTGTAGCTGTTCCTGTTGTGCGTTAGCAACAGAGTCCTCCGATGAGACACGGAAACATCTGCCTCCCATATCCCGCGCAGGGTTGTGCAACCAGAATCTCGTCTGTTCTGATTGTTACAGGCCGAAATGGCTCTGCTGCTGATGGATGAGGAGGAGGAGGAAAGAAGACACTTCAATTATGACAAGATCGTGCAGCAACAGAACCTGAGCAAGAAGAAGAAGAAGCTGTTGATGAAAAAGAAGGTACTGCTGACAGACGAATTCCAGGTAAGGATTTGGGGCTTCTCTGTTCTGAAATGCCCGTTGTTTAAAAGAGGGTCGCTTTCAGTTAGTGGATCAATAACTGCACAGTCTCATAAACAAAAACACCTTCCTTTTGCCATTCTTTAGCTGTCCCCTTCCTTTTAAAAGATTGAATTTCTAATCGTGATGCAAAGCACATTTGTTTCATACCACAGATGGGGAAAGTTTAAACTTAATGTTCAATATCCAGTGCGTTTGACTTGCAGGTTAGAACTTTTCTTCTTCCCCCACCTACTGAGCCCACCCACCCCTGAAAATTTCCCAGGGGTCAGCTGGAACAGTGTGGGGGGCAAAGTGGGGATCTGCAGTCGAGGGGACGAAGGTGTCCTTCCGTTTTCAGAATGAAGCAGAAGGGTACAAGCCACCGGAGAGGTCACCTGCTGGTGCTTGGGTGACTTTCCCAAAAGTTGTTTAAGTAATGCACTTGTATGAATAGTACTTCCATCCTTCCGTGAAAAAGTGTACTCTCATTGGGACACAGACTTGGGTGGGAGGGAGTCGCTTGTAGTATGGGGTAAATGTCTTCACTTGCCATGGTGTTTTGACACACGGCAACATGATGTTCCTCTCGCTGCAAGGACAACTTTACCTGCACAAGAGCTTGAGAGTACGTCAGAAGTCACTGTAACCGTTGTCATTTATGGGTGGTGTTGACTGGTGAGATGCACATAAACAAATGTGAGGCTGGGTGAGCAGAGATGTTGCTTCGTCTCCTGGTCTTGTTCTGCTTGGTTTTACCCACACAGGGATACCCACAGAGGCACAAACCTGCCTTTGCTGCTCTCCTGCCTATGTGCCCATTCGTACCACTGCTTACTCTGGTTTATCTCCCTGTTTCATTCATTCCTTGGGGCAGAGATCCGTGGTGTGGCGCCCGCTCCTGTGTTTCCCGGCTTCTACTTCTCCAAAGCAAAGAGCCAGTCCTGGCTTTCCTCCATCTCAGTGGAGCAGGAGGTGTTTCAGAAGAACACCTCCAAGAGGCGTCCTTTTTGTGTGTGCGAGGGAGCGTCTATTTGGAAACGGCTGCCTGTATCACCACAAATGAACGTGGGCGCCCCAGCTTCACCGTGGCTTGTTCCCAGGCCTGCTCACAAGAGATGAGACAGAAACTTGTGCTGTGAATAACTGACTATACAAACACTTCCTAGCCTGTACTATACAGCAAACAATAATGAACAACAATATATCAAAATAGATTTTTAAAAGTATTTTTCAGTGCAAAATAAGGACTTCACAAAGTGAAATAGTGTCCAAAAGTGCAAAGAACATTTCCGGCTCAAACAGTTAGAGTGGCTTCCAGTCTCATTAGGAGTTGTTATCTATACAGCTCCTTTAAATCCACAGTTGATAACAATGTAACCAAAGTTAAACTAGTCCATCTGGACCTGGTCAGTAAATACTTGGATATAAACTTGGAGACAAATATAGATCTGGAGAAAAGCTGTAGATGGAAAGCCAGGCAGCTCCAATAGTCCTCCAGGTAGTTGGCTGGCCTGTGAGCCTGTTTCAGTCGATACCATTTTTCAAGGAATTTGCCACGCCATCAGTCATTCTTGCTGTGTACTTCCTGTGTCAGTTACGTTCAACCGGCTGCTTCCTTGAGTTCTCAGAATCGTTTGCCAGATCTCTTAATGTTACATGTTCGGCACGGGGGATATTGTGTGCCAATATTGCTGATGCTGTTGTTCAATGCGAGATATGTCTTCAAGGACTATTCTCTCAAAAGTCATAAACATTCGAGACAAAGCTGGATCTCTGCTGTAATCCAAAATGTTCTTTATTAGTGGTAGTGGTATTTCCAAAGAATATTTTTTAGACTTAATCTGAAGTGTTAATTTAAAGACATCAGTCTTGGTCTTGAAAGGATTATACATTGGAGTGTGTGTGCTGTTTCCTTTACTGAGGTTTTCTCCAAGTAGGTAAAAAATTGAAAAGTTACAACACACTTGGGGCCCTTGGGTATAATCTTCTATCTACCACTGGATTAGTGTCATCCTGTATTAATAAAATGCTTTATTTTAACGGAACTTAACCTGGCTGGATATTGCTACCTAAAGTTGAGGCAGTTATATTGTATATATGTTATTAATATTGAAATTGTCTAGTTTTTTTTCTCTAATTGCAAAAATGAAAAGTATCTTGTATCGTACTGTTCCTAGGTAGATGTTGCTGACGCCAGATTCCAAGCCATGTATACTTCCCATTTGTTTAATTTGGATCCTTCAGATCCAAACTTTAAGAAAACAAAAGCTGTGGAAAAGATTTTGGAAGAGAAAGCTCGCCGAAGAGAGCAGGGGCATGTAGAGGTGATGAAGATTCAAGAGAACAAGGCAGAGAAGGGCTCAGCTGCAAAGAAATCCACTGATCCGGCCTTATCAATGCTGGTGAAATCTGTGAAGAGTAAAACCGAACAGTTTCAAGCAAGGAAGAAACAGAAAGTTAAATAAGTGGGACCTCATTTTTACAGGCAGTGTGGACAAGGACAGCTGTAACATTTTAAAGAAATCCAAGCTAATATTGGTTTAGGGGTGAACACAATCTCATCTGGAACTCTTTTATTTTTCCATTTTTTTTTCCATTCCAGACCCACCCCCCAAAATTGCAAATGAATCTTGACTTAAGTTCACTCAAAAAACAATGTAGCGTTTGTTTAAAACAAACTCGCACATTTTATTTTTATAAATAAATTTATCAGGTTTTAAAAAAAAAATGGCCGAAGCATTGACCCTCAAGAATTGGAATGAGCTTTAGATAAATTAGTTTTTTTTTCTAATGGGCTACTTGAGAATCAAGAGTTTTGCAAACATAATATTAAAAGGGGTTAATAAAGAAGAACATGTGACTTGCACCATGTTGAAGAAAAATACCAGATTATTACAGTTTACTTATTTAGTTATATTTATTTTTTATAAAAAAAAAAATATCCTGCCCTTCTGCCAAAAGTGACATTTGGAATGTCCACCATGGCTTAAAAATAAAAGACTCCAGGAAAAACAGCTATTTTAAACATGTACAAAAATTAAAACAACCAAATAAAATTATCTTTTCCAGCTTATGTATATTAAGCTTCAGTATACCTTGTGGTCTTTTGGGGAGGGTTACCTTTTTTGATTTCTGTATACTTGTAGTTGAGTGTAGAATATGAAAAATTCGTCCTTTGGCATCAAAATTTTTAGCTGAATCTAGGCTAGACTCGTGCCTGAATTTGTGGGCACAAAGGTGTACACCGCAGGTCTAGTGTTTGGATTCTTGTTTGTTCATGAATACGTCGATTATTTATTCCCTTGTATAGTTCTAAAGGAATAGCAAAGGTCTCGTGATGCAGCTTGAAATTAGGTCGGTATGCAAGATGCGTCAGTGCCCTTCCAGCTTTAGGCCCTTGGCTTCTTGGAGGCTCCACTGGAGGTCACCACATATGTGGGCATGGAACCCCCTGGTAGGATTGTAGCGTCTGACAGGCCCTTGCCCTGCTAACAATGGCTCGGCTGCCAGCAAACAAGAAAGGTGATGCCGACGCTATGCCAATCTTTCAGGTACTTGGCTGCAGTCTCTCTTCCCAAGTCTCGGCAGAATTGATGTCTGCCATTGTGGTGCCCCTCCCCAACACACAGACCGCCCATCAATGGAGAGTATATTTGCAAATGGGCTACACAACTGTATTGTCGAAGGCTTTCACGGCCGGAGAATGATGGTTGTTGTGGGTTTTCCGGGCTGTATTGCCGTGGTCTTGGCATTGTAGTTCCTGACCTTTCGCCAGCAGCTGTGGCTGGCATCTTCAGAGGTGTAGCACCAACAGACAGAGATCTCTCAGTGTCACAGGTGAATGTCACAGGCTCTATTTTTCCATGCAGGTGACACTGAGAGATCTCTGTCTGTTGGTGCTACACCTCTGAAGATGCCAGCCACAGCTGCTGGCGAAACGTCAGGAACTACAATGCCAAGACCACGGCAATACAGCCCGGAAAACCCACAACAACCATCGGGCTACACAACTGCTCACCTAAAAGTGGCTGAAGTATTTTGTTCAACACTGGATTTTGTGCGCTGCATCAGTCCGATGCATAGTGATGCGTAGTGCACTGTTTCTGATGGTTGTGGCAGGCCACATTACTTGTTCTCGCACATTAATTTCTTTGCTTTGGAAACTGTTTGATAAAATTAAATTGACAGATAATGCCATTCCCTGAAGAATGCTAAATTGGTACACTTACAATAAAATCCTAAGCAGAGTTACTCCGGTCTAAGCCCATTGAACTCAGTGGGCTGAGACTGGAGGAACTCTCTCTAGGATGTCACTGCCTGTCTCTGAAGGATGTTCGGGTTTTCTTGAGCTGTGATTCAGGCAAGAGGTTCTCTCTACGCTTTACCCTTCTGAATTTTGCCTGAGTAACCGGCTTCTATATCATTCCTCCATAGCTACGCCGGCCAAAAGGCTCCCATGGGGAATGGGGAGAGGCCAAAATTGCCCTGCCCTCTTTCTTCCCACAGCAAAATTGGGGCAGCTTCCTGCCCCTCCTGTACTGCTGGGTCTCACCTACATGGCTGTTAAGGCTACTTGGGTCCCCCAAGCCTGAGACTGTTGCTTCCCAAGTCAGAAAGCGCTGCGGGGGAGGAAGCGATGGAGGGGAGGATCCACGCCCTTCAGTACCTTCCGCTGACAGATCCCAGATCAAACTAATGTCTGAGTGGCCTTGATGGCTCGAGGCGAGGAGGGCCATAGACTATAAATGCTGATGGCACAGGACACCCCAAACTGTTTTCTGCCAGAAATTCTCTTTATGTCAGGAGTTTTCAGACTTGAGTGGGGAACCTTCCCAAAAGTCAGGCCTGGTTTAAATACAAGGCAAAAAATTTCTCCATGCAACTCTGTGTGGGCTCACCATCTCGTTGAAACAATGCTGTGACGTGTACAAAGCAATGGCATGCGCTTTTAGCACACGGGGGGGGGGGGGGGCTGCTGCTCTGGCAGATATTGTGTTGGTGTGTTAACCGAGCAGGCGTAACTGTATTTTTCCATGCAGGAGAGCATCGTTTAAGGGAGATGCGGCCGAGCCAAAGCCTCCTGTTTAAATCCTGTACTGAGGCAGGGATCCCCTCCGCAATGCGCGTTTCATCCTCTGCTTTGCAGCTAGCAAAGGGACATAGAAGACGCAAGGCGGAAAGAGACTCCCGAGCAAACTTGAGAGGGATGGGGAGGAGATTAAAGCTGCTCCATCACCAGTGGCACAAAAACTTGGTATGAGGTGAAGGAGGCTCAATTGAGAGTGCAACATCTCGACATCCTGCCAACGACGACTGGCTTATATTTTGAGACCTCGTTCATTTAGGTCCGCAGTGCTTTCTCCTAGTTGTAAAGTGCCTGTGCTGTTTCCACCCACAGCTCTCTCTGCCACCTGACATTGTTTTGCTGGGGCCTTCCTCTCTTCTTGGCATTGCTGTCTTTGGTGTGAGTGTGGTGTGTGAAACAAATGGGGGCTGGATATAGGGTTTGATTTGGTTTCAAGTATGTTCTGGGATGGCATACTTAACAGCGCATAATGGAGTGCTTGAGGATTTTCTTTTTAAAGGCATTGGTTTATGGAGACTTGTGGGCATGGTTAATCATTTGTATCTAGAAATACGAGAATGTTGGAGCAACCACAGATATTTGGTTTGGACTAGGCCAATGTGCCGTGTAGTTGGTTGGAACACGTCCATGGCAGCACTTTAGGAAGAAACTTTAACTATGAGGAAATGCATAAAACACACTTGAACGCTGTGCCATTGTTTGGGGTAGTCCGTGCCCTCACCAGCATTTTATGCAATTCCATACTATCTAGTCCTCTTGCACTCATTCCGTGTTCATAATGTGTTGGGTGTTTGCTTCTAAACAGTCACTTTGAAGGAAATCAGAGGGAAAAAATGCCTTATATAACCTTCATACTTCTGCTTCCCATTACGTTTTGGGCCAGGCACTGCCTCTGGGTGCCAGACTCACACCCTCCAAGGAACAGAAAGAAGGAGAGAAGCCGTGAACGCTGCCTTGGCCTCCTTGGAGGAAGGGAGGTATAAAAATGTAATAGGTGGACAGTATCCTATAGCCAAGTTTCAAAAAAAATATATAACCAAGTAAACTCGCTAGGTTTAGAACAGGAATGTCCACTGGAAATAAGGCGTTTAGTCTCAAACATGTCCTGAATTTGTTAACTTGACATCTGTACGTTTGTTTTAACAGAAGTTTGAAGAGGAAAGACGCTCCAGGGCCTTCAGCTCTGATGTTGATAGAAGAAAGGCTGTTTGAAGCAGGACTTGTTTAATGTTTTTTTAGTACTCTTTTTTTTTATTCCGCCTTTCCTCCGTTTTATCTTCTCAACAATTCTGTGAGGCAAGTTAGACTGAAAGGGAGTGGCTGACTGGCCCCAGGCAGAGAGAGAATTTGAACCTGGATCTCTCAGGTCCTACTCTGGTACTCTAACCACTGCACAACACTACTTCAAGTTGTTATCTACGCTATCCCTGTAATGGGTCTGCTTATACCTTCTCAGTATAAGGGTGAATGTATTCGTTTTGATTCTCTCAGAATTTGGCAAAGTGTGAATACTTATTCTGTATTAGCAGCATATAGTTGTTGGCAAACACTGGTCTGGGTCATGCAGTAACACCACCGACCGAATACATTGATTTATTTAGTTACTTGCTTCAGTTGTCATCTACCTTTCTCAGTCAAAAAGAGTCCAGCTGCACCTTTAAGACTAACCAATTTTATTGTAGCATAATATGCTACAATAAAATTGGTTAGTCTTAAAGGTGCTGCAATACAGACCATTACAATACATGCAATATAGCTGGATTGTACCATTAAGTAATAATGCAACATAGTTGGATTATACCAATGGAGAAGAAAGAAATAAAAGCCATAATGATGCATTGTAAACAAGACCTAGGAAGGGGAAAGCAAAAGAGAAAACTGCGTAGGATGTGTCTCCCGTTAAAGCTTCCGAGTGGTTTATTCTCCTTTGGGATTCTGGGAATTTTCATTCTGTGAGTGGTGTGGTTGAGCAAAGGATCTCGAATGATCTCAGCTACCTTGGCAAATAGTAATTCCCAGGGCTCTCTGGAGGAAGCTATAGCCTGGTAGCCGTATAGCAGCTAACGCACACTTGTAGCATAAGTTATCTGTAGTATCAGCGCAGCATGAGACGCTGAAGAGAAATGAAAGCCCAGTTCATTTAGAAGGCAGTTGCTAAGTGATTGCACAGTTCCTGAAATTCATACTTGACTGAGCCCTCTCAGGTAAGCGTGGAAAAGGTGAGAGGATGCAATTCTCCAGCTGTCTGGCAGAAAATTTATTCCATGGTAGAACATTTCCCCCCTTCCCTCAAAGCCCTTGCAATGTTGCTCTCATAGCCCAGATACTCACCAACTGCAACCCACTGACATTTATATTATGTAGCATATATATGGGTCACCTTTCGTCCTTAATGTCTTCCAAGGCAGTTTATAACAAGCAAATCAAAACTTCACAATTAAAATCACGGTTGAAGTATATCGATTGTGGGGGCAGAAGGTGGCTGTGGGGTTGCATTTTGGTCGATACTTTTCCAGGATGTCAGCTCCGCTGCTCATTTCCCACTTTGTGGGCCGTGGACCTAGTCCTGTTCCAGAAACACGCGTCGGAGATGTCTTCTCTAGGGAGGCATTGCCTCTGCTTACCCGCCTGCCAGTAATAACGCAGCTCTGCTGCTGCTTGGCAGTGACGGCAGCGGGAAGGTGGTGGTGATCAGTCCCGTCACGGTGGCAGCTGGGGCAAGGCCAGGCATACACCTTTCCTCATAGACACGTGCTTCAAAGCAGAGCCCCAGAGGCTGATCTTACCTAGGATGCAACCCTCAAGGTTGATGGATGTTTTCATGCATTGCCTCTTCAGGGGTGGCATTAAGGGAGCTAAATTCCGGGGACTTGGTCACTCTAGAATAGGGTTACCAACCTCAAGGCGGGCCCTGGAATTCTCTCAGAATTACAGCTGATCACTGGACTACAGAAATTGGTTTGGGGCGGCAGGGAATGGCAGCTTTGGGAAGGCTGACTCTAGAGTGTACTGTAAGGGCCAAGAGAAACGCAAGTTCTAGAGTGACATTACATCCCCACTGAGTTCCTTCCCCATCACAGGACGATTCCTAAATGTCCAGGAATTTTCCAAGCCAGAGCTGGCAATCCTACTGTGGGGGCTCATGGAGCCAGGCAAGTAATTTGATTTTTCATGTGAAGTTTGGATTAGATCTGGGTGATGCACGGAAGGGGAGTACGGTTAGAGAGAACCATTGACTGCATCCCCATGTTGTTAGATATTGGACTACTATTAGGTCATAGCAATTATTTGCAACTGGATTATCTTGTCTTTGAAGAGCATTCAAGTGGGGAATGATCACTATAGCTCGACCATAGGATAATATCTAACGGTGCAGATGCGAACTTTGGGGACCTTGGTAGCTCTTGGCAGCCCCGTCTGCATGGTAAATAATATAGTTTTAAAAGGAAAGCATACAAACTTCCATCCAAAGTCATAAAGAAGTAAGATTCTTTCCAAAGTCAGGAAACAGACAAAAATAACGGCTACACAGCCCTGGTAATAAATACCTGTTAAAAGCTCAGTAAAAAACAACCTTGCAAATGTTAAATGATATCTGTGTGGTGTGTGTATTTTAAAGGTGATTTGGTATCCAGCCGTTTGCCTCCCAAATTGGCAGCCATAATGCTGGTTAGTGAATGTGTAACTCAGGCACTGGGAGATCTAATGTTACCCGCTAGAACCTGCGAGAGGTTTTGATTTATTTAATAACACAAAGAGAAAGATCAGACGATCAGAGATAAACAGGCACGCATGTTTTCTATTATTTCTGCCCTCCAGAATTAAATTTATTATTTCCAATCAACAGCAACAGTTGGTTTTTATTCCTTTTCATATTCTTCAGCCTCCAAAAATAACATTGCTAAGCCCCGCTGACACACAGTTTAAATAAGCGGTGCTATTGAAGAATTAAAAAGCAGACTAACCAAAAGTGTGGCAGTACCTGGCAACCTGCATATCATAGTTAGTCATAGTTTTACATCAAATTATTAAATATATGCTTCATACTCAGTTTCTAAATTACTTTCAAAACTCTTAAAATTTATTTGGTATCTGTAACTGAAATATTTTAGACTGAAGAGAAACCAGAGTGTAAACTCTTTGGGGCAAAGAATACCTTTTTGTATTCTGAAATTCCATGCGTTTTTGTCGTTGTCGTCATCATCAAGATAACCAGGGCTTTTTTTCAGCAGGAACGCAGTGGAATGGAGTTCCGGAACCTCTTGAAAATAGTCACATGGCTGGTGGCCCCGCCCCCTGATCTCCAGACAGAGGGGAGTTGAGATTGCCCTCCGTGCCGCTTGGCGGCACGGAGGGCAATCTGAACTCCCCTCTGTCTGGAGATCAGGGGGTGGGGCCACCAGCCATGTGACCATTTTCTCCGAGGGCAACCCACTGAGTTCCACCACCTCTTCTCAGAAAAAAAGCCCTGAAGATAACTAATTTAAAATCCATGTGCAGATGTTTCTTTGTGAAATCATCCAATTACATGAAAAAAAATCATTTAATGGCCGTATTTTTTAACATGTTGGTATCCTGTTAATACTTATAACAGTGTATAATAATTTACCCAGACGACTGGATTGGCTCAGTTTTAAAAAACAAAATCTTGTCTATACATCCTTTAATTTTTCCCAAGCTTTACCTCATATTGAGGTGACTGAAGGTGTTCAAAACATAAACTGTATGCCTAAAACCCAGGAGTTGAATCTTTGTAAAATACTGGGTATCAGTTATCATTTATCTCTGTGTTTATTTTGTACCAAAAGTGTAAATTATATATTTCAGTTTTTTTATAGGCAAAACAGGGCCTTGCTGAATTTGCATTATCAAATGGACAGTGGGGAAACCAAGTTATTCCCAAGATGAAAACTCATAATATGGGTATGTAAAAAATCAAAGAATGGTCGGCTCAACCTCTGACTCAACAGAGGACTCAATCAAAAATTCTTCCACTGTTGTGACTTCCATCCAAGACTGCCAAGAACCATCACAGACCTCTAGAAATGGACTCTCTCTGGAGCAAGGGTTGCCGTCCTCCAGGTAGGGCCTAGAGATCTAGGCTTCATAGACCAGTCCCCATGGAGAAAATGGCTGCTTTGGAAACTGGACATTATTCCCTGGTGTGGTCCATCTCCCCCCCTCAAGCTCCACCCCCAAATCTCCAGGAATTTCCCACTCCAGAATCTCAGGCCTCCTCACTCCACCCATACTAACCTTTTAATCCTAAATATTTGTCCTGGTATAACTGGCTGCAATCTAGTCATGCTCCACTAAAGCTTTTTTTTTTTTAAAGGTGGGGAGGCTCTGAAAACCTTCTTCAGGTTTTTCCTCAGTATTGAGAAAAAAATCCACCCTGAAGATTCGTAGGAGGATGCCAGCCAACAGCAGCCTTGTCCTTCTCTCAGTCCCCAACCAGCCTCTTGTATTAGGGTTGCCAGCCTCCAGGTAGTGGGTGGAGATCTCCCGGAATTTCAGTTCACCTGGAGAAAATGGCTACTTTGGGGGGGGGGGGTGGACTGTATGGAATTATGCCATGCCAAGGTCCTTTCCCTCCCCAAACCCCACTTTCTCCAGGTTTCTCCAGGTTTCACCCCCCAGATCTCCAGGAATTTCCCAACTTGGAGCTGGCAACCCTATCTTGTATTTAGTGTCTTTAGAGACAACAGTCAACCAGTTTGTCCTAGTCTCTATGAGCGGGGCCACAAGTGACGCCTGACACAGGTTGGACACTTGCCAGCTTCCCTCAAGTTTTGATGGGAAATGTAGGCAGCTTGGCGGAATGTTGGACAAGTGACAGTTGAAAAGTCCATTGGACAGCAGTCGGAGAGCCAAGCTGCGAGACCAGGATGCCTACATTTCCCATCAAAACTTGAGGGAAGCAGACAAGTGTCCAATCTGTGCCTTTTGTCACTTGTGGTTCTGCTCTAAGTTATAAGAAAAAAGAAGACAAAGTCCTGGAGCATTCACCCTCAGAAGGCATTCTAGGACATCCATTTCTCTTAGACTCTGTGATATACCACAAAGTTCACCTTCCAAAGCTGCCATTTCCTCCAGGGAACTGGGCCCTGCCCCCTAGTTCGCTCCCCCATCGGTGGCCCCGCTTTCATCAGGTGACTGACAGGAGCATTTTTATTCTGGAAAATCACTGCATGAAAAGCTCTACAGCGTGCCCCATTGGACTGCCAGGAGTTCAGCAATTAAGAGTTTTCATGCAAGCTCCCATTTTTGCCAATGTCACTGTGGTGAAATAAAGTCGAACTCCAGCCTCAAGACCGGTTTGGCCCACATACAATTAGGATTGCAAAAGCAAGGATAGAACATGATCATATTTTAGTTTAGAAACTTGTTGCCATGCTATGGTTCGTGCATTGGAAAGAATAGAGAGTGGGCGTTGAACAACTGGGAGTTATAAAAAATGCTATTTAGGCAGCTCCAGGGAAGCGAGCGGAAGCATTTAGGTCCTGCCAAGAAGGTGATTAGTTGAAGAAAGCATTTTGTGTTGGCGGAATCTGAGAGAGAGGGAGCCATTTCATGCTACAGGACGAGGAATGACTCCAAACAGAAGAGCCCTTCAAAGTTCTGCGAAGGATCAAGAGTAGCTTTTGATAACGAATGTTGAGCCCATGTCCTGACTTGGGTGGCCCAAGTTATCCTGATTCCATCAGATCTAAGCAGGATCAGCCTCATTAGTCCTTGGATGGTAGCAGGGCTTTTTTTCTGGGAAACGAGGTGGTGGAACTCAGTGGGTTGCCAGCATGGGGGGCAACTCCTGGCGGGAAGTGGTGCCCCTGGTACCACATGTGCACGCGCAAAGTGCGCACATGCTTCCAGGACCACGCAATGATGTCACTTTGGGTCAGCTGGAACAAGGGGGGGGAGTTTTTTAAAGTTTAAATCTCCCTCGGTGAAAATGGTCACGTGGCCAGTGGCCCCGCCCCCTGATCTCCAGACAGAGGAGGGAGTGAACAAACAAGTGGACAAGGGAGACCCGATAGATATTGTTTATCTTGACTTCCAGAAAGCTTTTGACAAAGTTCCTCATCAAAGGCTCCTAAGTAAGCTCAGTAGCTATGGGATAAGGGGCCAAGTCCTCTTGTGGATCGAGAACTGGCTAATTAATAGGAAACAGAGAGTGAGTATAAACGGGCACTTCTCACAGTGGAGGGTGGTGAGCAGTGGGGTGCCACAGGGGTCGGTATTGGGTCCAATGCTTTTTAACTTGTTTATTAATGATTTGGAATTGGGATTAAGCAGTGAAGTGGCTAAATTTGCAGATGACACGAAATTGTTCAGGGTGGTGAAAGCCAGAGAGGATTGTGAGGCACTCCAAAGGGATCTGTCGAGGCTAGAAGAGTGGGCATCCATGTGGCAAATGAGGTTCAATGTAGCCAAGTGCAAAGTAATGCACATTGGAACCAAAAATCCAAAATATAAATACAAGTTGATGGGGTCTGAACTGGCGGAGACTGACCAAGAGAGAGATCTTGGAGTCATGATAGATAACTCACTAAAAACGTCAGCACAGTGTGCGACTGCCATAAAAAAAGCTAATGCTATGCTAGGGGTTATTAGGAAAGGGATTGAAAACAAATCAGCCGGTATCATAATGCCTCTGTATAAATCGATGGTGAGGCCTCATTTGGAGTACTGTGTACAGTTCTGGTCGCCACACCTTAAAAAAGATATCATAGCACTGGAAAAAGTACAGAGAAGGGCAACTAAAATGATTAAAGGGTTGGAACACTTTCCCTATGAGGAAAGATTGAGGCGCTTGGGGCTCTTTAGCCTGGAGAAAAGACGACTGAGGGGAGACATGATAGAGGTTTACAAGATAATGCACGGGTTAGAGAAGGTAGAGAAAGATGTGTTTTTCTCCCTTTCTCACAATACAAGAACTCGTGGGCACTCTATGAAATTATTGAGCAGTCGGGTTAGAACAGATAGAAGAAAATACTACTTTACACAAAGGGTGATAAACACATGGAATTCGTTGCCACAGGAGGTGGTGGCAGCTACAAGCATTGCCAGCTTCAAGAGGGGACTGGACAAATATATGGAGCAGAGGTCCATCAGTGGCTATTAGCCACAGGAGATAGATGGTATTCTCTTTGTGGGGAGGTGGTGCTCTGTTGTCTTGGTGCTGGAAGGAAGGCAGTGGGAGGGCATCTGGTGTCCTGGCCTCACTGACAGTCCTTTAGATGGCACTGGATTTCTAGCCACTGTGTGTGACAGAATGTTGGACTGGATGGGCCACTGGCCTGATCCAACATGGCTTTGCTTACGTTCTTATGTTCTTAGTTTAGATTGCCCTCCACGCATGGAGGGCGATCGAAATCGAAACTCCCCTCTGTCTAGAGATCAGGGGGCGGGGCCACCGGCCATGTGACCATTTTCAAGAGGTGCCAGAACTCCGTCCCACTGCGTTCCAGCTGAAAAAAAAACCCTGGATGGGAGACTGCCAAGGAAGGCCAGGGTCACTAAGAGGCAGGCAATGGCAAGCCACCTCTGAACATCTCTTGCCTTGAAAACCCCAGCAAAGGTTGCCGTAAATAGGCTACAACTTGACTGCATTTTCTACCACCCGTAAAAGCCTATAATGGCTCCCTTCATTTCAATGGGTTTCTAATTTGCCCCGTTCCAGGCACGTCTTCATTCTAAACTGATATACATAAAATATTCAGTACATTTAACAAAACAACACACATGCTAAAACCTTGCTGCTTGTAAGAACATTAGCCTAGCAACCAGGTTATTGACAAACCAGCATTCTCAGCTGTCTTTCTGGCTGTTGGACCTGAAATCTTCTCTTGGTGTGTTTCCCGTGCCTGCTGAAGTCCTAGTTCACAGGAGTCAAGCCACATGATACTGAAAGATCCTCCATCAGTTCTTTGCTATATTTTTTAACTGAAGGAACACCCTGATTTGGACTGGCACCCTGGTAGGGGGAGGGTATTTGCTGATTAAAACTGCCCTTCTGAGACTGCCCAAGAAGACAGAACAAGACAGTGAACGAGAGAGTGCATTTATCCCTCTTCCAAGGGGCAGGGCTGAGAGGTGAAACCCTGTGTGGGTACAGATTAATTAACCCCATTTCCTGACACATTCTGAGACAAAATTCTGAGAGGATGTGTTCATAGATCTAGAAGTGCATGGGTATCCATGGTGAGGGGCCGGGGCGACTCTTAGCTCCCTGAATCCTAAATTTACTGATTTTTTGATGTACCCTTATAGACTTGTAACAAGTCAGCAGGAGATTTGGAGCAGTGGTACTTGTTCTGTGGGTTGTGGAGCGCCACATTCACAATTGCCATCAACCAAAAGAGCCACATTTACTTCCATCCCTGGCCTGCACTTCAGAGATACCACTGTTTTGCTCCCTCACCCCATTTCAAGGTAGCAACCACCTGCCAACCCTAGTCCTCACTGGACAAGGGTCTTGTCATTTCCTGAAACATAGTGTGCGTGTCACATTGAGGAATGGTGTACAGAAGAGCCACAGGTGGCTCCTGTGCCGCTGAGTGAGTATCACGGATCTAGAGTGATCCGAGGCACCTGGCCCTCCCCCAATTATTTCTGTGGCAAGCCTTTTTGGCCTAAGGTGGCCAACCTCTAGGTGGAGCTTGTAGATCTCCCAGAGTTACAACTGATCTCCAGATGCAGAGGAGTTAGCCGTGTTAGTCTGTGGTAGCAAAATCAAAAAGAGTCCAGTAGCACCTTTAAGACTAACCAATTTTATTGTAGCGTAAGTTTTCGAGAATCAAGTTCTCTTCGTCAGATGCATGATACAGAGACTGGTCAAATATAGAAGAGGAGGGGGAGAAGAGGGGGAGGAGAGAGAAGAGGCAATTAGGGGGGGAAAGGGGAGGGTGCAACCAAAACATTCCTTTGCCAGTAAATGTAAATATCTCCTTTTGGTGTGTGGATCAGTTGGCTTCAAAGGAGTTTGCCCTGTTAGTTTGTAGCAGCCAAACAGCTAGACCATCCAATTCCAATGCAGTATGGGCCCTCGATAACCACAGCTCTCCCTGCCAGATGCATCTGACAAAGAGATCTGTGGTCCCCGAAAGCCCACGCCAGGTGCCACTGAGCTCCCCCAGACCCCGCCTCTGTAAAGGAAATCTGTTACCTATGATAATGTGATAACCATTCATAGTCCCTATTCAGTCCCAGCTTGACAGATTCAAATTTGCATATGAATTCCAGTTCAGCAGCCTCCCGTTGGATTTTGTTTTTGAAAGGTTTCTGTTGAACCACAGCGACCTTTAAGTCTTTGGTGGAATGTCCTGGTAGATTGAAGTGTTCTCCCACTGGTTTCTGGACGTTTCCATTTCTTTTTTAAAAAATTTTTTTTATTGGATTAGAATATATAATCATTCAATACAAACATTCCCCCTCTATAAATATCTATTTCTAACCCCCTCCCTTTCCTCCCCCCTTTGTTTGACTTCCAACAGTTTTCCAACCCTTTGTCTATCTTATTACTTACTTACTTATTACCTATTATCTATTAAACATACACTTAAACTCTCTTCTAAGCTTATTATTTTTTTTATAACACAGAATTACCTTTAACCCCTCCTTTACTAAATCCAATATACTAAATAACACATTGCTAGCATATATTAATAATCTTTATATTATTAGTATAACATTTTATCCATTTTCTATTCCCTTACTTGATCTCTTTACTCTCCCCCGTATAAGTTAATCAATTTAACTTATATCCTATATATTCCTTTAAACATTTCTTAGTCTCAATCAATTTTAATTATATGAAATATCTGTTATACTAAAAACTTAACTTCATTAAAAATACCTAGCTAGCATGCTAATATATATTCATAATATATATTCCTAATAATACATCTGTTGTTTAATACTGTGAATAATAAAACAGAATTTTCATCTTAACCCTAGTGATAGCTTAGAATTTAATAGTTAAAACCCCCTTTCCCGGTAAAGCCACTTCTCTCTTCTTTTATAGAGTCTCAGTAATTCTCAAACTGCCACAGTTTCCCTTCCACATCCCATTTTTTCTCCAAGTATTGCTTCAGTTTCCCCCAATCCATATTAAACTGTCCTGGATCAAGGTCTCTAAGCTTCCTTGTAATTTTGTCCATCTCAGCCATGTACAGCAATTTGTAAATCCAATCTTCAATAGTTGGTACTTCTTGCAATTTCCACTTCTGCGCGTATAAAAGTCTAGCCGCTGTTGTCATATAGAATAACAATGTTCTATGTTGTGCTGGAATATCTTCCATTCCCAAGTTCAGTAGCAGCAATTCTGGGTTTCTATTAACTTGAAACTGTAGGATCTCATTAATCACTTCTATTATTCCTCCCCAGTATTGCTTAGCTACCTCGCAAGTCCACCACATATGATACAAAGATCCTTCATGCTTTTTACATTTCCAGCATTTATTTGACATATTAGTATTCCCTAGCGCAATTTTCTTTGGTGTCAAGTACCAACGATATATCATTTTATAAACATTCTCTTTAATATTTATACATGTCGTGATCTTCAAAGTCTTTTTCCACAGGTATTCCCACGCCTCCATTGTTATCTCTTTATGAAAATTTATCGCCCACTTCACCATTTGAACTTTAACTGTCTCATCTTCTGTATACCATTTTAAAAGTACCTTATAAATCTTGGAAATTTCTTTTTTACCCTCTTGAAAAATTACCTCTTCTAATTCTGAATTCTCCATTCTTAGACCTCCTTTCATACAATCCGAATTATAAAGATCTCTTATCTGTCTATATTGGAACCATCCATAACTTGAGGACAGCTCCTCTTCCATCTTTATTCTCAATTTAGAGAATTCCAATAATGTTATCTCCTTGTATGTTAAACACTGTTGTTCATTTCCAACAGTTCTTGGATCTATTACCTCGAACGGAACCACCCACAGGGGAATTCCGTCTTTCATGTAATTTTTATACTTCTTCCAGACAGTAAAAAGGCTTCTCCGAATATAATGGTGTAAGAACATAGAGTCAGCTTTTACTTTATCATACCACAGGTATGCATGCCATCCGAATATTTTTTTATATCCCTCCAGAGCCAATAGCTTGCAATCCTTCAGCGTCATCCACTCTTTTATCCAAGTCAGACAGATTGCTTCATAATAAAGTCTTAAGTTGGGCAGCTGCATTCCACCTCTCTCTTTAGCATCCTGTAATACTTTCATTTTCACCCGAGGCTTCTTGCCTGCCCACACAAAGTCCGATATTTTCCTTTGCCATTTTTCAAATTGTTTAGAGTCACGGATAATTGGAATTGTTTGTAACAGGAACATCACTCTCGGCAAAACATTCATCTTTACTGCTGCGATTCTTCCCAACCATGACAAGTTCAGCCTATTCCATTTAATCAAATCTTGTTCTATTTGGGTCCACAACTTCTCATAATTATTCTTAAATAGGTCTATATTCTTCGCAGTCAGTTCAATTCCCAAATATTTTACCTTATTCGTTACTTCACAATCTGTTATTTCCTCTAGTTCCTGCTGTTTCTGTTTAGTCATATTCTTACATAATATCTTTGACTTCTTTTTATTTACATAAAATCCAGCCAAATCTCCAAATTCCCTAATTTTCTACATTACTTTTGGCATATTCTCAATAGGATCATCCACAATTAACATTATATCGTCCGCAAATGCTCTGATCTTGTAGGAAAACTCTCTTATTTTTATTCCTCGGATTGCATCATCCTCTCGAATTTGAATCATCAATATTTCCAAAACTAAAATAAACAACAATGGAGACAGCGGGCAACCCTGTCTAGTACCTTTGCCTATTGTCAATTTCTTAGTCACATCTTCATTCACCACAATTGCTGCACTCTGGTCCCTATAGATTTCTTTCACTGCACGTATGAACTTTTCTCCCATTTGCAGCTTCTCCATCGTGGCAAACATAAAGTCCCAGTTCAAATTATCGAATGCTTTCTCAGCGTCCACAAAGAAGAAACCAACTTCTCTATCACAATGTTTGTCATAGTATTCAATAGCATTTATAACTGTCCTTAAGTTGTCCTTAATTTGTCTGTTTGGCAGAAAACCAGCTTGCTCCTCTGCAATAAATTCAGACATCCATCCCTTTATTCTCTCAGCCAAAATCTTCGCAAAGATTTTGTAGTCATTATTCAGCAACAAAATTGGTCTATAATTTTTAACACTGGTCAAGTTTTGTCCCTCTTTGGGAATCAGTGAAATATTAGCTTCACTCCAAGTAGCTGGAGTCCTTTGATCTCGCATGACTCCATTAATCACCTCTTTCAGAAAAGGCGCCAGCTCATTTGCCAGTACTTTATAAAATTTAGCTGTAAGTCCATCCGGGCCTGGCGCCTTTCCTAATTTTGTCGACCGTATTGCCTCTTTTATTTCTTCTTCCGTCACTTCTCTATTCAATTTATCTCTCCATCCTTCAGAAATTTCAGGAAGCTTCATCTTTCCCAAATAGCCCATTATTAAATCTTTATTAACTTCTTTTTTTTGGTACAACTTTGCATAAAATTTAAAAAAGGCTCTACTAATGGCTGTCTGTTCCAAATGTATTTTGTTCTCTTCGCAAATTTTGTTTATGGTTCTTTTCTCCTTTCTTTTTTTTAATTGCCATGCCAGATATTTCCCAGGTTTATTTGCACCCTCAAACGACTTTTGGTTCATTCTCTTAAGATTCCATTCCATTTCTTTATTATTCATTGCCGTCATTGGGTCTGAAAACTGCTTGAAGGTTATGCTTTTTCATAAGCTTTCCCATCTGATCAGTAATTTCAGACCCACCCGAAAAATACAACAGATGCTACGATCAGCAAAAGACAGTAGAGACCCCCTCACCTCTGCAGGAGTATACCGTATACCCTGCAGCTGTGGACAAGTTTACATCGGGACCACAAAGCGTAGCATCCAGACAAGAATAAAAGAACATGAAAGACACTGCAGACTTGGACAACCTGAAAAATCAGCAGTGGCTGAACATAGCCTAACTCAAACAGGGCACAGTATCTTATTCCAGGACACCAAAATACTGGACAACACTTCCAACTACTTTGTCAGACTGCACAGGGAAGCCATTGAAATTCACAAGCATAAGCAAAACTTCAACAGGAAAGAAGAAACCCTAAGAATGAACAGAGCATGGTTTCCAGTTCTGAAAAACACCAGGCTAACAAAACATTCTATCCCCGACAATAGCCCTGCAGAGAAGATTAGCACATCAAGCCCCAATCCATATGCAAAAGAACCTCCTCAGGATACAGTGAAGCCTCCCGCCATTAGCATTCCACACCCTGGGAAACTCTTACAGGATAACTCAGCTCAACCCCACCCCTCCTGAGTAGATACAAATGACCTACATCTTTTCCACACTGTGACACTGAGAGATCTCTGTCTTTTGGTGCTACACCTCTGAAGATGCCAGCCACAGCTGCTGGCGAAACGTCAGGAACTACAATGCCAAGACCACAGCAATACAGCCCGGAAAACCCACAACAACCATCGTTCTCCGGCCGTGAAAGCCTTCGACAAACTTAGTCTCTCTTCGCAACAATTCAATATTTGCCTCTTCTTGCAATATATCTTCGTTTACTCTCCAACCTCTTCTTTTTATTCTTTTCCCAAACCTCCACATGATTGGATTATGATCTGAGCCTACCATAGGCATAATTTCCACGTCCTTAGTCCAAAGCACTAGGTCTTTGGAGGCCCAGATCATATCAATTCGTGACAGAGTGGAGTGTCTTGCAGAATAAAATGTAAATTGTCTACTATTAGGATTCTGTCTCCTCCATACATCTTCCAAAGTTTCTTGTTCTTTTATTGCAAAAAAAGACTTTGGTAATAGTCCTCTTTTCTTTTGTGCAGTAGCAGATTTCTTGTCTTCATCCAAGTTAGTAACGCCATTGAAGTCTCCAGCTAAGATCATCTGGTCATAAGATAGTCCATCTAGTTGCTTACTCAAGTCATCAAAAAAACTTTCTTTTGCTCCATTGGGTGCATATATTCCAATCACCAACAGTTTCTTTAAATTCCATATAATTTCCACTGCTAGATATCTAGCTTCGACATCACACATCACTAATTTTGGCTGCAGTTCCTCTTTTATATACAACACCACCCCTTTTTTCTTCTTTTTGGAAGCAGCCACAAATTCACTTCCCAATTTTGCAAATTTTAAATATTTTACGTCCTGCTTTTTGATATGAGTTTCTTGCAAACAAACAATGTCACATTTTTGTTTTGATAGCCAATGGAAAATATTTTTTCTCTTACTAGGCGAATTAAGTCCGTTTACATTCCACGATAAAATTTTAGACTCCATATTCATGATTTTGCTGTTGGTAAGTCCTTTTCATTGTCCCTAATAAACTTTTCCATCTCCAATTCAGATCTGATGCGCTTTTTGACACCACCAAATTCAAAGGACACTCCCTCAGGCATTTCCCATCTGTATCTTATTTTCATATCCTTCAGAATCTGGACTAGGTTTTTGTATTTTTTCCGGTCTAGCAGCACCGATCTGGGCAATTCCTTCATAATAATAACAGTCTTGCCATCAACCTCCAATGGATCCTGAAATTGTTTACTCACAATCATTTCTCTTGTGTTTCTGGTCGTAAACCGCACAATTATATCTCTTGGTAATTTCCTCTGGGTCGCAAATCTTGAGTTTATTCTATAAACCACGTCTAGGATAGCCGTAACTTCCCCCTCCTCCTTCCCCAGGTACTCAGCCAGCACTTCTGTAATCTGTTCTTGGGTAGTCTTTCCTTCGGTTTCCGGCAAGCCACGAAACCTTAACTGCTTCTCCATATGTTTACTTTCCGCAACTGCCATTCTACCTCTCATCATCCTCATCTCAGTTCGTTGAATGTCTGCTAAAGTATCCACCGCATTTTCTACTACATTAACTCTTTGCTGCATGGCTTGCAAGTCATTTTGTATCTTTTCCATACCTTTCGTCACTTCCGCCAATTCTTTTCTAAGTGTCTCTTTAAACTCTTTCGCCATCTCTGGTATCATGTCTTTAAGCTCCTTAATTCCTTCTGAAACTTTTTTATCTAAACTTTCAATTGCCGCCTGCCACTCCTTTTTCGACATCGTGGGGCTAGCTTTGCCTCGCTCCCACGTATCCGCCCTTTTCCTCAGCTCCGTGGCATTTTACTTTCTATGCTTTTACTTTTAAAAGTCCCAAAATCACTTTATTTCTTAAAAAAAACCAATTACAGAGTCCAAAATGTCGGGCGTCTTTTCTCTATGGTTCCTCTATGATTATTCCCCCTTTATTTGTAATCCAAGATGGCCTACTTCCTGTTCCGCTGAAGCCGCGACCCTTCCCCTTTCCAAAATGGCGTTCTTCTACTTCCTGTAACGCAGAGACGGCCGCTTCTCTCCAGCTTCTCTATCGTTGTGACGTACTTCCTGTTCCTCAGCCACACACAGCAGTTCTCGCGATGTTGAAACTTTCTCACAGTCCACTATCTCTTTGTCACCGCAGGTATGTAAAACAATAATCAAATTTCTTTAATAACTTCGTTATACTTAGTCCTTCTTTAAAAAATTTTCTTGCCGGAATTTCCCCTCCTTATACTCAGTCTGTCACAGTTTTAAAATTAACTTTAGTACTTCGTTTGTTAAGTTAATCTGTCCCGTTTCAAGAGATAGTGATCTTTACCTTCTTAGTCGATTTCTCGGGTTGTAATCACTGTTCCAATCTTCCATTCATATCAGTTCCTTTTGCCCCTGTTTGAAGCTTGGGCATGTAGGTCTTATGCCAACTGAATTGGCTCCGGAGCTACTGCAGAGATCTTGGCAAAACCTGTCTTCGGGTGGGACCTCAAGGGACGGGAGAGAGTCCGTTGCGCAGGACCCCCCCTCGCCCGAGATCAACGCGCCCTGAGGTTCTTGAGCGTACTAAGCCTGCTCTCCGCCTGAGAGCAGTTGGCTGCGGGCGATTTCGGCCCCTCCAGCCCTCAAAACAGCAGCCCGGACAGCTCAGCTTTAAGAGCTGCGTTAGACCTCCATGGATCCCAAACCGGAAGTCTGGACGTTTCCATTTCTAATGTCAGATTTGTGTCCATTTATTCTTTTGCGTAGAGGTTGGCTGGTTTGTCCAATGTACAGAGCAGAAGGACATTGTTGGCACATGAGGGCATATATCAGATTGGAGGATAAGCAGCTGTAAGAGCCAGAGACAGTGTAGTTGATGCCAGTGGGTCCTGTAATTGTATTCCCTGGGTAGATATAGGGGCAGAGCTGGCATCTGGGTCTGTTGCAGGGCCTGGTACCTGTGCTGGTGACTCTGCTGGCCGATTCATGATTGTAAGTGAGAAGTCGTTTAAGGTTGGGGGGCTGTCTGTAGGCAAGGAAAGGTCTTCCACCCAGGGCTTCTGAGAGAGAGGTATCATTTTCCAGGATGGGTTGTAGCTCACTGATGATACGTTGGATGGGTTTGAGCTGGGAGCTATAGGTGACAACCAGTGGTGTTCTGTTGTTAGTTCCTTTAGGTTTGTCCTGGAGCAGACTGTTTCTGGGTACTAGTCTGGCCCTGTTGATTTGTTTCTTCACTTCATTTGGTGGGTACTGTAGTCTCAAAAATGCTTGTTGTAAATCTCTTAAGTGTGAGTCTCGGTCGAGAGCATTGGAGCAGATACGGTTGTAACGTAAGGCTTGGCTGTAGACAATAGACCGAGTGGTATGTTTAGGGTGGAAGCTGGAGGCATGTAGATATGAGTATCGGTTTGTTGGTTTCCGGTATAAGGTGGTATTTATTCGTCCATTATGTAGTTGTACAGTGGTGTCCAGGAAGTGTACCTGTTGTGTAGAATTGTCCAGGCTAGGGTTGATAGTAGGGTGAAAGTTATTGAAGTCCTGATGAAATCTCTCAAGAGCTTCCTTCCCATGGGTCCAAATGATGAAGATGTCATCCAGGAATCTTAAGTATAGTAGTGGTTCCAGTGGATGGGAGCTGAGGAAGCGTTGTTCCAAGTCCGCCATGAATATGTTAGCATATTGTGGTGCCATGCGTGTGCCCATGGCTGTGCCATTAATCTGTAGATATAAGTTGTCACCAAATTCGAAGTAATTGTGAGTGAGTACGAAGTGGCAAAGTTCAGTGGCGAGGTGTGCTGTGGTTTTGTCCGGGATAGTATTCCGTATGGCTTGCAGTCCATCTGCATGTGGGATATTGGTGTATAAAGCCTCCACATCCATGGTTGCTAGGATGGTGTCATCTGGTAGGTTGTCAATGGACTGTATTTTCCTGAGGAAGTCAGTGGTGTCCCGTAAATAGCTGGGTGTGCTGGTGGCATAGGGCCTGAGGATAGAGTCCCAGGGCGTCCTGGGTTGCCCGGTTTATGGATTTTGGGTAGTAGGTAGCATTTTCCTGGTCGTGGTTCCTGGGGTGTGTCTGTATGGATGCATTCTTGTATGTCCACGGGAAGAGTCTTCAATATTTTATTGAGTTCTGTTTTGTATTGCTCCGTAGGATCAGCAGGTAGTATTTTATAGAATGTTGTGTTGGAGAGTTGTCTTTCTGCTTCCTGTATGCAGTTATGTTTGTCCATGATGACCACTGCTCCGCCTTTGTCGGCTTCCACATTGGACAAATGGACACAAATCTGACATTAGAAATGGCAACGTCCAGAAACCAGTGGGAGAACACTTCAATCTACCAGTACATTCCATCAAAGACTTAAAGGTCGCTGTAGTTCAACAGAAACCTTTCAAAAACAGAATCCAACGGGAGGCTGCTGAACTGGAATTCATATGCAAATTTGACTGTGTCAAGCTGGGACTGAATAGGGACTATGAATGGTTATCACATTACCACAGGTAACAGATTTCCTTTACAGAGGCGGGGTCTGGGGGAGCTCAGTGGCACCTGGCGTGGGCTTTCGGGGACCACAGATCTCTTTGTCAGATGCATCTGGCAAGGAGAGCTGTGGTTATCGAAGGCTCATACTGCATTGGAATTGGATGGTCTAGCTGTTTGGCTGCTACAAACTAACAGGGCAAACTCCTTTGAAGCCAACTGATCCACACACCAAAAGGAGATGTTTACATATACTAGCAAAGGAATGTTTTGGTTGCACCCTCCCCCCCTCCCTAATTGCCTCTTCTCTCTCTTCCCCTTCTCTCCCTCCTCTTCTGTATTTGACCAGTCTCTGTATCATGCATCTGACGAAGAGAACTTGATTCTCGAAAGCTTATGCTACAATAAAATTGGTTAGTCTTAAAGGTGCTACTGAACTGTTCTCCAGCTAACAGAGATCAGTTCCCCTGGAGAAAAGGGCTGTTTCAGAGGGTGGACTCCATTGCGTTATACCCCCATTGAAGTCTCCCCCTTCCTCAAACCTACCCTCCCCATGCTCCACCCCCCCAATCTCCAGGAATTTCCTGATCCAGAGTTGGCAACCCTATTTCTCTGCTGCGGCTACTCCAAAAGGTGCCATCTTCCAGGTGAGGCTGGAGTTTTTCTGGAATTACAACTAATCTCCAGACCACAAAGATCAGTTCCCCTGGAGAAAATGGCAGCTTTGGTTGGAGGGCTCTAGGGCATTACGTCCCTACTGATAATCCATTGTTGGGGGACTTACGTACAGTAGTCCCTTTTTTCGAGTATGATAAAATATAGAAACCGGTCCTGGATTTTCTAAGTGCTAAAGATGTAGTTCCCTTAATACAACCTAGTTTAGGAGTTTATTTATTGTGATTCTTGGATCTGTAACAGATTGTTTAGTGCTGTTTTGATTACTGCTTTTTATGATTTAATTTGATTTGTCCTGTGTATATTTCTTGCTTAATAAAATTATTTTTTAAATTATTATTTTTTTAAAAAAATCCCCACTGAGCCCCCTCCTCTCCCCAAACACCACTAGGGATCCCATTCCCCCAGTGGCGGATCCCTCACTCCCACCTCCCCCCCGCACTGCTTACCTGGCTGGTGGCGGGGGAGGTAGGGAACAGGCCTCCCTGATGTCATCGCGCCACCCTGAGAGTGCTCCTGTGCTTCACAGCCAACTCGGGCCCATTTAGAGCCCAAATTGGCATGCTGTGAAGCAAGCACAAGCTCCTCCATCTTGCGTGATGACATCACTTCCTGGAAGTGATCTCAACACACTGGTGTGGGGCCTTGCACACGTGCAAAAAGAACATGCCAGCAACAAGAAAAAGGTACATGGCAGCCCCTCCCCCCGGCCGCTGGAAGGATAAGGGGACCTGTCAACCCTAGGCACCACCCCGAATCTCCAAGGATTTCCCAATAAAGAGCTGGCAGCCCTACAAGTTTGCCGCTCAGAATGGTGCTTTGCCTTGGCTACTTGTCAGTATGTGACTTATGAGCTGACAGAAACACTACATTACGTCCCTCACAATGTCTGTCTAAACACCGTGTGGGTGCTTGAAACAATATTTGGACAACGCAATATACATCTCACATTCCTTTTGAAGAAGCACAGAAGTGTGGTGCGTGTCACAAACAGTTTAAGCATGTGGTAGCGGAAACCGCTTCAGGGACATGGCACGTAGCACACTTCCTTTAGACCCCAACTTGTAGATGTTTCCATCTCAGTTACAAGAGCTGCTGCAATATACTTCAGAACTGTACTAGTGTTCCCACTGGGCCTTCGCTCCTACTCTGACCTTAGCATTAAAAATCCCCGTTAACCTTAAGTTTCTTAGCCGCTTCACTGCAACACCCGCCTTGGAAAAATCTGACTCGCCTCCCCTCCCGCCTTGTTCTGCTGCTCAGAAGGTCCGTTTTGCTACCATGTGGAGAAATAAGCCATTAGCAGGGGGGTTGTGGCTCCTCCGTCGTTGGGGAAACCACACAAATCAGCCATCACCAGACGGCCACCTGTAAACGGTCCTGTGTGTGTTTCCCCCCCTCCCCATCTCTATGTGGCAAACTGTTTTTGTGCAGCAGAAAGAGTGATGTTCTTCTTGGAACTAGGAACTTATATTTAACCAAAAAAAATCAGTGTAAGAAAAATGATGGTTGTTGTGGGTTTTCCGGGCTGTATTGCCGTGGTCTTGGCATTGTAGTTCCTGACGTTTCGCCAGCAGCTGTGGCTGGCATCTTCAGAGGTGTAGCACCAAAAGACAGAGATCTCTCAGTGTCAGTGTCTCAGTGTCAGATCTCTGTCTTTTGGTGCTACACCTCTGAAGATGCCAGCCACAGCTGCTGGCGAAACGTCAGGAACTACAATGCCAAGACCACGGCAATACAGCCCGGAAAACCCACAACAACCATCGTTCTCCGGCCGTGAAAGCCTTCGACAATACATCGTAAGAAAAATGCTTCGTCTGTGCAGCAAGGTATCATGTATGAAGAACCTACCATCTGGAGGCAGCTGTCCCAAGGAAGTCGCCTTCATATAAACGCCATATAGCGGCTAGGTACCAACCCATGTCTTTTTGATGTCAGCGGGAAAACACAAAAGAAATTCATCATGCACGGGTGAAGTCAGGTATATGTTCTTTCTTTTGACACAAATCCCTTTTTATGTCTTGTTATTCAAATCCTCTGGTAAGGGAGCAGAGATATTAAATCGCTGCTTGACTGCAGTTGTCAATTGGCTAAAAGCGAACAAATTTAAACGGAACCCTGACGGAAGTGATGCTGGTCGATAAAGCAGAGATCTTGAAGGGCGTTCTGTTTCTCACCTTGATGGGATTCAGGTGACCCAGGCAGACTACCGTAAGGCACTCTACCTGGGTAGAGTTGACTAGGAGACACCAGATGGTGCAGAATGCTGCTAGTCGCTTACTCTCAGGAACTACATGGAGCATGCATATCACTCCCATTCTGCAGTCGTTCTACTGGCCGCCCATCAGTTACCAGGCTCAATTCAAGGTCATGACTATCAAAGCCCCTCATGGCCTCTGCCCAATAGATCTATGGGAGCACCTCTCCCTCTGTTCCGCTATGGCAGCTTTGCTCATCTGGACAAGCCTTCTGCAGTTGAGCGAAACCAACAGCTGCCTGCAAACCTGCTTCCTCTGGTGGCCCCCACCTTATGGAACGGCTTTCCTGAGAAAGTCAGGAACGGTTCCACTTTCCTGGCTTTCCGCAAACTATGCAAAACCGAATTATTCAGGAGGGCTGATTATAAGGCTGTGCTGCAAATATGGTTTAGAGGGATGCTTTGGTAGGGACATGGACTATATGATACCCTGGTGCTGATGCAGGTGAGCACCACTAGGTCGTTTCCACATTGCCTAACATGCCATGTAAGTTAGTTACGCATCGTTTCAGAAGACTTCATGTCTATGCTCAACTTTATGCTTGTTTTCAAATTTCCGGCTACCATATTCTACTGTATCCGTTCAATGAATATACATTATTCATTACAGTACTTGATCGGTGAATTTCCTAGCTTTCACTAGTCTCCTACAGGAATTACTGATCAGATGGGAAAGCTTATGGAAAAGCATAACCTTCAAGCAGTATTCAGACCCACCCGAAAAATACAACAGATGCTACGATCAGCAAAAGACAGTAGAGACCCCCTCACCTCTGCAGGAGTATACCGTATGCCCTGCAGCTGTGGACAAGTTTACATCGGGACCACAAAGCGTAGCATCCAGACAAGAATAAAAGAACATGAAAGACACTGCAGACTTGGACAACCTGAAAAATCAGCAGTGGCTGAACATAGCCTAACGCAAACAGGGCACAGTATCTTATTCCAGGACACCAAAATACTGGACAACACTTCCAACTACTTTGTCAGACTGCACAGGGAAGCCACTGAAATTCACAAGCATAAGCAAAACTTGAAATTTGCATTAAGCTCTAGTATCAAAGAAAATTTCTACAAGATGATGTATCGTTGGTATATGGCACCTGAAAAACTGGCTAGAATGTATGAGGATGCTTCAACTGTATATTGGAAATGTGCTAAACAAGAAGGGACATTTTATCACATGTGGTGGACATGTAAGAAAGCAAAGAGTTTCTGGTTGCAGATACAATCATGGATTCAGAAGATTTTGAAGATTAAAATGCAGTTGAAACCAGAGACTTTTTTGTCAGGAATAATACTTTGGAACTTTGTTTTTATATTTGATTATGGTGGCAAGAGTACTTTATGCACAAAAGTAGAAAACTCCAATATGGCCTACAGTGGAGGAATAGTGGATAAAAGTGTTGGCTGTGTCAATGGCAAAACTTACTTCACTGGTTTGGGAAAAGACATTAGTTACATTTTTGACTGAATGGAAACCGTTTATAGACTTTTTACATGAAATGGATAATAAAGACTTGATGACATCTAGATTTATGGATTAAGAATCATGAACCAAGAGGGTTCATGAGGGTTTTTATGTTTAACTTAAAATAAGTGAGACTTTGAAAATGATCTATATTTGCAGTGGAGAAAATCAGAACTCAATCTGTAGTTTAGTTTTAGAGTTTTTTTCTTTTCTCACTTGTTTATGATTGTTAGTGAATTTTTTTTAGCATGTTTGTTGTCTATAGCTTTTATGTTATTGTTTATAGTCTAAATAAAGAAAAATTCAAACCCAAGGAGGTCAGCCTGGAGAGGCGGGCGGAGAGAGCTGGGGGTCAACCCCAGATGCAGAAATGGGCACTTTTATCCATGCCTGACACCCCCAATGGGACCTCAGTGTGTATGAATGCTTTGGGCCTCGGGAGTTGTAAGGCAGGCAGGCAGGCAGGCAGGGGGGCAGGGGGGCAGGGGGGCTGCTGCTCTCCCCCTCCCACTTTGTACAGCTGCCATGATGCCAACTGTATCCACAAGGCCAAGGGAGACTGAAAGGCATCACTTTTTATTCATTTATGTCGGTCTGTCATCTATACTCCGCCTTTCTTACTGAGGCTCAAGGCCTCAGACAGTGTGAGATTAGCACGGTCGGCCCCCTCTTCTGATCGGCTCACTGGCGCGGGGGGGGGGTCCTTTGTGTGCTTTAAAGGCATGCCCCCCCCCCGTAAATGGATTTTCAAAGACCCATTCAGAGCCATTTTCTCACTCAAGGGGACGAAGCCTTAGTTCTTGCCTAGCAGGGCTTCGTGTTCACAGCTGGTGAAATGTATTTACTTCTATTGATTTATCCTCAGCCTTTTCTTCCCCGTCGGGCCCCCGCAGCGGCTGGCCTCACTCGCCTCCCTTCTTCCCGTTTATCCTCCCAACAACAACCCTGCGAAGTGGGCCAGCCCGCGGGGGTGTGGCCGGCCAAAGGCCGAGGCGGGATCTGAACCTGCCTCTGCTGGGCGCTTTCTAGGCACAGAAGGAGACCCGAGAGGAGGAGAGCGCAGGCGCGGCCTTTGGGGCCCTGAGGGACAGGCGGCGAGGCGGAAGCGGCCCCGGCCAGGCCCTTCCCGTCCTCGCTTCCACTCAGGCGCCCCGCACATGGCGGCGGCGTCACCCCGCGGCGGCCGGAAGTGCGGGGGCCGCGCGGGGTCGAGTCTCGGCGGCCTCCTCGCAGGAGGGCGGGGCGAGTTTCGGCGTGACGTCAGCCGCGAGGCGCGCCCTCCGTGACGTCGCGAGAAGGCGACTCCCTCCCTTGCGTCGCCCCGGCAACGCGCGGCCGAGGCTCCGGGAGAGGGCGGGGCCGAGGCGCCCCTGGCCGGGGGGGGGGGGCGAGGATGCGGCCCGGCAGGTGAAGGCGCGGCGGGGCCTGGGCGAGCCGAGAGCCGCCCCGCCCACCCAGCCCACCCGAGCCGGCCCAGGCGCTTGGCTGCGGGGGAAGAGGAAGGCGCGGAACTCCAGGTCGGTGAGCCCCGCCCTTCGGTCCCGCCCGTGGGGATGCCAGCTCCAGGTCGGGAAGTGCCCGGGAGTGAGAGGGCGGGGCGGGGCGGGGCGAGCTCTGCAGAGGAGAAGGCCAGAGAGGACCCGCCGAAGCAGCCATTTTCTCCCGGGGGTGGGGGGCTGGTCTCTGTGGCCTGGAGAGGGGTTGTCATTCCGGGAGGTCTCCAGGCCCCACCTGGATGTTGGCAACGTGGGGGGCGGTGGATGGGCTCCTCCGGAAGGGCGGGGCGGGCGGGCCTGGCGGGTTCTCTCCCCCCCCCCCCGCCCCCCAGGATCGGGCTTCGGCCCTTCCTGCTCTCGCGCGGGGGTCGATCCGACTGATGCGCGGCCGCCTCGCCCCCTCCCCTCTGCCGCTCTGAACCCGGGCTGGGGTCCCCGCGTGGCCGGTGGGCAGGCAAGGGCAGGGCGAGGCGGCGCGCTGTCGTCTCGCTGCTGCAGCGCTTCCTTCGCCCGGGTTGTCTTGTCCACACGGGGAAGCCCCGCTGCAAATGATCGCCGGAGGGCTGGACTGATGCAGTCCCGAGCGGCGGGTGGATGCGGCCCAGGTCGTGTGGGAGGCCGCCCCTTGGCTGCCCTTCGCTTTGGCCTGCCCATGCTGCTAACTCTGACATCTGTGGGGTTCTTACCTCCAGCACATGTACATCCTCACAGTTGAGCTTGCAATGGGTCCAAATATCCCACTCCTGCCATGAGCTCCGCAGGTGGCCTTGGGTCAGCCCCTCCTCTCAGCCCCAGCTCCCCAGCTGTATTGTGGGGATAATAATAACACTGACCTTGTTCACTGCTCTGGGTGGGGCACTAGTCTGTCTAGGTTATTATTATATTATATTATTATTATATTAGTTTATGAAAGGATATCATCATGCTGACTGACCACTTAGACTGTTATTCCAGGTTGACAGTTCTTGCAAATAATCTCTAAAGCTCTGCTAGCAGGAGGAATAGGAGAGACGGAGTGCTCTGTCCACCAAATGCATTCTTCTCATATGAATTGTCAGAGATTAGTGATCTTAGGCTATACAGGTTTTTTAAAATAAATGCTCTCTGCTGGGTCTTTGTGTTCTTTTTCTTTTCACCTACAGAATAGTTTATTCATCATGATAGAAAAGTCAGTTATATGTTTACGCTGTCATGCTAGACAAACTATTGTTATCTGTAGCTTCCTGTTACTATTTTTTTTTTAAAAAAACCTTGATTGCATCCACGCATGGTTGGCTATTGTACTATTATTGGATTATAGTAATAATTTGCTAAACAGAGAACTGCTTCTGCATAATGGTTAAGTGATTGAGGTGCAAATCAACACTCTGCTGGTTCGACTCCCAGTACTGCCACGAGCTCTTCAGGTGGCCTTGGCCAAGCCACTCTTCTCAGCCCTGCTCCTCAGTTGTATTGTGGGGGAAATGATAACACTGTGTTTGTTTGCTTCTCTGAGTGGGCAATAATCTGTCCAGAAGGGCAGTAACATAATCACGTTGTTATTATTTGCAATCAGATTATCCTATGTGGAAAAGCCAGACCAGTTACAAACAATTGCTATGGTGTTACTCAAGCACAATATCCAGTGATGTGTGGATGTGCCCCCTATGCACCTAGAAGACTGAGCATGGTTATGAGAGCCAGTTTGGTGTAGTGATTAAGAGCAATGGGACTCTAATCTGGAGAACCAGGTTCAATTCATCCACTCTTCCACTTGAAGACAGCTGGGTGACCTTGGGTCAGTCACAGCTCTCTCAGAGCTCTCTCAGCCCTACCCACCTCACAGGGTGATTGTCATGGGGATAATAATAATAATCTTTGTAAACCGATCTGAGTGGGAGTTAAGTTGTCCTGACAGGCAGTATATAAATTGAATGTTATTATTCATGTTATTGTTACGCATTCATAAAATTATTTTAACTTAACAACTCCACCAGGCAAATGTTTTATATCTGCTTATGATTTTTCTTTCAGGGAGAGTGCTCCGCTGTGCTTTCCTGTGGACGGAAGCATGCTGTCTTCTACTGAAGATGGTAGCCTCAAAGTATGATCATGGAAAAAGGGATAAGCTCAGTAGAAGTTTTACCCTCCAGATCCTCTCCTGCAGCCTCAGTAAGGGTGGCGGTGAAAGAACATGAAACGAAGCAAACTCAGAAAGTGAGACGGGTGGGATTTGTACTTGTACATGCAGGTAAGACGTAATGAGGAAGATATGGCGTGTGCTTCATTGGGTACGATACCTTGGGGATACGGGGAGGTATTGGTAGTTTGTTGATCTGGAAAAATTTTGTGCTGCTTCTCCAGAGATCTGCTCAAGGTGCCATACAACTAAAACAGCCAAACAAAACCAGTTAAACACAACTATTAAGAAACAAATCAAAGCCAGGGTGTAAAACCAACATTAAACACACATTAGGCAACCTAAAATGATACTAATAAAACATTCCTCAGGCCAGAAGCAGATTATAAAACAACTGAGAGATAAGGCCCTTTAGTGGCTGATTCCGCACACGTTGGATAATGCACTTTCAATGCACTTTATCAATCGCTTGAGGTGGATTTTTTCTTCCGCACACAAAAAAAATCCATTCCAAATTAAAAGTCTGGGGGAAAAGGAATGTTTGGGTCTAGCGCCTTAAGGAAAATAAGGCTAATATCTCTCCATCTTGGGAAGTATTCACGACACTGCAAGTTCACAATGGGTGATGCACTTTGATTACATGCTCCTGCTGTTCCCAGTCATGTCTACTCTTTATACTGAGTCCTTATATTTAGATTAAGAAGCACGAGTCAGACTTTAAAAAAAAAATCAAGATACCTGGTTTTAAAGTACCTGCCCTTCTGCTTTGAATAGTGATCTTGTGACTTCATCGATGCGTGATCAGATTCATTTTTATTTTTATTTGGCAATAATATTAGCCCTGTTCAATGACCACTGAATACATAGTTCACGTGTGCATTTGTAGGAATTGTGTCTGCTGTCTCTGCTCTTGTCCTCCACGTCGGGAGGGGCGGGCGTGTCTCAGCGGCTGATTATGTGCTTGGCATGCAGAAGGTCCCAGGTTGAATCCCCGGTGTCTGGTAGTGAGCGTTGTGAAAGGCCTCTGCCTGCCACTTCGGAGAGAGGCTGCCCGTCTGAGTGCTCAGTGTTGACCCTGCCAGACCAACGTTCTGATTAAGTATAAGGCAGCTTCTTGTGTTCACGTCTTTAACTGATTTTACATACAGAGCCTATACGCGCATAAGCAGTATTCACGAAGGCTCTACAAAAGATCGCATGATGAAGGTCAGGGATAACAGGGGTGATACCCACCCGTCCCACCTTTGGTGTTCATACACACAGGGCTTATTAAGCAACTAGGATAGATTGGGGCATGAGTTGAGCACAGCACAAATTTGATGTCAAAATGAACAAATTTTGCAATTTATTTGCACATTCAATAACATTCTTCAATTGAAGCCTCTTGACAGCTTGAATCTTACAGGCAGGGCAGGGTACCTTTTATATCTTTCTTAACGTTCAGATTTGGGGACGTTTCTTAATTAACTCTCAATTATCTCTTTTGCCAAAAAATCTAAGGAAGAGGCATACCATTTGTTTTAACCCATTATTTATTTATTTTTAAATTTGCTTTATAACATTTATGTCCCACCTTTCTGTCCTCACAAGGGCCGCCAATATGGCCAGCAAATTAAAATACACATAATAAAATCACATTTTAAAGCGATTAAGATTAACCCAAAAGAACAACTATGCATCATTAAAACAATTAAAACCAGAATTAAAAATACTTTCAAAGACATAAAAACAACAATTAAAACGTTGGGCAGGAAAGAGGAATCAATGAAGGAATGCCAAACATTATTCTTCTCTGCGATTAAACCTTAAACTTTGGCAATCCAAAGCATTTAAAATGTTCTTTTGCAGCACGATGTGCACAGGTGCAAGTACTAAAATATCTTCTGGTGATGTTTTTGTTACAAAGCTGATAGGAAACAAAGGAAAAAGACTTAAAATAGGGATGTAACGCATTAAACGTTTAAGCAATTAAAAGATGAAGATTCATGTACTGTATATATATATATATTGCTATTTAAATTTTTTTCAAAGCCTGTCCTTACCGTTTATTATTTGTGCACACGAGTGACTTTAGAGAATGTTGATGTGTTAACTTTTCTGATAAAAAGTCAGTAGCAGAGCTGTTAATTCATAACAATATATGTGTTGCCTAGATACGTTGTGGGCTCATGATAAAATCTTTTGATAGTTTAAACGGTTGCTTTATGAAACAAACTTCCCATCCCTGACTTGGAGACAGGGGGAGAGGCCTTTTGGATTTTCCATAGTTGGCCATTACAGAAGGTACAGCTACATTCTGTTACGGACAACTAAACAAAACATTGCTCAGAGCCAAACTCTCTAGTGGGCTTCCGAAGGCCCGGGAGGCAAATTGCACCTGCGGTACTTTCCCATTTGCAGAGGAGGAGGAGAGTGCGCTCAAGTCATAACTGACTTACGGTGTCCCCTGGTAGGGTTTTCGTGGCAAGGGACTAACAGAGATGGTTTGCCATTGCCTGTCTCTGCCCATTTGCAGATGTGGAAAAGAAAAGAATTACAGAACCAGCTGCTCAGGCAAGCCCTGTGCATGCAGACCTCTGGACTGCAGCCCAGAACTTCAGAAAATGGTAATGGGAGTATAATGAGTTGAGCTTAGATTAAATTGGATAAGGCCTGTAGCATCAGTAGTGCGATCAACTGGGAACTGATGTGGGCATCAGCAGGGCTTGGTGCACGCATGAAATAGCCCTGCAGTCCCATCCTGCACATACAATTTCAGGAGATGAAAGGGAAAAAAATTAATTGCATGAATAGATTATATTGCAGTCTGGCTGGACCTCTGGGCCCTGCAAAGTGTACTCGTTCTTCCCCCCTGCATGGGTCCTGGTTACATCAAGATGCGCCGTTTTATAGAAAGCAAAAGGTTTTAGCGGATGGCAATGCAGCGCCAAAATATATGGAAGAAAATCCTCACTATCTCTGAGTAGATTGTGTGGGTTGACATTGGCCTGACCCTACACTCTCTGCTTTGTACAACAAACATACATCTCCTGGCCGGGGAGGGGGAGGGGAACAAAATAATGTAATTTTAATCAACTCAGACATCAACAATGGGGGTGAAATTGCAATTTAAAAATTGTTAAATAGTTATGCAGAGGTATGTTGATAGTTCGATAGATGTTTGTCAACATTGAACAATTTTATGCTATAGAGATGTGCATGCAAATAATGTGCGTGGGTGTTGATTGGGAGGCAAAGAACCCTAAGATTAGCCTAGTAGCCACATGGCCACCTTATTCACATGGGTATTTCTGCCACATGAGATTAGATTGTGCAGCGGCTCCCACATTGCTGCCTGTGCATACAAAGTAGGTTCAGTACCAGTCATATAACTTAGTAGACTTCTTGCACAAAGCAGCTGAGCTTTAGCACATTTCAGGAAAAAATATGGAATCCGAAACGAGGGTTGCCAGGTCCCCCCAACCCCTGGGCACACTCCCGGCCTACGTGATGACATCACTTCTGGGAAGTGACATCATCGCGCAGGCCATATGCTGTCCTGGAAGTGCTCCCACACTCTGTAAGGGGGCCAATTCGGGCCTGATTTGGCCTGGATAGGGCTGCTGCAGAGCACCGGAGTGCTGTTGCAGTCTGGAGCAGCCGAATTCATGGCACTGTGGAACGTGGGAGCTCTGCTGCAGTCTGCAACGGCCCTGATTCGGGTCTGATCTGGGCCATTTTGGCCCCAATTTGGGCCATTTTGGCCCAGATTTGGCTGCTGTGGAGCACGAGAGCGCTGCTGTGCTCTGCAGAGGCCCGATTTGGGCCCAATCTGGGCAGTTGCAGTGCGCAGGAGCGTGCTGCGCCTCCTGGGAGTGCACCCAGGAGGCGTGTTTCCCCGTCTTTTCCCCCTGCTAGCCAGGTAAGTGGGGGTGGGGGGTGGAGAGTGGGAGCAGGGATCCCCTACCCCCAGCAGGGGACTGACTGGCAACCCTATCCGAAACCGAGTTACGCTTTTCTAAATCCATTGAAGTCAGGACTGTAACTCTGCCTAGGATTGCAATGTAATTCTGTGAACTTTGGGGAAAGAATTCTGACAACCAGCCTTGATTCCCGCCCCCCTCAAATTTACTTTTGTTATTAGGTGCAGGGTATCATTCTGAATCCAAAGCCAAAGAATATAAGCATGTGTGCAAACGAGCTTGTCGCAAGGTAAGAATTTGCCAGTTTTGGGGTGCTTTTTATTTTTTAGAAAAGGTGATTTTCCAGTTAACAGTAAATGTGATGTGTTTAGTCTTTTGGGGACATGTGGATGTTGCAGTATTAGGTAGCAAAGTACAAACACTAAAATACTAGTTGGTAAATGTAAGAATGGCAAAGTTCTGTTGCTTTGTGTGTGCAAGTATCCTCTGTTAATGCAAAAACATGTACACTGTTCTCAGCATGATGGCACGTTGGAACGCTTGTAAATGTGGGTTCATTGTATTTCTTTACTGAAAATTAGATTTACTGCAGAAGGCCTCAGAAATTTGTCATCTTGATGGTGGAAAAAATGACGGAGGTGTGTAGTGTTTCAGCAATGTTGAAGCTCTAGGCTGAGGTTTAATGCAATAACCCCCCAGACTGCATGGCTGATGGGTGCCACGATGCCCGACAGCGTTTCCAGGTGTCCGTGTCCTTCTTTTCCAAAGCAGTGAGCCAGTCCTGGCTTTCCTTCATCTTTCTGGAGCAGGGACTGCTTTAGAAGAGCCCGGGGGGCATCGCTTGTTTACCTGCTTGGTGAGTCTTTTCAGAAGCAGCAGCCTCCGTCATAAGAGGACGCTTGGCTTGGAGTTTCCTGACTGGCCGTAGCTCCTGCAACGACCACTTTGTGGCTAGCAGCGTCCCCCTTGGCATCCCTTTGGTGGTGGTGCTGTGGCTACTCGTTTTCAAAATGCCCAAAGTGCCCACAGTTTGGGCAAGGTTGGGAATTCCCGGTTTAATGTCTGTTGGGCATCAAATACCTCTTTCAACAGCCGGTAATGTCTAGATTTTTCTGTTATTTAAAAATTTCTCAGTTTTGCTAGATGGCTTAATTACGCTTTCATTTTCACATGGTCTGTTTTGCAATAGCCATTTTTCTTCCTTTTTTCCCTACTAATCCTTTGATGCAATCCATATCCTTGGCACTGTTGCACTAAACTGCTTCTCTCTTAGATTATGTTTCAACTTCAGTTTTATAGCCTATTTATAATTAGGGTGGCCAGCAATATCACCTGGTAAATAGCCTCCCATTAAGCCTCTGTAAAGGGGACATCTTCTCCCCTCCAGATTGTTAGCAACCCAATTATTAATCCATAATTTGTAATATGTTTTAGAGTTAGTAGGTCTTCAAAACCCAGTAGTATCTTCCAGGCGTATCTGTTTGGGACCTGGTTAGACATGGCTGCAAATTGTCTGGATTTAAAAAGGGTTTTTTTCGTGCTTCTGGCAGAGTTTTCCTGAGCCCTTAGAAGAGACAATGGGGAAAGCAGCCATTGAGAGCGATCCCTTGCATGTTTTCTACATTTCTGTCTACCACAGGGAGGTGGTGCCTAGGAAGCCCCTCCCATCATTCTGAAGGTCATGACAGGAGATAATAACATTAATAACATTCGATTTACCTACCGCCCTTCAGGACAACTTCATGCCCACTCAGAGCGGTTTACAAAGATGAGGCGAGTCAGGAGGGGAGGCTCTTCGTGGGCCACAGCGGGCACTTCAGCACTCGAGCAGCTCAGATGCTGATGCTTCCCCTGGCTAGGAGCTTCCCCCCCATACTCTCCTGTTCGTCTTAGCACCTGGCCTTAAAATTTCAATTGGTCACCCCTCTACAAAGTTGGAAGGCACAAATGTCTGAATCGAAGGCGGGTCACATGCAAGCGCTTCTGCTGTTGGCCCCGGATGTAAACTTGGCGAGACGTTTGTTTTAGGAACAGAAATATATTCTCTTTAACTCTCATAGTTTGTCAATGAACCGCATTTGCTTCTTATTTCTTCTACTGAAAGGAAAAACTTAAAACCATTTCTGTGTATGTTTACACACACACGTTTCTTTTTATAAAGGGGAGCCAAAGTGATCTTTGTGTTGCTTAAATTAGTGAGACGCGTCTGCAAAAAGTCCTTAGCTGAAATGCTTCCGCGAATTTAAGAACTGTGAAACCACTCAGCGTTTCCTTTCTGATAATAATATTGTTCTAAGTGAGGTCCCAAACACTTCCTGGCAGTGCCATTGTATGGCATCCCGCCCCCCTTTCCAAGTGACTGACGTGTAAACACAGTTCTCTTAAGTTCATTGAATTTAATAAGACAGAACGCACACTCTGTTTAGGACGCTGAATGGGCTTTTGTCTTGGAGAGGATTAATCATGTGAAAATTCTGTCTTCTAGGCAATTGAAAAACTACAGGCTGGTGCCCTTGTAACAGATGCAGTGACTGCCGCTCTGGTTGAACTCGAGGTACTTCAGTTTATTCAGAAATTCACTCTTTGGGTTTCAATTTCTTAGCCACAGTTTGGTAGTGGGGGGGGGTGGGGCGGGTTGGTGGTTTTTTTGTTGTTGCTGTCCTGGATTAGATGGAGCAATTGGACAACCCCTCTTAGAAATCTTTCATGCGTAAAAAGGCATCCAACAATTTAACAAACTCTAGAAATGTTCATTTCCGGTCACCTTGTGACTGTTTCTTAACAGTGCAGGTACGTTCTTTTGCAGCAATGGAAGGTGGTTCTGTGGTCATTTCCACACTATGTTCCCTTTTCAGCATTTTCTTTCCTCTTTTGCAGCTGGGTTTTGTGTCTCTGATGGCTTTTTAAAAAATCTTAATCGGGGACTCCTGTAGTAATCCCGGCTGAGCATGTTGTCTAGAAAGTCATTCTTTCATTTTCCTTTGGTGTAAGCAAAACATTGTGTTGTCCTCCTAGGTAAGACTCAAAACAGCTCATTCCGCTCCTTTTCCTCATCCTCTTGTGATTAAAAAGGCAAGTTTAAAAATCCCAGCAGAACAAATCAGAAATGTCAAGGGATATTGGGGAGGATCTAGAATCATTCCATGGACCAGCATCTTCAAAGTGAAAAATCTCTCTGTCGGTTTGGTGAAAGAGAAGAGTAAATGACAGAGCAGAGCCATCCTAAGCAGGTCTGAGGTCTGTCCAGTGAGGCTGACTCCCAGGAGAATGTTCTTAGGATTTCACAGCTAGCCACTAATGTAATGGCATCTGATGTCAAAGAGAGCAGTCCTAAAGAAGTCTCCTTGTAATCCTACTCGGGTCTGTTCAGTAGGTCTCAGGTTCAGTAGGGAAATACTCTTTGGATTGCACTGTTAATCACTTAGCTACAGGAGGTGTAAGGGCTTCCCTGACTTCTTATATAATAATTTTATTGATTTGCAAGATGCTTACCGAGGAATGGGAATGCATCTCCATATACAACTATATAGATGGGACAGGTTGTACCTGACTGTCTATCATGTAGGGATGGATCTGAGGGTTTGGGAAAAGACCTAGTAATCTAATATTAGGAACTGGAAAAAAACACAGGAACAGAAGTGGTGCCTTCTTGGAACAGACCAGTGGGCCATCTGTTCCAGCACTGTGTGTCATGCAGCGGCCAACTGGTGGCCCTGAAGGGCCAAGGAAATGGAATAGACTAGAGGCCAAGACCTTCCCCTGGTATTGCCTCATAGTACTGATGAAACTGCCTTGAAACTGTGTGGGGATGAAATATATGAATATTTTTATACTGTGATGTTATAGAACAAATCACAAAACTTACAGAGATATTATAGTGCAAATTACAAAAATGACTTCCGGAAGAACTTTCTCTTAAGTGGCTAACTCTGAAATCCTACACAGAGTTGCCTCATTCTAAGCCCATTTCATTTCCGTAGGCTTGGACAGGGAGGAACTGTGCATAGGATTGCACTGTTTGGACTGCACAGAAAAATAATTTAAAATACCTTCTGCTTCAGTTTGGTGGATAGGACAGAACAATCTTTTCTCCTCTCATCTGCTCTGCATACCCCCCTCTCCCGCCTTTCTATTCTGTTGAGTTTATACTTTGCTGATTACACAATTCCAGCTAGACCAAGAGGGCATCACTTCAAAGACTTGTCGAAGAGCAGGGTTTCTATTGATCTTTTATGAGTGAACTGACAGTTTGCTTGTGATATGTTGGCTAGTCTTCCTTCATCTTTTGGGTGGAAAGAACACGCACTTCTTCTGCCAGACTGGGTGGACTTCACAAAAAGGCGGCCGGCTACTGTGTCTCTGAAGCACCGGGAGTAGTTGTATATGCAGGAAAACATTTTGATGCACTTAGAGGCTGTATTCTGTACTATTAACACTGTTGGTACTAGGAAAGCAGGTGTTGGCCAGATGGGAGCACAATTTAAATAAGTTTCCCTTTACCACTGTCATTTGATAGATGCTGGTAAATGCTGCTTTAAGAAAGCTTGAACCCAACCAAGGCAGCTCCAATGGAAAAAAAAATAATCTGGCAAACGTGTGAGAATCCCTCCCCATCTAGAATGCCAGAAATCTGAATGAAGTGTGACTCAGTGTGAAGATAGACCAAGATGAGGAGCCGTGTTCGTCTCGCTGTAGCAGTAGAAAAGAGCAAGAGTCCAGTAGCACTTATAAGACTAACAAAATTTGTGGTAGGGTATGGGCTTTCGATAGCTGAAGAAGTGGCCTGTGACTCACGATAGCTCCATACCCCACCACAAATTTTGTTAAGTCTTCTAGGTGCTACTGGTCTCTTGTTCTTTTCAGTGTGAAGACTTAGATCGTGCGTACCCTAAAGTCTGGTCCTTTCCAGAGAAAGTTCCTGTGGAAGAGCGCCCTACCCTGTCTTCTGCATGGGGAGCACGGACTCTTACGATGCTCGTGGTCACAAGGGCCAATGAAATGCGCTTCCCTCCTTCAGTGCTTTTAAGGAGGAGAGAAAAAGTCTCCTGACATCTTGTTCAAAGCCCTCCAGTCCTGCGTCCAGTGGTAGCGTGGAGATGGCTGTTCTCTTGATATTACGCTTGTCAGCACCTCTCGATGTGAAACTTGTGACAGGGCCTCATTGGCCCCAAGTAGAATGTAAACTCACCCCGTCCGATGGGTTCATAGGGTCTTCAGATAAGCTTCTCTGGGGTTGGCACCAGTGGAAGGTATAAGGCGTTTGCAAATACCTTATGAAAGAATATTCAAGAATACTGAAGAAAAGCGATAGGCAGAGAAGCTCGAATCCTGACTGTGAACCCGTAGGACATCTTTAACCCCTCAGCCTTTCTTTCTAAAAGTGGCTGGTCACTATCACTTACAAAATACTGTCTTACTAGTGGAGGTTTGTTACTGACGTGTTGAATGTGGAGAACAACTGAGAAGTCAGGGAGAGAGGTGGCTGCACATGTATTGTTTAAAGTAGCACGTGTCGCATTTTCAGTTTAAAGTTACCTTTTTTAAAAGTCCCAAAACAATAGTCATAACTCATAAAAATGAAAAGAAAGCCTCAAACTGTTTGCTCCTTTCTCCTCTTCTAGAAGTGTCACTAGTCTCAGAATTCAAGTCCAGGATTATCTTAAAGCCCAACAAAATTTTCCAGAGTGTAAGCTTTCGTAAGTCAAAGCTCACTATGTCAGATTCCTGACCTCATCGGGATGCATCAGAAACAGTTCCTTATAACATATGCATTTATTTGCTCTGGTGTCTTCTTTGTGATTTTCAGTAAAGCTCAGCAGAGTATCTCATTTTTCCAGGACTCTTCTCTTGTGTCTGTCCTGGACTGTGCGTTCCATGTCTCTTAGATGTTGCCTAGCTCTGTGCGATAAAACAACAGTAACTTCCAAACACAGCCCAAACTCTTAAAGCACCAGATGATTCTATTTGGTTGAATGTAGAGGGCCTACCTCTCCATTTGCCAAAAGCGAAGACATTCTGCTCTGGTTTCCAAAAGGCTGAAAGCTCATTCAATAGAAACAGCCAACCAGCAGAGTCCAGTGTCTGCTGGGGGGGGGGGGTGAAGAGCCAAGAGGGAAAGGCTGATTCCTCTGCACCTGGTCAGGACCAAACAGCGGAGAACCAAGCACCCAATTCTACTACACTGAGTCTTTTGAGTTGCCAAGGTGGCCTTGGTTCTAGAACCATGGGAAAGAACAGTCGCAGTCAAGGACTTCAGCAAAAAACAAAGGGGAAAAAATCCTTGCCCTTTACAAGAGTGAACAGCGCACCTTGTTGCACTAACTCCAGTCTCTTGATTTGATCGGTGAACTTTGGAGGTTTATCAGTCCATTGCAAGGTATGCAGTGGGGGTGTGATCCAGATTCTTGAGCTGTTTCGGCCTTTGCACACGAGCTGAAGCTCTTTGAGAGTCTGTGAGTTAAATGGCAAGCCATCACTTGGGTTCTGCAAAGAAGAGGCAGACTTGGTGCAATTCCGCAGTTTATTCCGTATGGAACAAGCAGAAGCATTCATGTATTTTGTCTCCTGCTCCCTTCTCACAGAGTGTTGTAGGTTCTTATAGTGGTTCAAATAATTATGCCTTGAACCTGAACTCCAAGTATCTGAGCTCGGGTTAAGAGAGCAACCATGTTGTTACCTGAATTGGTCTCCTTGCAAGTAATAGAATTGTGGAGGGGAATTAGTGGCAAGGACGACGGCTATGCGAAAGAGGTAACGATGGGATCTTTTCACCAATTTTTATGGAGTCCCTTCCCCAGGATAGCAGATGAGGCTGGTGCTTTCAAATTCAAAGATCAATATTTTGTTAAAGAGGGAAAGCACATGCACACACAGGAGTAGTAATAAAAATGGTTATACACACACAGAGTCCTAGGAAGCTAGCCAGAAGTTGGAACAGAATGTGGAAGGGGAAGTATATCTACCTATCCTGAAGAGTAGTCCAATCTACGGAGAGAGTAGCTTCAAACGTCTGGCATTCTCGGCCAGGAGAACAAGAGGCTTAGAATAACCTCAAGGAAGCAACACTTCGGATCCAATAAGTGTGCACAGTTTGAATGGGGCAAGGGTCCCTATTCTTAAAGGGCAAAACATGCCCTGAGGCGGGAGAGCCCTCCCTACCATTGGAACAAAGACTCCAATGGTCAGTTCCTGGGGATAACAAAGGTTTGATTACCTTGATTACTTCCTACCGGCGTGTGTGAAAGGAAATGCAGTCTCTCCTGGAACTGCACAAAAGGGGCAGTTTGTTAATGGGTTCCACTGGAGCTGAGTTGATGAATTTAGGTGAGGAATGTACCTTTCCCAGGAATGAATTATAAAGACTTATGGATACTAATTGATTTATCCTCAATCATGGGCTGGGGATCTCATCATGGAAGGAGGGAAAAGAATGTGCTAAGTGGGATGACACTGCGAGACCTTTCTTGCTCTGGATTCCATTCGGAACTGAGAGGAGTGTAAACTAATCACCGCTGGTCACTCTGCGTTTACATTTGGGATTCCATTCATGCCTGGATCTCCCGGGCGGGACTCAGCAACTGCTAGCTGGAATTCCTCTGTTTGCAAACTAAACTGCATTTAATCCAGGGGCCTTGTGATTTTTATATCACAGGTAGCTATATTAAATAGCTATTAAACATGGCAGAGACCAGGCAAACTGCTTACAATGGGGCTAGAAATACATTAGACAGTCTTATCTAATTTCTTGCTGTAAGTAACCGCTTCAGAGTGCTTGGCAATAAATAAATGTGACTTGGAAGAGTCTCTCAGCTGTTAAAGTGACGGTACTTCAGGAGCGAGTCTGTGCTTTCTGTCTGTAGATTATAACTCATTTGTAGTATGGGGAATTTGGAAATTGGGGTTGAATGAAAATGAAGTGGCTTGTACTGGCAGCCCCTTCTTGCTTTGTCTGGCAGTAAAGTTGGCAGCTAGCTAACACTCTGACTGCGTGATCATGTAGGTGAAATAATAGGGATTCCTTATTTAAAATATGTCTTCTACTGAAAAGAAGAAGCAGACAAAAACGAAGTATATCCCACAAGTTCCAGAATTCTGTTTTGGGTAGTTCTGTTTTGATCGCTTACTCCGTAGAGATAGAGATGTACAGCCCTAATGATTTAGCAAGCAGCCCCGTTTGTGGTGGGAGCAAACTAATGTCGGGCCAACTGTATCCGTGATTGCTAAAAGGTTACTTAGCACGTATTGGAAATAATCATTTTGGCTTTCAGTTGCACTGGAATGTGAGAATTCAGGAACATATTTAGATGTTCCATTTGTGAGCACAGCTAGAAATCATTGTGTGTTTGTGAAACAGCCACTGGTTTCCCAAAGGCACCTCCAAAGTAAAATATTCTGGAAATTAAAAAGGCATAGGATGGGGAAAATTATGTCAACCATATAGATTAAAATTATGAACAGCATTCTAGATTGTTTTCCCACTCTAGGTGTAATACACATTGCACTAGAGTTATGCGGGGGGCGGGGGGGAGGAGTTTCTGGGTAGTTTACCAGGATAATTTGTGGTTGTGCTTTTCTTACAAACATAGAGTCAAAGCTCCCTTGTTCAGATACCTGGACTCTCAGCTGTCAAAGATTGTGTTTTTTTATAATGCTGGGAAAACAAGAGAATTTCTTCTTTGTGATTCATACATATGATGCTGCAAACTTGGATATTTAAATTGTAGGGCTGGCTAATTCATACTTAATCTGCAGAGGTGGTGGTGGGGCACTAAGGATGGTTTTGGAGATCCTTACTAACCAGATGGTTTTATTGAAGAATTTCCTCTTTTTTTTAATTTCCCTCTCCCCACTGGAAAGGTGGCTTTATCAACCCCCACCCCCCACCCATGCACTAGCCAAACACCACCTGCAGCAATTTGAGATCCTTGCAAACATATGCAGAATTGGCTAACTTCCCTTACCTATTTGGATTATGTTTGATTGTCATATATTTCTCTCTCTAACCAGTTCGCCTTGGAGCCTGCCAGCTCTGGGCTGTTTTGTCCATTATGCAGCAACTAGCAGCAGAACCCGTTGTCTGAAAAAATACAATGGACTCTAACAGCAGGGCCTTGGGAGGGCTGTGCTGGAGTGGCCCTCCCAATGCCCCGCAGCAGCTGTGGAGGCGACGGAGAGCCTGTAGTGCCTCTTCCAGGGTACATTGGGAGGGGATGTACCGCAGTGGCTGTGGAGGTGGCGTAGAGCCTCACTTTCCTTGCGCAGCCTTCCCGCTGCCTCCACAGTGCACTGGGAGAGAAGCGTTGGGAGAGGATATGCCACAGCGGCCATGGAGGCAGCAGAGAGCCCTGCCCTCCCCCCCCCCCGCTGCAGTGGTGGCAGCCTTCCCACCACCTGTGCGGGGGCTGCGGAGCTATGCTGTGCCTTTCTGCTGGCTCCGCAGCCCTTCAGAGGCCTGCCGCAGATGGCACGGAAGCCCAGCACGGACCTCTGAAGGCCCCACAGTGCCCCGCTGGGTCATGCTGACAGCTCACTTTTATCCTGGCACAGGCTCACCCGCAGGCCCTTCAGTGCACCAGTACCAGGATAAAAAGTGAGTTGTCGCCAATACAGCTTGCATTTTATGTAGTAAGATGACCATGCGTGTGCTGTGTTTCCACAGAGTAGACCATCCATGTTCTGCAAGCAAACGCGCTTATGCGCAGTATTTTCAGATATGTATGTAAAACTGTTTGTGGGTTACAAGATGAAGAGAACGAAGCATCCGGGAGTCCTGCCCTCCTGTGTACTGAACAGAAGACCAATTATTTAGTCATAGGGTGCTAATTTTTCTTCTTCTACTGTCTTTGTAGGCACATACTTAGTGGGTATCTCTATTTCCCATGTTCATATACATCCCATTTAGCTGCCAAGCGTGTGTGGTGGTCAGCCTTAGAATTGTTTTTTTTCCTCACTGTCTCTGGCGTATTCTGATGTTCTCAGAATTATTTGACTCCCTGATTTTTCTCTGCAGTGCTGTAACCTTCAAGTGCTCCTCCAATTTTAATGTGCATTGTTCTTGGAGAAACTAACCAGATTGATTCTTGAGCTTTGTCCTCATCTTTCACAGTTCATTTGTTTCAGACAGAATCTCAAGAGACCTGCAGGACGGCAGTTCGTCCTGTCCTTTTCCATGACCGTCAGCATAGTTGCTGCTTCCCACCTCAATTGTTCTCTGTGCCTTTTCCCTTCAACCTCCCTCTTCTTCCCAGGTCTTCCTTTTTCCTGAAGGGAAGCTTAAGTTGCAAATGATGGACTGAGCAATGCATTTCCAAGAGCCAGTTTTGCCCAGACAGTCGTTGTTTGACTCCTGTCCTCTGCTGTTGTGATCATGGATGTTTGGTCTTTATACCCTTTTTCTTTAACCTTTCTTCGTAGGATTCGCCCTTTACAAACGCAGGAATGGGGTCTAATCTAAACCTTTTGGGTGAGATAGAATGTGATGCTAGTATTATGGATGGAAAATCACTAAATTTTGGAGCAGTTGGAGCGCTCAGTGGTATGTTGATCAAGCTCTATAAAGTAGAATGTTGAAATTCAAGATGATATTTTAAAATACGGACTTAATTGAAATGCTATCAAAATAAATTAATTTGGATTCTCTGAAGTTGGAATTGTACAATATAGCTTATTCTGGGATGCTAATTGCATAGCAATATTTCACATCTCCTTACACGGGTATGACATGGTCCATAGCAAGCATATGCTTTTAGTGTCTTGTGTCAATTCTGTTCTTCCTATGACAGCCTTCTGTTAAGTCTTTTTTCAAGGGAAAAGACCACTTTCACTTTACATACTTGGGAAATGGAGTTCAAATGCCCCAAACCATTACATGAGTTCATGGCTAAGGTTTTCAGTCCAGATGTCCAATGTCCGGAGTATACTGCTATCATCCGAGGCATACTGTTGGTGTAAGGCAGCATATGATAATTACTTGTGCATCTTTGAAAAATCATAAAGTCTGATCGTTTTCTGAAATGTTTAGTGATGTTCTGAACAGTGTATGAAATGTACACAATAATCATTTGGGGAAAGTTTTAAAATTACCTATTTATTTAGAATAACAATGTACTTTGCCACATTCTGCTTTAATAATCATACCAATAAGTTCAAAGGTTTGTGCCAGCCCATTTCAGTTTTTCTTCCCTAAATCTTACCCAGTAAATTTCTAAAAGTCACTCTATTCAGTCCTCTAAATTTAATCCTTTGATCTTTCCCTCCTTGTTGGCAATCTCTGTATTTGCCGCAATTTATCAGTTCAACTGTGCAAACTGTCTCGATAATCTGCTAGTCTTCTCTTATGGAAACCACCAGTTCCACCCACGTAAGGGCAATATCATCACTGTACGTAGCTGACCTGCTTTGTTCATGACATACTGCAATGCCCTTTTATGTTTAAAAGAGCTGGTGGCAAAGGGCCTCCTTGCCTAAAAAGGACAGGCTGTTTCTTCAATCGAATGTTTTTGGAAGCTAGTCAGAAACCACGAGCAGCACCATGTGGCAGTCTTCCTAAAGAACTTTCATCTTTTCAGGAATCAAGAACCCTGTTTCTGTTGCAAACAGATTGTTGTGTGAAGGGCAGAAGGGGAAACTCTCCGCTGGCAGAATTCCACCTTGGTAATTGCTGTACGCTTGTTTGTTTTTCCTTTTAAACTTGTAGTCTTATCAGAAGGAGGCTTACGCTACTTGTTGCTCATGAGCCCTCCCGTGCCTTCTAGGAGGAAGGCGACAGGCTTTGTTCATTGATCTTGGAAGATCTTGTGTACTTGATTGCAGATATAAATAGAATGGCAGACTGAGGCTAAAAAGCAATCTTACGTTGATTTTCAGCTTCTTTCTTTGTGGTTGTTTATATAAATATTTACACTCTTTCTAAGCTTTTACTTCTGATGTTTTGGCTGGAAGTATAAAAGTGTAATAAATCAGACCTCAGAGCTAAACATAAGTTGTTGTTGAGAAATGTTCCATTTGTACTCTTTTTTCACTTTGAGCTTTTTAAAAATTAGCTAATGGATTGGCTCAAGCCAGCTTTTCTGCTGATGAAAGGAAGAGGAGGGGGGGTCCTCCTCACCTCCCGAAAGGCTATGCTAAGGATCTTTGGACTTACGTGGACAAAAGGCATGTGGGGTGGGGGCTAGAATAAAGAAGGGAATTAAGGGAGACTGAGTGAAAAGGCTGGCTGAATCCAACCCAAAGTTTTAAAGATGATTTAATATATGCATAATGTTGACTGTAGATTAAAGCTATGCTCATCTTTACTATAGTTACTCTTCAAGTGGAAAAATGAAGGTTTAGTCAGAATTTACAGTTCAGGTCGGGGATATCTGTACGGGAGACTGCCAAGGATGGCCAGAGTCGGCACGCGGAGGCAAGCCGTAGCAGACTGCCCCTTGAACGTATTTTGCCTCGAAAGCCCTACAGGGTCACCATAAAGTTGGCTGCAACTTGATGGCATTCACCCATGCACACAGAAGACTTGAAATGGAGGACACTTTATGAATGCCTTTGAATTTTTGGTTGTTTCAAAATGCCTTGAGAGCCACCTCTGCATTTTCAAGAAATTTTGGGTAACCTCCATTATCTTGTGCTTTTGAGGAGACATGGAGTCTTGATAGAAGATCATTCCCGGTGGACCTAAGCTGTGATGTTTCCTCCTCCTCTCCTGTGCCTCCCCGAGGCTAATTAAGAGCCATCTTGCCCTGACGGAGGTCAGCAAGAAGGCAGAACAGCCCGTCAGATAATCTCACTGAGTGTATATTTGAACAGTTGGCTGTGGCAAGCATGCAGCCAACTCTTGCAAACCAGGTTTTTCAGCTCCTGTGGGATGTCGTAGTACATCTCTTGAGCATTGCCCTGGGTGTACTTTTCTAGGGAAGAGGTGGATCGTAACTAAATGGTATCTGAGAAGTACAAGCTAGAATCCAGTAGACAACGGGCAGAAGCATATCCTCCAGTAGTTCACAGATGAAAGTAGGGGGGCAGTCCTGTGCACGAGTGAGCAGGGCTGTGGGCCGAGTCTGGCAGCAGAGCAGCAGCATCTGGAGAGCAGTCGTGGGGGCAGATCAATCCAGAGTCAGATGTGCAGCAAGCAAAGAGCAGGGGTGGAACCTCTGTGTAAGCAGGTAGCTCCAGATGAGCAAAACAACGGGGCAAATCAGATGTATCTACAGTATGCATGTGTACCCAGTAGTTTCTTAGAACATTCTTAGAATCTGCCCTGAGCCTGCCTGTGTGGGGAGGGCGGAATAAAAATCTAAAGCAAATAAATAAATATGTTTCTGTTGACGGTGATCACATCCTGTAGAAATGAATTCTGCTGATTATTAAGATGCTTCGTGAAGATGTGCTTGCTTTCCCCTGAAACCTTCTGCCAGCCAATTTCAGTGGAGGGACCCCTAATTTTTGTATTCTGAAAGAAAATAACAGTGTGTGTGTTGAAATTGACCTCGATGTTGAGAGCCAGGTTTGATTCCCCACTCCTCCACTTGAAGCCAGCTGGGTGACCTTGGGGCAGTCACAGCTTCTAGGAGCCCTCTCAGCCCCACCCACCTCACAGGGTGATTATTGTTGTGGGGATGATAATGACATTCTTTGTAAACTGCTCTGAGTGGGCGTTAAGTTGTCCTGAAGGGCAGTATATAAATCGAGTGTTGTTGTTGTTACTAGAAAGAAAACTCATTAGGTTTGTTCTAAGAAAGAATTCTCATGCGTGTCACGAAAAGTAGTCAGTTGGGTTCTAGTTCCTTTATTGTTATTAAGCCCTAGTGTCTGCTTGATTCTTAGGTTTTTTAGAAAGGCAAGCAGCAAGCCAACTCTGCGTGTTGAAAGGTGTGGCAGACTCCTTTTCCAAGCCCTGAAACTCAGGCTTGTAAAGTATATTATGCTTTGTGTAGTTTCCTACTGCTTTGATTACCGTACATTCCCCTCCCAAATGTTCCATGCTTGAAAGAGTACTTCCCTTTGTCAAACAAATGGCTTGCAGTTGAATTTTTAAGACTGTTCAGAGGCGAAAAGACATGCTGTTTCCTGTTCCTTCTACTGCCCTTGTTCTTGTTTTCTAGTTTTTTGGTTGGTGAAGGAGCCTTCAGATGGGCAGTAGATCACGGGATACCAGCCTGTCCTCCAGGTGTCATGGCTACAAGTGAGTAAATTTTATTACTAGGAACTAAGCAACTGATTTTTACATTTTTGAGACATTTAAGCGTGCATTCCAGAAAATATCAACCATACCTGAACCTTATTCAGATCAGGGATATTCAGGCATATGCTTAAGTACCACTGAAGTCCCCAGGTCATAGCCACACCTGGTTTCCTGTGGCTCACATGCTAAATATTATCTGTGCCATTGAGTTTGATTTGTGATGAGGCTTTGAATACTGGTTGCCCACCATTTGAACGATTTGCAGCTTTTTCTTAGCTCCATTTTCTGATGCCCAATGTAAGCACATTATCCATAGGAGTTTGATGTTATTGCTCAAGAAGTGGTTAAGGGTAGTAAGCAGGTGGGAAGAGGGGATTGCAAACACACTTGGTGTTCAGCTGTCACATTTCACCTCCATGCACCCAAACCTGGCTTGTTGCCCGGCTTGTGTGTGCGCCTCATTCCTCCTACCCACATCCCATGCTACAAATCCAGGTTGCAGACAAACTCTGCAAATACAGGTGTGTGGATTAACCAGGGCTAGTTTCTACAAGCTGGAATTCTCAGCCTGTTTTAAGCACTAGTTTAGAGTGCTTGTTTGTGGTGTGTGTCCATGTGGGTGGCTGTTTTTGTCTGTAGCAGGAGAATGAAACTGTCATTGTAAAGATGAATGAAATTTATTCTGGCATAAGCTTTTGTAAGTCAGAGGTTGCATCATCAGATGCATTGGAGTAGGATAACCTTTACATCCGTGCTTGTGTAGTGTGGGTTGTTGCATTAGGTTTCTAACAGGGAGGAGGGGGAAGTGCGTGCGCAAGACTAACAACAATCTGAATTTGTGCACGTGCTTATTTGGTATTCGTTCATTGTGTCATTTGAATACAGGCATGCAGGTTTCCATGCTGTTATAGCTAACTTTTCAGTTCCTCCATGGTCCATTGAATCTCAAGTATTGTGCAAATCATTACCAGTATGACCTTGGAACTGAGATCAGGCACATCTGAGCCAGCCCTAGTAAAACTATTAGTAGCTAACTAGTGCCCTTATCATCTTCTATATATATATTAAGGTTATGCTGTGTCGTGGTCTCCTGTCTTTGCTTGCCCTTGATCTGTTTATTTAGAGACCCAGTTTGGTGTGGTGATTAGAGTGTCAGATTAGGATCTGGGAGAGGCAGGATGAAATCACGGAAGCCTCCCGAGTGCCCTTGGGCCAGTCACGCACTCTCAGCCTAGTCCCTTTCCCAGGGCTTTGGCGAGAATCAAATGGTGGAGACAAGGATCATGTACGGCTTTTGTGTCCCCTTTGGGGAGAAAGGCAGGGTATAAATGTGCTAAATAAACAAATTCAATTAGCTATATATTTCTAAATGCCCATAGTGACCTAAGAGTCTTGTTCGAAGCGTTCTGTGGCACCTCAGTTTATGATGCAAATGATACCTGACATGGGACAGAACTACAAGGAGTCTATCAAGCGGCACGGGGAATAATGTTGAAATATTAGTCCATCTTTGTATCATAAACATTTGGTACAGAATTCCCTGTCTCGGCTGATTGCCTTGTGCTTCTGCACGTGTTTCGGAGGACTGTACAGTTTGTACCTTGTGGGATTGAAAGATGAGTGTCACGTGTTGGTCTGAATCCCCATTCTGACCAGGCCATTCAGAAATCCGTGGGACGACGAAGAGAACGGCTGGTGCCCTTAGTGTAGGAAAGCAAAGTGGGTGTCAGATTTAGACACCGTACAGATTACGAGGCTTGTAGATCAACATGGTTTCATCTTCAGAGGTTTATTTAGTTATTTTCATGATTTGCATTTGATTTAACGTCAGTTCTGTAGTAATCAGGAGGCTGCTGAGCAGATTGTTTCACTAAGCTGGCTTGCTTGCCTTGGGCTACTTCCAGTGTAACCCTTTGTTGTTTTACCTTTTCCCGTGTCTTCCCCTCCCATGCAATCTAATTCAGATGAGAAGCTGCAATTAGCGTTGTGTCTTCAGAGCCTGTTTCAGTTCGATCTGAGCCATGACTGCCAGGGGGTGCCGTGTGACTGGCCAGAGTTTCATCGGTTTTTTAAAGACTGAGGACATGCCCCTCTTTCGCACTTGGGCTGTTTCCTGGGTCTCATGACTTGGTTTTTCCCCTCCGTGTCGATGTTCTCTGGTAACTCCAAAGATTCTGTTGCTTTAATTCTGCTGGGGAAATAGACATGGCAGCAACTCCTGGCGTTGTGGAGGCGCTAGACAGCCAGTGAAACTTGCTCGGCCGGTTAGGTTGTTTCAGTTTATTGCAGGTAGAATGACTTTAAATTGCCCTTTGAAAGATTTAGAAATACAAACACAAGTTCTCAATTGAGGGGAAAATGTATTGACTAAACTAAAAAAAAAAAACACCCCAAAGGCTGGGTTGGAAACAGTGGTAGATTTCCACTCAAGGGGGCAAAGGAGAGTTCCACCAACCCCCCCCCCTTTCTGCTTAGATGCTCAGATTCCCCAGGAGCAGCATTTCGGGGACCATTTCAAGACACAGAAGGACGGGGGAGGCACAAAAGTCCTGCTTTGCTGCCAGAAACCACCTCTGGGGCCAACTCAGTATTGCCTTTTGGTAAACGGAGCAGAAGGAAGTTCAGCTTTTCTTTCAATTGTGATTGAGTTGTATGTTGACTGATACATTTCATGCATGGTTTTTGAATAGTCTGCCATTGAAATCTGAAGAACGTTTTCCTGGGAGTAAGCCCCACGGAATTTACCTGAGTAAGATTCTTTGTTTGTAAAGTTTTTTTTATTGGATTAGAAACATTCCATATCATTTACAATCACATTCCCTGAAATTTTCCAATTCTAACCCCCTCCCTTCCCCTCCCTTTTTGTTGACTTCCAACAGTTTTCCAACCCCTCATTCTATTTTCCCTTTACTCATATCAACTTTGATACATTTGTAAAAATATACTTTCAAATTCTTCTAAGCTTATCTATCATAATTGTGCTATTTCTATGCTCTATCTTATTCTTTCTAATCTCTCCAGTACGGGACAGACAATTTGCCCCTCGTTATACATATCTTCTAATACTTCTATAAACATTGCATACATTCATGATAAATCAATCAATTTGACTTATATTCTATATGTTGCTCTTTACTTCCTTTTGCATATCCTATCTATCTTAATTATCTTATTTCACCATTGTAAAGCTATCTAACAAAAATAGTCAATATATATCCATTTAACATAAGTCGGTCTATTAAATCCACATTCCGTATGCTAGTCTATATTCATACTCCCTTGTACAATTATTATTTGATTTCAGAGAAAATATTTAATGTAATTTCTATCCTTATAATTCTTATAGTAATAGCACTACTAATACTCTATATAATAATTAAATATGATATTTGCTTAGAATTATTCTGTTAACTCTCCACCCCGGTATAGTCACTTCCCTCTTCTTATATTATATTTCAGTAATTTTCAAACTGCCACAGTTCTCCTCCCACCTCCCATTTTTTCACCAGATATTGTTTCAGCTTCTCCCAGTCCTTGTTGAACTGCCCTGGGTCAAGGTCTCTCAGTTTTCTTGTCATTTTATCCATCTCCGCCATGTACAGCAATTTGTAGGTCCAATCCTTGATAGTTGGCACTTCTTGTATTTTCCACTTCTGCGCATACAAAAGTCTAGCTGCTGCTGTCATATAAAATAACAATGTCCTATATTGTGCTGGGATATCCTCCATTCCCAAGTTCAGTAGCAGGAGTTCTGGGTTCTTATTAACTTGAAATTGTAATATCTCACTCATTACTTCTATTATTTCCCCCCAGTACTGCCTAGCTACCTCACACGTCCACCGCATATGATAGAAAGATCCCTCATGCTTTCTACACTTCCAGCATTTATTAGACATATTCAGATTCCCTAGTGCAATTTTCTTTGGTGTCAGATACCAACGATAGATCATTTTATAGACATTCTCTTTAATATTAGTACATGTCGTAATCTTCAAGGTATTTTTCCACAAGTATTCCCATGCCTCCATTGTTATTTCTTTGTTAAAGTTTATAGCCCACTTCACCATTTGCACTTTAACTACCTCATCTTCAGTATACCATTTTAACAGTACTTTATAAACCTTTGAGATTTCCTTTTTATCTTCTTGTAAAATTACTTTCTCTAATTCTGAATTCTCCATTCTTATTCCTCCCTTCGCACAGTCCGAATAATAAAGATCTCTAATTTGTCTATATGGAAACCAATTGTAGTATGGGGACAACTCTTGTTGTGTCCTTATTCTTATTTTAGAAAATTCTATTTGAGTTATCTCCTTATACGTTAAACACTGTTGTTCATTATCAACCGTTCTTGGATCAATTGCTTCATATGGAACCACCCAGGAGGGAGTTCCTTCCTGTAGGTAATCTTTATGTTTCTTCCAAACTGTGAAGAGGCTTCTCCGAATATAGTGGTGCAAAAACATAGAGTCTGCTTTCACTTTGTCATACCATAAATATCCATGCCAACCGAACAATTTTTTATATCCCTCTAAGGCCAGTAATTTGCGATTTTTCAGCGTTATCCACTCTTTCAACCATACCAGACAGATTGCATCATAATAAAGTCTCAGGTTGGGCAGTTGCATTCCACCCCTTTCTTTTGAGTCCTGCAACACTTTCATTTTCACCCTAGGTTTCCTGCCTGCCCACACAAAGTCCGATATTTTCCTCTGCCATTTTTCAAATTGTTTAGAGTCCCGGTTAATTGGTATTGTCTGTAACAAAAACATCACTCTTGGCAAAACATTCATCTTAACTGCTGCAATTCTTCTCAGCCATGACAAATTCAGTCTATTCCACTTAATCAAATCCTGCTCTATTTGAGTCCATAGTTTCTCATAATTGTTCTTGAATAGATCTATATTTTTTGCAGTCAGTTCAATTCCCAAATATTTTACCTTACTTGTTACTTCACAATCAGTTATTTCCATTAATAACTGTTGCTTTTGTTTAGTCATATTTTTACATAATATCTTTGATTTTTTTTTGTTTACATAAAAACCCGCCAACTCTCCAAACTCTTTAATTTTATCCATTACCATAGGCATGTTTTCGATTGGATCTTCCACAATTAACATTATGTCATCTGCAAATGCTCTGACCTTATAGGAAAAGTCCTTTATCTTTATTCCGCGGATTGCATTATCTTCTCGAATCTGTATCATCAGAATTTCCAATACCAAAATAAACAACAGCGGAGACAACGGGCAACCTTGTCTTGTGCCTTTACCTATAGTCAGTTTCTTAGTCGCCTCATCATTCACCACAATTGCTGCACTTTGGTCTCTATAAATTTCTTTAACTGCTCTTATGAATCTTTCTCCCATTTGTAGCTGTTCCATAGTTGCAAACATAAAGTCCCAGTTCAAATTGTCAAATGCTTTTTCCGCGTCTACAAAGAAGAAACCAACCTCCTTATCACAACGCCTATCATAGTATTCAATAGCATTTATCACTGTCCTTAAGTTATCTCTGATCTGTCTGTTTGGTAAAAAGCCTGCTTGTTCTTCCCCGATAACCTCGGCTAACCATCCCTTTAGTCTCTCTGCCAAGATCTTCGCGAAGATCTTGTAGTCATTGTTAAGTAAGGAAATAGGTCTATAGTTTTTAACGTTAGTCAAATCCTGTCCCTCTTTGGGGATCAATGATATATTAGCTTCACTCCAGGTATCTGGAATTCTTTGATCTCTCAAAACACCATTGATCACCTCTTTTAAAAGTGGCGCCAGCTCATTGGCCATTACCTTATAAAATTTAGCTGTAAGTCCATCAGGCCCTGGCGCTTTTCCCAAATTTGTTGACTGTATTGCTTTCCTTATCTCTTCCTCTGTTATTTCACAATTTAATTTAGCTCTCCAATCTTCCGAAATTACTGGGAGTTTTACTTTTCCCAAGTATTTCGCTATTGAGTCTTTGTTCACTTCTTTTTTCCCGTACAGTTTGGCATAAAATTTGTAAAAGGCTCTACTAATAGCAGTCTGTTCCCGATACACTTTATTGTCCTCACATATTTTATTTATTATCTTTTTTTCTTTTCTCTTCTTCAGTTGCCATGCCAAATATTTCCCAGGTTTATTTGCACCTTCAAACGACTTTTGATTCATTCTTTTCAAGTTCCATTCCAATTCTCTATTATTCATTGCCGTTAACTGCTCTTGTAGTATTTTAATATCCTGATAAATTTTCTTTTTCCCTGGTCTTTTCTTTAATTGTATTTCTTTGGCTTTTATTTTCTCCATAATCTCCTGTCTTTTCTCCTCTCTTTTCTTTCGATCTCTTCCATTTAAGTCCATTAGTATGCCTCTAATTACTGCTTTGTATGCGTCCCAAACCTTGTTGGTTGGTACTTCTCGGTTCATGTTGTGTTGTATGAAGAACTTAGTTTCCCTTCTCAACATCTCCATATTTTCTCCCTCCTGTAACAAGTCCTCATTTATTCTCCATCCTTTCCTCTTGGTTCTTTTCCCAAACTTCCACATAATTGGGTTATGATCTGAGGCCACCATAGGCATTATTTCAACGTCCTTAGTCCAAAGCACTAAGTCCTTTGAGGCCCAGATCATATCAATACGTGATAGAGTAGAGTGTCTTGCAGAGAAAAATGTGTACTGTCTGCTTGTGGGATTCCAAGTTCTCCACAAATCTTCCAAAGTTTCCTGTTGCACAAATGCAAAGAACGTCTTTGGTAAAAGTCCTTTTTTCTTTTGTGTAGTTACTGATTTTTTATCCTGTTCCAAATTTGTAATTCCATTGAAGTCTCCTGCAAGGATTATCTGGTCATATGAAAGTTCATCTAATTGCTTCCTTAAATCCTCAAAGAAGCTCTCTTTAGCACCATTTGGTGCATAGATTCCATTTACCAACACTTTTTTAAAATTCCATGTACATTCCACTGCTATAAATCTGGCTTCCACATCTCTAATCATTAATTTCGGCTGTAGCTCCTCTTTTATATACAATACCACTCCCTTTTTTTTCTTTTTTGAGGCCGCTACAAAGTCCGTGCCCAACTTACTCACTTTAAGATATTTAACATCTTGATTTCTGATATGGGTCTCTTGCAGACATACAATATCACATTTTTGTTTTAGTAGCCAGTGGAAAGTACTTTTTCTCTTTTTGGGTGAATTAAGTCCATTTACATTCCAAGATAAAACTTTACACTCCATATTCATAACCTTGTTGTTGGTAAGTCCTTTTCATTGTCCCTCATAAACTTTTCCATCTCAAATTCAGATCTAATGCGCTTTTTCATTCCTCCAAATTCAAAAGATATCCCTTCCGGTAATTCCCATCTGTATCTTATTTTCATGTCCTTCAAATTCTGGACAAGCACTTTGTATTTTTTCCGATCAAGCAACACCGATCTGGGTAACTCCTTCATGATGATAATCGTCTTGCCATCGACTACCAATGGATCTTGGAACTGTTTAGTCACTATCATTTCTCTTATATTCCTTGTCGTAAATTGCACAATCACATCCCTTGGTAATTTCCTCTGGGTCGCAAATCTGGAATTTATTTGGTACACCACGTCTAGGATAGCCACAACTTCCTCCTCCTCCTTTCCCAGGTATTCAGCTAACACTTCAGTCACCTGTTCTTGTGCTGTCTTTGCCTCTACTTCCAGCAAACCTCGAAACCTCAGCTGTTTCTCCATATATTTACTCTCCGCAACTGCCATTCTTCCCTTCATCACTGAGTAAGATTCTGAATGCGGGGAGGGAAGGTGGCATGGCATGGTCCGATCTCGTCAGGTATCAGAAGCTAAGCAGGGCAGGTACTTTGATAGGAGACCCCCCCCCCAAGGAGCACTCTGCAGAGGAAGGCACTGGCAGGTCACCTGTGCTTCTCACTTGCCGTTAAACCCCCTTGCTAGTATCGCTGTGTCAGTTGTGACTTGATGACCTTTACACGAGGTTCTGAGTAGCCCTGCAAGATTCAGATCCAGCAGCACCTTAGAGACCAAGTGGATCTCCAGGGAATGAGCTTTCGAGAGTCACAGCTCCCTTCATCGGCATCTGACTAAAGGAGCTCTGACTCTCAAAAGCTCATTCCCTGGAGATCTAGTTGCTCTTTAAGGTTCTGCTGGACCTGAATCTTGCTCTTCTTCTACAGACCAACCTGGCTTCCTACACGAAACTCTCTTCATGAGTAGCCCTGTTTATGATTTCTCTCTACCTATATCAAGGTAAACAAGGATGAACCTTATCCTCCTGTTTAACATTCCAGTAATGTGGGAAAAGTGCCCAGTTGTGAATAAAACAATCTGCTGTGTGGTGACTTTACTTAAGCCTGATAAAATTAGGTAGTTTCGTTGGCCTGAGTTCCCTCTGGGCTTAGCAGTAGAGGGGCGACTTGGAGGAAATCACCACCCCCTCTTCGGAAAATGTACGTGCTCTTTTGTTTTAGACACAGGCTAAATAAACTAATTTAGTCAGGCTTAAATAAAGCAGCCCAGAGCTCTGTCCAGCACACCCCACAGTATTTTTGATAAGTGAAATAATTTTCAACAAATAGCTCTGTATTTATTTATTTATTTCTCACTGAAACCCAAGGTGGATTACACAGTACAAGTCAGTACGATCAGTTCAGGGGCAACATGTATAAAAACACCCACCGCAGGACATCGAATTGAGCAGCTTTCTTGCTCTACATTATTTAAAAAATCTGTGGCGTTAGACACCAGTGATGGATTAAAACAAAAATGAGCTTCCGTAAAGTTGAGCTGCCAGTTTCAGATTCTTCCGTTTGGTTATGAGAGGCCTTTGGGAAGAGAATACGACAGTTTCCCATCCTTACAGATGAAGCAGCTGTACTGTTGTTGACTTCTAAAAAGGGCCACCCGCTGTATTTCCCCGTGATTTGTTTCCCTGGGACGCTCCAACTGAGGTCAGCCAGTTTTCCCTGGTCCTGATGGCTGACTTGAGTGTGTGGACCTCTTCCTTTCCCGGTACAGGTGGCTTTTCAATCTACCCACCTGTCTTTTCTCTGCATCAAGTGAACCACGGCAGTTCCAGACAGCCAAGCAAGGGATCAGAGCAACTGGGGCACAAAGGGTCCTTCAATAAAAGAGTTTTGTTCAGAAAAATACGGCTTCAGGCATATCAAGACAAACATAGTCTCTTTTCCCCCTCACACTATGATTTCAGCATATACATCAGAGGCCACAGGTTATATTGCCATGTGAGCAGAGACTAGTTGCCTGCCCCATTGTGGAGAATGAAAAGATTGCCCTGACTGACTTGGCAGATGGATCCACAAAGCAGTCGGTGAACGCCTGGGGCCTCAAACAGAACACCTTCCCTGTTCAAGTGCACCATTTCTTTGAAGGTGGAATGGCCTCACACTGCTCAGGTTTCTTTGAAGTCTCCATTTTATAATCGTCGTCGTAAATTGGGTAGGCTGTAAGCCACTTTATTTATAGGAAAGGCAAGGTAAAATTTCTTTTTAAGTGAGTAACAATGAATTTATTAACAAAATAGAAAAGAGTCCAATAGCGCCTTTAAGACGAACCAACTTTACAGTAGCATAAGCTTTTGAGAACCACATTTATCTTCGTCAGATGCAACTTTATTGAAGCATAAGCTTTTGAGAACCACAGCTCTCTTCGTCAGATGCAACTTTATTGAAGCATAAGCTTTCGAGAACCACAGCGCTCTTCATCAGATGCAACTTTATTGTAGCATAAGCTTTCGGGAACCACATTTCTCTTCGTCAGATGCAACTTTATTGAAGCATAAGCTTTCGGGAACCACATTTCTCTTCGTCAGATGCAACTTTATTGAAGCATAAGCTTTCGAGAACCACAGTGCTCTTCATCAGATGCAACTTTATTGGAGCATAAGCTTTCGAGAACCACAGCGCTCTTCATCAGATGCAACTTTATTGTAGCATAAGCTTTCGGGAACCACATTTCTCTTCGTCAGATGCAACTTTATTGAAGCATAAGCTTTCGAGAACCACAGTGCTCTTCATCAGATGCAACTTTATTGGAGCATAAGCTTTCGAGAACCACAGCTCTCGTCGTCAGATGCATTGTTAGATTACTCTGACGATGCATCTGACAAAGAGAGCTGTGGTTCTTGAAAGCTTATGCTACAGTAAAGTAGGTTAGTCTTAAAGGTGCTACTGGACTCTTTTCTATTTTGCTACTACAGACTAACACGGCTAACTCCTCTGGATTTATTACCATAAATTGTTTTACTCTTGAAGGTATCTCTTGAAAAGGAAATTACACGTTTTAAAAACATAAATAGTCGAGGTAACTGTGGTTGCCAATCTAGATTTTCTGAAAGGAAAGCAGTGAATATGTGGAGATAAAAAGGTAGAAATTTTTTATTCAACAACAAATCGCCTTTGGAAAGTGTAGAGCTGGGTGGGTGATGCTTATAATGGCACAGAAGTAAATATCATTACCTGTTAAATGACATCTTGTCGTGTCTCTGTCGAAGGGCAGGATGTTTTCTTCCAGCTTGTTGGTAACCCTAGGAACATGGCAGACTTCTTGTTACAAGTTAGATACAAAAGCCACCCCCCCCCCCCAGAATATGTAGATGATTATTCATCTGACAAAAAAGTAGGACCAGCTGAACTGGCCCGTACAAAATCTAAAACAAAACATAAAATCCATCTAATTCCTTTTCCTAGGGCCTGCCTAAAAGGTATTGCATGGCTGTTTTATTAGTGGAACAACCCAAGTTTTACAGTTCCTTGAATATATTTCATAGTTGGGAAGTTTTTTATGTTCTCAAATATATATTGTGGTTGGCAGGTTAATTAATGAAGAAATCTCTTGTTTAATGGCTAATGTAGGTTCATATCCTATATTGAGTTTCTTGGGAATAAAACTAGTGAATACTCTTGAACCACTAGCTCATCAGTTACTATTAACTGAGTGCTGCTGTTGATCACAAATTCCTTATTATATCACTATAGAAAAAAGAATGTGCATAAGCTGGTCTACCCATTAAGTGCTCGGCCCCAAAAGTCTCACACCGGAGAGATGGGCCAGCCCCTCTGTGTGGGGCCAGGCCAGCCCTCCCACAGCACTGGGTACCACTCTGCCCGGTCCGGGCAGTTGCCCAAGCAGCGCCTGCTTTCCCTGGTCTGGGTGCAATTCAGCCGTGTCAGGTGGAACTGCAACTCCCCCCCCCCCCCGCCCCAAATTCAGTTCTCTTGAGTGGGGTAATGCCAGTCATAATTGGCCTAGGCGCTGAAAACCCTTGGACCAGCCCTCAGAATGTAGCCAGTAAGTTATTTTGGATGCAAATATAAAAAGACAGCATTGAATGACACTGTTGATTCTGTATAGATTTAATCTTCAGCAGTTTAAGTACCCTTCACTGTTCTGTAGGACTAAGCTTAGCAGCTTTCAAGAGGAATAAGAGGAAACTGGAATTGGCTGAAAAGGTGGAAACGGATCTTTTTCAGTTGAAGAAAAGACGACAATCAAGTGAAAAGGTCAGTACCTGTTCAGAAAACTGTTGGTTGCCTTTGAACCATCTCTGCTTAACAGAATTCAATGGTGGAAGTTGATAGCATCAGAAGCTCTTATTTTGCATGAGGCCTGGAGAGCTGATCCTTTGTCTTTGTAGTTTACTGGCCACAATCCAAAAGGACCCAAGTCCTGCCTTGTGTGTGCGTATTTGTGTGTGTGTGTGTGTGTATTTCTTCTCTGGTACCCTTCCTCCTCTGGAATTCCAGAGGGCCCTCCAGCCTTCAGGGAGGACTGCCAGAAAGGAGGGCTAACCCAAATACCTGGTCACGCAGAGTAGATTTTATGTAGTTCTTTGGACACAGGTCAGTCTATTTAATGGTTCGGATTGAAGGTGCCGTTGTCGCAGCTGTGGTCCCACCTGCGGAGGTGGTGATGGAGGTTTTTGCTAATGTTTCCCTCCTGCTGCAGACTCCCCATTTACTCCCTACAGTTTCAGGGGGCACAGAAGGCTGCAGTAAGGGGGGAAGGCAGGGCCCTCTAGCGTTAAATCTGAGTCCAGTAGCACCTTAAAGACCACCAACATTTTCCAGGCTATTGGCTTTCATGAGTCAGAACTCACTTTGTCAGATACCCATAGCAGCACTCTAAATGTCTCTGACAAAGAGAGCTTTGACTCATGGAAGCTTCTACCCTGGAAAACGCCGTTGGTCTTTAAGGTGCTGTTAGACTTGGATTTTCTTCTGCTAGACTAACTACAGACTAACACAGCTACCCACCCGAATATGTTCCTGTAGCATGACTCTGCTTGTACCAGTATGTGTAAGATTTTTCGTGCTCTTTGCGAAAAACAACATAACAATGAGCTATGAAGAGATGACAAGGTCTATGCAGATCAAGTAAGTCTTTCCTACCCACCATTGTGGTTTGATTTATATCTACTATTCGTTTTCACTTTCAGAGAGTGCATAACAAATACAAGCATGGAAAGATCATCTTTTCTCCAGTTTAAGATTTTGGTGAACATTTCTCACTTTAGAACTCTTTCTGTGGATCTGGAGCAGGATGAGATTTGAAATGCCAGACAGGTAAACATGTCTGTGCATTTACCTAGCATTGACCTGGCCTGTATTGCTTCCTATTTTTTTTTTAATGGAAGAAAAATTACATCTGGTCTTAATGCATCACTATAAATTTCATTTCCATACTTTAGTATTTTTTTCCTCTGCAGCCAAATATATTTTGAGCACAGTTTTAGCTATCAAGAATTAAAAGATGTGGAACTTCTCACTTCGTTTCTCCCCCATCCCTCTTTTGGACAGAGGATCACTCTAGGAAAAAAACACATTGAGGAAGTGGGAGTTGCTCTGGGTTATATAAAATGCATCCCTTCTGGGTAATATTTAACAATCGTGGGGTTTTGTTTGTCTCCACCCCACCCCAAGTGCAAGGTATCTGTAGTGGGGGGAGGACTGTGCCTGGTATTAATTCATGTAATGAAGGGGCAAGTCAGTGCTTGACACAGGCCAGCACATGAGCTTACCAACCTGCTGTTTGAACCGTTGATACACTTGGGCATTGCCCTGGGAAATACCCAAAGCCCAAGTGGTACTAGGTAGAGAAGTTTTCTTATTAGTCATCTCAGGTAAGTCATTGTTAGTTTTCCAGGGTTATGTTCATATTGCTTAGAAATCAGTACATTTGTGAATGGGCTGAAACTTGAGAGCACCCAGTTATTTACATTCTAGACAAACTTTGTGGGACTAACAATGCATCTAAGACTGGAATACACTGCGTATAATTGCTTTGCCAGTCTCTGACTTTAATGGGTATTGGTTCCTGCTTAGCTTGTATCTTTAATCACATACTCAGTGCATAGATCCAGAGGAGTTAGCCGTATTAGTCTGTGGTTGCAAAATAGTAAAGAGTCCAGTAGCACCTTGAAGGCTAACCAACTTTATAGTAGCATAAGCTTTCGAGAACCACAGCTCTCTTCGTCACGATGCATCTGCAAAAGCATAGGGAATAGATGCACACTACAGTAAAAGTCATCTGCCTTCTAAATGCACATTTCAGCAGATAAACACTCCACGTGCTAAAGAGGTACAAGGGATAAAGAGAGAACAGTCACTGAACGGGAGGTCTGGGGTGGACCCCGTCTGCCCCTTGCCCCTCATAAGCAGTGAGCCGTGGGATAACCTTCCAGCTCCTTGACCACCGTTTGACCAAAAAGTGCGCTTTCCTCTACCACTGTATCAAAAGAATTTTTTCATGTTCACAAAACAGAGTCACTTACTCGGTCGCCCTGGAATTCCTCTTGCTTTTTTGTCAGTGGAGTTACACAGTTAATGTTTATTTTTCTCCTCTTAGCCATCGTGTCTTCCATCGTAGTTGTCTCCCCCTCCCATCACCGACCCTGTTTGTACTTTGTCATTATTGTGCGTCCATCCAAGGAACCTGAATCTTTTGAGCCGCTGATCTCCTGATGCTCCGTCTCTGTACTGTGCTCTTGCCCTTGATGCCGTGTCTTTTTTACAGTCCTCACTTCACGTTCTGTGCTGGGCATTCTTGTGCCGACTTTATGTTAGTTCTGGTGTGTTTTCCTGGAGAGGGAGGCCTTCCTTTCTCTTCTCGTGAGAAGTCTGAATTGCACTGAAATTGAGAAGAGCCTGTCCCTGCCTTTCCTGGGTGGCACCTGTGATCTCTCCTGGCACGATGTGCGAGGTCCTTACTGTGTGAAGAATGCAGAGTGTCCTGCCTTTGGCTGCAGATGGGGCAGACCTAACTGCCGCTTGGATCCCCTTGGGAAGGCTTGCCTGATGAGAAAAGGAAAGAGAGAGAGAGAGAGCGGGGGTGATTCCTAGAGCTTGGTGTTGATGGGATGCATTTCCTCCAACCCATGAGTGAAGGCAAGAGCTGTTGAGTGTGAAACGTGGCTGTGATTTGCACTTTGGTCTTCAGCTTGACTTCCATCCTTCGGTGCATAATGTCCCGTCTACCTTACGAATGCGCTTTCAGTGCCCCTCGTCTTCCTGTCACGTAGGAGAATGACTCAGGGACACTGGACACTGTCGGTGCCGTTGTTGTCGACCAAGAAGGAAACGTCGCTGCTGCCGTCTCCAGTGGAGGCTTAGCCTTGAAGCATCCTGGAAGAGTTGGTCAGGTAGGTTGGCTTAGGCCCGATGGGTTCATTGGCCTCTTACCCTCATCCTACCAGGCCTGTTGCCCAAAAGGGAAAAAGCTGGTGAGTCAATTGTGCCTGTCCAGCTTGGGGAAAGTAGTGTTTATCCATAACTTGTATGATCAGTCACTATGTGAAAATTGACCAAGAACTTGATAACGTAAATTGGAATGATGCATTTTCTAAGGGCAGCAGAGATGGGAATTAGGATGTGATCTTTTGTATACCGTAATACTGGATGCACTCTTTTTAAGCCACTGTTCCTATAGCATAAATGTCACACAAAGGACAAAAACCGGAATATGAGTTGTGAGGGTTCAAATGGAAGGACCCATGAACTTCCACAATATCTGCTATTTCTATCATGTGGTTAGCTGGAAATGTCCACAGACCTACCCAGTACTTTAACCCACATTAAACAAAAATAAGTTCGATGTATTGTCGAAGGCTTTCACGGCCGGAGAACGATGGTTGTTGGGGGTTTTCCGGGCTGTATTGCCGTGGTCTTGGCATTGTAGTTCCTGACGTTTCGCCAGCAGCTGTGGCTGGCATCTTCAGAGGTGTAGCACCAAAAGACAGAGATCTCTCAGTGTCACAGTGTGGAAAAGATGTAGGTCATTTGTATCTACTCAGGAGGGGTGGGGTTGAGCTGAGTCATCCTGTAAGAGTTTCCCAGGGTGTGGAATGCTAATGGCGGGAGGCTTCACTGTATCCTGAGGAGGTTCTTTTGCATATGGATTGGTGCTTGATGTGCTAATCTTCTCTGCAGGGCTATTGTCGGGTGTGGAGTGTTTTGTTGGCCTGGTGTTTTTCAGAACTGGAGCCCATGCTCTGTTCATTCTTAAGGTTTCTTCTTTCCTGTTGAAGTTTTGCTTATGCTTGTGAATTTCAATGGCTTTCCTGTGCAGTCTGACAAAGTAGTTGGAAGTGTTGTCCAGTATTTTGGTGTCCTGGAATAAGATACTGTGCCCTGTTTGAGTTAGGCTATGTTCAGCCACTGCTGATTTTTCAGGCTGTCCAAGTCTGCAGTGTCTTTCATGTTCTAAACTAAAACGAGATCCCACTTGCAAAATCACCAGGCTAACAAATGCGCTGATCAAGAATTCCTCACTACATCCCGACACGCACAGCAAACTATGCAAGACAGAAGCACAGCCACCTAGACTATATGGACTCCCCAAAATACATAAAGATTCAGTCCCACTCCGACCCATTGTGAGTGCCATTGGTTCACCGACATATGAATTAGCTAGACATCTGGCAGATCTCCTGCAGGACCACATCGGGAAAACCTCGTCTTACATCAAAGATTCAGCAGATTTCATCAACAAAATCAGTTCTCCGAAACTCAATCCACAAGACATACTTGTCAGTTTTGATGTTGTATCCCTGTTTACCAAGGTTCCAGTAAAAGACACTATTGCACTGATTAATCAGATTTTCCCAGAGGATGTAACAGCCTTATTCCATCATTGTCTGACAACCAGTTACTTCCAATGGGACAACGAATTCTATGAACAGATGGATGGGGTGGCCATGGGGAGCCCACTCAGCCCAGTTATAGCAAACTTCTACATGGAACATTTTGAAAAAACAGCTCTAGAATCAGCACCCCACAAACCCAGTGTATGGTTCCGGTTTGTGGATGATACATTCATCATTTGGAGCCATGGGGAGGAAGAATTGATGGAGTTTTTGAATCATCTCAACAACATCCACCTGAACATACAATTCACAATGGAGAAAGAAAGTGAGGGAAAACTCTCATTCCTGGATACCTTGGTCATCCGCAAAGCAAACTTTCAGTTAGGTCACAAGGTCTACAGGAAACCAACTCACACTGATCGGTACTTACACAAAAACTCCAATCACCACCCCCGACAGAAAAGAGGCATAATGAAAACATTAGTGGATCGTGCAAGACGGATATGTGAGCCGCGCTTTCTCAATGAGGAAATTAATCATCTAAACCACGCACTTCAGGCAAATGGCTACTCCAGAAATGAAATCCGAAGAGCAATCAAACCCAGGATGAATCAAACAACCAAGGAAAAACAGTCACCTACAGGAAAAGTGTTTTTGCCATATATCAAAGGAATTACTGATCAGATGGGAAAGCTTATGAAAAAGCATAACCTTCAAGCAGTATTCAGACCCACCCGAAAAATACAACAGATGCTACGATCAGCAAAAGACAGCAGAGACCCCCTCACCTCTGCAGGAGTATACCGTATACCCTGCAGCTGTGGACAAGTTTACATCGGGACCACAAAGCGTAGCATCCAGACAAGAATAAAAGAACATGAAAGACACTGCAGACTTGGACAACCTGAAAAATCAGCAGTGGCTGAACATAGCCTAACTCAGACAGGGCACAGTATCTTATTCCAGGACACCAAAATACTGGACAACACTTCCAACTACTTTGTCAGACTGCACAGGGAAGCCATTGAAATTCACAAGCATAAGCAAAACTTCAACAGGAAAGAAGAAACCTTAAGAATGAACAGAGCATGGGCTCCAGTTCTGAAAAACACCAGGCCAACAAAACACTCCACACCCGACAATAGCCCTGCAGAGAAGATTAGCACATCAAGCACCAATCCATATGCAAAAGAACCTCCTCAGGATACAGTGAAGCCTCCCGCCATTAGCATTCCACACCCTGGGAAACTCTTACAGGATGACTCAGCTCAACCCCACCCCTCCTGAGTAGATACAAATGACCTGCCAACATCTTTTCCACACTGTGACACTGAGAGATCTCTGTCTTTTGGTGCTACACCTCTGAAGATGCCAGCCACAGCTGCTGGCGAAACGTCAGGAACTACAATGCCAAAACCACGGCAATACAGCCCGGAAAACCCCCAACAACCATCAAAAATAAGTTCCATCATCACCGGCCCTAAAGTATAGCACTAACTCTTAACAGAGTATTGCTTTGTTTTCACCTCTCATTCCTAAGCCTTGGGCAAGTTTCAGGGTGGGTTGGTCATTGTGGCCAGTGGGATGCCTCTTGATGGGCCGATCGCCTTCTCCCTGCCTTCCGGGTTGGGCCAGCCCAGTGTAGGGGCCTGTTGTTTTCACACTAAGAGTTAAGGGGTTTTTTTGCAAGCAAAGAAGAAAGGAAATACTCCTCAAATTACTCATCCGCTGTTTTCAGGTGTGTTGTTATTGGGGTTTTGGGGTGTGGCAGCTGTACAGAAATATACTGCAGTATTTTTTTTCTGTCTCAAATGACATTACCTTGCTTGCAGTAGAATATGTTTGCTTGAAATACACGATTAAATAATTCTGGCTTTTTTGTAATTTTTTGTGTGGCTGGGGAACAGGCAGCTCTGTATGGATGTGGTTGCTGGGCTGAAAATACGGGAATTCAGAAACCTTATTCTACAGCTGTGAGTACCTCAGGTATTTGCTGTTCTTATAAATATTTGAGCTGTAATTTATTTATGGTGATGTAAGGTATTTTGTTGATGGGCATAAATGTGTATGAAGTCCTTCATTTCGACTTCAGTTAGCCCCGTGTATGACTACAATGAGGGAAATCCTCTTATGTTAAAATATAATTTATATTCAGGAAAAACAAAACAAAACAATTTTGTGTTTAATGGCTTGTGTTTTTATACTGCGACTTTTAATTGTAAGCTAGCTGCTTCAAGCAGGGCTCCGAAGAGGCACCATAGAAATATTCAAAATAAATAATAAATAAATAATAGTTTGCATAGGTATGGCAGCAGCAACAAGTAAGCACCCTTGACTAAGAGCTTGGCCAGAAGTTCTACGCTCTAAAAGTATCGTCCTGGCTTACCACTTTCAGAGAGACAAGCTGTTTGGGGATGCCGTGGGAAAGATCTGGGTTGAGACCCAGGACAAAAGAAAGTGTCGCCAAAAACACTCAAACCATCGGAGAGGCGATCCCTTGGCCCTCAGCCATTTTATTCACCACACACTCTACTAAAGTCCAGACAGGATTCCAAGCGACCCTCCTGGGGTTAGTGTAGACAGCCCTTTAATAAGGGGGGGGGGTCCTTTCAAGAACCCACTTGTATAGTGGTTAAGTAACTGAACTAAGATGCAGTACTCTGCTGGTTCAAATCTCACTACTGCCATGGACTTTTAATTTAATTTATTATATTTATATTCCGTCCTCCCCGCTTTCGCAGGCTCAGGGCAAACACATGGCCTTGGGCAAACCATTCCTCTCAGCCTCAGCTCCCCAGCTGTATTGTGGGCGGATAACGCTTACTTTGTCCCAAGATCAAACAGACAGTTTCCCACACGTGGAAAGAGACCCAACCTTGATACCAAGATCTCTAAGACAGGACGCGCAAGCCATCCCTGTGAGAGGCCAACTACTCTTTAGCATCAAGCCTGGGTCGACACGCAGGCGGACGGCTGGACCTTAGGAATAGTCTCACAAGGCTATTCCATACAATTCGAAAGCTACCCACCGGAATGTTTTGTCATCTCCCCCCTACGTGAAATCTTAACCCAAAAGGTAATCCAACATCTTCTGGGCATTCAAGCAGTGGAGCATGTTCCCCACAATGAAAGAGGACGGGGGGGGGGTCTACTCAGTCTTCTTTACAGTCCCTAAAAAGAATGGGGACTGGAGGGCATTATTAGACCTCAAGTTTTTGAACAAGTCTGTTAAATTGCATCACTTCTGAATGGCGACTCTGCTCAGTCGCAGAGGCCATTCAACCAGACATCCACAGATCTCATGAAGGCATACCTCCATGTACTGATTCTGACTGCCCGTCATTTTGCGTGGGGGAAAAAATCAATTGGCAGTTCTGAGCCATCCCTTTTGGCCTGTCCACCATGCCAAGAGTGTTCAGAAAGCTCCTGGTCACCCCCTTTGTACATCTCAGAGAGAGAGGAATTCATGTTCGCTTGCACCCGGACGATCTCCTCATCGGATCAAGCTCAAAAGAAAAATCTCACCACTACACTCAGTTCACCATTCAGTCCCTACAAAGCTGGAACACTTGGGCACGATCATAATCACCAAAAGAGCGAGTTTATCCCTCACCAAAGAAAAGGTCAGGAAGACCAAACAGCTGGCTGAGACTGCAAAATCACTTCTCCCAACACTACCCAAATTGATGGGTTGACTAGTGGCCAGCAACAAGGCGATACCTTTGGGGTCGTCTGCATGCAAGACAACTTCAGACCTTTCTCAGATCTTATTAACAACAGATCATGGAGAAGACAGATCTTCCCATTCAGGTACCACTTTAGATCAAAACCAGTCTGGGCCAAGGTCACCAACCCAATGCAAAGCAAAAGATTCATGACCCCTTGAGAACAACAAATATTTACAGATGCAAACATCACAGGTTAGGCACGTCTTCCTGTCAATGTCTTGGAAATGTGAGCAATTTGTCTGACCCTGTTCCAGTTCAGAGATCAGATAGTGAACTCACACATCCTGATCTGTATGGACAAGGTCACAGACAAGACATATATAAACAAACAGGGAATCCAAGACCTTGAGGCGGCACAAGGAGGCAGCAAGGATACTTAACCGGGGAGGAAGGTCACCTAGCCGCTCGGAACTGAACACATCAAAGGCATATTTAATGTCCAGGCAGACTGGCTGAGCAAGTAGACCATTCAAGAAGGGGAATAGTCCCTTAAGAAAGATCTCATCCAATAGATAACATTGCACTTTGCTTTTCATTCAATCTTGCCCAGTTTCCATCCTTACTACAGCCCTGTCTCACATGGCTGCTGCCCTCACTGGCCATGTGGCTCCTAGTATAAACGTTTTGGGTAGTTAAATGGGACCCTTCTTACTTCCTTTTTTTGTTAGTGAAAAAGCTGGTTGGATTCAAACCCATAATTTAATCTTGATCGAAAATACTGGTTTGTAGGCAAGAAATCAAAATATAATTTGTTGTTTCAGATGTAGAAATTTTCCGTTTCTAAGCCACAGGGTATGGGAAGAGGGGAGGGGATATGCCAAAGGATTTCCAAGGTTTATTCCTGTAGCAACAAACTCTGATTTGTTCTTAAGTTTGAAGCCATAGATAGGGTATATGCATGTAAGTGTTCCACACAATCTGTGGTTCAAATGTCCCTCAGCCAATCATAAGAAGAGACAGACACAGAGTCCTGTGACTGAAGCAAGTCTATAACATTTATTAAACATGGAGGGGCGGAGGTTACACAGAGAGTAAAGGATCCCCTCATGCCCAACACCCATCAAACCTACAATAGCTGTGCAAAGCATTTTATACCTTTTGATTAATTACAATATTTGTTATTCTGTTGGCTCAGATATTGCTGTGGTCCCCATTGGCTCAAGTGGGCTACCACCTCTAATGATACAATAGTCCAGGGGTATTCTTATTGGAAGGAATAACTTTGGTCAACAGCATATTTCCTGATTGCCATTGCTTATCTTATATGTACTTGTTTTATCTTTAGAAGGAACATCTCTCTTCCTTTCCCACACATCTCTTTCATGGGCTTTCCATTTTGCCCAGTTTTCTGCTCCATGTAACATTTTACAAAGGTGCCCCAATGTCGCTTTTGGCAACCTTGTATGCTGGGTACCGTGGGAGGGGACCGCTCTCCCTTCCTGAGGAATGTGCTTGAGGTTTCATTTAGCGCCCATTCCCCTTCTCTAGGGCTTCTTCTCAGCCTTGAAAGATACAGCTAATCTGATTAACTCACAGCTAGCTTCCTTCTTTCAGTAACACATTTTCTTTCCCCTTTTTCTGTTGCTATTTCTTTAGCATAAAGCAGCTTTACTAAGAAGTTTCTGTCTCAAGTCATGAGCAAGTATACTGCAGTTGCCACTATCTTATAGCAAGCTTCACAGTGACTGGTCTTTGGTCTTCACAGTGATTAACATATGTAGCGTACATTCTGCTTTGGTCATTTTGTTTCAAGTCTCATTTTCTTGCAAGTTGCGTTACAAATACAACATTAGCTCCTGAAAATAATAATGCATGGCAGTAATAAAGGTACATGAAATATTCTTCATTAAATCTACTTCCCACCTAAGTATTTATAACACCATTGCTGGTAAGCTTGCTTTTGGAAGCTGGATGTTATGTTATGGAAAATCATAGTGGGCTTGACTTTTGTCCAACTGTTGTTGATAAGTTAACTGCTTTGTTCGAAGGTCTTTGTAAATTCAAGCAACCATCCTGATGTACTTAAGACAGATGATGGTGTCTGGGTTTAATGTTGGCCCTGAAGAAAACTTTTTTCCCCTTCATGTGGGTACCAGATTTTATAGTGATAACTATTTTAATGGTTATACAGCTATATAGGGATGTGCACCGGGGAAATATTTGGTAAACCCAAAGCAGGAAAAAGATTTGGGTTATCGGGTTCGGGTTATCAGAAATTTCTTCGGTATGCTTTGAAATGATTCAGAGCATACTGAAGTGAGACCCCCACCTCCACCCTGAGCCCCCCTTCCCCCAACCCCACTTACCTATCCCAAAGGCCGCAGCCAGTGCTTCCGCTGCCCGTGCTGCCGCTTTGGCCACCGCAGCGGGGAAGGCTGCAGCAGGCGCCTCCGCTGCTTCCACCGCCACCAGGATGTCACAGGTAAGTGGGGTGGTGGTGGGAGGGAGCCCTTTAAAAAGGCCCTGAAGCTTCCCGAAGCAATCCGAATCGCTTCGGAAAGCTTTGATTTGGTATTTCCGAATCGGGGCCATTGTACTGGCCCTGATTTGGAAATACCAAATCTTTACAAATCAGGCCTGGTTCGGGTTTTTTTTTTTCAAACCAGGAACCCGAAGCGCACACCCCTACAGCTGTACACTTTTTAAAAATTTCAAACATAATTTGCATGATGTTACATTAGTGCCTATTTAAATTGAAATGGACTGCTAAGAGTCTCAGCATTATCAATCTGTTGAATAATCTGTTGTCAGAAGGTGTTTAACTGGTGCCTGACTTGTTTCTGGTTTTCTTTCCAGTCCCTGTGTGTTTTTCATAGAGCAACTGACTCATTCTTCCATTTTTGGAAGCTGATAATCTTACTTTTTTGTTGTTGATGAAATATACATTATTTCTCATTTATTTATAGCTGCTGAAAAAGTTGGAATTCTCTCTCTGAAATATGTTTCTTTTGTGGTAAAAGTAGAATATCTGATAAATAGGCTTGCCACGTGACCACTTACGGCAGGCAAGCAAGCGCCCTGCAGTTAAAGCCTCTGCCTGCCCATCCTCAGCTGAGAAGAGGGAGGGGGCAGGATGTTAAAATGGGGAAGAAGGGTGCGTGATCCTTGTCTCTGCGATGATGTGACTGCCAGCTCAACCTGGAACCAATGGCATCATGCCCGGGCCAATACTTTATGCTATGGTTTTGGACAGTTGTTAAAGAGTTGGCCTCAGTAGGATGCCATCACTTCTGGGTCACACCGGAAGTGATGTCATTGCACAGCAATGAGGATTGCCCTCCCTCCCCCGATAAGTTGTTTCTGCCAGGCCCCAAATGTTCTGGTTTTGCATTGCTATTTGTGACTCTGGTGTGGTGGCATTTCTTTCTGCCACCGTGTTTGAATCATTAGCAGAAGTTCTTTCCTCATAAAAGGCAGCGTTTCTTCTCCAGCATCAGATTCGTACTAACAGATCCATAGAAGCCCATTCAACTCACTGAAGGGCCCGCAAGGTTAGATTCAGGTCTCAATTTTTTCCTCCGAAATAAAAGTTGGATAAAAGCTAACCTTCACTGTCCGTCTTCTGTGCAGCCCCACATGGGACTGCGCCTGCGCAGGCCTGCCGACCGGATTTTTCTTTCTAGCAAACGTCCACTAGGGGGCGCACGTCCTTCCCAATGCACATGCGCGGCCGTTTCCCGCCCAAGCGACATTGGGCGACGTCGCCCCCTTTCCCCTCAGTTTCTTCTTTGCCGCCGACCGGTAAAGATCTAGCTGTCCGCTTGTGAGGAAACTTTTCCTGTGAGGATCCTACGAGGATGTCTGAGAAGTCGCTGTTCAAGCGCTGCTCCAACTGCTCCACTAAGATGACAAGGACGGACGGTCACGCCGTTTGCCTCGAGTGTCTCGGCGAGGGACACATCGTCGGGAAGTGTGAGCACTGCCAACGGTTCACCCCGAAGGCCAGGGCTGAGAGGGCTAATAGGCTGAACGCCTTACTGTGGAGACGGGCGATGCGGGTTTCGGGGGCTCCCGTTACCCCAGAGGGACCGCCACTGGCTGGTGGGACGGGTGACACCCCCCCTGAGAAGGGGTCCCAGAAGACCGCGTCCGCTTCGCGTTCCCGCTCCCCGGATCGTCGCCAAGCCCGGCAGTTAACCCCGGATCCGAAGGGGACTGCGAGTTCCGCGTCGGGTCGCAAGCCCTTGGCACCAACGTCGGATCCGACTCGGAAACGTCACCGTTCCAGGTCCCCGTCGAGGTCGGAACCGACCTTCACGCCGGCTCTGAAGGTGCCGAGAGCATCATCGGAACCGAACATCCCGGCTGGGTCGGTTCCCAAACCATCGGATCCGCCATCGGCTCCGACTCCATCGGTTCCGAAGCCTGCTGAGTCGGCGCGCACCGACCTCACTCCGAAGACGGGCGCTCGGTCGGATCCAAAGACATCGGATCCGATTGGCAGGGACCGAAGCTCGGATCCGGCTTCGGCTGACAAGGGCGGTAAAAAGTCCAAGAAGAAGTCGAAGCACAGTCAATCGGCTTCGGTCCAAACGGATGAGGTCCTCTGGGAAAGGCCTTTGACTCCGTCGCCGCACCTGTCGCCTCCGCTGCACCACTCGTCTGATGATGATGGTGATCTGCCCGACGCGCCACCTCCGGCCCAGCAGTGGCATGCGGGTGATTATGCGGACCGTGTGGACCGGCGTTACCACCTGCCGTGGGCTGCTTTTGACAGAGAGGGTTCCCTGTATGCCAGCTCTCCATCATTTGGCAGGGAGTGTTGGGGTGACACTCGAAGTGAGTTCTCCCGCTATGGTTCTCCCTGACACGGTTCACCTTACTATCCTGCTGAACCCTACCAGGGCCCGAGTCCCAGTCCTCCATCTGACCCATCTCCAGATGACGTCATCATTGGGACCGGTCGTGTGTCACCATCTGAGGACTACCGGCTCTACTCTGAGCAGATGGTCAGGATGGCCCGTTCTCTCGACATCGAGATATCGGCCGTAGATCCTAAGCCAAAGGACAAAATTCTTCAATATGTCCAGTCCGGGAACCCTCCAACTATTGCCTTCCCATTCACTGAAGGCTTGGTGGAGATCATCCACGACATCTGTGAGAAGCCGGCCTCTGTGTACGCGACGTCCCGCAAGCTGGAGGCCCTGTATAAGACACGGGATGATGTTTGTGCATACCTCTTTGCACACCCGCCTCCTTCCCTCATTACGGAGGAAATGCAGACCCGCCAACGCCAGGGGTCCTATGCGGTGCCCATTGACAAGGAGAGCAGGAAGTTGGATTCTTTGGGCAAGAAGCTATACTCTTCTGCTGCCCTCACGCTGAAAATCTCCAACTATTCAGCCATCATGGGGGCGTATCAGATATTCCTTTGGAACCGCATGGCGGCCTTCCTAGAGAAACTCCCAGCAGACCAGAGAGTGTTGGCGAAGGTGATCCTCGATGAGGCCCTGAGGCTTTCCCGGCAACAAATAAATGCGGGCCGTGACACAGTTGACACCTCTGCGAGGGCACTGGCTTCTTCCATCGTCCTGCGCCGGCACTCGTGGCTCCGCACAACTGCGTTGCCAGTGGAGACACGCAATAAGGTGGAGAACCTGCCATTTGAGGGGCCATCCCTGTTTTCTACCAAAACAGATGACTACCTGTCGCAGAAGCGCAAGGATCGTATTACAGCCCGCTCCTATGGTATTCTCCCGGCCAGACCACCCACCGAGAATCGTGGCCAGTATCGCCCTGCCCAGGGTTATCGTGGACGACAGCACCGGTACCAGCCGTATCCACGCTATGGTTCCTACCGGCCATTCCAACCACCAGGCTCTTACCAGCGCCGGAAGCCTACCTACCGCCCTCGTCGCGGCCCTCATGCCGCCGATGCCAAAGAGTCAGCTACGCAACCAAAGCAGTTCTGACTAGAGCTCGAACAGGCTGTCGTGTTTGGAAACAGATTGGCTCAGTTTGCCTCTGCATGGGCGGAGATTACGTCCGATAGTTGGGTTCTTAAAATCGTTACAGTTGGATATAAAATTCAGTTTGATGTTTACCCAGTGTTGTCTCTTCCTGACCACTCAATACAATCCTCTTCTCATAACTTACAGGCTGAGGTTGTAGCACTGCTAGAGAAAGGGGCTGTGCGGGAGGTGCTCCCTCAGGACCCCCCCTTAGGCTTTTACTCCAGGATGTTCTTGGTAGACAAGAAGGATGGAGGGGTACGACCCATCTTAGACCTACGGGAACTGAATAAATTCGTTCTCGTCAAGAGGTTCAGGATGCTTACCTTGAACACGGTCCTCCAGTTAATGCCTGAGGACATGTGGTTCGCTGTCCTGGACCTCAAGGATGCATATTTTCATATTGCCATCCATCCTGATCATAGGAAGTACTTAGGTTCCTATGTAACAATAAAGCCTACCACTACCAGGTGCTTCCCTTTGGTCTCTCAACAGCCCCACGAGTTTTTTCTAAGTGTATGGCTGTTGTAGTGGCTTATTTGAGGGAACAGGGTTGTACCATCTATCCCTATCTTGACGATTGGCTTCTAGCAGCTCCCTCTGCTGATGCACTCCTGGCCCAGATTCGTACAGTGATGCTCACCTGCTCCCGGTTAGGGCTTTTGGTTAATTTGCAAAAGTCTAACCTTACCCCGTCCAAGAGAATACTGTTTATCGGTATGGAATTGGATGGTGGTGTAAACAGAGGTTTTCTCCCCCGGGAGCGTGCATTAAGAATTGGCAGGATGGTGAACCTTTTTTCCAAGTGCAGGTTCCAATCCGTGACAGCGATCCAGAGGCTGCTGGGCCTAATGGCCTCTTCTACAGCAGTCACCCCTATGGCCCGGTTGCACATGCGACCTCTCCAGCTGTGGTTCCTGTCGGTTCATGATTTTGAACACGAGTCCCAGAGTAAACGATATTCCATCCCCAGAGGGATTATCCGGGCCTTACGATGGTGGCTTGATGAGACTAACCTCCTTGGGGGTGTGGCGTTTGGGTCCATCCAGACCGAGATCACAATCTCGACTGATGCCTCCACAGTAGGATGGGGAGCCCAGTGTGGTGCCCTGAGGGCACATGGGATTTGGTCGGAGCAGGAAAGGAGAGATCATATTAACCTGCTAGAATTGAGAGTGGTCCGTTATGCCCTTATCGCATTCGCAGACACGCTGCAGCAGAAAGCGGTTCAGGTGCTCACAGACCATTGCACCACGATGTTCTACCTGAACAAGCAAGGGGGCACTACATCCAAGGCCCTCTGCGACGAGGCCGTTCGCATCTGGAACTGGGCCGTGGACAGAGGCGTGTTCCTTCAGGCGGTCCATATTCCCGGCACCACCAATGTCATCGCAGACAAACTGAGTCGGATGCGATTCGACAGCTACGAATGGACCGTAGCAGACAATTACCTGAACTCCATCTTTTCGGACTGGGGTTTTCCAGACGTAGACCTCTTTGCGTCAGAGACCAACAAGAAGGCCCCACGATTCTGCTCCAGGGGAGGGCTAGGTCGCCATTCCCTAGGGGACGCGTTCCAGATACGCTGGACAGGGCACCTGTTTTATGCCTTCCCTCCGTTCCCACTGCTGTCTCGGGTCGTCAGCAAAATCCAGAGGGATGGGCCGCACTTAATTCTAGTGGCCCCCTTCTGGCCCAGACAAGCATGGTTCCAACATGTCATGCAGCTCTCGCAAGGGTCATATTGTCGGTTTGCACTGGACCCGGACCTTCTGTCCGACAAAGGGGTTTGGTATCATGACCTACCCAAACTCAACCTTACTGCTTGGCACATTCGGGCACGGAGGGGATGTCTGATAGGGTAGCTGAAATTTTGCTGAATGCCCGTAGGGACACCACTCGCAGGTCATACGCAGCTAAATGGAAGCGTTTTGAGGCCTGGGCTGCTGACACCGCAGTTAATGTTTGGGATTGCCAGTTGTCTTTTATTTTTGAGTTCCTCCTGTCCCTAAAGGATGGGGGACTCTCTAATTCCTCTATTAAAGTTTATTTGGCTGCCATTTCAGCCTTCCACCCTAAAATAGATGGGAAGACGGTGTTCTCCCACAGTTTGTCGAAGTCTTTTTTGAAAGGGTTGTACAATATGTTTCCACAAGTCAAGGAAATTGTTCCCCAATGGTCACTGCAGGTAGTGCTGACGGGACTTATGAAATCACCCTTCGAACCACTGGCTACCTGTGATTTAAAATGGTTATCCTGTAAAGTGGCCTTCCTGGTTGCCATTACATCTGCTCGCAGAGTTAGCGAGCTTGCTGCCCTGAGGTGGGATGCTCCCTTTTTGAAGGTCCATCAAAATAAGGTGGTGCTGAGACCTGACCTTCGTTTTAGACCCAAAGTGTCCACTCAATTTCACACCTCACAGGACATTGTCCTACCTATTTTTTTTCCTGACCCTTCTGATAACTCTGAAAGGGCTTTACATTCCTTGGATGTGAGAAGGGCTATTTTATTTTACCTCCAACGTACATCACAGTTTAGGAGTGCCGAACAACTGTTTGTGTGCTATTATGGGCCCAGGAAGGGAAAGGCTGCTACAGCCCAGTCAATTTCCCGTTGGGTCACTCAAACGGTTAGAGCCTGCTACTCGCATGCTAAGTTACCTTGCCCCTTGGAACTGAAAGCTCATTCCACCAGAGCACAGGCTGCTTCGGCAGCCTTCCTTAGGGGCGTGCCCTTGCAAGACATCTGCAGGGCTGCAACGTGGTCGTCTTCTGACACGTTTGCTAAACATTACGCACTAGATGTGTGGGAAAGGAAAGAGGCTGCTGTGGGTCAAGCAGTGCTTCAGTCTCTTTTTCGGTGAGAACACATGCCCGCCTCCTGGGTAAGTGGCTTGTGAGTCTCTCATGTGGGGCTGCACAGAAGACGGACAGTGAAAACAGAGTTGCGCTTACCGTAACTACTGTTCATTGACGTCTTCTGTGCAGACACACAACCCTCCCTCCTATCCCGCTGTGTTCTTCCAGATAATGTGAAGGCATTCGGCGGCAAAAGGAGAAACTGAGGGGAAAGGGGGCGACGTTGACCAATGTCGCTCGGGCGGGAAACGGCCGCGCATGCGCATTGGGAAGGACGTGCGCCCCCTAGTGGACGTTTGCTAGAAAGAAAAATCTGGTCGGCAGGCCTGCGCAGGCGCAGTCCCATGTGTGTCTGCACAGAAGACGTCAATGAACAGTAGTTATGGTAAGCGCAACTCTGTTTTTTCTATGAAGAATAATAAACCCCACTTATGAAACAAACATATATTGCCTGTTCTTTTTTTTTACTGTAGCAGTTTACATAAAACAGTACAGTTGTGATAATGTATGAATAATTTCTTATTGACTTGAGAGTCTTTTAAAGAGTTTGGTATTTAGGAGACGGGTTTTAAAAATGCTGGATGATGAACTCTGTTTCCTCGCTCATTAATTCTTTTAAAGGGCTGAAATACTACGAGATTAATTATAAAGTCTGGATTAAATAAAAAGAAGTTTTAAATATTTCTGTGGTCTTGCACAAGGTTTTATAGTACAAGCTTTAAATTTTATTATTGCATTTCATCTGGCTGAAAGTTGTACATTTGGCAGATGTCTCTTTTTGTTTTGTGCTTTCCAATTTAGACAAGAATAGAAAGTGAATAATTTCCTAGTTTATGTATTAGAACTGTGCTACAGCGACTGGCTATTTATCATGGATAAATCTGCTTGCTTATCTATGGTTTAAGATGACAACTACAGGCTCTTTAGAAGCATTTCCCAATTTTGCAAATATGCACACAGCTGCCAAACCATTTCTTAAAACCATGAAAGTTAGTATGGCTCTACCAATAATTGTCTCCTTGGTGTCTCATACAGCAGCAATACCATTTTTCACTATGACATCAGATATTTGGTTTAATTAAACTTGTACAGACCTACTGAAGTTAATATTCTGCTGATAAAAATTCAAGCCAGAGTTATATAGTGGCTACTGCTGGACTACAGTCTGGGATACCCAGGTTTGAACCCCCATTCTGCCATGGAAGCTCGCTGGGTAACCGTGGGCCAGTTACATACTCTCAGTCTAACCTACTTGACAGGGTTATTGTGAGAATAAAACGAATGTACGCTGGTTTGGGTCCCCACAGCGGGAGGAAGGCAGCCTATACAAGGAATGAGTCTAGAAGTTTATAACATTGATGCCATTTGCTAATTGATTTTGAAAAGATATTTTGGTGGCCATCTTGCTAAATTGTCATTCATTTTGTACATGTGATTCATTGCTATTTCAGCGAAGGACAGCCAAAGAAAATTCACCCAGACTTGCTTGCATTCACTCCGGTGCAGCTGCGAGGAGAGTCTGCTTCTATGACTGGAGAGGAGAAGCAGCTACAGGGTTAGGTTAGAATGGGAGGGTGGAAAAGGCCCAGCTGTGCAGGTTCTCCCCTGAAAAGGATATTTGCGGTGCCTCTTTGTCATGGGTTGGGCTGGAGTGGTGCGGGTTGTGCCGTCAGAGTGTGGAGTGAGTAAGGAAAGAGCACCAATGCTGGTGCTGAGGACAATGCTTCATTTTAATATTTAATATTCTACACCCGCCAATTTTAATGGTTTTTTATACGTTTTAATGTTTTTATAATGTTTTTACTGTTTTTAATTTGTTGTCAAACCGCCCTGAGCCCGTCTGACGGGGAGGGCGGTCTAAAAATGTAATTAAATAAATAAATAAATCAATAAAGAATATAAGGAATGTAGTCAAAGGTCCAGTCCTAGGTCAGAGCACAGAGTCCAAAAGCTGTTGGTCGTCTGGTCTGGAGCTCCAAGAGTTGTCCACAGGCAGGCTCCAGGGTTAGGCACAGGCAGGGTGAGGGGCCGGTCCGGAGAGTTGCAGGAAACAAAGAACAAGGCAGAATCCAGTGCAGCAGCCGCCAAGTCAGAGAGATTGTGACTTGTTGCTCCCACGCCTGACAGTCTTCCCTGGCTGGGTTTTATATCCCCCTGCTACAGGGTCATGCTGGATGCCAGCTGCTTGGCAGTTATCCTGTGGCTACTGTCAGGGCTTGCCGCGACTGCCGCTGGGCGTGGCACTGGGCGGTCTGCACCTGACGTCACAGGGGGGCCAGGGATTCTGCAGGACCCTGCTCTGTGGAAGGAGGGGCGGTATACCTCACCCAGACTCCCTCTCAGTCCACTCGCTGGCCTGCTCAACCTGGCCTGCTTACCCCCTGCATCCTCCTTCATCTCCTCCTTCCAGCACTCTCCTCCAAGCCTCCACCCTTGCATCCTACTGCTCTCACTCCACATCATCACTCCTCACTCACACCCACCACCTCAGAGCTCTTCCTAGCCACCTTATATAGGGCTTCCTTTCCCCGCCCCGCCCTCCTTCTAGGCTCGTGCCATCTCCTGACTTGGCCCAGCTGGGCCTTCCCTCAGGTGTTTCCCTCCTACCACTAATCCCTTCTTGGCTTCCTTGCCTTGCTGGCAGGGTGGGATTGAATGCGAGCCATCCCCAGCTGAGGTCTCCTTGGCCTTGCTCATGAGGAGCTGCCCCAGCCGGCTTCGGTGCTGCTGAGCCTGCCTGGCCTTGCTCACGAGGAGCTGCCCCAGCCGGCTTCTGTGCTGCTGAGCCTGCCTGGCCTTGCTCACGAGGAGCTGCCCCAGCCGGCTTATGTGCTGCTGAGCCTGGCTGGCCTTGCTCGCGAGGAGCTGCCCTGGCCAGCTTCTGTGCTGCCTGTTCACTGATGCCGGGCGGGGCTACCCATCTCCTCCCCCAGAATGCCTGTGGCAGCTTCACCTGGAGGGGCTTGGCTCCTAGCACCTCCTGAGCCAGGCTGCTGTCCTCTAGCCAGGGGGTGGCTCTGGGCTGTAGTGGCTGCTTCTCCTCCTTGGAAGGTAAGGGCTCTGTTTGGGTTGTTGCTGTGTCCCTATTCCCCCTGCCTTGGCCCTTTTCCTCTAGCCTGCTTAGCCCCCTCTCTTCCCCCTGGGGGGTGGGACTAGCTGGCTTCTCCCTGCTCCCTCCAGCCTTCTGAGGCTTTGGCCTTTCGCCCCTTCCCCCTGGAGTAGGCAGGTTCTGGCTCTGTTTGCCAGACAGAGCGGTTGTACTGCTGTCTCCTGGCTGCCCCCTGCCGCTGCCTGTCAGCAAGTCCGGGGGCTGGGCTGCTGACCCCGGACAGCTACTCATTATCGCTATCCGCAAGCAGCTGGCCTCAGGCCAGGAGGCATGCGCTCTGTTGCCTCTCCTGTAGCTCAGTCCTTTGTCTCTGTCTCCAGTGCTCCAAGGGTGTGTGTGATGCCGGAGGGCTGGAGACGACCGACTGGGTTTCACCTGTTGCATCTGGTGCTGGAGGGCAGTGGTGGCTCGGCTCGGCATCAGGGTCAGAGCTGGCTACACAGGGCTCCTCTTCATCTCCCAAGGAGCCCCCACTACCGCTGAGCCCTCGTTGGCCCCCAGCACTCCGTCACTGACCAAGTGCATCTGTAAGTGTGTTCTTCGTGTGGTACTTAGAGGAGGAGCATTGAACTGGAACTTTTTCTTGACTGATTTGACATTTGGCTCTTATGAAGTAGGTAATAAATTTTAAAATGTGGGTGCTGATTTGCCTATATTTTTAGCAAACTGTTCGCAAGAATTAGGCCTAAGATCTCTAGTGACTTTTCATCTTAATTGATTCACTGTGAGTTAAAATGACTGGGGTAGGAATTGATGTGGGACATGTGGTTCTGAAAAATGCTTAGTCATTTTCATCACTTAAAAGCTGTCCAGATTTTAAAATAACCCGGTCCTGGTACCTGCTGAATTCTAGCATCTGACTTGTGCCTCCTGCTGTAATAAAGTTGCTGAGTATAACTGGGATGTTGCCGTTGCATGCTGTTGTGCGTCAACTTTTGGGAGGTCTCATACCTGGGTATTGTATCATGGTCCTTACTCTGCAGCTGACATCCACTTGAATGTTCCCCCTATACCATGGTTGTCTGTTGGTGGAAAGGGGCATAGCGAGCAGATTGCTTGGGTGAGTTTGACCACATGCTGTGGCACAAGGCAAAAACATGCCGATACGCCTGAGGCCTGTCTTCCCTTCCCTTGTGTCAGCCCCTGAGATTTCATGGGGTGGCTCATGGTGCTTTGACTCCTGGCTAGGTGCCGCCCTGGAAGCATTTTCAGTTGAAATTTCTGGGACTTGTTTCTGTGTAAAACAATTCAGAATTCGTGGCACACATTACGTAGGTGAAGTTCCTTACACGGAATTGCTTTGTATCTGTGAAGTGGCCATGAGCCTTTCTTGTAGATTGTTCTCCAGTATCGCTGATTCACCGTAAAGTGCTCTGGAAATTCCACAAAATGCAATGATTGTTATCTCACTCTTTCTCTTTTTCTATCGCTCTCTCTCACACTCAGTCTTTCTCTCTCTCTCTCTCCCTCTCTGAGCTTACTTGTGTACTTACAAAAAAATCAGAAAGGTACGTGGTGAAATCGCCCATCTATTCTAAAATATATCTTTACTGTTTTCAGTCACTTTTCTAAATGCAAGAATTTGTTACTGAGAAGAGTAAACTTGTTCAAATGTATTATTTATTTATTTACTTTCAATTTCTATTCCACCCTCCCCAAACTGGCAGGTTCAGGGCAGATTGTGTGTGTTGTGTGTGTGTGTTATGTGCCGTCAAGTTGTTTCTGACCTATGGCGACCCTATGAATGAAAGACCTCCAAAACGTTCTCTCTCTAACAGACCTACTCAGATCCTGCAAACTGGAGGACGTGGCTTCTTTGATTGAGTCCAGCCACCTCATTTTAGGTCTTCCTCTTTTCCTACTGCCTGCCATTTTTCCTAGCATTATTGACTTTTCCAGAGAATCTTGTCTTCTCATGATGTGACCAAAGTACGATAGCTTCAGTCTTGTCATTTCAGCTTCTAGGGAGGATTCCGACTTGATTTGATCTAATACCCACTTATTTGTGTTTTTGGCTGTCCGTGGTATCTGCAAAACTCTCCTCCAGCACCACATTTCAAATGAATAATTTTTTTCCTGTCAGCTTTCTTTACCGTCCAACTTTCACATTCATACATGGCAATGGGGAATACCATAGTTTGGGTGAGGGCAGATTACACTCTGCAAAACAACACACTAAAAACATACATTTTACAATTTTAAAACAGCCATATAAAACAGTGCAATATAAATATTTAAAAGGTACAAGAAAGCAGCACAGGAGTAGTAAGTTAATCAATCACCACCTACTCCACCATATTAAAATTCCTTACATGGTTGGTTAAAAAGTTTGATGGTGGATGCCTCTAGCAGGGAGGGCGTTCACCTTTATTTGGCTGGTGGGGGCCCAGCTCAGCCTCAACCATACGCATGGCAGAACAGCTCTATCTTACAGGCCCGGCAGAAGGATAACAAATCCTGCCGGGCCCTGGTCTCATTGGACAGAGCGTTCCACCAGGTTGGAGCCAGGACCAAAAAGGCCCTGGCTCTGGTTGAGGCTAAGTGGGCCTCTCCTGGGCCGGGGACCACTAACAGTTTTTTGTCACCTGTTCTGAGCATCCACTGGGGCACATATAGGGAGAGGCAGTCCCGCAGATACGCTGGTCCCAGTCCACATAGGGCTTCATAGGTAAGTACCCAAACCTTGAATCTGATTCAGTACTCCACTGGCAGCCAATGCAGCTGGCACAATACTGGTGTTATATGTGCACTGCTAGGCACTCCGGGGATGACACGTACCACTGCATTTTGAACCAGCTGTAACCACCGGATCAGACTCAAGGGAAACCCTGCGTAGAGTGCGTTACAGTAATCTAGCCTAGAGGTGACCGTTGCCTGGATTACTGTTAAGTTGTGGGTCGAGAGATAAGGGGCATTTATCCCGAATTGGATACCCGAAGCGCACACTCCTAATGTTTGCCATTAGCTGACTTGAAATGAGGACTGGATAAATTCCTGGCAGAGATGTCTATTGATGTCTGATGACAGTGGTAACTAAATGGAATCACCAGGTTTATAGAGCCAGGAACTGGCAAATCATGGATAAGGAGCAGATGACAGGGGTAGGTTATTACTTTGATGCCTTCTGCTTCCCAAAAACGTCTTGCTGGGTTACTGCTGGAAATTCAGTACTGGGTCAGCTGGTCCTCTGGTCTAGTACTGTAAGCCTCCTCTTCTGTTGTTATGTTCTCTTATGGCAGCAAGCTATTCTTAAAAAAAATCTCTTCCAGAGCTGTCTGTCTTTATCCTGTCCTCCTTTGAGGCACTTGGGGTAACATACATCATTCATTGAGGGTGGTGGCAGAGACTAGAAGCAAAATTCCCCTCATTATACATTTTTTAAAAAAAATTATAAAGCTGATGCCAAGCATTGGTTCGTTGTCCCCGAGAAGCAACTGGAACCGACAACCTCCTTGCAAAACGAACAGGCAAAGTGCTCGTTTGGATTGCTGTTGTTTCTTCCTGGGAGTTATGAGCGAAAGGAGCAGGGTGAGAGGGAAGAGTGCACAAAGACCGATCCGTTCAGCCCAGTCCCTGGGAGCCTTGAGAGTGGGAGGCTGAGGTTAACACAAGATTTCCATTTCCACACATTTTTCTGACCAACGGAGGTGCGAAGATTTGCCTCTGTGCAAGTGGCCTTGCCAGAAGTGTGCAAAAGCAATTCAGCTGGAATCTATACATGTTCCAGATGGGTTGCGGCTCAGAGGCTGTAGCTTGGCTGCTGGATTTTAAAAAATAAAAATAAAAAGGCCCTGCCCTCGGTCTGGCCTGCAGCTGGAGAGGAGGACCAAGAGCCGGGCTGCCTTTGGAGGGCACACCTGCGGGACTGGATTTATTCATGTGCACCTCTTGCCACATTTCTCTTCTCATTATTCCCTCCTCACAATTGACTGTAGATAGGAAGGCAGCCAGGCCTTTTTTGCTAAGGTTTTTTTTTTTTTTTTGCTATCTAAATAATGCTATAGTAATCACAAAATAATATAGTAATAATAAAATCCATTAGTAACTCTTCAGACAATTGCATACAAGAGGAAGTGTATTTAAGCCTTTTCACCAGTATGCTGGTTTCTTACTGACTTCATAATTTACAAGAGGGGGAACCCACAAGGGCTTATGGTGGACATCTCATTTCCCCTCCCCCACCGTTGCCTGTTTCCTTCCTTCAGAGTTCCTGTAGCCTCTCTCCTTTTTCTGCTTTCTTCCCACCCAACAGCCAGCCTACTTTTGTCTGCTCCCCCCAGGCAGGTCTTCAGCTTCCCCTCCCTCCTTCCACCTGGCATCGTCTACCCAGGAAAATGATGGCCCAGTTGCGTGGTGCCGCTGCTAGGCTGGGCCGAGCAGCAGAGTGCGGACTTGCAAGGGGAGGGCACTTCACTGTCCTCTGTATCCCCCTCCTCCCGCTATTTCCTCCTTCCTTCCTTCCTTGCAACTCCCATATCCTCACCTTTCCCTGCTTCCTTCTCTCTTTTCCACCCACCCACCCACCTTTTATCTGACCCCCATCTTCAAGCTACAGTTATGATTCGTTTACTTCATTTATGCCCCTTCTTCCACAGTGGGAACCCAAAGTGGCCTACATCATTCCCCCCTCCTCCAGTTTTATCCTCACAACCGCCCTGGGAGTAGGGTAGACTGAGAATGTGTGACTTGCCCAAGGGCACCCAGCAAGCTTCTGTGGCAGAATGGGGATTCTAACCTGGGTCTCCTGCATATCTACTGTGAAACGCTAACCCTGCACTGCCCTTTGTGGAGAGGCTGCTGTTTACAATGGCAAGAACTGGGCCTGGGTGAGTCATGCAAATTGTGTGGTATCAAATTGCCTAGTGGTTACTGGCAGTCCTGGCCCTCATGAGTCTTCACTTAAAAGCAAAAAGAGCCTCAGAAAGGGCCCTGCTCCCTCCCTTGCCTTTTACTGAGAGAAACCAAGTCTTGAAGGCTGAAGAAGGTGTTGTGGTTGCCTAGCAACAGCCACAGAGGACATTTGTTTCTTAAAGTGTATTAAAGGCCTACTTCTATTATTTTGGGAGGGTTTAACCCCCAGTTTATATTTTTTTTAAGATTTCAAAATTTTCTGCAAACCTGGATTTAAGTATCCACTGGTTTGGTCATGTTGAAAATTAGATATATTGATAACCTATCTCTCCATAAACATCCCTGAAGGCTCCACTGTGCCATAAAAAGAGGGTGTTGTCTTACATTCATATGCACGTTACGGTTATGTCCAGTAATATTTTTACGTGCATAACATTTTTAATGGGGTAGTTTTACATTCAGGGTCATCTTTTTTTCAAATAAATATGGGTGAGATATATTGGGCGGGTAGTTGGTGTGCTAGAATAACTCCTTAGGAAGGGAATGGAAGGTCAGGTTTTACATGGCATGGAAGTGATGCCTTACAGAAGGAGGAATGATGTGAGTGAAGAGTCACCACTGTCACCTAAGCACAAACCATGCGCCGGTTTACGCCAGTGCGCTCCCGCAGTCATGCAAGGCCTCAGAATGCCTCCGCGGTGGAGGAAGGGGCTCCTCCCTCCCCTCTCAAGCCATTTCCCCGTGTCACGATAGCATGGGGGAATTTTTTCCCTCTTTTTTTGCTGCTCCATGTGCACAGAATACTCCCAAGTGGAGCAGAAAAAAACCGAGGAAAATCCTCCCGTGCTATTTTGATATGGGAAACAGGTTGAGGGGGGAGGGGGCATTCTGAGGCTGCTTGAGCTCTTTGTTTTTTTAACAGCCATTCCCTAGTGCTGCTGTGTGGCTGCAGGGAACCCACGTTGGGTCTGGTCCCCCAGACCCAACCCTTTAAAAACCTGCATGTCTAGCTTGGCCCTTAGTGCAAGAGCTCATGTGTCCCACATTCTCATAAAGGACTTGAAACAACCAACATTCAAGGTCAAGACACTTTATGGATTATTAATATGTCAATTATGAATAATGTTAAATTGTATAATTTCAGTTATGTACCTGAGCTGTCTTATATTGGCCCTTTAATTTTGACATATTTTATCTCTTAGAAAAAGTTAACTGACCCATACGCTACAGAATGTTCTTCTGAATTACAGATTTTTATTCTGAAAATAAGGATATGTAGAACTAGATGTTGTTTGTATAAAGAGGATGGGTTTTCACAGTCTGTATGGTGGCAGAACAAATTTTTGAAATACGGATGAATGGGAGAAGAGGACAGAGCTGTCTGCTCCTCGTTCTGCATTCTCCATTTTTGTTCATGGATTCTTGAGGCGTGGTCTTGTGGCCTGCTATGCAGCAATAGCTTGTGAGCTGGAATGTGCAGCCTGACTTTCTCCCTCGCAGGCTTTTGCATATGGCTTGCAGAAACGGGGGTAGATTTTTCATTTCTCCACTATTCAACAACACAAGTTGCTTTCATGTTTGAAAATTGAAAACTCATGTCCCTCCCTCCCAAGTGAGGCGTATGGATGTGGATGCCCTCTGATACACCTGCTTCTAATTTCCTGACTTGAAAGGAAAAGCCCATCAAAAGAAGCAGAAAACAATTTCTTTGACACGCTGCTATGAAGCCCCTCGCTTGAGAGCAGTCCTTTGCTGTGCCGTGATTGATAGAGGACTCGGAGATGCAGGGCTTGAATAAGAAGTGATGGTTTTAGTTTATCCTGTGCTGAGGTTTTTTGCGGCTCTTGTTGTGGTTACTTTTAATCTTCAGAAATCTGCTTGTAAAGTTATTTTGCATAGGGGAGATCATGGCACCGTTCCTGGGTTTGTGACCTGCTCAAAGGAGGAAGTGGTACTTACACTAATAAAGTTGGTACGTGCTGATGAAGCAAAGCTGGAAGGTCTGCATGCCTTACAGGGCTATCCGCAGCCGAGTTACATACCCTTTTGAGTCCTTTGAAGTCAGTGGGCTTGGAAGGGCCCAGGCCTGCGGAGCATTAGTACTGTTCATACGTTCTCGTAAAACGGGAGATCTTTCGGCAGAACAGTTGTGGGCACCCTCTAAAAGCTTTCCAGATTTAAAACAAGAGGTGATTTGTACATTTTCAGGATGGCATGAAATACAGAATGGGGTTAAAGTGGTGCCTGCCCTTGGAAATTACGCTGATTACACTGTCCGTGGTGACTCAAGAGGAGGGGCCGTGACTCAGCCTCAGAACATCTGCCAGGTGTGCAGATCAAGGCCCCGGGATCAGTTCTCAGCATCTCCAGTTAAAGGTAGGAGGCGATGTAGAAAGCTGCTGCTGCCTCTGATCCTGGAGAACGGCTGCCGGTCTGAGTAGACAGGGCTGACTGTGACGGGGTGGTTCTGGATAAAGCAACATCACGTGTTCGTATTCTGCCCGTTCAGGGGGCTGCCTCTCACCACTTCTGCTGACGCCTCTGCCTAGAAGCCCAGGGAGAACAGCCTCCCTGCCTCTTGTCGCCTCTGGTTCCCGCGTGGGGGGCGGGCGGGCAGGCACAGCTGTCTGATGGCAGGAGATGGGAAGTTACAGCCCCCTGCAATCAACCACCTCGGGCTGCCTCGCTCTAGGGCTGCTTCTTCGTACTATAATGAGCATGGGGGGGGGGGCAAATGATTTGTTCCACGGGAGATCTATGATAGGCTGTCCTGGGCAACCTCTTCCTTCCATGACACTTTTCCAATCAAAATGTCTCTACTATTGTCCCAGCAGTGCTTGTATTCCGCCCCCCCCCCCACACACACACACAAAATGGAGAACTGCAGCTATGGGGATGGGACAATTCTGGTCAGAAAAATGGCGCAAGAGGGAAGTGTTAAAATGGCATTTCAGTTTTGAAAAGCAAGGCCCAAACTCAATTGTGTGGCCTCCAGAACTCCTGTTGTTTGGGCCTCAGTGTGCTTTATGCAAATCTTTGTGAAACCTCCAAGAGAAATATTCTGTTCATGGAAAACGTTTCAAGAAGAGAGATTTCTACCCAAAGTTGATACAAGTTTCTTACGGGTGATGTGTTGCCCCAGATGCCACGGAAATGCCCGTTCAGAGCTTGGGTCCAGCCGCTGCAGAGCCTTGCTCTCTTGGCCAGTTAAGCCCCCTGCTTAGAGAGAGAGCGCGATTGGCTCAGTCTCCTCAGAATGGAGACTCCAGAGGAAGTGCAGCCTGCATGGAGGTTGCCCAGGATAACGGAAGGGTCCAGCTACCGCCTCCAGCCTGATTAGCTCATCCTTTATGTGAAGGCTGGGCTAGCTGGCCAGTTTCTGAGCTCTGACCTCTTTTGATTTCGTGCCTTGCCTCTGGCTGGGATCGCTTTGCGGATTCTGATCTGTTGCCTGACCTCAGCAGTGCTTTGGCCTAGCCGTGGATTCATGGATCCTGACCTTTGGCCTGACCCTAGCTCTTTGCGTGCGTGCTGTACCCTGTGAATGTGTCACTCAGCTCTGACCTTGAAGTTACCTGAACCCCGTTTGACTTCAGACTTGTGACCCTGTCTGACTGTGTTATCTGCTTCAGCACCTGACACACATGTGCTTGCATAATATACAGCAGAACATGTAGCATAAGACTGCCAACACTGTTAGGCAAGAGAGAGATTCTAAGAATAGGTACGGCCAAACTTGGCACTCTTTAACCTGGGAAAGGTTTAAAAGTGTATAATAAGGCTCTGCTGTCTCTACACTATTCTGTCTGCTCTATGTTGGTGAATGGCACATGTTTGTTGTGTTGTTGGCATTTTTGGGGTCCTTTGGTCACAAATACAGAGTCTGAGGGATGAAAGAGAGCACCATAGTTCTTGTTTCAAGTAGCTTATATTTCAACGTGATCCAAAAACATTCCACTCCAGCTACTTCTAGCAACCAGTTGACCATACGATCATTTGTTTACCTTGTCTGAACCCATCAGTGTATCTCTCAGGTTTGATGTGGCTTGAGTGGAGAATACACGGTCTGCTGTGCCAAACATCATGAGGACTGTGCATTTAGTAGCAACAAGAAGAGCAATTTGTACATGTTCTGCTCAATATGCATGGCAAGAAAAATGGTAGAATTGACTTTTTATGGGTTTTTTTTTAAATTTACATCATTTATACTTCAGTGTTCTCCCCATGGGGGGCTCAAAGTGGCTTACATTGTTCTTCTCTCCTCATCTTTAAGCCTCACAATGACACTGTGAGGTAGACGAATTAGGCTGTGAGTGTGTGACTGGCCCAGGGTCACCCAGGGAGCTTCCACGGCAGAGTGGAAATTCAGACCTGAGTCCCCCAGAGCCTAACCTGCCACTCTAACTGCGACACCACACTGACATACATTAACAGAATTTTATATGTTGCATGCAGACGGTCTTGCAGATATCTCACGTTGTTCCCAGGGATCTGCAGGCCCTCAGGAATTTGCTCGTCATCCCTTCCAGAGAACGGAAACTCATCTGAGGAATTTCTGCATTGCTCAGTTAGCCTGCATAATATCCAAGTGATGTCAGAGGATGTGACTTAGTTTACAAAGTAAACCTGGAGTTCTGTACATTGCTGTGTCAGTATGGATAACCTCCAGGTGATGTTGGAGAATGTGCATGAATAGCCAGCAAATGTGGAAACAGTCGGAAAGCTTGTTAATGCACATATGTTGTTGTCAACCTGAAATCAGTCTGGTTTTAGGTAGCCACAGGATAAGCATGTGGTTGAACTCTGGGACTGTAGCGGAGATGGGATTTCTCAGGGGACGTTTATGGTCACCTGTCCCTCCTCTTGCCCCCAGTTTATATTTTCAGCTGTTGACATTTTTTGAAACCTCAGACTTCGTACGAGCAGTGGCGCTACCCAGAAATCAGTCTGTTTGGAAGCACTAAAAAAAGAGCTCTTTGCAAAACGTAACAGAAGAAACTTAAGGGGCAACTGGTCTTATGCCTTGCCTGAGTTTTCCTGCTGTGGTGTTTCGCCTCTTTTGTGACCTGTATATTTTTAACTCCTGTAATAGCACCTCAAGATAAGGATCTGAAATGGCCTATATTATGCTGCCTCCCTGCTTCTTGCTTTGTGTTTCAAAATGGTTTTCACTGCACCAGTGGCTGTTGCCGTAGACCTCTTCTGTTTGTCCTGCATTATAGGAAGGCTTAGTTATAGATGGATGCGCTTATCAAAACTCTGCAGCCATCAAGCTTGTGTACCTACAAATAAAATTACTTTTAAGGGGAAAAGGTGATTTTTTTTTACCTCACCACCACCACCCTCACGTGCTGACTATTCTGCCAAGCTACCAGCTCTCATAAAGCCGCCTTGTATTACAAGTTACAACAAGGAGGTCTACGGCAAAATCCTTTGGTGGCAGCGAAAGCCTTTTGTGGGAGTCAGGGAGGCAGCGATATGCAGGTCACACAAGAACAAAAGGGACGGTTTTCGGGTAAAGGAGAAAACACCAAAGCTCTGTGTGAGTAGAAAGATAAGGAGTGTGTATTAGGACCAGAGCCCTCCGGAGGTATCAGTGTAATGTAAAGTAAGGAGGAGCTGAATTTAAGGTCCAAAGCCAAAGGTTCAAAGGTTAACAAAAGGACTGAAGGTGTAAAAAGGTTATCAGACTAAGCAAACCATCACAGCGTGGTATCAAAAGGTAAGTTAAAACGTTACATATGTTTACTGTGATTTTAAATGCAGATCTCTGAGGTGAGAAGGAGGGGGGCTGAGTGCGTGAGGGAGGAGTGCCGTGATTGGATGGTAGCTGCACTGGGGGGCGGGGGGGCGGGGCTGAACTGCCATTTTTAGTCAAAGTGCTGTGAGAAAGTTTAGCCAGTCTAGTTGTGTCTGTCTAGTTCAGGGAGTCTGTGTGAAAGTCTGCAGTGGCCTGATCTGCACCAAATTGGGCCAAATCCTGCCCGGATCAGGCCCGAATCGACCAGGATTGGGCCACTGTGGAGTGCAGCAGCACTCACATGATCCGCAGCGGCTTGATCCAGTCTGAATCAACCCGGATTGAGCCCATGTGGAGCACGGGAGCACTCCCAGGGTGGCCCGTGGCCTGTGCGATGACATCACTTCCCGGTGGGGGGACTGGCAACCCTGCTCAGGCCTTTCCACACAGCTTGCCTGGTTCAGTTAGATCAATCTCTCCCTCAGATAGACACAACCTTTCTCTCTCAGGTGCACACACAGTTTACCTGACTTAGAATAATTCTTCTGAATACCACACAGCACAGACTGTCTCAGAAACATGCAGTTTTCATTGAAGGTAGCAGAATAAATTACTCTCAGAAACACCCAGACACTCTCAGGTTGCTCACAGCTTGCCTGTTTTGACCCAAATTGCACAAACAGTTCAGGCTTCACAGAGATTGCCTGACTGAACTAGAATAGAAAACCTTTCAGGCTTCCTTCCACACAGCGTGCCTGCTTTGTCCAGAAAGAATATTTTCTCTCAGAAACACACAGACACTCTCAGGCGGCACACAGCTCGCCTGTCTAGATCAGAATAAGTACTCTCTCTCTCTCAGCACACTCTCACAGAACTCCAATTCACTCCGTCCACTAGGGGCTACGCTGTAATTAGATTTCACTCTACTCACCCGTCCAGCCCCCTCCTCCTTTCCTCTGTGGCCTGCACTCTAACTAACCGCAACAACTTTTTTAAAAAAACCACACTAGCAAGCAGAAATAAAAGTAAAATTATTCAAACGCAAAACATTACAACGTATTCAAAATCCCAACACTGCAGTACTTCATATTTCCTGGACTGGGTTGTAGACTCTGATACCACTCAAAAATTTGCCCAACTGAACGCAAACGTTTTTTGAATACAAAGGGTATGTTCTTCAACATAGCTAATAAGAGTGATCATCAGGAAAAAGTAAAGAGCTGCGGCATTACCATGTATGCCTTGCCCTTATGTCAGAGTTATTTCTTTTATAAAACAGTGAAAGTGAAAAATGACCGAAAAGAAAGATTTTGTGAGTAACTGAGCAAAATGAACGTGGGCAAATGCTGAAACGATGGTTCTGTTTCAAAGGCTTGCCGTAGCAAATGACTGCTAGAAGCTAAAGGTGGCAAATCAAAAGTTGTTAAGGAGAACCGGGGCTTACAGATGCCGGCAGACGTGCCATGCTTGACTGTAAGAGAAAAGCCGAAACCGCTCTGCAGCACTTCTGAGGGCACCAGGAGGAAGCAGTCTATAACAAAGACCTTTTTTGGCAGAATGCAAGATACGTACTTTTTCTTGGTGACAGGACTGGGACGATGAAATATAAGAATATTAGTGCTGAAATGGTAATGATTTAAACCTCTGAGCCCCATGCTGACAAAAGCCCTCTGTTTCCAAGAAAAGCCTGGTAGTAAAATCAGTGTTGTTGTAAGAAATGAATTCATGTTTCCAGTGGGATGTAGAATATAAATTCTTTTATCAGAATTACTCTCTCTATGTTTTTATCAGAGCCATCGAAAGCTCTGCTGTTCTGCTTGTGCAAGATTTCCACCGATTCTTTGCTCCTTTTGCCAACTCCTCACAGGTGGCTCATGCTGCTCCCAAGGGTCCACTGACATCCCCCAGGAGCTGAAATTTGGGGGAGTACAGCAAGTTAGAGCAGACAAGGGGAGGGGAGGATCAGCCTCGGGTTCCAGTTATCTGGAGAAGAAATGTAGGCTTAGAAACATTTTGAACAAATAAAAGTTCCATTCCATGAGTGATGCTGCCCACCCCAGCATGGCCAATTTGACACTTTCACTTCTTTTAGTACTCTTCACGTTTTGCAAAGCACAGTGGGCAATACTGTGCCATGAGTTCATCTCCACCTTTTTTGGCAATATGACATAACTTGAAATTAGTTTACAGCAGACCTTGCCACAGTTAAAGTCAAAGCTCTGAGAGGACAACAGACTGAAAATACGTTTAACCGTTGGCTGCAAATGATCAACTAAAATGGTCAGGAGGATTGCTCTGTGTGCAGTTTATCGAGAACTAAACTAGCTTTAGGAGGCCATATTTCGAGCAAATGCTTTGAGAACATCACTAGTACTTTACAGAATCTCTCATGAGGTTGAAATACAAGAATAACTTGAAAGAGTTAACAGGGAAGAGGAACCTGGGGGGAAACAGAACATGGTAACAGAATCACAGAAGACGCTAATGAAGATGCCATCGTTGTCAGCAGAGAATGCCCAGAATTCAGAATGCAGCCAGCATATGCAGGATAAACCCTAAACAGAGTTACTCCAGTCTAAGCCCATTGAAATCAGTGGTCTTAGACTGGTCTAACTCTTCTTAGGATTGAACTATAAGTAATAGTAAGTATCTAAGGAGGACAGATGGACTAACACATACAATCTGTGTGTTTGAAAAAAGGGAATGCATGAAACAGAATCTCAGCATGAAAGGCCTTGGAAAACTTGGCAAAGAAGTGAAGGATCTTTGTAGTTTTTATGACATATACAAGCCTATGACATGTAGGCTCTGTGCAGAAGCACCTTTGCAACATTCTGGAACCCTCAATGAGCACTGAAATCCTTTCCCTCAAGAGGAAATTAATGAGAATGACTGTGCTTCCCTTTCCTTTTCTTCCTCAGCCACTCTTAGAAGGTTCTCAAGGTTCTGCTTTCTGAACTTAGGTCACATCTGCGTTTTTGTTTGCTTGTTTTTCAAGCAGTCCTCCTTACATGCTTGCTGGAACAGAGCTTCCATGAACAGATGTGAATAAGTTTATTTTTGTCTGTGTTGTCTGAAACTCATGAAGTGAAGCAAGCCCATCAAAATTATTCTTCTGTACTTTGGACTTCATTTTGAGAGAGAAAAATTGGTGGCTACTCGCCCATTAAGACCATACTACTCTAACCCTTGGTTGTGGTTCTGGCTCCTTCAGTATCTGTTTTAGACTCTCCTAAAGATATGTTTATCGGACCTGCTTCCATGGCTCCTACAGAAAGGTATGTTCGGCTTAACTCCTCTGAGTACTGCAGAGTGTTTGGTAGCAAGAACCTGTCTTTAGGATTAAAGTTGTGTCTGAATCTCTGGAAAAATACAGAAACAAAAGCAAGAATCATACCATATCTAATCTTCCGGGATGATAGAAGTCATGTTATTTGTACAACCCTTTGTTTTGTTTACTGCACTGAATCTGACCCCTCTTGTAGGGCCAAGCTACAAGTGACGAATGACACTTGAACGGCAAGTGAGCAGACTCGCATGTATCCCTCCCTGTTCACTTGTGCTCCACTTGCGCTCCACTTGTAGCTTGGCCCATAGTCATTCATCTGCACTGGTCTTTACAGTTGCATCTCCTCGTGTAATCTAGTAGCTCTTTCACCTCTCCTCATGTAGAACAACAACGGCCTCGGCGTATGCACTTATTTTTCATTGTCTTCACAATTCGATTCATTAGTTGCAAACCGTGTCACCACATTTCACTGGAGTTTCAGATCATTCCCTTCCTGAGAAGGAAATTTAGGATGCAGCACCTTTCTTGGCACCACCACTGTAGCGTTCACCTTACTCACCTTCCTAGTTTCCCCACTGCCCCACACTGGTGTCCCCAAAAACTCAACCACTTTTATCCATCTTGGGGATCCAGATGAAGGGGATCAAAATAGATCTATTACCATGGCTTCACATCCTATAGGGAACATGTATATGGTGCAGCAAGAACATTTGTTTATTTTTACTCACCCAGCTCTGAATTTTATGTTGGTTGATGTGATGTGGGAAAAGGGGAAACAGTTTCTTTGCTTAGCCTCTAGTGAGAAGAGAGGCTGAAGGTCAGAGTTCAAGAGCCCTTGTTTGACTCTTTGTGTTGGGCAGTACTTGGCTCGTACTGCCTTTCCCCTACTTCCTGCCACGTAGCACCAGTTTATTTATTCCTGCAAAATTATTTTGGTTGATGTCAATGGAAGGTATCTTTCTGTGTCTTGCATCGTAGAATGCTGGTTTCCATGGTACCATCCAATTGTTGCTTGAGAGAGAATGAAGTTTCATTCATTTAAATTACTGCGTACTGCTATTTGGGCTTTCCACAGTCACACAGGTGGACAGTATGATGGTTTTCTTCTGCTGGTATTTTCCCCCTGCTTTTCTTCACCAGGGAGATATCATTGTTTTCCCATATATTGATGAGAGTTTACTTGTTACAGATGTTCAAGATAGGTTGCCCTGGGCATCTTATCCACTTTTGCCCTGCTAGGGCAAAAGGGGAAAATCACACCTGGGATCCACTAACTAATTTTAGTGATTTGTGTCTGGCAGGCAAATCAGCCTGCCTGCCATAACTGTGAATGCATATCTGCTGGGGGTGGGTAGGTGGGCTTTCTGCCTGTAATGTAGGTTTGCAGAGAGTGGAGAGTTTGAGAGAGTCCCTAGCCAGGCCTGACATTTTGCCTCAAAAAGATGGTACTTCTTTATTAAATATTTTTTTCTGAAGTTTACAGCAAGGTCTCAAATATTGAACAGTTTTGTGGAAATCAAAGCAGGTTGGTATTTTAGCCTTCCTGCTGGGTTTCTGAGATATTCATGGGTACGTTTAAGTGTTTATATGTTCCCTGGAGTCCTCTCTGCCTTACTAACCATGGGCTCTCACAGTGCTTTGGGATTTATTCACCGGGGCCCCAAGTCTAAAAAAGGCTGGAGTAACTCTGCATAGGATTGCACTGCAAAATGCCTGCTACTTAACTAAAACCTGTTCTCAGAACAAAAGAGGTCATTGGTAATGATGAAAAAGTTGTGCTTCTTAGAGGGATATGTTCTGAATAATGGGTTGAAAAAATGGTTTGAAAAATTTCTTATTAGAAAATGCTTCTGAGCTCCCCTTTGCTGTCAAAACACTTCCAAATATAAAGCCCGCTTGATCTTCCAGTTAACTTTAGCAAAGAGCTTGGAGTGTTGCCAGATCTTGTTCTAATGACCCCATCCTCATCCTGCCTTCCTTAGCCCCGCTGTGCGTTCCTCTTCTGATCTCGTTTCTTGCCCCATCGCTTGTGTGCTGTAGGCTGGTGCCTGTCATGTCGCAGAGAGCTTGTGCTGTTCGGAAGGGTCTTACCTTAGTTACTCTGTTTTTTAAAAAAGCGTTGGGTAACTTGGGGCTAGTGAGCTGAGCAGTGTAGGCTGATTTAAATCAAACTTGCAAGTTTTTAATGCATACATTTTCCTGTCGTTTTGATCTTTACAGTGGGGTTTAGGGGTGGGGCACGGAAAGGGTTGCTGCTAGAATGGTCTTTTGGATCCTGGTTTCTGTATTTTTTATCTTGCCATGAACATTGATATTTTGAAAATACTTAGTAATTCTTCAGACACACAAACAAATTGATTTTAATAATGGGCTCATAGCACCCAGCATAACCCGTGAATGTGAAGCTCCTTGAAGATATTGACAGCATTGCCCCTCGCCGGCCTCTCCTGCTCTTGTCACAGAAGCCAGCCCCTTGGTTTACTACAGAGCGGAGTGACCTGAACTGGGCTGGAAGATGCCTAGAAAGACGCTGGGAGAAAACTTGCATTGAGACTGATAGCGCATGCTACAGAGCCCATTGGAAGATCTATGAAGTGACAATTAAAGCAACAAAGAAACATCATTTCTCTGCAGCCGTTGCAGCAGCTAGTTCATGACCGTCCTGCTTCTTCAAGATACCTTTTTTTTTTTTCTTCAAGATACCTTGACATCTTTTAATTCCTAAGTCTGAATCTTTACAGTCTAAAGAATATACAATTGACTGAGATGCTTTGGCAAAGTTTTTTGCCAATAAAATAGTATTGTTATGCTCTAATCTGGATGCTAGCTGTAATACAGGCAAGGTGTAAGAAATGCTTAATACACCATCTGGTTTATACCAGTTACAGTGATGAATATTGACAGTCTCCTGGCATCCGTGGAAGCCACTCTCTGTGCACTGGATCCTTGCCTTTCTTGGCTGTTAAAATCACGTAAGGACCACATAATTGAGCCCCTGAGGTCTATCATAAATCAGCCCCTAACTCAGAGCACCTCCCCTTAGCCACTCAAAGAGGCATCTGCCCACTACATAAAACCCATCCCTAGACAAAGATGATGTGGCCAATTACTACCCAGTCTCTTACTGCCCTTTCTAAGCAAAGTGATTGACAGAGCAGTAGCTGACTAACTTCAGGTCTTCATGGATAACTTTGGTGCTTTGGACCCTTTTCAGTCTAGATTCAGGCCAGGCTATGGGACAGAGACCGCTCTGGTGGCCTAAGTGGATGCTCTGCATCTAAATACAGACAAAGGCCATGCTTTGTTACTGCTCTGCAGCCTTTGATATGGTAGACCACGCCAACTTTTCAGGCGTTCGGAGGCAGAAGTGGGTATCAAGGGATGTGCCTTGGATTAGTTTAAATAGTTTCTCATGGAACAACTCAAAGGGTTGTTGTTGGAGACCAGCTATCTCCAGAGTGGGAATTATCTTGTGGGGTTCCACAGGGTGCAACCTTATCCCCCATGTTATTCAATCTCTATGTAAAGTCTTGAGAAGAAATCATTTGTAACTATGGAATCAAATGCAGTCAATATGCAGATGACACTCTGCTCTATATCTCACTGTCCAAATCACCATGGGGTGCAGTAGAGATCTTGGGTTGCTACCTGGCAGCTGTGGTCAGATAGTTGAACGTGAACAAATTGAAATAGAACTCAGAGAAGATGGAAGTGGTGCTGGTCGGGAAGACAGAGACCTTGAAGGACATCATACGCCCCACTCTCAATGGCGTTGGCCTGACCTTGCAGACTGACTTAAGAGGGGTTGTACTAGATCCAGCGCTACTACTAGAAAAGCGAGTTAAGACAGCTGCAAGCAATGCTTTCTACAAACTCAGTCTAGCCTGGAATTTGACCCCTTACATTTACACAGCTGATCTGGCCACCTGGATCCATGCCATGGTAATATTGAGACTTAACTACTATAATGTACTGTATATAGATCTCCCCTTGGAGACTCTAGTTGACGCAGAATGCTGCAATTCAGCTATTATTGGGAGCTCAGAGGAGCATGAATATGACTCCCATTATTCCATTGGCTACTACCAGTTACTGGGCTCAGTTCAAGGTATTGGCTATCACATACAAAGCATAATATTGATCAATTGTATCTATGGGAACCCCTCTCTACCACAGTGGCAGCTTTGCTCATCTGAACAGGACCTTTTGCAGGTGCCTTCTTGCACATGGGCAAAAGCAACAGCTTCCTGTACACGTGCTTTCTCTGTGGTAGGCCCGTGGATGGGCTACCTGAAGAGGTTAGGAAAGCTTCCACTCTCCTGGCTTTCCACAAACCATACAAAACTCAATTATTCAAGAGGGCTCGTTATTCAGTTAGGAAGGGAAGCCATTTCAAAGTGAGGCATCATTAAAAAGATAGAGAGTGACTGTAGATTTTACTAGTTGCTATAATGATGATCCTACTGGGTAGTTCCTATGTTCTTTAATTTGTCAGTCTTAGGCTGATTCCGCACATGTTGGATAATGCACTTTCAATGCACTTTATCAATCGTTTGAGGTGGATTTTTTTGTTCCGCACAGAAAAAGATCCTCTCCAAATGATCTATAAAGTGGATTGGAAGTGCATTATCCAACGTGTGCGGAATCACTTTTAGAATTGCTTATTCGCCGTTTGAGCATTTCTTCAATTCTGCTGGTTTTAAATGTTTGCAAATTTGCATGTATATACCCTGTTGCATGTGTATTGAAATGCCATTGAAATTGGCTGTACTGACTCACACTTTGTAATCCATCTTCAATTTCTGTGAGAAAGGCAGACTATAAATAATGTAGATCAATCAATCAATAGGAGTCGGATAGCATGCAGAATCTCCAGTGACAGAAGGGATGTCTGTATGTGAAGCAGGACTTCCCTGCCTTCTTCCTCCCTGAGAGATCCCTGTCTTTCGGTGCTACATCTCTGAAGATGCCAGTCACAGCTGCTGGCGAAACGTCAGGAACTACAATGCCAAGACCACGGCTATACAGCCCGGAAAATCCACAACAACCATCGTTCTCCGGCCGTGAAAGCCTTCGACAATACTTCAAAGAACGATGTCTCAGAAAGCTCTGTTCAAGAAGTGCTACCAATGTGACACAAAAATGCCGCATTTGGATGAGCACGATCTCTGCTCCGCTTAGGTGAGAGCCACAATGTTGGAGCTTGCCAGAATTGCATGCACTTTACATCAGAGGCAAGACATGATCATGCCGTGCACTTAAAAGCAGCTCTTTGGGAAATGTCCCTCACGGGTTCCGACAGGCCAGCTATACCACCCTCCGCCGAGCAGGAACCAAAAGTGTGATCCGAACCAACCCCCTCTAGAGCGGGCACCTTGGATCCGCATTGGAATCGACCATCAGTTCTGAAGAGTGTTCCATCTACGGATGCTTTGACTCCGACTAAACACTCGAAACCGAAGTCAGATTCAAAAAAGCGCCTCTCCCTGGGACGAATGGAGCATGCAGCTTCGGAGCCACCGGCGAAGAAAGCAAAGGTTAAGACAAAACATCCAAAACGTCCTGCTTCGACACCTTTACACCGCCATCATCACTGTTCATCCACATCTACTCCCTCCCTCATTATAGAGGAGGAGATTCTCCAGGTACTACTGACGCCCTCATCTCTACGCACTTCACCATTAAGATGAGAGGAGGAAGCCCTTAGTCTGATGAAAGCATTCCAACCAAGCTTCTCACTGGATCCAAGTTCAGTTCCATTTACCGTGCCCCATTTCCAACCAGCAGCCCCTGCTTGGAACTGATTAATCAGCATGACACTACCTGGACCTCGACAATGCTTAGTGGTCCACCTGCGACCTCACGATGGCCAGTGGGCACAACTTATACCCAGGCACCTAACTGGCAAGAATTCGTATCCTGGCTACAAGCAGCCCCACTTCTGGCCCCAGTTCTGACCCAGTTGGTTCTGAACCAGTTAACCACAACCACATCAGCCCCGGTTCCAACAACCTCCTTTGCATCAACCCATGGATCCCAAGCCCACTCATTGTTCCTATCTGATTCCGACGAAGGCAGAGAGATGGGTTCCCGATCCGACGCTGTTTCTGAAGTGGCCTCTGATTCATCACCAGAAGAAATTGTGGGAGATACAACTCCCCCCTCACCTACAGAGGACTCCTGCTTGTTCTCAGAACAAATGCTACAAATGGCTAGGGCTCTCGATCTCAACATTGTATCGGAGACACCAAAACCCAAGAGTTAAGTCCTCCAAGCACTATAAAGTAATACTCCTGCTTCCATGGTTTTTCTGGCTGTCGAAGACCTTCTTGACATTGCTCAGAGCGTTTGGGAGAAGCCAGCTTCCTCACCTGCCACATCCCAGAAGATCAAAAATAGCTACAAGCTGCAGCACAAGGACTGTGCCTTCCTTTTCAACCACCCACACCCCTCCTCTCTAGTGACAGAGGAGATACAGTCTAGGCACCAGTATGGGACCTACTCTTCCCAAGTAGACAAAGAAGGAAGGAAATTAGACGCCCTTGGGAAGAAAATATACTCCTCCGCTGTGCTGGAATTCAGAATGGCCACTTATCAAGCCATAATGGGCTCCTATAACCGGTTCTTATGGGATCATCTCTCCAGTTATATCGAGGATATGCCTGAGGATAGGAGAGCACTCATCAAGGCACCCCAAGGCAAAGCCAGAAGACTAGCCAAACAGCAGATGTCAGCTAGAAAACATTCCGCAGATTGTGCCGCCAGATCCATGGCCTCAGCCATTGTCCTCAGATGACATTCTTGGCTCTGTTCCACTGCCCTACCACAGGAGAAATGGAACAAAATCGAGGACTTCCCCTTTGAGGGCTCCTCTCTCTTCTCAGAATGCACACTACCCAAATTAGATGTGAAGAGGGCTTTATTGTATTGTATTACCAGAACAAAGTCTTTTAGGAAGTCCAAGCCCCTATTCATGTGCTATTCAGGTCCATGCAATGGTCTCCAGGTGGCTAATCAGTCGATCTCAAGATGAATCGTTGCAGCCATCAGATGATGCTACTCCTTGGCCAAGGTTCCCTGTCTGGTGACCGTCAGGGCGCAATCCTCTTCGGCAGCCTTCCTGTGGTGCACACCTCTGCAGGACATCTGCCAGGCCACCACCTGGTCATCAACGGACACATTTATACGCCACTACTCTATGCTTGTGAATGCCAGAAGAGATGCAGCAGAGGGAACAGCTGTCCTCCACTCACTGTTTGCCTAAACATCTCACACCCTTCTCCATTGGTGAGTAGCTTGCTATTCTCCCAACATGGAACTGCGCAGACAGACGACGAAAACAGTGTTGTACTGTTAAATATTATAAAGCCATTCACCTTTCAAATGCAGTTAAATTGCTGGAACGAAACCATCAGCCAGAGTGGGTTGCACTACAACTTGAAATATACAGCACCATATGTACATGAAGCTTTATGGCAAAGAACATCTGACAGACTCAATAAAATACAATCTAATCCATTTTTAACCCCAATACTGGAGGGCTGAGATGAACTTAGAACAAAAATTACTACCAAACAAATCGAGATTACAAACCTTTCTAAATCTGCACTGGTTTCCAACAGGGTTGGGCAGTAACTCCTTCCGAGAACGGAGAAGGGCCAAGATCCTGCTACTTCAGGATTTCACATTAAATTAATGAATAAGACGCTATTAGAGGGAAAATTAGGCACATCAGTTCCATGGCTTCAGTATCTTCAGGTAACACATATGTGCTCTCAAATAGATTTGCAAAAGATTCTTAGGCAACCTCTAACAGACTTTGAAGTAGTAATAAAAAAATTCACAGAAGTCAAAAAAACACCTATTTCAGCCATTTATAATGTATTATCTGACTTGAATAAAACACGCATGCTCACATACCAAGCACGTTGGCAAAAAATCTGTGACACACAATTGACGGAAGCTGACTGGATACGTATTTGGAAACTAGCCCCATTTAAATCTCCTGTTGTAACTGAAAGTTTACAAGCGTTCACTGGCAGATGATGCCTCAAAAATTAACCCATGAGATATCAGCTGGAAGCAATGTGGTGAGGTAGGAGATTGCCTTCGCTGCTGGCTGTGCTGTCCCAAAGTAGCAACATTCTGGGAAAGAGTTCTAAACGGAATCAAAGCACTCACAGCCACGCGTGTTCCCTTTTTCGCCAGAGGCCCTGCTCCGAAACACTTGGGCATTAAGAGGAGGTACACAGATTAAGACACGAACGACATCGATCCTGTAACAGCTGCCAAAGCAGTCATTGCCACCCGCTGGAAAAATGTCAATGCTCCAGATCTTTCTCTCTGGCATAAAAAATTATGGGACAATTATACTATGGCTGCTGTTACAGACAATCTCTCATGTATAGACCCTCAAGTGACATCAAGAGGCTTTATATCTGGCTGGTACCCAGTCTTAGAATACCTAATGAAACAACAAGAAATCCCTAAAAGACTTAAAGATCTAGATCTGTGGTCAATTGGAAGTATATAATTGCTCTAGATCACCTTGAAACATGACTATTATCGATATTTCCACTACTAGTTATATACATCCACTTCCACACGCTCATGTACAACAACACATAATAGGATGGATACTCAGTACAGTAAGATGTAATCATTGCTATATGATTGAACATGAATTTTAAATATATGTTATTTATGAATGTATAATTTAGAAAACATATACTGAATATAACATCTGTTTATAGTACCTATACTTGTAAAAGTTATTTGTATCGTTGAGATTTTGAAAACAATAAACAGAATTTGGGGGGGGGGGAACAGTGTTGCACTTACCTGTAACTATTGTTCATGTAGGTTTTCGTGCAGACACACATTCCCTCCCTCCTACCCCTCTGTGAGAGTCTCTGCTGACTTGCAGCGGCCTCAGAGGAACTGAGGGAAGAAGGGACGCTTTGCCCAGCAACACGGCATTCGGCGGGAAGCCTCCTCACATGCATGTAGCTGCATGGGAGTGCCTTCTACTCTTTGAGAGCTTTAAAATCTTCCCTGGCAGCTGGCCTATGCCTGCGCCGTTCCCAGTGTGTGCCTGCAAAAAGACCTTGATGAACAACAGTTGCAGGTAAGTGCAACGCTAATAATAATAATAATAATAATAATAATAATAATATTTGATTTCTGTTTTCTCTTTGTGCCCAGGGTATACATATATGATTTTTGCCAATCCCCCTCTCCTAATACAAATCTTGATGCCTCATCCCATGCTGTCCCAGAGTGTCCCGTCTCTCAGAAACCTTAGTATATGGGGCATTCTGATCCTTCCTGAATACTGATTTTGGTTTGCACACCTATTTGTTAGCTATTCTTGCTAATTCTTGTGTTTACGTAGGTTGTGGAGAGCACCTTGTACGGACCTTACTGGCCAGAGAATGTTCGTGTGCTTTGCAGAATGAAGATGCTCATCAGGCTCTGCTTGAAACTATGCAAAACAAGTTTATTAGTAAGTACACAGTTTGTCTGCCAATCTCATAATGCTTCCATGGCTCTGCTGGGGAGACCTGCACCAGTCCCTTCCTCGTTCTCCCTTTCCCTCGCTCTTACCGACACCGCAGCAGTCTGTTTTGTGTGCTCCCCTTATTTTGGAACTCTCCAGTGAACACGCTTAGAATGTGCACATGGTCATTTCCACACGCCAACGTCATGCCCGGGATTCAGCATTAATGGAGAAGATTTGACCTTTTTGTGTTGGGTGGGGTGTTGCTCTGTTTGTTTGTTCCTTTGTTTTTTCCTTACAGAACAAGCTGCGTCATTTAAACCCCAGACCAGATTGTGACACAGGCTTGATGGTGTGTAGTCAGTGGTTCGTACACCATGAAGCAGACTAGTAGAATATTAGATACCTTGATAAGGTTAATAGATTGCCACGTCACGCAGCTGCATCCCAGGATGCAGGGAAGGAATCAGGAACTGAAACTTTCTGATCAGTTTCCTTGCTTCAAACTACAGTTTTGACACCCCCACTCCCAATCCACACATTTCTCTTACTGTGTGAGTGTGTGGTGCCTACAAATAGCCAACTTATGGCCACCCCTGGTGGAGTTTTCATGGCAAGAGACGAACCGCGGTGGTTTGCCATTGCCTGCCTCTGCAACCCTGGTCTTCACTGGAGGTCTCTCGTCCAATTACTAACCAAGGCCGACCTTGCTTAGCTTCTGAGATCTGACGAGATCAGGCTCACCTGGGCTATCCAGGTCAGGGCTTCTCTTAACATAAGTATTTCATAATGTAGCATGAGAGTTTTTGTAGTCTTCTGGCAGAAACTCACAAGACCAGCAGTTTAACAATCTGGCTTCACACATATGGTTGTACACACTTAAAATGTATGCATGTGGCATTTTGTCTGGGATGTATCCCAATGAGAGCTGCAAAATTCACATCCTGACAGTTAAAATTGCTTTAAGAAACATTCTGTGAAATAACATCAGTGTTACTGTTTCTTCCTTCCTCTGTTGCCCTTTCTGCAATACCTCCGCCTTAGTATCTCTCTTCTTTCCATCTGTTCTTTTGTTCATTTGCTTTTCCTTTTGTTGTACGTACACAGGTATGAATGTGTTTGTGTGTGGGGCGGGGGGGGGGGGTGGCTGAAAGCGTAAAGCGTTGACAAGATCCAAAGTTATTAGTAGAAAGGGTCTTTTATAGAAGACTGAAATAGTACAGAAAATGGGGGTGGGGTGGGGAAGGGGAAAGTTGGGAAACTAAATGAGGATTTTAAAATTATGCCTATGAAACTTTTGAACAACTGTTTACCGGCCTGCATATATTATGCTGGTCCCGTGATCCCCAGCATAGCTGTTTTGGTGGTCAGCGTAGACCCCCCTCCTCTTTACTTTGCTTTACTTTATTTGATATTTAGCCCTCCCTCCCCGCAAGTGGGCTCGGGATGGGGTACAACATTCATAAAATACATAATTACATAAATACAATTAAAATCATATCATAAAATCCCCCAGCAAAAAAGCTGGCTGGACCCAACCTATAGCTGTATAATCTCCTTCCACGTCTTTAATTCTGCATCTCAAACCTTCTTGCCAAAAGATGTCTTTTTACATTGACATACTTAGTTCTCCTTCTCTAGCAACTACAGTGTTAACATAACGGTTACATGATTTAGGGACTGTGGTCTGGGAAAACGTTTCGCTATAGAAAGTTTGCTTACTGTTTTTCGTGCAGCAGAGGGCCATTCAAGAGTGGCAAAATGGGGTTTGATCAGGCAGTTATTTTTCACTAGGAAAAGGTAGAGCCATACAAACCCACAACAGAACCACTACTAAATAGGTAAAATATTTGAATCAGAAATAATTGTGTTTTATTTTGATTTTGACAGGCTCTTTCTGCAAAGATATGGTTAATTTGAGAATAAAGGGACTTGAATAGGTGCGTTTTATTGTGTGGGTGCTTCTTGAGGGCCATCAGGTCTGTTCAGAAAATTGTAATCTTTTGGGCTTCTTACATTGACAATGTAATCCTGTGCAGATTGACTCTAGGCAACACCCTTTGATTTCAGTGGGCTTAGCGTAGAGTAACTCTGCATGGGATTGTATGGCCAGTCATCAACACGAACGTGATGGGGATTGAAAAACTGCTCTTTAAAACAGAATACTTAGATAGTAATTTGACTACGTCCTCGATTTCCTTTTCCCCTTATTGGTGTCTCACAAAATACGGCAGTCTGTTAATAATATTAATGTGTGACACGTGCCTTTCTGTGTTGATACCTTACTGAATGGGAACTACTGTGTTTCACCCCCAATACTGAAAGAAAACGTACTTGGGGTCAGTTTAGTTCAGTAGTACACCCATCAGACCTGCAGAAGCTGGAAATCCACACATGAAGTCTGGTAAAAAGCTGCCGTTTCTCGGAATCTGCTAACTTAAAAAAATATATATACCTAAGTGGTTATGCAAAAAGACTGGGCATATGCTGAATAGCTCTTTTCTTAAGAACTTTCCTGCTGTTGATTTTAAATGATACAAAAGTTTGCTTGAGCTGTAATGTATGATGCAGGTTTTCCCTCTTCCATGAAGGAACTGTGGATAAACTAGGTTAATAGCCTGCTGATGACAGTATGACTTGTTCTCTTGATCTTTTCATAAAAAGTTGCATGGTTTGTGGTCACATTAAAATTTCTAATACTGGATCTTTCCAGAAATAATAGCTTGGCAAGAACGAACTGACAGGGATAGTCCAAACTGAAAAATGTCTCTCCATTATTTTCACCCACAGAACAGCTGAACTTGGTGTTTGCCATTATATTTTTGCTTCTATTTTATAGATTTCAAGTTTCCACTGAGACTTGGTAATACTTCTTTCTGCTCAAGAAAGCCTGGTTTGGACATTGGCAGTCATTTTAAATAACAGGCGATGAACAGAACTAGTGGCAGATGTGCTTTTGCACATCTGATTTTTTTAAAGAGCAAAACTTCATAGATGATGCATGAAAAATGGTTGAGTTATAACAATACAAGAGCTTTTCAAAATGCAATGGGGTTTAACAAAAGTTTAGGACAGTACACACAACAGGCTGACAGAGTGCAGACGGTGTGCTCTGTAAACACAAGCACCTTTCATCTGGGTTTTATAAGGCATCCCATCCTTTCAAATTCAGCCAAGTTTATGGAATTCAGAGTTCACAGTAAATGTTTATCCTATTATACAGGCAGGCAAATCTGGGAAGCTAACAGTGGGAATATGTGTTGTGCTTAAGAATTTTGTGTAAAGTACACTTAAACTTGTAAACTAGGGGTGTGCACCCCCAAAAGAATCGGGTTTCCCGCTTCTGGTTTACCTAGAGCAGGGAAAAAATTCGGGTAAACCCCAAACCCGAAGCAGCAAGCCGCTTCAGGTTTGGGTATTTAAGCCGATTCAGGATTATTAGGGAAGATTTGGCCATTGTTTCCAATGGGAAATGCTGCTCCCGTCATTCCAGGGGCCTGGGGGGCATTTTCTTCCCTAATTACACCAAATTGGCAGGGGACTCTCTCCCAACCCTCTTCTCACGGCCACCCAAGTTTCAGGGAGATTGGACTTTGGGGGGCAAGATCCTCCCAGCCGCTGATCTCCATTGTTTCCTATGGGGAAAAATGGGGGGAAAGTTCCCAGAAGGCTGGGGGTGGCATTTTGCTAGCAAAATGCACCAAACCTGCAGGAGACCCTCTCCCAATCCTCCTCCCATGGCCACCCAAGTTTCAGGGAGATTGGACTTCGGTAGGGGGGGCATGTTATGGCCCCCCAAAGAAGGTCCCCCAAGCCGCATTATTCCTTATGAGGAATAACTTCACACCAGAGAATGAGAATAAGAAAAATTTGATTAAATATACACAACAAAACCATATGAAGCAAGTGATTGAGCAACTAGAAGTGAACTAATGAACAACCTCCCTCAGTGCAGCCAAACTGATGAAAGGGGATCAACACTCCAGAGAATCCTCCACTGAATTCAACCCAAACCAAACTGAACCATGTGTTGAAAACTCGTGGGCTGTTCTAAAGGCTAGGGGTGGCATTTTGCAAGCAAAATGCACCAAACTTGCAGGGGACCTACTCCGACCGGCCCTCTGGAGATCACCCAAGCATCAGGGAGATTGGACTTCGAGGGGCCATGCAATGGTTCCCCAAAGAAGGTTGAGCACCACCCCAGCCACCCCACTTCCTTTTTTGGGAAAATCCAGACTCCCACAATAGAAACACATGGAATGCGGCATCCATGGCCACAGGCAGAAACCCCTCAATAAACCCCTCAACAGCCCAACAAAACCAAAGACAAGCTCCCCAAAATTCCCCAGCACCACCAGAGCTGGCTTGTCAGCCACTGTCCATGCTTCCCTGTGGGGCCAACCATCGCAACAGAGATTCACACACACACACACACACAAAATCAATTAAAATTATTTCTTGGTAACAGCAATAAATTAAAAACATCACATCACAGTTAAATCACAATGTACAGTCCTTGATTAAATCAACCCCCACCATCACATCAGAGAATCAAAAACAACCAAAACCACACCAAAAGTAATTTTTAAAAATGTCATTTGTTGGATTTCTGGGAACAGCATTAATAGCACATTCAAATCACAACATACAGTTTCTCTCCTTGAAACAAATTCTAACATCACACCAGAGAATCACACACACAAAAAATTTGTTTTAAATTCCTTGGATTATGTCAGTCCATGGCAGTTAGGTCCCTCAAGCCCTCCACAGTTAAAATGCAGGTGTTCCAGTTGAAGTAGCTTTATTGAAATCCATACAGTACAGGTGTTCACCCGAAGGTGGCAATTGGCAGAAGTGACAATTCAACAAAGGCAAAACTAATTATAGGGAAACTTCCCACCCTTTGAGGTCCGTTGACATTCTGGCGCAAAACTCCCAAAGAGGTTGCACGGGAACAGATTAGTTTAGACTACATGAAGTACAAAGCAAAATATCCCAGTCTCTGAGAAAAGATACAATGTCCACTGCTAGCAGCTCTCCTCCAAGGACACTTGCTGGAAGAAGCTAAAGTACATATTTCCAACAGATAACAGAGAGGCCCACTGGCCCTCCTGCAATTAATATTACACACTCAGATGATCCACACAGAATACAGCATATAACTCTGGCAAACAGCAATGACCAGTACCAAATGCAGAATGCAGTCACGGCAGGTATGCTGGCATACATGACAGATTTCTGGGAACAGCATTAATAGCACATTCAAATCACAACATACATTCCCCCACCTTGAAACAAATTCTACCATCACACCAGAGAATCACACACCAAAAATAATTTTTTAACATTTCATTTCTTGGATTTCTGGGAACAGCATTAATAGCACATTCAAATCACAGTTCCACCTTGAAACAATTTTTTTTAAAAAAATACTGTCCTCCCAGCAAATCCCCCAATTGGGAAGGGAAGAGCTGTTTGCTGCTGCAGCAACTGGCTCTTTCTTTCAGCCAGTCTCCCTTCCCTGATCACCTCCTTCTCCCCCTCCGTCTCCTGCCTCTTTTACTCCCCTCTTCCCCCTCCCATCACGCAAAAGCCGTGGGAAGGGAAGAGCTCTCTGAAGCTTTTTTCCTCTTGCTGCATCAAGGGAAAAAGGCTTCACAGGGCTTCCCGAAGCAACCTGAAGCGCTTTGGGAAGCTCTGCTTCGGGTTTCCCGAATTTGGGAATCACAGATCAACCCGAATCGGGGTTGATTTGGGTGCGCTTTGGGTTTCTGAAACCTGAAGCGCACATCCCTATTGTAAACCACAGAGATGGTAGCAGTCTTGCCTTGCAGAGTTGTGTTTAGAACTTACACACCTACATGACAAATGTGGAATCTTCTAGCTCTTTAATGGGACCAGAGAAGGTTCACTCTCCAGCCCTCTTGTTTTTCATTGAGTTGTGAGCCAGAAGTTGGAGCAAAACTTGGCTTTTCTTCAGGTCCTGTGGAGTTCAGCAGCAGGGAACTTCTCTTTGAATCACTTCATGTTAATGGAGCATGTCTTGACAAATTAATTTCTTTTCTGATGGTTGCTGCCTGCACCTGTCTTGGTTTGGAGAGGTCTGTCACACAGACATCTCTAAAATTTGTCAAGGATTTGGTAAGAAGATTGGCAAAATAGAGCTTTGCATTTGTAGGTGAAACTCTGGTCATAAGGATTAAATATTACTAGATGGACTACAACACTCTCAGTTGGCTAAGCAAATGGACTTTGAAAACTGTACTCCACCTCCTAAACCAACCATGTTGGCCTTCACCTGCCACGACGGACAGGGGTCTAGGGAGCATGTAGTCAGCCTCACCCACCACAGGATCCTGTCAACTTCCTCCTGAGATACCAGACTGATCTAAATAAGGACCAGAAGATGGCCAAAGAGCCTCCAGTTCCCTTACTGTATCAACTGTGGCTGGCAGGTTGCAGTAGAGAGACAAAATTTTATCTGCAAAAAAGCTCCCCAAAGCCTCACAGCTAATAGCTGAATTATTAATTTCGCGGTCTCCCTGACAAAGGGAGACCAAGAATTGAACCACCTGAAACAATTTTGCCGGGCAGGAGCTTGTAGGCGCTGTGGAGGCAGCATAGAAATCCTTCTGTCATGTCTGTACCCCTACATCCATGTCATTGTTCTAGGTGGTGAACCATTGCTAATGCTGTACTTTAATTTCATTTTACAAATGCTTTAACCATCACTTTCATTTCTCAAACAGCCTAAGAACACAGCTGTCTTATCTCTTGCCTTTGAAGCTTACAGAAGTGACCTTGCACTGTCTGAACTGTTACAGTTTACTCTTATGCCTTTTGTCCTGTCTATAAACTCCAGAAGAAGTTCCCAGACCCTTTTCCGCGCAAACCTGAGATCTAAGTGGGAGGGGAAAATGATGGAGTACCTAGAGCTGTACTTTCTTCAAGTTTCTATTCCTATCAAGGAAGCATGTACTGCTTAGATGCTCTCTTGCCTCTGAGTAATTCTATGGACATATCTATGAAAATGATTGGATTTCTGAATAAAACCATTTGACCAAGAGCTTGGATTTCTTGTTGCAATGGTATAGAGACCTGTCTACCATATCCTGTCATCCATAGCCTGACACCTTCTTTGCTGCCTTTACAGCCACCTCATAGGCTTTCATAAACGCTCTATAAGATGATCTTGTCTCTTCACCTCGATTCCGCCGCCACACTCGCTCAAGCCGTCTCAGTTACTGCTTCATCTGATGTAGCTCCTCTGTATACCAGGGAGCCAGTCTGACATGAGAACGGAGAGGGCGATGGGGGGCAATTTTGTCAATGGCTTCAGAGAGACGGTCATACCAGTCTCCCACCAGCTCATCCAACGAACCACCAGGGGGCATTGGATCCCTCAGAGCATTCTGGAAACCCATCGGATCCATTACTATCCGTGGACGAGCATAAATTAGCTTGCTGCCTATGCAGGGGCTGGTGGTGTTGCTCCCAAACAAGCCTTCAGGACAAAGTGGTCCTACCATAGCACCGCTTCAACGGCGTCAAGGTCCACCTGTATCCCCATCCCAAAGATCAAATCTAGCATGTGGCCTGCTTGATGTGTAGGAACTGAAACAACTTGGGAGCGTCTCAGTGCTGCTATGGATAACACCAGATCCGAAGCCTATGCAGAGGCGGCGTCATCAACGTGGACATTGAAGTCGCTGGGGACCAATAACCTTGAGTGCTCCAAGGCCTAACCTGCCACCACCTCCAACAGGTTCAACAGAGTCCTTGCTAGGACTGAGCCCATCCTTGCTAGGACTGGCGGCTACAGACAAGCCTAAAGCAGAAAGGTTCCCCATGATTCCTCCTGCTTCCCCCCCATCCTTCTAACAGTCCTCAACTCTGCAAGCAGGAAAACATGCTGTGGGACTCATAGACTTCCCAAGGCCAGGCAGGTTCCCAGGCTAGGGAGAGATTACAGCAGGAATCAACAACCACTTGCCGTTCTTAGTTTCCCACCCCAGTGACAGAACCACAGACAGAATCACTACAACAGCAACAGCTTCAGCTGCAGGGGTATGGCAAGTGATCCTGAGGAGCTGACTGTAGCAAACCTACTCAATTTTAGGTCAAATTCTTTCTTATCATCTGCTACCTCATCCTTTCAGCTGCAAATGCTGGGAATTGAACCCGGGACCTTCTCCCTGTGATGCAGATATTCTGCTACTGAGCCATAGGCTCTCTGTAACAGCAGAGCCACCTTAACTCTCACCCACCGGAGCATAACTGGTGGAGAGAAAAGGCATGCTAATTATCAGTGTATGTTGCAGTGCTTCCTAGTCTTACAGGCCACTGTTCGTGAAGCATTATGCACTTTTGCAAGTGAAATTGGGATGTTGGGATGTTACTGTCATAGGAACCTTCAAATAATATACTTTCAGGTGGGTAGCCATGCTGGTCTTTAGTAGAAGAACAAGATTCGAATCCAGTAGCACCTTAAAGACCAACAAGTTTTCCAGAATTCCCCAAGCTGTTTGAGCCTGTGGGCATTTTTGGGATTCTGACACAGAGTGGGGGGCAGAACCATAAAATGGCTGTTGCAGGAGGTGGAGCCATGCACAGGAAGCCAAAGTACAAGAGAGAAGAGGGGTTATTTAAAATTACACTGGAAAAGAGGGTGTGAGAGAATCAAAACACTGTTCTGGCAGCTGCATAGCCAATTAGGTCTTCAGGAGCTAATCAAAATGCTTTTGGCAAAAGCCTGGCCCCACCCACTTTCCAAAAATGCTTGACAAGTGCCAAGAAAGACGTTGGCAGGTGTCATGGTACCTGGGGACCCCTAGTATAAACATTTGAGAATCTGGCTGTTGCAGGATTATACTCTAGATATCTTGTTTTTCTTTAAGGTGCTGCTGGAAATCTTGCTCTTCAAATTATATAGTTTCCCATTCTCTTAGATAGGGGACTGTGCCAAATGCATGAAGCAAAAAGCAAGGACTTTGGCCTCTAATAGTTAACCTCAGAACATTCAGTTCCCCAACCTTGCCCTCTTCCCTCTAAGTCTGTCGTATTCACAGCTCTTTTCATTAGCCTTTACTGCACTCCTGACAGGAGTGAGCAGCACAGCTCTCTCCCAGTCTTTTCTCCATCCCACTTTCTGTTAAAGTACAAAAGAGGAAATAAATTTTGGGGTAAGGACTAGGGGTGTGCACGGGGGTAAACATTTGGTTTTCATGCTTCGGTTTACCCGAAGCAGGAAAATGATCCGTGAAAACCCGAAAGCTGAAGCAGCAAGCCCCTTCGGCTTCGGGAATTGAAATAGCCTCAGTATGCTCTGTAAATATTCGGAACATACTGAAGGTGGGGGAAGCCGTCTCCCAGCCCCCCCCCCTCCCCCCACTTAGCAATGGGGAAGGCCGGAGCTGGCGCCTCAACTGCCCGCACCTCCTCCACCACCACTGCGGCGGTGGTGGAGGACACGTGATATGCTTGAAGACTGGGGGAGGGCAAATGCCATCCCAGTCTTCAAGAAAGGAAAAAAGGATGATCCTGGGAAATACATGCCAGTCACCCTGACCTCTGTCTCAGGGAAGATACTGGAACAGATATTAAAGGTGTTGAACTGCAAGCATCTGATGGACAATATGATGATACAGGGAAGTCAGCATGGATTTGTCCCCAACATTTCTTGCCAGACCAACCTCATCTTGTTCTACGATTGAGTGACAAGCTTACTGGATCGTGGTAATGCTGCTGATGTAGTTTATCTGGATTTCAGTAAAGCTTTTGACATGGTTCCTCATGATGTTCTGATGGATAAACTGGTGGACTGTGGACTGGACTATGGGATGGTCAGATGGATAGGGAACTGGCTAGATAACCTCACCCAAAGAGTAATTGTCAATAACATCACGTCTGATTGGAGGGAGGTGTCCAGTGGAGTGCCAAAGGGCTCGGTCCTATGCCCAGTGCTTTTCAATATTTTTATAAATGATGTGAATGAGAGTGTTTAAGGGATTACTCATTAAATTTGCAGATGACAGAAAACTGGGAGGAGTAGCTAACACCCTTGAAGATGGGGATAATATTCAACGAGATCTAAACACACTGGGAAAGTAGGCTGATTTGAATAAGATGCGATTTAACATGGGTAAGTGCCATGTTTTCTACCTGGGTAAAAAAAAAATGCAAAGCACGCATACTGAATGAAGGATGCACTTCTGGGTAGCCGTGTGTGTGAACATGATCTTGGAATATGTGTAGATAGGAAGCTAAATATGAGCACTCGGTGTGATGCAGCAACAAAAAAGGTGAACACAATCTTGGGGGTATAACAAAGGCATAACACCCAAGTCACAGGATGTCATTGACCTACTATATACTGCATTGGTCAGGTCCCACCTGGAGTATTGAGTGCATTTCAGGAAGCTTCACTTCAAAAAGGTTGTGGACAAATTGGAACAAGTGCAGAGGAGAGCAACCAGGACGATCAGGGGCCTGGAGACCAAGCCCTGCGAGGAAAGACGGAGGGACCTGGGAATATTCAATTTGGAGAAGAGGAGGTTGAGAAGAGACATGATTGCTCTCTTAAATATTTAAAAGGCTGTCATTAGAGGGAGCTGTTCCTATTGGCAACAGAGGATAAGACTCGAAATAATGGCTTTAAACTACAGAAGACATTAGGAAAAACTTCATGTTAAGAGTAATTCAGCATGGAATTAGCTGCCTAGGGGTGTGGTGGGTTCCCCCTCATTGGCAGCCTTCAAGGAGCGACTGGGCGAATATTTGTCAGGGATGCTTTAAGCTGTTCGTGCATTGGGCAAGGGGTTGGTCTGTAAGACCCCTTCCAACTCTTCGATTCCGTGATTCTATGAGTACAAAATGTCTTTTTTAAAAAATTCCAAATCTAGAACTTTGAATGTATTGAAATATATTTGTAGAACAAGGTATCCTTTCCAACGTTATCTTGAGTGTGTAACTGAATTTGAATTTTTAAAACAGAATGGAAATTCTTTCCTCATTTTCTTCATGAAACTCATTAGCCAGTTCGAAGTCTTTGATTATGGAACTTTAGAGTCCTATAAAAGCACAGCAAAAAGTACACTGTGTATTTAGTTATGACCTAGAATCCACTTACACATGCATTCACATCATTAAAATGGAAAGGAAAAGCCTTTGAGCAGAGGCCTTGCCAGCCAACCCCCCCCCCCCCCCCGATATACTGGTAAGTCGATCTGGAAATGTACAAACGGGCTTGTTTGCTCTCTTCGGCTGCTTGTTGCCATGCGAGGGAATGAGCCAAAGGCCTTGGACAAATCCCAGTGCAATGGATTTAAAAGCTATTTTTTTGAACCTTAGAATCTGATTAATAGACTTAACGATATAATTGGCAGTGAAGAATTATTGGCAGGATCCTCTGCCTGCCTTGAGCATATGGCATCAAAACAGTGCATTGTTCAACTAAATATTTCTGTGGCATAAAAGACTTCTTGTGTGGATACTTCTGTGTGTGTGATGATAGATAACGCTTAGCCAACAAATTTTCTTCTTTAAATAAAGCATTTGTTTATACAGTTTATTAATGGAAATTAAATTATTGATCCATCTGAATTTTCTTAGATGTTTTTCCTTAGGGACTGTACTGTTCCAGACTGCCTTTTATGTGAATGGGGACAGGGAGCTAGAATGTAACGCAAATATTTTCATATGAGAAGTCTTCCATGGTTTTAAGTGTATCATGGAGGCTGAGAAGAACACATATTAAAACTTGTAACCATTTAGTTTATTAATAGTGAAATAGGTTGACCTTTTGATACTTTGTAAATATAATGGGAAGTTCAAGCTGTTGTTACTTGAACAGTGTGTGATGTGGTGTGTATGAAAGAGAATACCACAAAAAGCCCCAAAGTGTGAGTTGGATCTAGATGAATGTTTCCAAAGGTACAAGGATTTCTACGAATGGGAGTGTGATTCCCCTCCCCTACCCCGCCGCCCCTATTCGTAGGAGGCCCCTCTCCTCCAAGAACCGGTTTTTAGAGGGCATTTTGGGCTGCTCCGGGTGGGGAGGAGATTCAAATCACGCTCCATGCATGGAAGTCTTTGCACCCACAAACCTATTTAGGGACCCAACCCTTTATGTCGTGTATTTTTAACCAGTTCTTAGCTGTACATATGAATGAGTCAAACAGCACAGTGAATTGATAGTAACTTAATGTATACATCAACTGATACATATAATCAAAATGTGAGGATTCACTATTTTTGTTTCATATATATAATGAATGAAACTGATCAGGATAAACTTAAACGTTTATCTGGTTTACTAGTTCTATTAATCTGTTAAATTTGTCCTTTCATCCAGAGGGCTCATTTACGAGTTCAACAACCCCATAGAACTTCTCAGGTGTTCTTTGGACTTCAGTCTCCCATTGATAAAACCCTCCCCAAGTGTTAGGAGCAGTTTTTTGGGAATAGGAGTAGGGTTTCCAGGAATAGCTTGGCAACCAGCAGATGGAGAGGACGGGGGGGGGGGGACACTGTCGATGTCATGACGTCACTTTTCCCTGGTAGTGATTTCACACCTTCAGGCCAAGGGTCATTTTGTGTTTATATTTCTCCCGCCATTGCTCAGAGTGGCAGCAAAGAAATGTGAGACAGGGACACAGGATTCCCCACTGGGGGCTTGGCAGCCCTCGATGGAAGGCCACTTCTCTTAATCACCTTTTATCCGTAGTTTCATATTGAAAGACCCTGCATCCCATATGAGTGGAGTTATGTGAAATGGTACTGGTTTCTAGAAAGTTCTGAAAAGAAATAGAATTCAGATGCTAGAGGTGTCTTCACTAGGAGTGCGCACTCGAAAAATATCCACTAGGGGAGTGCCTCCAAAAAATATTTGGGAAAACAATTAGGAATAACCCGAATCACAAAGCGGCAGTCTGCTTAGAGATTCCAGTGTTTGAATCGCTTCGGTATGCTCCATAAAGATTCGGAGCACAATGAAGCTCAAAGCAATGCTTTTCTTGCTGCGTGCAAGTGGCAGGAAAAGTGTTTTCAAACATTCTGCTGTTTTCTTCACCCGATCCAGGGCGGGGGGGAGGCTCCCCCTTGCATCAGGTGAAGAGAGCAGTGAAGCGTTTGAAAGCAACCCTTTTTGTGCCACTTGTAAGCGTCATGAAAAGGTGGCTTTCATTTTCAAACGATGTGCCGCTTGCTTCACCTGATGGGAGGGGGAAGAGGCTCCTCCTCTCATCAGGGGAAGAAAGCAGCAGGGTGTTTGAAAGCACCCCAAGCAGCGCGTAAAGGGTGGCTTTCAAACTTCCCACCCTGCCGCTGTTTTCTTCCGTGGGAGGGGGAGGAGGGAACCCTCATTCCTCCCCCTATTGGGGAGGAAAAGCAGCAGGGTGGGAAGTTTGAAAGCAATGCAAACAGCTTGAAAAGTGCTGCGAGCCCGGCTGCTGCCACTTTGCCTGTATCTTTCCGAAGTGATACAAATCGCTTCAGAAAGCTTTGCTTCAGGATTCCCAAATTGGCTCAACAATGCTGGGGCCGATTCGGGAATCCCAAGTCTTCACAAATTGGGCCCAATTTGGGTTAAAAACCCAAATCGGAAACCCGAATCGCACATCCTTAGTCTCCACTATGTATGAATTCTTTCCTATCTTTGGTAGAAACTATATGCTAAAGAATTTTAGACACAGTAATTAACATGCATGCCTTTTTGTATCACGGTATAATTCATGGGGTCAACTAGCATCAGAAGATTTTTCTAAATTGCTTGTTTCTAGCTTGATTTTTAAAAAATGTTTGGTGGTCCTTAAATACGTAATCTTACATTTTGATCGGAATGGAATACCTGCATGTAGCGTTTTATTTTATGAAGACATGCAGTTGACTTCTTCATAATTTTTCTATGTTTTTAAAAAACTCCCGTCCCTCGTTGTTTTTTTCACAGATCTCATGCGCATGCTCCTGCCTCTCCCTTCTGTACACTAAAAAAAGGGTGAATGAAACTGATCCCGGAGGACCTCCACTGATTACTTCTCTCCAGATTCAGAACTGGCCTTTTACCAAAACCTTTAATCAGGCCTTGATCAACCTGAAATATTTGGGCTAGGATCCAGTGAGCAACATAACACCCCGTCAAGGGCTTGCACGCACCCGTTGGGATTTTGAGTGTTTTTCAATCGACAGGCACCCTCCCCTTCATGATACATACTGCAGTTCTCTGTTCAGGGCTGTAGCCAACCTTCCTTGCTAGATCAGGCTGTTGCATTTCCAGGTGGGACTTCAAAGAGTTGAGTGGAAAAACAGTGGTTTCCTCAGTACCAATATACATTTCTAGAACCGTGCCACCAAGTCTAATTATCTATAGGTATTGTATTGCGTCTGAACTATTAACATCAGAAATGTGTGCAAGTTGGTTTTCCTTCACTGTTACTAAAAGTGATTGAAGTTCAAAAGCATTTCGTTTCTTTCTGACTATGAGAGTCAGCATGGTGTAGTCGTTGGAGTGTCTGACTAGGATCTGGGAAACCTGGGTTGAATCTCCCCGCTGCCATGGAAGCTTACTCGGTGATCTAGGGCCAGTAGTGTACTCTCAGCCTAACCTACCTCACAGGGTTGTTGTTCTTGTTGTGAGGATAAAATGGAGGAGGGAAGAATGTGATCAAATAGTTTGGTTGCCCATTAAGGAGAAAAATAAATAAGTAAATATGAACCTTTTAGTTACTACTTGCACGGCTTTACTTGAACATGGAATCTAACGGGAGGATTTTTCTCCAGGGTGGCTTAGCAAGATAAGGGTGATTGTGATCCTGACACATTCCCTGTGAACCGGAGTGTTTTAGACGGGCACAGCTGGACGGGTGAGAACCTGAAAAAGCACTTTTCAGGACGCCAGCTACCTTTGTCTTTGCTTTTTAATAATTCCTTTTTTCCCCCCAGTTCCTCCTCCTCTGAATAAAAGCTGTTAAGGTCACCAAAAGAACCTGGCTTGTATCCAACAAAGTGCCAGTGCAATATGCATCCTGCCTATGTCCTCTCCCCCCAGTCCCTTTTGACACCCAGAAGGATTGTTGCTGAACCTTTGGACAGATCAAGGAAGGGAAGGGGGGCCCTGCTTCCTTGTCCATCAGCACCCCCCCTGCCCCCGCCACCGCAGCGCCTGACCTACATGTCTTGTCCGCCAGAGTCCCCTGACACCTGAGATAAAGCCCCCCAGGTCCAAAGGGAGTACGTGGTGTGGAGTTTGGTGCAGGGAAATGTCACGCCCTTTCCATCGGTGCTTTGTTGGGTTTAAAAAAATAGGTGGGGGGCACCAAATGGTCCCATCCAGACTATGGATCAAAACTTTTTGCAATGTTGTGTTCAGAGAAGGGGGGTTTCTTTTTTTAAGAGATGCAAGCCCAAAGCACCTTTGGCCTCGTGGCTGATAGCCAGTTAAGTGTTTGGGCCCAGGTTTATGTTTTTAATGCTGCTGTCATGCTGTTTGAGTTCATTTCCTCTCTCATGTTTTCCTCCCACCCAGGCAGGCTATAGTTGTAGTGTGAAACTTGAGAGTTGAGCATTATAGCCAAATGTTCCGTGAAAGTTTTTGTAATGGCAGCATTGAAGAGGCAGGCCTCCTCTTTTTAAGCTTGTATGGTGGCTTGTCGTTTCAGTTATATTAACTATCATGGTGAAAATTGTAGAGGAAGCAAAGGCACATTTTGCCCTTACAAATTTCCCACCTTCTTAGCTTCGAAACGTACGTCAGAAAATGAGACATTTCCTTTGTTATGATTTTATTTTTTAAAGTAGTTTGATTTCTCCAGTACTGCAGCACGCACGCTTAAAACATTACATGAGAATATGGTAAAGTTTGCCGCACAAGATACGTGTATTATAGTGCAGTCCTAAACAGAGTTATGCCCTTCTAAGCCCATGGACTTAAAAGGCTGTTAACTCTTGAGGAATTTATGAGCCAGTTCATATGCACTTGACAATTTACAAAATGTATTAAAAATATTTGTTTCACACTTCAGTGTCTCAAAATACTGCTAGTAAAACAGAGAAATTGAAAAATGGAGTGTCAAGAACTGTTGTTCATTTTCTACATGGTATCCTTTTTTGCCTTGAATTTTTTCCCGATGTCATGGCTACACTACATTCTGTTTTCACAATTAATACTAAAAATCTGGGTTCAATTTCAATTGGTTATTTTTCAGCCATTTCACCGCGGCTGTCAGGCAGCGATCTGAGATTTCTGCTGCATCCCGTGGGGACCTGGATAGCGAGATAATAGAGCTGAGTGTCACCTGCATATTGATGACATCCATCTCCATAGCTGCGAATGAGTTCTCCTGAAGGTTTTACGTAGAGGTTGAATAACATGATGGTAGGGAGGTAGAAACCCGATGGTTCTGCTCGACTCTCTTGTAGCGACTCAGACCAGCTTCATGCCAGAATTGTTCATTTTTGTTATTGTTACCAAGGTACATGTCCTCTTCCATTTAATTTTCAAAACTCCTTTCTGAAGAAATGTGACTTTCTTTTGGATAAAGCTAACATCCTCTTTGGATAAATTAAAAACCTTCAAAAAAATTAACGTGTGAAGCATGTACATGGAAAAATTGAGCAAATCAGTTGGCTTCTGTAGCCCCCTTTAAAGTGACCAGAGCCTGTCCCATCCTACCTGTATAACTTTGGGTGAAGGAGCATGGCTTAGCTGGTTCTTGGGACCCCGGAAACCCTTGAAAACATAGGAAATGAGAGTATTTGGTGAGCTGCACAATAGTGCCAATTTCCTACATGGTTGAGCAAACTTCCCTTAATGTTTCCGTTAGTGCCTTTCTAAAAAGATTCCTTGGGTCCCAGTGATCACAGAAGTATCTTGCACACACACACACACACACACACACACACACACACTCCATCCAGAGGAATTCAGCCAGGAGTGCGGCTTGTTTTTTGATCTTCCATGTTTTTCATTAGCTGCTGTAGCTTCAGCCCCCCCCCCCTTACTACTTGGGCTTGTGCTTGGGAAAAGGTCCTTGAGAATTAAACATTGTTTTGTGGAAGTGGCTTTCCTAAAAGTAACACAAACTGTAGATTTGTAGATAGTCCTTTGTGTGGTGGTTAACTCTTGGTTTTGTCAAATAGTTGTATCCCTGAGATTACTGTTTCATAACCTCCATATCTTTAGTTACAATTAAACAGCTTTTTGTAGCAGCTTTGTGGTCAATTAATCAAGAAAAAATGAACATTATTATTAAAGAGCTTCCTCTCTTTTGTAAAGATAGCTGGAAACATTGGTTTGGATCCTGCAGTTCCATTCCCCTAACAGCCGCTTCACCCCAGCGCAAAGAGCCAACTTCTCTTACGGGAGACTCTTTTACCAGCCAAAGGGCCTCCTGCCCCACCACCCCAATGATAGTATTTTAGACCTGCTTTTATTTGTGATGTAGCATCTTGAGACGTGATGGGACTAGGTTAAAAGAACTGTGAACAGAAGAAAATAGCCAACAATACTGGTCAACAGATGTTTGTACAAAAACTTGCAGAAGTTGTATTGTCGAAGGCTTTCACGGCCGGAAACTGTGACACTGAGAGATCTCGGTCTTTTGGTGCTGCACCTCTGAAGATGCCAGTCACAGCTGCTGGCGAAACATCAGGAACTACAATGCCAAGACCACGGCAGTACAGCCCGGAAAACCCACAACAACCATCTTGCAGAAGTTGTTTCAGAGTGCTGTAGTTGGGGGATTCCTCAGCTGGTTTTGTGCTTCTGCAAGAGCGGCAAGTCCATGAATTAATCCAATATGCTTAGATTCAGCCTCAGTTTTCTTGTATAGTGCTTCTACTATAAAGTGTAATGGGGGAAATCCACCTTTTTGGATCTGACCACAAAGGGACAAGTTAGTCACTTAAACTAGGGTACAACTTACAACTAATTTAAAAGCTCCACCAGTTTCAGTTCAACGTGTATGGCATCCGTTGGATAGGAGCCCTTGTCGAGAGGTCCTGGTTTTTCCTCTTGGGGCATGTGTTACGCCGGCTGCTCTGGATTCCAGCGGATGGTGGGATATTTCTGCCACAACTAAACAGTTTGTGTACTCAGGGGCTACAGTCATAGGTCCATAGAGAGACCAGGCCGGTTCTGTCTCGCGTTTCTGTTACAGAAGTTTTGTTGGACTTTAATAGGGTTTGCATGAGAGCAAAATTCAGCGCTTTGAACCTCCCTTTCTACAAAATTCTCAGAGCCCTTAGGATGCAAAAATACATCTTCTGGTCTGAGGTTTAAAGTGTCCAAAATAGGTATTTTTCTCATGTAAAATAAATGAAACGGTTGTCTTTCGATATTGTTGCTTGATATGTGAGGCAATAAACATGTAACAAATGTGCGATCAAAGGCTTCTTGGCCGTAGCTAACTTGTTACGTTCACATTTAATCCTGTGGCTTAAGACGTTTAGGTCACATTTAAACCATAAAATACTTTCCACATTTTAAAACGTATGCCATTAATTTTGAGGCACACAAAAAAGGAATGCTTAAGTTTTATTTGGCTAATTCAAAAATAATTACAGCTTCTGGTGTAGCACCTTTTTAAAAAATATGTTTTAAATTTTAGAGGAAGCAATTGACAGAGAACTATTTTCAGCTCCTTATTATGGCAGTGTTTTTAAGAAACCTCAGTGCAACAGAAAAGATAGACAAAGAGAAATGGCTTTTGTCAGCCTTCTTCGGTAGTGGGTAGTACCACTAACTAGGAGGCGGAACACTTTATGACTTGCTCTTTTAAAATGTCCATGGGATATTATTATTATTATTATTATTATTATTATTATTATTTTGAAAATTCAAGAGGAACATTTCAAAACACCTTCAAAAGGGTTGAAGCGCACGATCCGTTCTCTGCATATAAATTCATTCTTAGCACATGATCCGTTCTTTACAGATAAATGAGAAGGGATCCTGTCCTGCTTAAATTGGATCCCTTTTCTCCCCATTTCCTATACCTTGAAGAGTATAGAGGAACATGCAGTGTGATGCGGTAACCTGCATTACGTGCTCCAGGAGAGGGGTGGCTGGGTCTGTACGCAGGTCGCCCACGGTGGAAGGTTATGTCATCTGCTCAAGAAAGACCCCGTGATCCTCTCCAAACAGAAATTGTTTCTGTAATAGCAAAGTGGTGGACCTGAATCAACCATTTGGGCAGCAGACCAGGGGGCTAGCACAGACAGCAGATGTGCTGCCCAAGTGTATGTTAAAATTTGTTAGGAAAGATTTTTTTAAAAAAACCTTTCCAGTGAGGGTACAGAATCCACTCTTAGGAATACCTTTCAAAAAGGTACTGCAGTCATCTGTGTTAGAAATAAAGCAACAATCTTTCAATTGCTCTCTTTCATCTGCGTGTGTGTGTGTGCACTTCTAATTCTGTGCTGCACAATGATGCATACATCATCTTCCGTTTTAATACCACTTTGTTAGCTTGGTTGATCGATTGATTTCATGTGTTTCCTGCCTTCCTTCCTTGAGACCTGAGGCGGCATACATAGCAGGTCCCAGGGGGTTTACCAGTCCGAGCACAGACCAGGGCCCAAATCTGCTTTGCTTCAGCAAGGTTGCTGCCTCCTCCTGTGCCTTCAGACGATTCACTTGGGCTGGTATTCATCTTTGGAGATCTGTGTCTATTATAGCTATCAGGTTTGTCTCTTGGTAACTATCATACTATAGCTGTCTTTTGGTGAAATGATGTCTATGTAATGGGTTCACATTGTAATTTTTCTTTTGTGAACCCTTATCTAGTTCAGAAGAAGATCGCAGAAGACTGTAAAGCCGTTTGTAAACTAATTTTTGTTCACCCTGTTTCTACTCAGGTTCACCTTTCCTAGCGAATGAGGACGGTGTCCTTGGAGGAGTGATCGTTCTGAGATCTTGTCCGTGTTCTGCAGAGCCCAGCTCTTCCCAGGATAAGCAGTCCCTGCTAGGTAAGAATGTGATGCAAGCTCTAAATAAAGGGAACGTGGAAAAGAGTTAGTTGACTTCTGGTTTTAGCAGGATATATTAACTACATCAGAGTTTTGGTAATTTACCATTGCCTTTCATTTTAATATCGATTAATAGTAACATACAAAACCTTTTAGGTAGCTGAATTTGGCTTAATTTGATACCTGTCACTAGAATTTTAGAGCACCTCAGAAAGACAGGTGGAGAATGGGATTGTAGGTAGCCAAGACCCCACTGACCGCCTGCTTTGAGTCTCATTTGGCTTTCCTGAAAGAGTCGCCTAGATATTCCTACCTCTCCCTCTCCCTCTAGTTGGCTTTCACGTGTGATGGATAACTGTGGAACCCAACCAGAAGGCAAATTATGTATTCATTGTGCATATCCAGTGACAAATTTGCTACGACAGACTGAACGTACCTTACTGTGTCTCCAAACAGAAAACCTTCAACGTCCAGTTGTTCAGTTGGAATGACTCTGTACAGTGGGAATTTGCAGGTGTTTATGGCCACAGTGAGGTTCTTCTGCTGCCATCACCATAATGTGTGGCTCCCTCTGGCCATGGGAACATTTCCTTCTAAAATGGGAAAATCCTAATCCTACATCACAGCATACTGTAACTAAGATGCTTTGCTGACAAGACTTTGGCAATCGGCCCCCTCATTTGACCTATCCCCAGAGGTAATTTATAGTGCATCGAAATAAAAGCGCTACGCCCTTCTAGAGTGGAACTCTGCTGAGGATGGCACCGCTAGTAGTTTCTTAAGCACCAAGCTTTTATTCTGATGGTATATTCTGGGCTTTTTTTTCAGCGGGAACACAGTGGAACGGAGTTCCGGCACCACTCGTGTCCGGTGGGCCTGCCCCCCAATCTCCAGACAGAGATCAGTTCCCCTGGAGGAAATGGGCCTTTCATAAGGGGGCCCGTGTGTTTCTCCCTCATTTCCCTCTTGAGAGTTCCACCACCCCTTTTCCCTGAAAAAAAGCCCTGGTATATTACTAACATGAGGTATATGCTTAATAATTCAGTATGGAGTTCTCGGATTCTCCGCCCCCTCCCCCCCCGCCCCAGGCAAACAACGTAGCTCAGTTTTGCTTAACAAGTTTGCTAATCAGGTTGGTATCTAGAGTCTGAAATATAAATATATAAATATTCTCTGTGATCACCGGTAATATTATTTCCTTTTTCTGTAGAACCATTTCCTTGCAGTATAACTTTTCAGAAATGTGTGGAAGTATATATCTGTACCTGCCTTTCAGCTCGGGCTGATGTTATTTTCCGTGGCCTGGCTTTTCTGTCTAGCATGCAGAGTCTGGCATGCACTTTTACGAGTCACACGCGTGTATGAGAACAGCTGATGTGCCGGAGTAACCACTGGGCGTTACCCTGTCTTGGGCTGGAGAAATTTCTGGCTTAGGAATCCTTCTTCCAGCTGAAGTGGCTCTTCCATTGGAAGAAGAATCCCTTAAAGTTTGAGGAAGGCTTCGAACTTTGCTGAGTGGAGTGGGCAGGGTACTGTTCGCTGTATTCAATACATTGGGAGAAAATATGAATTTACTATAATGTAGGAAGGAAGAAGCCCCAATTCATCCTTATGGTTAATTATATGGCAACGTTAAACTACTTTCAGCTTTCTACATTTTTTGTTTTGTTTGAAAACTCGTATTCTGAACTCAGCTATCCACTTTAAAAGTTTACTTGAAGGGCTGCATCTGCTTATGTATTTTGATCATTTAATAAAACAAGAAGACTTGCAGCAGTTGCGGGGGAGGGAAGGTTTTTAAAAAATATTTCTGTTCTGCCTTTCCAGCTGACCGTAGTGGTTCGAGGCAGCTTACTCCTGACACACAGGCCAACCTACAATTAAAACCAAGAAGCAGGCAAGAAAAAGAGAGCTGTTTGATGTCCCCTCAAGATAATGCCCACATTGTGGAGTTAAGGATCAGCCTCCCTTCTTAAAAAGAACAGGGTTGCATTTCTAAATAAAGGCCAGGAGTAAAGGGTAGGGGACCCTCTGCCCCTTGTTAGGAGTGGGCATTCCATAGCACAGGACCCACCACTGAAACTGAGTGGCCCCGCGATAAGGCCGGCTAGTCAGCTGGGAGAGAGGTTTTCACCCAGGAACATCCCCGGGAGGATCTGGGGTGGCAAAGAGGCTCAGAAGGGCAGAGGCAGCCCTTCAGGTCAGCTGCTCTCAGATCGCGTGAGACGTGATGCCATCACGTCCGCCTGCCGATCCCTCTGTTTGGGTGAAACCATCTTCTGAAGGGGAAGGATCACTGTGCAGTTCCTTCTGTTTAAACGGTGCCTGGCAGCAATTGATTGGACGAGAGTGAACAGGAGGGGAAAGTGCACAAATAGATGGAAGGTAGGGAGTTTTTCAGGGAGTCTTTCAATTCCTCTCCTGCTGTGAAAACAGTTCTTTTCATACCGAACACATTTGCAGGCAGAAATATCGAGCACCCGTAATGCCCAGGTTTCCTTGCCACCCGCTCCTGTATCTTTTTAGAGTGGAATAGTCATCCTAGGAGCCTTGTTTTCATGGAAGGGGGAAGGTTTCTAATGTCGGCAGAACCTCTCGTGATGGGGCATAAGCGAGTATGTCACCTTCTAATTGAGTGTACATTTTAATCGAGCTGATCGTTGTGCTGTCTTTTACACTCAGCGTTGTTTGTGTTCACTTCTGTAGTGGAGTTCCTGTGGAGTCATACGACAGAGAGCATGTGTGTGGGGTATATGTCAGCCCAGGATGGGAAAGCTAAGGTAAGTCACAAAACACTGTTAACTTCTAATCATTTTGCCTTCAAGAAATCCTGAATTTCCTTCCCCAGCTTATCCACACGGCCTGTGCCACCTTACTCTTTGCCTCAAAAGAAAAAGAAGCTGAAGGGGAGTAACCCGTCTCGTGCCACAGGGCCAGTTTCATGATGGAGTCCTGGAGTATGGATTTCCCATGCCCATACCAGACGTCAGCCCAGTTCAAATGTCGTGTCCCACATCAAGTTTGGCAATCTCGTGTGCCCACTACTCCCCCTCCCCCTTTTCCCAGTTTACTCAAACTATCATCTTTTCATTGGGCAAAATATGGATACTGCTTGCTAGGACTTGTCTCCAACTTCACTTTGCAAATCTACTTCAGATCACCATTTTGTGGGTTTGAAACATTTCATGGTTAGCAGCAATCATTGGTTACATGGCAAACTTGGGCTTGAGCAATCTAAGAGAGCCAGGAGAGAATTGAAGCAGAAGAGAAGAGGACCAGGGAGCCACCTCAGAACAACCAAAATCTCGATCCTGTTGTCTGAATTATGACTGTTTTCTGTTATTCCATCAGAGTTAACTAAATACCTCAAATGAAATTGCTGCAATAAACAAAGAAGAGTGGATAGCATCATTCAGCAAATTACGCTCAAAATTTTTTTGCAAAGACCATTTCCCCTTCTGTTATTTGGTCAAGTTGAAAGTATTCTCCTGAACTCCTTCCCCCCGCCCCCCTCTTTTTGGAACGAAGAGAAAGAAACTAGATTAAAAGTAGATGCATAAATAAGGGGGAAACAAGATCATGAATTTGAGATGAGTTTGAGGAAACGGGAGTGGAGGAAGCCAGATGAAGCCTGCCTGGAGGAAAAAACAGAAGAAAGTCCTGTCCACTGAGTGACCCTGATACCAAATCATGCAAGTTGATTGTGGTGAAGTCCCTGAGATGATGAGATTTGGAAAAAAATACGCAAAGAGTAGATTCAGAAATTTTGTATGCAGTCGTTGGTTTTAATTAGTCAAATTGCAAGACCCATTCAGCTGCTGATTTTTCTGTTGGGTCAGATTTATTTATTTATTGAGCAGAAATACAATGCAAACTTATTTTATTCAGCAGGATTTGAGACCAGTGGCACCTTAGAGACCAACAAAATGTTCAGGATATAAGCTTTCGAGAGTCAACGCTTCCTTCTTCAGAACTCTGAAGAGCTCTGATTCTCAAAAGCTTATACCTCGAAAATCCAGTTACTCTCGAAGGTGCCACTGGACTCAAATCCTACTGTTTTACTGCAGACCAACATAGCTATCCACCTAAAACTTTTTTTAATTCGGACACCTGCAATACATCTCCTTTAGCATTCTGGGCTTTTGAATTAGGATGTGATTCTTCACATCAGGAAGAGGAGTATTGGAGAAATCAGAGCGCTTCTGTTATACAGCTGGCAAAGTAGATGTTAGATGAGAAGAAACATAATCTCAGAGGTTAGAGTAAAAGTAGGGCTGCAGCTGGCTTGAGTGTGGCCCCTGAGACCTGGGTGCTTAGAAGGTGAACAGTTCACTGTCCTAGCCAGAGGTCTTTTTCTACTTACAGTTGTGTCATGGGACATCTGATGTGCGTTGTTTTCATTCTGCTGCCAAATGCTCCAGTTGGCCATCTTGAGTGGGCTGACGGACACAGTTGCTCTTGTTGGTGCACTTTAAATTATGTTTTTAGCCTTCCTTGAGCAGTCTTGATCCCTCTTCCCTTCTTTGGTGGTCCTAGAAGTGGGGCAGTCCATACTTTTGGGACTATACCTCCTCCCAGGGCTTTTTTTCTGGGAAAAGTGCTGGTGGGACTCTCTATTAGTCTATGCGATTTGATTAAAAGACTTTTGAATTAGATTGTCTGCGGCATTGGTATTGGGTGCCATCAATATGTTGGTGACACCCACTTATGCATGTGGTTCTCAAAAGCTTCTGCCTCAATAAAGTTGGTTAGTCTTAAAGGTGCAACTGGACTTTTTACTATTTTGCAACTACAGACTAACACAGCTAACTCCTCTAGGTTTTAGCTAGTGCATCTTGCAGCAGAACGAAACAAACGGAAAGAAAAAAACCCAAAGGGACTGCCATCTCAAGCTCCCGCAGACAATAGGCAGGAGCACCTGTGCTCAGAATCTAGCAGAGTGTAAAATTCTGATAGCGACACCCCCCCTCCCCCCGCTGCTGCCTTGGACATTTCCTCCGATGCAGAAATAAGTGCACATACAGAGAACAGATTAGATATGGAAATGCGCAAGAGTCTGAACCGAGATAGCACAAATGCCAAGCGGAAACTGTCGTACATCAATCAATTACAAAGCATTGGAGTCAATTTCATGCAGTTCTGCATGAAATTGACTCCAATGCTGTGTAATTGATTGATGTTTATTATGGATTTATTACTTGCGCTCAAAAGAGGCTGGTGAAGAAGCAGTACGAAACAGGACGTCTTGAATGCTGGCGCACCTGTTGCCAACTCGCCAGGAACTTTACTTTCGTCAGTTGGGATCTCTTGCCCACGACGGTTTGTTGCCTGCAAAATACAAAAAGACAATTGTTGGATCACTATGGACTTTTCTATGTAACTGGTTATTTGTGTGAAGCATTGGTTCTACTCTTAAGATAATTATGGAATGGTGGTTTATAACTGAATACCTCCATGATAAAAGCATTACATTGTATGTATAATTGCTATTACTCTTTTGGCATTTGATTAAGATTGTTATTGGTGATCAAGGATTGGTTCAGATAGTCCCCTTGGACTCAGTCCCCTTCTGTTTTCTTACCAATAACCAGTACGTGCCTCTTTTCCTTCCGAGAGCCTCAAACATTTCCTTTGAAGGGCCTGTCATTCCAAAGCTGGTATGAATGGCACATCTCTTGTTCCGCTCTCTTTATAAACGTAACCAGTTTCCCCTGCAGTTAAACGCTGAATAATCTAGAGCTCAGCTATGGACCCCTCTCTTACTGTTCAGCCAGGTTTTAGTTTGAAGACTTGGCAAGACATTTGCATTTAACAAAATATTTTGTATCACAGCGGAAATGTTTCTCCCCTTTCCGTGCAGTTTGCTTAGTATGCAATACCTGCTGGCACTGACCTTTGCTGTCTTCTCACTTCTGAAAAATGCAGCCTAGAAATTACAAACTGCTTTGCAAGACATTTACCTTCAAAAACAGGGCTTTTCTTCGTGAGGCATGTTCTTCCTACCTGCACCCATTGTGTGCTCCCTTTACAGCTGACAAACCACCTAATGAAATAAACTAGCTGAGCTGCCAGTTTATCCTTTGGCAGTTCCTTTGCTGGTCACTGGATAGGCTTAATAGAAACAGTCGCAGAGAGCCGCCTGGCCATACGTGGCTCAGAACCAAGGCCCCGGTTGAAAAATAGTAGCTCGTAGAGTTTAGAACGACTCTCTCTTTTCCGTCAGCCTTATTTAGTCTGTCTTAAAATAGACATTTGAAGAGGAAGATGGGAAATGGGTTGGTTGGGAGGAAACAACCTATTTGCCCATGGAAATGTTATTTTAGGCCTCAGTTCAGCACAGCTCTTGCCCATGCCGTTTGTGTCCTCTGGCCTGGTGCTTCCTAAAATTAGTGCTGGGTTTGATTGAAATAGACCAGTAGGGAGAGGTTTGATTGTGATCTTCTGGAGATTATAGAGAAGCTTCAGTGGACCCCCAGGAGAGTGCAATTGTGGTGTGGTTTCATTGCAGGTTCATGCCTGGGTGGTAGGGATGCAAGTAGTTGTTACTGTAGGGTGGGCTTTGTGTGTGTGTGTGTGTTTTGTTAAATATGTGGAACGGTTACCATCAGTAGAAATGCAGTCTTCTTTTTACAGGATGAGATGGGTGGAACTAGCTCGGCCAAGTCTAAACTTGAACCACAGTCTGATCCTAACCATGCTTTCTGAAGGACCACGGGAACGAGAAGTTTTTCAGAGGCACAACAGCTTATCTTGAATCATTCCCTACCACAGATTGTATTTGTCTGCTCATTTTAGATTATGGCATGGTTGGCTATTAAATTCAAAGGGCTTTATAACTCTTTTACGAATGTGGTAATATAAAGTTTCAGACGGGTGAAGTTAATTCTTTTTGCAGTCGTAGCTTTTTTTCCAAACAGAACATCTAAAATTCCTGTCCAGAACTCTTTGAAATTCTTAACATACAAGAAATTTTTGGTTTTCCATTCTTGTGTGTTGATGTTTATATATTTTTTTAAAAATAACCACTTTTTGGTCTATAAAATACTGGAAATTAATGCGCTTTTCATCTATTCTTGATTTCTCTTCTACGGTCACTCTGCCAGCTATCAGAAATACACCAGTTTTAGTTTGTCCAGAACTGTTTTGTTCTTGTGTTATAAATGTCTGTGTTTCAGTAAGCAAATGTAAGAAAATATGGTGCAGAGTGGGGGGAGGGCTTTCCTTATGTGTGTGATGTTCTGCCATTTGGCAGTAAAACTTGCTTGAGTGTCCAGGAATCTTGTAACTACATAATGTAGCACTTCTGTTCTTGTAACTCTCTTTTTATTAGCATGTGTTTTTTTCGACTGTGTGACTTTAGTACATAAATCAGTGGTTCTGTTTGACACATATAACTGTCTAAGGAATTACAAGAGTCAGATCTCATGTGGAAAATGTTTTGTAGACTTTTGACTTCAAGACTTGGGATGCTCTCCATGACCCACTAAGCGTACTCTTATTAAAATCAGTGAGATTGTCTTAATAAATAGTGGTGATTATTGATCACAGTTTTAAAGTAGTAGAGTGGATTTTTCAGTTCAGTGCCACTCTGTGCTATTATATCAAATTGTTTTATAAAGTTATCTACAATCTTGGCAGCACCTCCCCTTCCCTAACTTACATATCTACAGAATGAGAAACATTACTCCATGCTTATCATCAGCCATCTTTTTTTTACTAAGTCAAAGGAAATCTTATACAGTAATACAGCTGTCCCAGCAGTTCAGGTTAGGAAAGGATTTGCAAAAGGTAATATCTTTGTGCAACCCTAGCCCTGAAACACCTGAGTGTCATATTGTGGTCAGTGAGTGGCAAGTCCACGCTGTTGGCCAAAGGCCTACAACAGCGGTCTCAAGCCAAGTTGCCTGGTCGTAACTTGCTGGTATGCCCGTGCCATACAGATACTTGCAAAGCTCTGAGTCTTTTAACACATCATACAATTGAAAAAAACACAGTTCTGTTTAAAAAGCATAGCCAAAAAGACAATAATGGTGTTTGCCTAAAATGTTTGGCATTTGGAGATGTAGATTAAATATTTATACTTAAAACTTCCACCAAATGACCTGTTTCCATAATGACTTTGGGAAGGAGGCGAAGGAGGAAATAGTCTTTACAGTTCAGCTCCCCTAGAACTTTAATTTCTTTATTTGTTACCATTTGTTATTTGCAGCGTTCTTCACGTGGTATCCATTACATGCTTTGTACATCCACAAAAACTTTATTGGAAGAAATGGTAGCATTGTGAGAAAGTGCGTGGTGGTCACACTGTGGTCAAGAGTGAAGATGTGACAGTGTGCACCTGTCCATAAGTAGCCAGTGTTGGTAGCTGGAGGTTTGTTTAGAGGAGTATACTGGGCTGAGGACAAGAGAGATCCTACCCTCTGGCCTCTTCTTCCATAACAGTGCAGTAGAATTTCCCATGCTCTGCTGTTCTATTCAGCTGTAACCTCTTTTCCTCTGTAGCATTTGTATCTCCAGTCATCTGATTGCCCTCTGTCCAGCCTTCTATCAACCACAGCGTTAAAGTGCATAAATTTCTTCTGTGCCCAGTTTATTTTTATTTCTTCAAACCTCTCTTTTCTTTTTAGAGTATGGAAAGCCAGAGACATACCACTGAAGAGCTCAGTTATTATTTCCCCCCAAAACTTGAGCAATATTTTCTCCAATTCTTCTTATTGTGTTGAGATATCGTAATAATAACATCCAATTTATATACCACCAGGACACCTTAACACCCACTCAGAGTGGTTTACAAAGTGTGTTGTTATCCTTACAACGATCACCCTGTGAGGTGGATGGGGCTGAGAGAGCTGTGACTGACCCAAGGTACCACTCAAGCAGAGGAGTGGGGAATCAAACCCAGTTCTTCAGATTAGAGTCTTAACCACTACACCAAACTGGCTGATGATATTTAACTCTTCCCATCTCCTTCTGCAAAACTAACTGACTATTGGGTTCAGGGCTGACTGAAGCAATTGGGGTGCCCTAGGCACAGGGAGGCAGTGCCTGTTTTCCTCATCCCCCAGCTGATGGGCAGGACAAGAAGGTGAGAAACAGCTGCCCACCTTTCTCATCCCTTGGCAGAAGGGGGGCACAGCAATGCCTGCTCTCGTCACACTCCACCAGGCTATGGGTAGGCCACCCCGTCTTTATGCCCTGGCAGATGAGTAAGAAGGGGCATGGCAGCGCTTACCCCCCCCCCCCCACACACACACACACCAGGCCACAGGGAGACAAGAAGCCACCAACTGCCCTTCTTGTCCCTGCTGTGGGCAGGGGGCAACTGGGCGGAGAGGTGACCCTGCTTGGTGCTACCAGTAGTGCCCTACCACTGGCGTCCTGGGTAATTGCCTTGGGCCGGCTAGTGGACAGGCGGCTCCTGATTGTGTTGGTTAGCTTATACTTGCGTTGTTCTTGGCTGGCTCCTTCTTGTAGGTAGAGCTTCGGAGCAGAAGGTCCTGCGGAGTGCTAAAGATTCTCCAGGTGAGCCCAGTGAGGCTTGTTGTGACACCTGAATGCAGCTTCCGTCTCCCCTCCGATATCCCTAGTACGGGGCCTGAAGCAGGTAGTATAACTGCTCCTGGCTCCTCGCAGCCCTTTCTCAAGTGAGATGAGGTCATGCCAAGTCTCTTTGCCACCTCCTCACAAACCCTTTAGTTCTCAGTCAGGCCTAAGTCAGTGCCTGTGCAGCCCTCTCCTGGTTCAGAGCTACTGTTCCCCCTTCCGTTCCAGTTCAGCAAGCACCTGCTGTCGCTTGATACACGTCTGCGCCTGTTAAGACTCACAAGCAGCCGCCTTCATCATCTATCTTAGACTGGTGTTCATAGGAGTACAGCCTTTGAAGCAGTCGCCGTCCCTGGATGGAAAATATAAAGTGGAACTCCTTTTCTGCTGACACCCTTTCAACCAGAATCTGCATGTTTGCCTATTTACAGCAAATAATATATCCCAGCTGGGGCTAGGGAGGGGAGGGCTGGAGTTGTTTAGGAATTCTAACGTAACGTGGAAGACGGATGTCAGAAAAGGTCAGCTGCACTGCATTACAGGTGCAGGCCGGAAAAGTAAAATAACCATGCTAATTTAAGTAGTTGGGTACAAACGATGTTAACAAGCTGGAAATAGGCATGGTGAGGTATCGTAATGACTGATATTAAGATAAGGTTTGTAAGGATTCTGTAATTAAATGTTAAACAGTATTTACACTCCACTTTTCCCACTCTTATGTATCTGACAAAGGGAGGTTTAACTCTCGGAAGCTCATACCCTGGACATCGAGTTGATCTCTAAGGTGCTACTGGACCCCAGTCTTGCTCTTCTGCTACTGACCGACATGGCTACCCACCTGAAGCATTTACACAGCAATGAATTATCTCCCATAGTGTGTTCAATACAGTCCTATTAATAGTACATAAAATGATTTTGGTGCTTTCTTTTCCTTTCCACTTATTGATTGCTGCTACTCATGTTGGTCTGTGGTAAATTCCACAAGCAAAACCCATGTTGTTCCTTTTATTAAGTGTGTCTAAAATATCAGAAGGCAGTGCGCATTACAAAACAACATGCAAAATTACCAAGTTCCTCAGAACTCTTCATTCAGGTTGGACGTTCAGTACTCCCCCCAAAGTCAAGATTGGGGGGGGCACTTTCTGTTCAGCTCCTCTAAGAGTGGCATTTGAGGCTGTGTGTTGGGAAGGACTGTGGATCAGTGGTGGAACATCTGCTTTGCATGAAGAAGGTCCCAAGTTCAGTCTCCATCATCTCCAGGCAAAAGGATCAGTTAGGAGGTGACCCCTTCTTGGGTCCATGGAGAGCCGCTGCCATTCTGAGTAGGCAGTGCTGATCCTGGTAGACCCGTGGTCCGATTCAATGTAAGACAGCTTCATACATTAATGCAGAGATGCTTACTCAGTGGCTTGGGAGTCATTTTTGGCCCCTCGACATGCTACCTGTGGCTCTTCTGAGGACCGTTCCTCAATGTGGTCGATACCTGTGCGCAAAGTCTTTGCTGGTGGGGGGGGGGTGTAGTTGACATGTGATTCCCACCTTGAAACAGCTGCCACCAGAGGAACACGGAAGCTGTGAGCCTCCCTAAGGTGCGGGAATGGGACCAGGGACGGGAATAAATGAGGCTCTTTTGGTTGATAGATGGTAATGGCAGATGTGGCTCTCTGCTATCCATGGAGTGAGGACCGTTGCATCAATGGGAAATTTATTCTTTCAGGTTTTGGTTTCGCATGTTTGGAGGGGGGGCATGTTTTGTTTTTTTGCTTTCTTCTGAATTCTCCCAATTTTCCTCCGCAGACTCACATTTCAAGGCTTCCCCCCGGAGCAGTGGCAGGGCAGTCAGTGGCCATTGAAGGAGGGGTTTGTCGGCTGGAGAGCCCACTGAGCTGAATAGCTCTTCACCTGGTCAACCGAGAGAGCGCGCAGTGCCGTTTTGTATCATAAGCTGCTTTTTGTGTTTTAACAGACGTTGAGGGTTTGACTTTTGTTTATATTCCCCGTTGCAACCACGTGCGCCCTGACTTGAAACCAGTGCTGCTGTAGCTTTATATTCTTACACTCTGTGTGAAAGTATGCAGATTTGTCTCCTGGTGGAATAGAGAGGCTATTCCCAGTTGTGCACGGAAAGATAATATAGGAATAATTTAAATGTTTAAAAAGTATTTTTATGTGTTAATTGATTAGCATACAAGATGGTAATGCCCTGAAATCACAAGAGGAAAATACAGGCTTCAGAGCTAAATGGAATACAAAAGCGGTTGACTTTGAGTTACGTTTTTTAATGGTTTTGGTGGGCCCAGGAGTAACTCAAACACATTCTTCTCTCCCAGGTATCGGAGCCTCCTTTCGTAAGGTGTTTTCCCCCCCTTCTTGACAAAGATTGGTTGGTTTCAGTGAAACAATCTAGGGCAGGGTTATGACCTGGCTTTTTTTGGTTTGTAGTTACTCAATTGGTGGTTCTTTTCCAGCTTAAATGTTCCATAGCTTCAAGCTGTTACGTATCATGAATGGCTCTGTAAAGATAATGTGTAGTCATAAAGTCTTTACTTTGTGTATAATGGAATATTAGAATGTAAATAAGAAGAAAGTTTATGGAAAGAGTCAATATTCTTTGGTTTAAATATATTTTTAAGAGAATGATGCAGAAATAAACATGCTAATTGCTGGCTGAATAATGTAACGTATTAAATTGAGGATCCGGCTTGTGGTGTTTTTTTATTCCTTATATTTTACATTTAGAACAAATGTATGTAGTAATTTGCAGTTATATTTACATGTTATGCACGTATACTTTCTAGTGGTCTTTTAAAAATAACCCAATCTTGTCATATCTCAAGAGTAAAGCAGGATCTATCGTGGTTAACCACTAATGAAATCTGTAGTTCCTACACAGAGGTAGGCAATGGCTTCCCACTTCTAAACATTTCCTGCCTTGAAAACCCCAGCAGGGGTTGCCATAAGTCAGTTATGACTTGATGGCAAAAAAAAGACCCTAGACCCATAATAATGCATAATTCATAATCTAGAGTGCTAAGCACATTTGCACCCTTGTAAGTCCATTGAAATCAGTGGATGTAGAAGGGCTTAACTCTGCTTAGGACAAATCTGTTATGTACCTGCTTTGTTGTAGGTAGGAACACCTTTATCCAATGATTATATTTCAGCCTCTTGATGTTTATACAGATGTAATGGCTTAGAGCAGTCTTGTTGAGTACCCCCTGTGAACTATCCAAATGGAATAAAGAAAGCATATTGTTTTTTCCTCTGTGCTTAATACTTGCGACATACTGCTTGAAGGCTGCTCATCTTACAGAGTACTAACATGTTTCCTATCGTAGGCTGGAGAAAGCTCCTCCATGATTAGACATGGACATGAACCGAAAAAATCCCGTGGTTCGTTGCATTCCACAAACCAGAAACTACGAACTTCCACGATCTTTTCCCAGGTCACGAATCGGTTTGTGGAATTTCAAATGCCCGGCACCGCTGCTGAAGCCGGCGCAGGGCATTTGAAACAGACAGCCCCCTTCTGCTGCTCACAGCGGCAGGAGAACAGGGCTGTCAGCTTCACTCAACCCGCGCCAGCTTCAGCCCATCGGCTGAACCTGGCGAGGGGTCTGTGAAACTGACAGCCCTTTCTCCTGCCCCCCAAGTGGCAGGAGAAGGGGGCTGTCAGCTTCACTCACCCGCACCAGCTTCAGCTTATGGGCTGAACCCAGCGTGGGGTCTGTGAAACTGACAGCCTCTTTCTCCTGCCCCCCAAGTGGCAGGAGAAGGGGGCTGTCAGTTGCACACATGATCAGTGGCGCCAGCCTGTCTGGCTTTACAAACTGCTGACGACTCGCACAATCCGGTTAAAAAAAGTCACGGATTTTGTGGAAAATGCGGTCCCACAAACCGCGTTTTCACAAACCACAAATCGGCCTGGTTTGTGCGTTTTTTCCTTCATCTTGTGATTTGTGCCCACCTTAAGAAGCCTTCTAGTTCAACCCCCTGCACAATGCAGGAAACTCACAACTGCCTTTCCCCCACCACACCCCCAGTGACCCCTGCTCCATGTCCAGTAGATAGCAAAACACCTCCAGGATCCCTAGCCAAAGTGACCTGGGGAAAATGGCTTCCTGCCCCCAAAGTGGTGATCAGCATTGCCCTGAGCATGTAAGAAGGGGTTACTTATGGTAACCCCTGCTGGGATTTTCATACAGATAGAGGTGGTTTGCTATTGCCTGCCTCTGTAGAGCAACCTTGGTCTTCCTTGGAGGTCTCCCATCCAATTACTAATCAAGGCTGACCCTTCTTAGCACCTGAGATCTGTTAAGATCAGGCTCACCTGGGATATCCAGGTCAGGGCGATGCAATTGAATAGATGATTTATTTATAGTATTTATAAGGCACTTTTCTCAAAACAAAAAAAAACCCCTCAAGGCAGCTATGTCTTTAAAACACAAAATACTTTAAAACATTTAAATACAAATACTCTAAAACCCAGTCAGATAATATTTTAAAACCTATATCAATGCTAACCAAAGGTAGGGATGCTCAAATACTCGCCAGTTCAGCTCACATCCTCATTTGCGAACAGGAAGCTGATTTTTGACAACTGTTGGTCTATTTGTGGCTGCTCAACAAGTTACTTCCTAACTATGCAGTACAGTGAAACTGGCTTTTCATGTATGCAGGGCTTTTTTTCGGCGGGAATGCGGTGGAATGGAATTCCAGCACCTCTTGAAAATGGTCACATGGCCAGTGGCCCCGCCCCCTGATCTCCAGGCAGAGGGGAGTTGAGATTGCCCTCTGCCCTGCTCCAGCGGTACAGAGGGCAATCTCAACTCCCCTCTGTCTGGAGATCAGGGGGTGGGGCCACCGGCCATGTGACCATTTTCGCTGAGGGTGATTTAAACTTTAAAAAACTCCCCGCTTGTTCCAGCTGACCCAAAGTGACATTATTGTGTGGTCCTGAGTCCCACCACCTCTTTTCCCAGAAAAAAAGCCCTGCACGTCTGCATGTTCTTCTCACATAGCCCAGCTGAGTTCTACTAACTCCTTGTTCCCTGCCCATGCTGAGTAACTGCTTTGCTCAGCAGATACTTGTTTAAATAGACAAATCAGTTACAAATCATATAAATTAGTCATAAATGCTGAGTTTTAACAAGACCCTATCGATCAGTGTTCTTTTAAAGAGACTAATGGCAGCTGCTCGGTGTGAATCGGCAGCATCTTTGCATGTGTGCCATTTTGCAATAAAGATAAAAGAATGCCAAGCTGTTCAGCAGGCTTTGTGGCTGTTTGGTGCAAACTGAACAGACCGGGTGATTGGCTCACATCTGGCTGACACCTTCTAACAGTAAGTTCATCTGTCAAAACATGTTTGTAGTGCCATTGCAGTAGACCACCCCACCACCACCACCCCGGGAGGATTAGGGAATGGTACTGTCAGGTGATCCAGTTCTGGCTTCAAGTAGGGGCAGGATTATCTCGTTCTTGTTACCTTCTAAGGAAGGGTTAAAAGAGCTACCAGAGTGCCAGGTGCAGCTCGTGGCCCCAGGCCAGCATGATTTAAGAGATTGCCAGGTGTTGCGATCCTGGAAGCTGTGCCTGGTAAGGAGAGGCTCAGTATAGAACATCAGGAGAGACTTAGGGGGGTAACCTGCACGGAAGTCAGTGTTTGAACCTGCCTGCACTGCAGCTACTCATGGGTGTGCTGGTTACTGTGAGTTATGGGATCCCCACCCACCCCTATCCCAAGTTAAGGGATTACTGTTTCCCCTCCCCGTGGCAATGGAGTCTTGTATGCCTGTTGTTTTTTTCCACCTCAATTAAAAGCCTGTTTATCTTGCCAAAGTATCTGGCCTCAAGAGGGTTTCCTTGTTCTCCCAAATCCTTGCAAGAACCCCTGCCTCCGGCAGAACAGTGCTGTTGATGAAATTGGCCGCATCTCCAAGTAAAGGCCCTACTGAAAAGATGAGCCTTCCACAGTTTCCTAAACTTCAACAGAGTAAGGACCTTTTGCACCGGAAACGAAGGTGCCACCACTGAAGAGGCGCAGGTAGGAGCAGCTGCTACTGACCTCAGTGACCTGCAGGAGGGACAGCGAGACCAGGCTGAGGGCCAGCGTTGCTGAGTAGTTTTGTATTGTTTCTGTTCACTGGGTGTGTGTGTGTGTGTGTCTTTGATCCACGGTAGCGCTGCCTCTGGTTTTGTAACTTCATAGCATTGTAAATAAGAGGCGATGTGGTGGTTCCTTCCTATACTCACATTGTGGTATAATCAGGTACAGTTTATTGCAGATGTTTCAGGGGCAAGTTGAGCATACCTACAAAAAAACTATTTCTTGCTTTCTTTAAAAGGACAGAATCTAGAGCTATTGCTGGAGTTTGGTTAGCAAAATTGCATTTCTGTTGACTATGGTAACATCAAAACCTGACTATTGTAATGCATTATACATTGGTCTCCCATCTAAGTTCACTAGGAGGCTCCAATTGGTGCAAAATGCTGCCGCTCGACTATTATCAGGAGCGAGCAGGAGCTTGAACATCATTCCCATCCTACAGTCACTCCATTGGCTGCCTATCAGTTACCATGCTTAGTTCAAGGTAATGGTTATCACATACAAAGCTCTTCATGGCCTTGGTCTGGCATACCTGTGGGACCACCTCCCTTCCTATGTCCCTCCACGGCAACTTCGCTCATCTGAACAGGGTCTCCTGCAGGTGCCAGCCTGCACATGGGCGAAATCAACAGCAGCCCATACATGGACTTCCTCTGTGGCGGCCCCTAACCTGTGGAACGGTCTGCCTGAGGAGGTGAGGAGAGCTCCCACCCTCCTGGCTTTCTGCAAACAATGCAAAACTGAATTATTCAAAAAGGCCTTTTTCTCACTTAAGAGGGTGGTATTGTAGGAAAGGGATCCCAGATGTTTCGCTAATGAGCTAGAAACCATAGATTTCACCGTTATGTCGCCTTACATATTATCTCTTGTTTTAAATATGTACTCCTATATCCTACCTGTGCTTTATGTTGTTCAATGTAAGTCCTAGAATTATGTTCTGTTTCAGCAATTCCTCAACCCCATACTGGATCCTTGCTAATACTATATCTTTGTAAACTTACATTCTTTTACCCCAAGACATTGTTTATGGAAATGTTCTTGGCACTGTATGGAAATGCCTGCCCTTGTCCTTGCCACTGATTGTACTAATCTCACACTATGTAATCTGCCTTGAGTCGCAGTGAGAAAGGCGGACTATAAATAACATAAATAAAAATATCAATAAACCCTCGACATCAAAGGCACATAAGAGGAAGAAACCTCCTCCTTTGGGTCCAACTACCTCAGTTCTATCAAGTCCATCCAGGGGTTTGAGAACTCCCATCACCAACTCCCGCATGATGCTCTGCTTCAGTTCCATCCTTCTCAGAAGGTGAAATCCCAGAACTCGTTGAACTGTCTACAGCTGTTTCCCTGCTGCCACCTTCTCCGGTACGGCCTGCTGAAAGGCGTAGAGATTCCTTGGTTTTCCCTGACCATAACAATCAACTGGAACGGTCTCATCATCAAAAACACCATCAGTTTCATTACTGTCCGTATAGTTCCCCTTATCATTATCATGCATACGTATATGAAGGCTCACTGGCTATGTACTCATCACTTCATTACTTCTCCCATGACAAAGACCCTCTTGTGCTGATTCACTCAGAACCAAGGCATAAAGCAAAATCTTCATTGATTCCTACTACAGTTCCAGAAGACAATACTGCTCCGGAACTGACGATAAACCCTGCTACACGGTCCTACGTTGGATTTTGCATCGGAACCATCTCCACCAGAATTCCTTTCTGAGGAATCTGCTTATTGAGGAGCTCCACTTATACACCAGTTAATTCAAATGGCAAGATCTTTGGAAATTGAGTTGAACTACTCTACTCTGACTTCTTCAGATCTGGTGTTCAAGGTCCTTCACATGGAAGAAACTGGGCCTGTAGTGTTTCCGATCATGCAGGAGATGCTTGACATGATCAGAGATGTGTGGTCCAGACCAGCTTCGATTCCGGTGACATCAAAAAAGCTGGATAATATGTATAAGACCAAACAAGAAGGATCAGGTTTTCTGTTTATTCATCCTCCTGCCAATTCTGTTGTTACTGAGATCCTCCAAGGAAAGGGCCTCCAAAAAACCATGGATCATTCAGCTCCAATTGATAAGGAGGGCAGGAAACTAGACATAGTAGAAAGGTTTAGGCTTCCGCAGCTTTAACCTTTAGAATTGGTAATTATGAGGCTATCATGGCCTACCAGCTTTTATTATGAGAAAAGATAGACCCATATTTGATTCTAATTCTCAATGACAAGCAAAGGCTTGCTAAGATCTTGCAAGGAGAAGGTCTAAGGCTCTCATATAACAAATTAACGTAGCCAGGCTTATTGGAGATTGCTCTTCCACAGCCGTAGCCTCTACTGTAGTAGTTTGTAGGCCTACTTGGCTCAGAATCACAGCACTAGAGCCCCTCACCATAGGATGAGGGCAGAAGACTCCTCTTGAAGGCTCGGACCTACTTTTGTGTGCTGCAGACAAGGCACCTGAAAAGGATTAAGAATGATGACAGCAAAGGTTTGTGGGTATCACACCTGTATCCTGATCCATTCAGGCAGAGATAGCCTCCTCGGCTGTATCCGCCATATGATAGATACAATTGGCTCCATTGCAACTGATGCACTCAATGTCCAGAGGCTCCCATCAGCCTTCCTCCTCCACTTCCATTCAACTCCATAGGAGGTACTTCAGAGCCAAGTCAAAAGATGGTTCCTGTTCTCTGAAAGACTAATCTGATCCAAACAAGCAGAGCCTTTAACACCAGGCCCTCTCTTCCCCTGCCGAACAATTTGTCACTTCCACTGCAGGCTTGGCAGTTGATCACCCAGGAGGCTTGGTGGTTGTCCATTGTCAACCAAGGCTGTTGCCTGGAGTTCAAAACAACTCCCTGAAACATTCCCACCTCTGTCCAACCCTCCACTCCCACCCACCTTGCTCATAGAGAAACTGCAGTCATTGCTGAAAATAAGGGGGCATGAAACTGATTCCATCCACTTCCACAGATGGGGTGTTTTCCTGATACTTTGTTGTAGATAAAAAGTCAGGGGGCTCCTGCCCCATTTTAGACCTTTGTTCCCTAAACAAGTCCTTAATCTTCCAGAATGTTGTCTTTAAAGGATGTTCTACCCCTATTGAAACTTCAAATTTGCTTCACTACTGTTGATTTAAAAAGATGCATATTTTCATATTCCAATGAATATTCACTTCAGAACGTTCCAGTGCAGCTCTGAAAAATACCAATACCAGGTTCTTCCTTTCGGTCTCTCCTCTGCCCCTTGTATCTTTACAAAAGTAATGGTAGTAGTGGTGAGCCGCCTCAGAGAAAAAGGGTATACCACCATCCTCTATTTGACCATTGGCTTCTAGTGAGCCAACCCAGGGAATCACTGTCCCAACACATATTTCTGTTTATAACTGTTCTGTGCCAACTGGGCCTCAGGCTCAATCCAGAGAAGTAATCTCTGGTTCTACAAGAGAAGGTGGTTTGTGGAAGCAGTCCTAGACTCCTCCCAAGCTCTTGCCTTCCCCACTCCAGACAGGATAACACATTTTTTCCTCACTCTGAACAAGATCCTTTCATACAGGCACCAAAGTGCAAAACAAATTCAAAAACTGTTAGGTTTTATGGCCTTCTTGACTCTGGTAGTTTCATTTGCCAGACGGAGGCTCCATCTCCTCCAAAAGTGGTTTGTCAGGGTGTTCTACTCACACAGCCAGAAGACATGACGATGAAAACAGGATTGCACTTAGCAGTAATTGTTGTTCGTCAAGTGGTCATCTGTGCAGGCAGCCATCCCTCCCTCCTCCCCCCTAGCTCTTTTTTCTTACCTTCCTTCCACATCAGTGGCTTAAAGAACCAAGGGAGGGAGCCACTCACCCCACCTTTTGTAGCCTCAGGTGGGGGGGAGCACAAAAAGGCTAGGGGAGCATCTTGTGCCTCTAGGAGCTTTGGAATGTATGCTGCTGGCCTGCGCATGCGCAGATTCCATGAGTGCTTGCACAGAGGACCACTTCATGAACAACATTTACAGGTAAGTGCAACCCTGTTTTCTCAACCTGTAGGATACCTAGCACTGGCTGGACACAAACTTGGTGGAACTCAGTGTTTTCTTAACTATTACTAAGAATTTGCTTTCCTTCAGTCCTCATCTGCACATGCAATTTGATGTGCCATGATCCTACTTGGCATGAGTTATTCATCAGTGGTCCTTTTGCATGCTTGTAGTCCCCTGTTTGCTCTGGCCACTGGAGAGTGTCTTTGATATGCCACTTCCTGCCAATCCTACCTGCCAGGGATTATCCATTGTGCTTCTGCAACATTTTATTAGAACTAAATGATAAATATAACAGAATGCCTGTAAAGACACAACTGTTCCTTGAGAGGAAAGTGGGCCTTTTGTTTCTATCATGGAGGACCCAGGTTCTCTGATAGAGTGATGGTTGGAATGTAAGGGTCAGGCTAAACGTGCAGCTCTGTCAGACCCAACAAGACTTGCCTGCTGCTGCACAACAGCTTTGGGGAACGGCCATTAAAAAATAAAGACAAGACCAAAAAGCTTCAAGAATGCCTCTGTGGGGGGAGGAGGGGCTCCTCCCTCCCACTCAAGCTGTTTCCCCATAGCCAAAATAGCAAGGGAGAGAGGTTTTTTCCCTGGAGTATTCTGTACACACACAGCATTATGAAGCTGTTCAGTCTCTCCTTTATTTTTAATGACCATTTCCCAAAGCTGTTGTGTGATTGTAGGGAACTTGAAAAGCCTACACGTCTAGCCTGACCCTTACACAGGAAAGGTAGGGAACCGATGATCTAAGCATTGTGAGCAATACATAGAAGATAATTAGAGAGAGAATGAAGTTAACCTGGACTCAGCCGTATCCATTGTCAAGTCCTTTGGTTTTTTTGCTTTTCATAGAAGACCTTAAAATGGTAATCAAGATAATGCTTGAGTCTAAGCGAGTAAGCAATCCCTTTTACAGTAGGCTGGAAAGTTCATTGTGTATGGCTTTCTCAAAATTTAAAAAAAATACATTGGCACCGTGAGACTGGAACACTTAAAATTTTGCTGACCAAGCGGCAACCTCGTTTGCAGCAAGAGCAGATTTCATGGCTACCTTCGGAATGTTAAGTGAGGGTGCAGAGTTGAACTTAAGCTAAACGAATAGGCCAAACTTCTTCACTCCCTGTTCCCACTTGAAACATTTGGTAAATTGCTGTTGGCTTTATTTCCACTGACAAGTGGGCCCCAGAGCATGCCTTTTAATTTTAGAAACAAGAAAGGGTTATCAAAGATAAATGAACTCCCAACAGAAGCAACCCACAAAGTCTCTGGCACCATCAAATGTTTGGCTCTAGGCAGCAACTAATATAGTCCAAGGAGAAATTATACACTTGATGGTTGAAATGATAAAGGAAGGGTAATAGATGAAGTGCATGTAAATACAAATTACTAGTAAACTTTTGATTTATGTTAATCAAACACACAATTAACACTAGTTAGGCTATTTTGCAGTAGACAAGTTGGAGCCATAATATCCACCTTCTTTTCTGTAACATGACTGGCCATGTAAAATGTGCTGAAAACATTAGGATGCTAAAGGAATCTTGGGATTTAATATTGATCTCTTTCTAATGTGGATGAAGATAGCAGTTAAGAGATTCCAGCTGGGTTTCTATAATGCCTTGTGGGGGAAAATTCAGATTTCTGACTTCAGGGTGTTAAGAAGGATCCACAAAATCAAGAATCCAGTAAATGGTATTTTGGATGGATGGCAGAGTATTCTGTGTGACTGACAGATTTCTCCTTTTGCAACTTCATTTAGGGCCAGTTTATATAGTCAGAATAACACTGGGCTTCACCCTGCAGAGAAGTTTGTTGTGTGTTTCAGTTCACAAAAAGATTGCCTGCATGTTGAAAACTAGCCTACCTGAATAAAGAATATATGCATATATTCTTTATTCAGGTTTCTTTACACATGCAAAGAATGTTGGTTGGGGCAGGAGCCTTCAAACATGCAACCACCACCCTCAACCTGAACTAATACAGCCCAGCTTTTTATTACACCGGCAAAGACTACAGGCTCTCCTCAACTCGGATAGCTCCCTCTCGATGATCCATGCCCACCTCCTGCTCTGGGGCTTACCAGTCCACAGATGGACCCAGGTCATGTGTATGTCCAGCCACACCCAGAGGTGGCCCCTCACCTGGGTAATGTTAGAATACTTCAGGTCTTCACACCGCTTGGAAGTTTCCAAGGTACCTGACCTGCTGTAACCCATGCTGCTGGGTCGGGACACCCTGGAGTTCCTGCGCCTCTCCTAGGAGCCTTGGAGATAACCGTGGCCCTACAAGAGAAGTGAGAAGAAGACCCAGGCGCAGGTCCCAGTGCTGCGCTCAGGGAGGACCCCTGAGAGATACCTCCAGAGGCATCTCCAGCGGAACCTAACTTCCGCATGGCCCAGGAAGCGGACGCCTCTTTACAATGGTTGCAGGAGTCCGTGGCAGTGGACGAAGGGCAGGTGTGGGATGAGCAGCGAGCAGGGAATATACCCTGGATTGAAAAGCAAAACGGAGTATGGGTCTGCTTGGCCAGGGCCCCAAGTGGGAAAGGCGAGATCCACCAGTTATTGGCTCCTAACTCCTACCAAATGGGGGTCCTTTGCTTCGCCCGTGAACATTCCTGGGCAGGCCACTTGCGTCACTGTAAGACCCTGACCAAGATCTTGGAACGGTTCTTCTGGCTCTTGGTCAATACTAACATAAAAGCTCACTGCCGCTCATGCCCTACATGCCAGCTGGTCATGGCATGATGGCCCCTTCAGGCCCCCCTTGCTCCCTTGCCCATGATCAAGATCTTGGAACGGTTCTTCTGGCTCTCATTCAATACTGATGTAAAAGCTCACTGCTGCTCATGCCCTACATGCCAGCAGCTCACGGCACGACGGCCCCTTTAGGCCCCCCTCACTCCCTTGCCCATGATCAAGACCCCATTCCATTGTATTGCTACCCCGTATTGTTACCCTACATGCCTAGAGGGTTCCGCTTCGCTCCAGTGATCGTGGACTATGCCACCCTGTTCCCCAAGATCATCCTCCTTCAGATGATGCAAACCCTACTGTCCAGGCCCTGTTTTCAATGGTGGGGCTACTGGCAGAAATCTTGACCAACTGAGGGCCCCCCTTTCGCACTGCCCTCATGCGCCACCTATGCCAGAACCTGGGGATCCAAAAGGTGTTCATATAAGCACCCCCAGACCAATGGTTTGGTGGAACGCTTAAACCAGACCATGAAGGAAGCCCTAAGGAAGCTAGCTCATGATAAACCTTACCAGTGGGACTTGTATATCGATCCCCTGCGAGAAACACCCCAAGCCTTGACCGGATTTAGCCCTTTTGAACTGCTCCAGGGGCGCAAGCCCTGGGGGTTACTCGCGCTGCTAGAGGACTGTTGGATCCCCGGGACAGAAGACCTGGCCCTGCCTGTTGATGAGCATGTGCAATGGCTGAAAGAACAGTTAAGAGTGGCACCAGGAAGAAGCCACCCGGCACCTGACCCTGGCCGAAGCCCAACAAAAAGTCGCCTTTGACCAGGGAACTCAGCCATGTGCCTTCCTGCAAGGGGAAAAAGTCCTTGTGCACAGGACGGTGTTTCTGCGAGAGGGGGTGACCCCTGGAGGGGCCCCTTCGAGGTGACGAGGATGCCAGGATCCACAACCTACCAGGTCCAGTGCAGCCCCCGATGGCACGACAGCGAGACTCTCCGCATGAACCTGCTGAAGAAGTGGCACGACTGGCCAGTTAGGGAGTGCCAACTGGCCGAGGAACCCCTGGAGCTTCTGGCAATTGAAATGCCATGGACTCCAGATGCCCTGGAGTTTGAAGAGCCCAAGGTGGACCCCTAACTCTTCCTTTCCCAACCCGCTCCCACTCCAAGAAGTGTCAGGCAGTTCATGGGGCTCCTAGGGTACTATGGGCAATTCATCCCCCATTTTGCCTCCAGAGCTGCCCCCCTGACAGACTGCCTAAAGAAGGGGGCACCTAACCCTGAGTGGGAGGCGGCTTTCAACAACCTACTTGACCACCCTATCTGACACCACGGCCCTGTGGAACCTCGACTTTGACCAGCCTTTTACTTTGGCCACAGATGCTTCTGACACAGGTCTTGGGGCCATCCTAACACAGGAGCACAATGGGGGGAGGTGTTCCCCACCCCCCTCAATGAGGGACTGGAAAGGGTCCAAGAAGGTTGTGGAGCACTCCTTCAACAACTGATTGGAGAGATGTACAGCTTTTAAGGGGGTTGTGCAGGTGGCCAACCCTGCGAGGGGTTGGCATCTGACTAACCACCTGGGGAACAACCTGCAGGGTTGGCAGGGGATACAACGGCTGTTGAATATGGAAAAGCCTTCCGCAAGAGGGCCTCTCGCAACCCTCGAGCAAGGTGGGACCTCATCAGCTAGAAGCTCTGGTTATGGCTGGTGGGGCCCCACATGAGAGGGAGGGGTGATGCCACGAAGGGCAGCCAGTGGTCCAGCAGGTGGGATAGGGCCAGGGCCTGTGCTGGGAGTACAACAAGGGAAGATGCCAGCGCCTGCAATGCAGATTCAACCACACCTGTGATGGCTGTTTTGGGCCTCATCCCCAGGCATCCTGCCCCTGCAGCTCTTCCTTCTCACAGCCCTTTCAGGCAGGCCAGTCCTCTGCCAGCAGCTCCCGTAGAGAGGGAGGATCTAGCATCTCTATGTATGAAGCTGTCTTCTGAGTTGGGAAGCCTTCAGTAGCGTGTTTGTGTCTGTAATTTAACTTTCTTTATTGTTCCAAAACGGGTTTATATTTCCCTTAGAAATTAAACTGGCACATGAGTCTTATTGAAGTTTAAAAGATAACAGAAGGTTTATTCACAGGTAGGTTGGATAGGTAGAAGTGTAGGCAGGTGAGTGAAGTAATCTGTGCAAAACCCATCTACTTATTGAAGCTTTTGTCCAGATGTCCTGTTCTCAGCTGGAGAGGTGCACACCATCTGGGTGGTACAAAGCTTCCAACCGATAGAAGATGTCTGGGTGCAGAATAAGGGACCCCCCAACAGTCTCTACATACTCGCTCAGCACACTAGCCAACTTCTGCCTAAGTCCACCTTGTTTGGACAGATTGTCCTCATGCCAGAATCATCTCTGCAGCAAATCCAATCTCAGAAAGTGAGTCTACAGAAAGCACCCAAGTCTCCCATCATGGTGCACTTTAAGTCCAACCCCTGGCGCTTTCCAAGGTTGTTGTCCCTGAGCTGTAAAACCAGAACTTCAGGTGGGTCCCACCACCTGGTATGGCAAAGTAATGTTGGCACAAGCGACCCAAAGCATTCCTCTGACACCCAACCAGATGATCATCACACAACCCTCCAGTCCAAGATGCTGACTTCATCCAGACTACGCTGCATAACCGCCAGCCCCAGTGCATAATACTGTGCCCACAAATCCAAAGAGGCTTGAATGGATCTGAAACAGCTAACAAAAAACACACATCATTAGTGGGAGTCTGCAAACTCCAGGTGGATGTAAGACTGAAAGGCGCAGGATCTCCAGCTCCCAATGGTCTGGATCTGTGATGCGTGGAGGCCCAGGACCAATGCCACAGTGGCAGCTCCAATCCTGAAGGAGTGAGTCCCAAAGTCTGTGTGTGGCAGGCCAGCCACTGCCAAACAAGACCTGAGGAGGCAAGCAAACTGGTACCGCATTATGGGAGACAGGTCAGCATGAATCAAAAAGGGGCTGGCGTGGTGGGGGTGAACCACATGGTAGTACCTGACAGCCTGGACTGGGCAGAGAGCATTGCCAGATATGGCCCACAGGAAGACCCAGTCCCCTCAGCTCTTCTGGTTGGCCTTGGAACGCTGAACTGTGATTGTAACTCCCTGCGCTGAAAGGGAATCTTCCCGGTGTGCCAAAGCCCTCCAAGAAGCATCAGCATGGGAGCTTGCCCACACTGAAGGCCCAAAAAAAGGCCATCAGAAAAGCTGTTTGGAAAAGTTGGACTTCAAATGAAGACTGGCAAATGGCTAGGACCTGCCGCAGAATCCTGCGCAACACTACCCCTCACCTAGCTGCTGCCCAGGCTATTGGAGAAAGGGAGCTCAGTGTTTACGTCCTCTGTCCACTGCTACCATTTAATAATTCAGGCCCATTGGTCATTACCAGAATTTTTGAAATTCATGTGTGTGTTTTGTTTACCTCAGTCAACAACTTCCATCCAACCAGAATTAAAACAGACAAAGAGTAACTTTTATTCATTAGATGTATAACACAGGAGTGAATTAGTCAAACACGTAGAAATATTGGTATTGAAAGATACACATCTAACCCACACTTTTAGAACAATGAAAGTGTAATGAGTTTCCATAGCCAGATGTTACCTGCTTTCCTCAGCAGCTTCCCTGTCCCTCTAATTTCCTTAATGGATTTCAATTGTCTTCAGTCCTAGCATTCTGCCAGCTCTTATCGGCTGATGGAACTTGTCCGTCACACTTTCTTTTTAACATTATTGTCAGTTCCATCCATCAATCCAACTATTGGGTTGGATGCATTTGCAATCAGGGCGAAGCAGAGTACATCATCAAATACTTATTGAGTTCTGTTGTAATTAAAGTGAGTCTATTTTAAAAGGCAGGAGGAAAAGAACATGGAAAATGTATATCTGAAATCTTTCTGAATCCAGTTCACCTAGTGATTATTGCCTACATCTATGTCTGTTTCGTTCTTTTTCTCCTAATGTGATGGTTTCGGGGAATGCTCAGTTAAGAATAATGTATTTTAAAATATTCTTACCTCCCCCATATTTATTTCAGCTTTAACAAGAGCAAAGCCATGTGGAATAGAAGGTGTATTCTAGCTATCTGCCTGCAACAAGTTCCTGGCTTGCTAGAGCTCTCCCTACTTCTTTTGAAACATGCAGTGGAGACAGTAGCTCAAATGCTACATCTGTGCATGCCAGGAGTTTCCCAGCCATGTTTAGATCCTTCTCTTATATGCGGTCACCATGCTGACTTAACAGGGGTGATGCCCTTATTTTGCATGCAAGTATCGCTTCTGTAGACATGAACTGACCACTAGATTTTTCAGGGTCTGGTTAGCACATACCATAGTTACAAGTGTATGCAAAAATATGTGCCTCTCAGTTTGACACTGAGAGATCCCTGTCTTTCGGTGCTACACCTCTGAAGATGCCAGTCACGGCTGCTGGCGAAACGTCAGGAACTACAATGCCAAGACCACGGCAATACAGCCCGGAAAATCTACAACAACCATATGTGCCTTCCGTTACAAACAACTTCATATGTCGAGAGAACTTCAGGTAGCACATAATATCAAAAAGTTGATATTACAGTGTGTACAAGTATAAATCTCTGTTGTTTTTGACACCGCACCATCTTATTTCCCTTCATTATCATTAATTGCAGATTGTATGAAACTGCTTAGTGTTTTTGGTTGGATTCCACCAGCTCTTCCTCTGGTGAAAAAGGGAGGTGAAGGTCTCAGGCCATCGTGGGAATCACGAACAAAATGCCTGTGTGATGGGGACTGTGTTGAGGAGGGGAACTAAATGAGTTTGCGTGGAAAAAGCTGGCTGATTCCAACCCTTGGTCTCGAATGTTGGTGACTGTAAGTGGACAGCTGTACCTCTGACCTGCTGAAATGAACTTTGATTCATGAATGCTGGAATACATTCCATTAGTCCTTAAGGTGCCGCTGGACTTCTGTTTTATTCTATCGGTGGTAGGGAGCCTAAAATGATCCTTGAAGGATGTTTTCAAAGCGCATCGTGACTGACTAGCTTTTTTCACAAGTTGTAAGTTGTCGTCATCATTGAATAATCAAAAGAATCCGGTTAGAAAATCGTATTCTTGTGATGTAAGAAGACTGTGGCCCTCCTCTGATGTTTCTGTTTCTAAGAAAATGCCAAGAACAAAGATGGCCTGCCAGTTGTGAGTTTGTCCAAGTCCTCAAAATTTGTACTTAGGAAATACATAAAATTTTCATATGGGTTAAAAATGTAACCTAACGTACATTTCCATGTGGAGTGTAGCCAGAGGCAATGCAGAGCATGTTTAAAAATGTAGGATGTGGCTACATTATAGAGCTTTAATCACCCAGCTATGGCATAAAATGCTGTAAGAGGCGATAGAATGTCTGTCTTGGAATTCATTTTTTTCAGTTTCTTAAAATGTTCATAATGCAGTTGACTAAAATCGTTGGCCTAGGAAATATTTACACTACACCATGTTGACACATGCCCTTTAATTTATAGACCTTTTTATTTACACGGAAGAAAAAGATTTCTGCATAAAGGTATTCCAAAGTACCACTGGGAGAAATACAGTACTTTCTAAATAAGAACAAGCACAAACATGCTTGGTCTGTGATGTATTTTACATCAAAGCTGTGTTTTAATAAAAGTGTAGTGGAACATATTTCCCTCCTCTTATATTTAACCATAAATTAGCTTGTAAAAACACTCTGGCAGTGTGCACTCTCTCTTCTTCTCCTACCCTAAGACCTGGGCTACGGCTGTGTAGAATTGTTGCCCCAATTCCTTATTATGGGATGCTACCTAAACTGCTGCCACCCAATTAAAGAGAGAGACTAATTAAATCTTAGCAGTTACCCAGCTCATAAATGTAGAACAGCAGGTTATGTGACACCTAGATAAAATTGCCCTCAGTTGTGAATTTTTGCCGCTTTGACAAATTTGTACTTCATCTAGAACAAAAGGCTGTTAACTTCCCTTTGTTTAATTGTATTTGTGTTTTTTTTTCTGTAAGTACCAGTTACTAATCTTTTTGGAAAGATGGTATGACTTTTCTCTGTTTTGTGATTTTTGTTTTCTGGACGTTTTAGCTTTTTAAAAATTATAAATCCAAAATGCGGATAGATCCAAAATACTAGCTTTATTAATATTTTAGCCAAAATACTAATAGTTCCTGAAATGATGCCAAATGTATTTAAACTGAAGAGATACACTGGGATTTAATGTATGACAAAGCCAAAAAATGCGGACAGCCTTCTGCCTCAAGGTACTGCATCTGTCCCTGGACCCCATTGTCCCGAGCAAATAGAAGCTCAGTGAGGTAAAAAAAAAAAAAAGATCAAAGACTTACCTGGACTGAATCATTTCAGAAGGTAGTTGAGAACTCACACAACTGACTGTTCCTCTGCCCAAAATAATTCCCTGTACATAAAAAACTAACATGGTCGTGAGAGGCTCTTGTCAAACGTTCTCCCAGATATGCAAGCTTTGTAGTGCTTCACTCCTAAGCAGAACGATGCCTTTCTGAACCCCCAGCCTGGGTCCACCCCACAAATGGGCAAGATCAACAACTGCCCAAACATGTGTGGTCTGTGTGGTGGCCCCCACCTTGCGCCTATCTAAGACGGTCAGGAAAGCTCCCAGGCTTCTGTCCTTATGCAATCTACGTAAAACAGAATTATTCAGGCGGGCATTTTTATAAAGATTATATTATTATAAAATGTTATATTATTATAAAATGGTTCAGAAAAGTGCTTTTTATAAAGGGAACAGGACTATGAATGATTTGATACATGTATTGCCCTGGACATGTTCTCATTGTGTTGTTTCATGCTTAATGTAATGCTATTCTCTGTGCTGTGTAACACATTATTATTAACACTATATTTTGTTTCAGTTTCTATAATCCTAGTCCTATCACCCTCTTTGTGGTTGATATGTAAAATAATTTTTTCCTGTGTCCCAGAGAAGTTCCCTGGATAGAAGGAAACCACTCCCCCCCTCTGCCTTGTCTGAGGGTGACCTGTATTTCCTGCTTTTGTGACTGACATAGGGTAGTCACAGTTTACTATTCAGTATGTTTATATTATTTTAATTTTTGTTGCCTCTCCGCCCCAAAAATGAACCTAATTCATTATTGATGGGGAGGTGCCATGATGACTCCTATCACTGAAGATTCTTCCTGTGATGGAATTAGGGCTGCCAGGTCCCTCAGTGGGGGTGGGGGATCCCCCACTTTGAGCCTTTGCCCTCTGCTGCTATTCCCTTCACCAGTGGAGTGGGGGGAAGGCTCAGGGAATGGGCTGGGGAGAGAGAAAACTTCCCTGGTCAGCGCACAGTGAGCATGCTCCTACTGGGCATGATGATGTCACATCCTTAAGTGATGTCATTGTGCCCAGCAGCAGGCATGCTCCTGCCAGGCGCAATGACGTTGCTTCCTTAACGGTGACATTCTTAAGTGACATCATTGGGCTCAGTGGCAGGCATGATCCGCACTTCACATGGGCCCAATTGGCCCATATGAAGAGAGGGAGCATGCCAGCTGCTGAGCCCAATGATGTCACTTCCGGAAGTGATGTCATCATACCCAACTGGGAGAAAATCCAAAAGGTAAGTACTAGCCACCCCCCCCCCTCGGGAGGGTAAGAGGATCTGGCAGCCCTAGATGGAATCCCTCTCTCTGTCTTTCTATACAATTGTGTTGATTAATAGGATTACACAAGACTTTGTGGACAATAAGAAAACAAAGAAGTGAAAAACATCTTTTGTTGAACCTTCTCCCAGCTATTGACCTGTACCTCCTCCAAACTCCTAACTTGCTTGCTAATTCCTAACTCAAACTCTAAATTACTTGCAATAGAAAACAAGGCTTGGGCAAAGCACAATCCAAAACACACACAATTGTGTTATTATAGGGTGGCCAGGCCTGGGGAAGGGGCGGGGACACAGGGGGTGGCAGAAATGGAATTATGTCATTTCTGGGAAAAACCTTCACCTCTGCCAGGACACTAGTATTCTTAATGACTTAGTCTCCGAACTGTTGGGAAATTTCTGGAGATTTGGGGGTGAAGTCTAGAGCGCATGGGGTTTGGGGAGGAGACAAAGCTCAGCAAAGTAACATGCCATAGAGCCCACCTTCCATAATCACCATTTTCTCCAAGGGAAGTGATCTCTGTCATCTGGGGATCAGTTTTAGTTCTGGAAGATCCCCTAGTAGGCCCAACTGGAGGTTGGCAACCTTAGGAGTTTGGGATGGAAAATACACATTGAAAGGCACTAACCAGTCAGGAATATCAGTTCTGTATGCAACGGGCAACCACTTGTAAATGAAAAGGTGTCCCCCTCTCAGAGCAGTGAAGAAAGTCAATGTTGTTGTTATTATTCCCACAATATAGCTGGGGGTCGGGGCTGAGAGCAGTGACTTCCCCAAGGCCATGGCAGTAGTGGGATTCAAACCAGCAGAGTGTTGATTTGCATCCTAACCACTTATCCACTATACTACAGCAGCTCTCTCAACCAGTAAATTTCCACAGCATAATGGGGATTTGAGATCCTAGTCTGAAACTCTAACCACTACACCATGCAGGCTTTTGTGGGGTGGCTGCTGTTGAATAGCAGCAAGCAGCCAGACCCAGAAGAATTATGCAAACCAAGTGGTAGCATGTTGCTCAGTGGTTGCTTGCAGGCCTGGTGCCAACGAGTCCCCCTTCAAAGGCCAAAGCATCTCCAAAAGCCCCCTGCAGCCTTTTACTGATGAAACCAACCCTGGAACATGTGCAAAACCTTTGTGGTTCCCTAGCATTGGCCAATAAGGGCGTCTGTGTCTTAGAGCTGCAAGTACTCCTTTTATCATTTTGGAGGGTTTTTTTAAAAAAAAGATTTATTTTTTTTTTAAAGATTTCAGACTTTTCTGCGAACCTGGGGTGTTTTTTTGATTTGTAGAAAGTTTTGTCTTGTTCATTCACGTCTCCAGTCTCTGGATTTAAGTATCCTCAGATTTGGCTGAACTGAGAATAAGATACTCATTTGTGTAAAAAAAGCAATACTTCTACCCCCTTTCTTTTCATAACTACTGTAATGAGGCAGGTTAGGACGAGAGTATGTTACTGCCCCAAGGCTACATAGCGAGTTTTATGGCTGTGGGGATTTGAACTCTGATCTCCCTGATCGAACACTAACAATTACTCCACTCACATACTACATACTCACTTTGAATCTCTATATGAATCTCAGAATCCAGAGTGAATGCTGGCTTCTCAGATACCCTGGCTTCACAATATAGCAGCTGAAATTGAGTCTACGACAGCAAAATCACCTTACTCTCCATTTTTGAGGAACCAGCTTGATCTCCACCCACCATCCCCCATGTACAGACACACACACAAAAATGGCTAAAGACAGAAATATTCCTATCCCTGCCATTTCTCCACCCCACCTCTGCTTACTTGGCCAGCGGGGGTGGAGGGGGGAATGCATCTCCCAGGGTGCTCCCAGAAGCCTGATCCAGCGCAAAATTGGCCCAGATCAGCCTGGATCAAGCTGCTGTGGAGCACAGCAGTGCTCCTGCGCTCTGCAGAGGCCTGATCCAAGTTGAATCGGGGCCGAATCAGCTCAGATTGGGCCTGGTTTGGGCTGCCGCCAAATCGGCCCAATTAAGGACTGATTTTGGAGTGTGGGAATGCTCTCAGGATGGCCCACAACCCATGCTATGATGTCACTTCCCAGAAGTGACATCTTTGAGCAGATGGAGAGCACATGCATGCGAAGAGAAGGTACGTGCTGGACCTCCCACCTCCTGCCCAAGGGGTAGGGGGACCTTGCAACCCTACTTCCGATATACACGCAACAGGCTTTTGCGCTCACACACACCAAACGCACCAGGCTAAACGTAAAATGGAGATGGAGATATTTCTTGATTTAAAGGGGCTAGTTTGTAGAATAAGCTCGCCACCTTTGGGGAATCAGTTTTTCTCCCCACACCCATAGCAAAAGATATGTTAGGGATGAGACTGTTACTTTGCCTAAGGTAGGGCCCACCAGTGCATATTAATATTGCAATTATTACTATCTATACAGGAAAGGCAAACTATAATTCTTTTGATCCATTACTTACAACAGAGTTTGTGTTGCAGGCTACAGGAAATACATCCTCCTGCCCAACCACTGATACCTTCTGATTGCTAGACAGATTCCACCGATTCTGTTGATCTTTCCCTCCCCCTGGGCTCTTTCTCTCTCTGTTGTTTCCTCTGAAGGCCCCCTCCCCGCCCCTCTTTTATCTTTGTGGAAGAACACAGCAACCAAACCTGCCCTGCTGTGACTCATGTGAACTCGCTAAGTTGCTGCAAAGACAAAAAGGACTGACTGAACGTGAGCACCTTGATGCTACCTGGCATCTCTACAGGGGGGCATTCACCCCCCTCAGGAAATCCCAAAGGGGGTTTGAGCCCCGCTGTCCCCCTGAAGTTTGTGCCCCTGGTTGGGGGCATGCTCCCTGGTACAGATTTCTATAGTTTCATGGTTTTCTATGATTTCATGTGTTTTATTTATATACTGCCCTCGTCCTGTGGAAGCTAAGGCATCACACACAGGCTTAGTATGGGTTAATTAAACTATGAGTTATTAAAAGGTGCTTATATAAAACTGGGCCTCCATAAACTAGTAGGGGAGTAGCAGAGTAACATTAATTGCAGGGAAGAAAGTGATGGGTGTAGGAGCTTGGCTGGCTTGTGTGTGTGTGTGAGAGAGGAAATAACAAACTTATACTTAACTAAGGTTTAGAAAGGAAATAAGAGTTCTTTATTATAGGAAAATGGCAAAGAGTCCAGTAGCACCTTTAAGACTAACCAACTTTACTGTAGCATAAGCTTTCGAGAATCACAGTTCTCTTTGTCAGATGCAGAACTGTGATTCTCAAAAGCTTATGCTACAGTAAAGTTCGTTAGTCTTAAAGGTGCTACTGGACTCTTTGCCATTTTGCTACTACAGACTAACAAAACTAACTCCTCTGGATCTATGACTTTATTATAGAAACTCCATACTCTGATAGGAAAGAGGAGAGAGAGATTCCAATCTACCTATCTAACCTAAGGATGGGCATGGATTCCAGGACAAGTCCAGCATCCATGGTGCAAGATGGAGAGAAGCCATGTGTGACATTTGATGATAACAACATTCGATTTATATACCGCCCTTCAGGACAACTTAATGACAACTCAGAATGGTTTACAATGTTATTATTATCCCCACAACAAAACACCCTGTGAGGTGGGTGGGGCTGAGAGAGCTCTGAGGGAGCTGTGACTGACCCAAGGTCACCCAGCTGGCTTCAAGTGAAGGAGTGGGGAATCAAACCCGGCTCTCCAGATTAGAGTCCTGCCATTCTTAACCACTACACGAAGCTGGCTCTCATAGGAGGAAGAGAGGGATGTCATGAGGATGAAGTGCTGAGATTAGCAATCTACCCATCAAAGAATAGTTCAGGGCAGTAAAGAATAAAGACTAAACATATTCCCTGACCTCTCTATCTTTTCAATGTTCTGGTTTCTCCTCTGTACCCTGAGGAAAGGGACAACGTTGATCTTCCTCTTCTAACATGGGTCATGGCATGGTCATCTGAATGTAGGCCTCTCCACTAACCATAGTCAGTTGAGGTCCATCACACCAGGGTCTGACTCCAGAATCTAAAGGTGAAGCTTAATCCCAGTTAAGTCTTTGTTATGGATGTAGGGGGTGTCTGAATACAGACATCCTGGCTTAATCTTAATTTGTTCTTTGGCAATACTTTCTTAGGCACCAGGGACAAGGAAATGGAACCTGTGGCATGTCTCCCACTACTTTCCTGAACCTTTAGTTGGGAGCCTTCCTCTAGCCTCGGGAGCCTTTCTCCAACATTAGTGGCTTTTTGTTCAATGAATGCGTGCCAGCATCTGTTGAGGCACACCAGGATTGGAATGAGAGGCATCACAATCTCATCATAAATAAAATAAACCACGGCTTCACATTATGTCTGAAGTGAGCCACAGAGTTCCTAGGCAGCTTCCCATCAAGCGACTGGTAACCCCAGACATGCTCAGTTTCAACAACATCCCTCTTTCATGTGCCTGTCTTTCAGTCCACACAGGCACACGTGCAAACACATTTTTCTTCTCTCCTTTTCATTTTACCTAGAATTTTTGAATCTTCGTTACCTTGCTGGCAATATTCTCTTCATCGTGCCGGTCATGTTTACCAACATGTGAACGCACTGTTTCAGCTCATGATGAACATTTCACAAAACCAGGATGTGTGTGGCTCTTCCTTGCAAATGACTGCAAAAAGCCAGATCTGCTTTGGGGGCATAATACAGTTGTGTGAATCTATCTTTTTCCCCTGGACCAAAGTAATTCTGGAGTTATCCCCGTTACTGTGGCTGCTCGTCTAATGTGTGCCAGTACCTCTTTTTACTAGCTTAAAAGAGTTTAGATCATTTGGCAAACTTTCATGATGGCTGAAAGCCAGCTTCCTTCTGCAAATTGAACGATGTTCAAAATGTCAACATTTCCAGATGTCAGACAGCTGTAAGACTTCTGGGACGTAGGAAGTGGATCTCTATGAACTTAAGAAATGGGTTGAGTAGCAGAGGAATGAAGTTTTCAGTAGGCAGTAGGATCATTCCTCCAGCTTGGGGGTTAAAAATTTTCAAAGGGTTGTTGTCCAGAATCACTGCGTGAGACAGTGGGAACGCTCATTTTCTGTGGGCAATTGTTCAAGCAGAGAATTGTTCATGTTTTGGTGGTATGATGTTGAATGAATAAGTCTTGCTTGTAAAATGCAACACAATAATACACCTGCTCAGCAGTGGCTCAAAATTGTCTGAAATGCCCAGCGCTGTCAACGCCGTATTATGGACATTGTTAAGCATCGGCACTGATGTGTCCCTTTGTAAGAAGATCTGTGTGTTTCTATGTTAGATGGCTCTCCCACCTATCACAGAGTTATTTTAAAGCTGCCGCCCATCTGAGCTCCTTCCTTAGTGCTTTTTAATGAGTTCTGGCTCTTTTTGCTAATACCATACCACTTGCGTTGTTTTCACATGGGAGCCTTGCTCTACCTTGGCTTCCTTACATTGGCGTGGCTTTCAGGAACACCCACCTGACACCATCCACTATTAGTCCTGCTTCCATATTTTCCCCTGCTTTGGCTTTAATCTTTCCCAAATCTGATTTGGTATGATATTTTAAAAGATCATAGTCAAAGCATCTTTGGTTGCCATAGGGACAGGAAGGGAAGCATTTTTGCAGTCCCGTTCACATCTGCTATCATTTTTCTTGCCCTAGTATTATAACGACCTAGTGAAACAACGTATTCTTTACTAGCTTTCATGTTTTAAAAGTATCTAGTCATTTTATTGCAGAGTTTTATGGGAAACATGCAGGCTGCATGTCTCCTTTATAACTATGGAATGAAAAAAGATAAAGCATTTGTTTTTAAAAAGTGAAAGCTGGGAACGAGTGTGTTACTGCCATAGATCATTATTATGCTATAACTATAATGCTATAATAATCTAGCAATACCTGGTGGTTGAACAAAAGCCTCTCGTGGTGAAGGAAGAAATGGTAGCTGCACAGAACTGAGTGGAGAAAATGGCTTTGTGGATGCTGCCCCCACAACGCATGCCTCCACCTTTGCCGCAGAGATTGGCATGGAAACATCTCATGGACCCTCTCCTCTTTGGGGCTGCAACTGGTGCACCTTGACAGTGCCAGAACCACTTCCAGTCCTTCCACTTTTGCTTCTCCCACTGGTCTTGCATAGCAGGAACGTACTCTTCTGAGGTGCTGGGAAAGGATACTGTCTCGTTTGTATGTTGCTTCCAAAAAGAGATTTCCCTTTACAAAATGCTGCTACAAAGAGTAGCCTAAGATGATTTGTTGTGCTGGCTGCAGCTTTCTCCTCACACTACATAATATCTTTTCCAAAACTATAAGGGAAGCCGCAGTTCTCTCAATTAACCTCTCTGGCATGGGTTTTTGAGGACATTGCATTGAAAACATAGAATGAGTCAGTTCATTCATATGGAATAAGGACAGCTAGAGGCTGTATTTATTTTGTTCATTTAGATTTTAATCTTCAGCAAGCCGCATGAAATGGCCCTCGTCCAAGGCTTTAACTACCCTCGGAGCACATTTGTAGATGCCGGTTTAGAAGTATGGCTCATAAAACAGCTGAACAGTGTAATATATCTTACAGAATAAACCTCTTCCCTGCCAGCACTTCTTACTTGGAAGGAATTTTAAACCTATGCCCCTTCTGCCCTGCAGCGGTGCCGTTTTTAAACATCCACCATTTCAGGACTAGCTGTTTGCAAAGTGAGTGCATGTGAGTTGAAACTCCCGTGGATGCATTTGGACAATCACAGTATCCCCTTTTTGCATCGGAATGAAGGGTTTGGAAAATGGTGTGGACTTATGGCCCGTAATCATGAACAGACTGTGTAGTAATCAGCTCTTGGAAAGATACTCAGACTTTTTGAGGCCATTCATTTCTGAAGTAAATGTTCATCTTCAGACCCCACACGTAGGGTTGCCAGTCCTTTGGTGGGGTGGGGGATCCCCCTCTCCCAGCCTCTGCCTCCCGCCACCACTCGCCTGGCCAGCGAGGGGGGGAAAGCGGGGGAACAAACCTCCTGAAGCGTGCTCCCGGCGCAGCGTGACCATGGCCGATTCCAGATGACTAACCTGAAGGCGCTGCATGCCGCCATGTTCCGGATTGCGACGGGGAAAACGCGAAATACTGAGTTTTCTCGCACGAGTTTGGTGCGACGTCGCGCACCAAATTCCGGGCAAGGAGGAAGGGTTACTGGGTGTGTGCATGCAGGGAAGGGAGGTATTTGTGAATGTCCTGCATTGTGCAGGGGGTTGGACTAGATGACCCTGGAGGTCCCTTCCAGCCCTATGATTCTGTGACATCATCACACCAGCGACAGGAGTGCTCCTATGCCCTGCGTGGGGCTGATTGTTTGGGAACTGACCCCTTTGGGGCCAAAATTGGACCCAAGCAAAGCACAGGGGCATTGGCTCAGAAATCATGACCCAAATATGCTAAAATTTCTGCAGATAGAAGGGTTTTCCTTCGTAGAGCTCAACTTCATTACCTTACCCCCCCCACACACACTGCTGTCCAAAATGCTCCCCAAACCAAAGCAGTTGTTATCAAAGATTGTATAAGTAACCAAGGAGAGGGAAGGAGAGCTGCGACACAATTAAGCTTTGTTTGTTATACATTTTGACTGTATCTTTCTATCAGTTTAACTTAGTTTCAAATGTAGCACTTGTATAAATTTCAAACTAATTTCAAATTTACTGTTTGTATATAAGTTTCAAACAGTAATAATAATAATAATAACATTCCATTTATATACCGCCCTTCAGGACAACTTAACGCCCACTCAGAGCAGTTTACAAAGAATGTCATTATTATCCCCACAACAATAATCACCCTGTGAGGTGGGTGGGGCTGAGAGGGCTCCTAGAAGCTGTGTCTACCCCAAGGTCACCCAGCTGGCTTCAAGCGGAGAAGTGGGGAATCAAACCCCATTCTCCAGATTAGAGTCCCGCGCTCTTAACCACTACACCAAACTGGCTCTCAGGGCCAAGCTACAAGTGATGAACGACACTTGAACGGCAAGTGGATTGAGTGCAGGGCAAGTGAACAGGGAGAAATACACTTGCCGCTCAAGTGTCATTCATCACTTGTAGCTTGGCCCTGTGTGTAGTATTAGTTTTTTAATATGCACTTTCTATTGTTATATCTTTTCTTTTTAAATAAAAATTCTATACCAAAACAAAAACAAAAATGCCCCCCAAATGCTGCCCTGGGGGACAAAGAAACCCCAGGAGTAGCATGTGGGGAGGAAATGGTGGTCTTCTGTGGGAGGGGGTTGTATGATTCCATGGTCTGCCTTACGTGCCTTTTAAAAAGTCCTTTTACCCCAAATCCAGATGATTGGTGGGCTTGTAAAGGAACTTAAGGCCAAGCTACAAGTGACAAATGACACTTGAACAGCAAGTGTATTCCTCCCTGTTCACTTGCCCTCCACTTGCTCTCCACTCGATCCACTTGCCGTTCAAGTGTCATTCGTCACTTGTAGCTTGGCCCTAAGAAACACGCTTCCCAATGGAGCGTTCATTCTCGAGCAGTATTCCTCAGCGGATACGTTCCTTTCTGTAAGTGCTGAAGACGCTATTGCTGTAGTGGAAACCTGGGACGTTCTGAGAACATGGAGTCCTCTGTAGCACTGGCGGCAGCCTGTGCTTTTTGATTGCTCAAAGAAAATCCAAAGCTATTTATGCCGCTCTTTTTTTTTCCTTTCTTGTACAGACTCAAATATAGAAACAAGAAAATGCCACATAACTCATGAAGTCAAAGCTGGTCTGGGCCAAGGACAATATTTGCATTTGGGAAACATGACCCACGTTGTATGAAGCAGTAGTCTCCTTGCTGCCGCCGAGGTTTCTTTTGGCTGGGTGTTTATGCAAGTGGTCTGTGCTCTTCATTCATTTGACGGCCGAGAGAGGCAGCGGAGTGTTTTTACGCGGAGGGGCTGGAATACCTCCGTTTTTAATGTGTTTGAACCATCCTGAATGCTGTCTTCACTGCTGCATGGGAGGGATGTGGCAAAGGAGACAGCGCTCCAAATGTATAGGAACAGTGAGGGTGATGTGCTCAGGGTGGACCAACAAGCGGCCCTTATGAGATGCCTTGACTGGTTTCCCAGTGGTTTGAGCTCCCAGTGGTTTTGCTAAATCAAAAAGAGTCCAGTAGCACCTTTAAGACTAACCAATTTTATTGTAGCATAAGCTTTCGAGAATCAAGTTCTCTTCGTCAGATGCCTGATACAGAGACTGGTCAAATCTGACGAAGAGAACTTGATTCTCGAAAGCTTATGCTACAATAAAATTGGTTAGTCTTAAAGGTGCTACTGGACTCTTTTTGATTTTGCTACCACAGACTAACACGGCTAACTCCTCTGCATCTATGACCAGTGGTTTTGCTGTTGCAGATGCTGGGATCTAGATGAGGAAGAAGAAAGTGGCGTGGTGCAAGGCCTAGAGAAATGGAGGGGCATCTTAAGAATGCGGTGACGCATGCGGAGAACCTTTGGTGCATGTTTGGAAAAGAATCTTCAGGGAGAGCAATAAAATGGCCATTCCCTAAAACAGAAAATCAAACAAATCAGGTGGAAGTGAAGATACAATTTGAGGCGTGAGTCTCAAAGCCCCTGAGTTCCTGCTCTCTGTTCAGCCTTGGAAATATTTATTGACCAAATCTCTCTCAAGCTGAGCTTCCCAACTGCAAAATGGAAGCAGCCACCCTACCCCACAGCGTTGTTGTGAGAGTTAAATAATAGTATGGGTTGCGACGAGGCACTTTTATCATTAACTAGTATTGTGGAACTGTGCTTAAGTATACACAGTTTCCTGGGGTTGTAATTCTGCTGAAGTTGGAATGGTGATGGAATTCCGTTTGTCTTTTCAAGCTGTGTTTTCATGGGGTGATTTTTGTGCACAGCTGGACCAAAGTACGGTTCAGTCGGCTTCTGGTCCTCTTGATTCCTTGTGTTGAACTGGCCTACAGTGACCAGTAGGGTCGTGGGGTTGGCACATCACTGATGGATCTGCTTTCCATTTCCTGCTGATCTCCTTGGTGATAAAAAGAACCAGCTGCGGCTGCAGGGCATTTCTGTATCGTAGGCCAAGGGGCGCAACTGGCCTTGACACTGGCCATTTTAGACGGATTACCTGGGTGGACTGGGCTACCAAGCCCTTGGCAGGATTTATGTTTCCATCAGAAAGGGGTGTGTGTGTGTGTGTGAGAGAGAGAGAGAATTTTCCAGCACTGTGTAGAGGACTGAAGCAGAGAGTGGCTATGTTTCACAGTTCAGTTCCAGCGTACATGTTTTGTGCCTTAAAGCTGTAGTTGCAATAGTGCAGCTTGTGAGCAAGCTATCTGTGGACCCAGTGGGGACTCAACACAGGATGCCTGTTGAGGCTGCTGCCCCTGCCTGCCCTGCCCCTGCCCCCTCCTCCTGCCCCAGAGGCAGAACAGCTAACATTCCTTCCATCCTTGTTCCCCACGTGTCTCAAAACACAGCGCAACAAACCATGCACGTCCAACAGGGTTTCTTGGACTCTCGCATCTTGCAAGAATTCAGGAAGCCCCACTGGACATGTGTGGCTTGTTGCTCTGTGCTTCAAGATGCCTTGGGAACTAAGAGAGAGGAGGAATGCTTGTTACTCCAGTTCTAGGTGAGGGGACAGAAGGGACAAGACAGTTGAGCAGAAGAATGTCAAACGAGAGAATCCCAGAATGAAAGGCACTAACGACAAAAAATGCCGCCGTGAAAACTTACTAAATGAACATCAATATACTCACAGTCCATGCAAAAATGTTATATGCATATTGTGAACTTAATACACATGAAACATTTTTGCATAGTCTGTGAATAGATTGATGTAAGTTTTCACTGTGGCTTTTCTTGTAGTTGGTGGCAGTTGAGCATAAGGGCAGGTGGAGGCAAGGACAAGATGATGCGGGTGGCAGAGGAGGAAGTGACTGTCTCCACCCCAAAGCCACCACCTGATATTGCCTCCTCTCCTAGCCTCAGAATAGAGCTTGCCCTGTGAGGACTGTACAGTGTTGTTCCGGAGTTTCTTAAGTGAGGCTCCTCTGACGTGGACAGCAAGTTGCCCATCTACTTGACCATAAAGAGCTTTGCATACAGAAGATCACAGGTTCAGCCCAAGGCATCACCCATTAAGAAAAGGATCAGGTAGCAGGTGATGTGAAATACCGTTGCTAGAGGCACTAACCTTGCCTTAAACTGTGGCAGACAATTGGTTGAGCAGCTTCCTGTGTGTGTTCATGTGCGAAACGCCTTCAAGAACCGTAAGAAGCTTGGTTGTGACTGGCCTGCTGGACTCCCTCGCCATGCTCAGAACTTGGCAAATATGAGGACTACTCTGAACTTGCTGAAAGTGGTAGAATTCTGCACTGAATCACTCCTCACTGCAAGTGGAGGGCAGGGTGGTGCTTTGGTTTAAAATGTTCTATGTTATAAACCAAAAGAAATGTTTAGTGAAACCTCCTCCTTGGTTTTGGTGCCACTAGATTACTACAGTTTGGGAGCGTTCTGTGTAAGGGAACATTCAAAAATATCGCACCCTCCTTCTGTAGTGACAGAGTCCACATGTGTAACTTCTCTCTGCTACCACATTCTGCACGTGGTCTCATCGATACAGAGATCCGACTCTTCCTGACCAATCGTGGTTCTCTTTTCATATGTTTCTACTCAACTTAAATCAATCCTGCTCCATTTGATCTGGCAGGGCAGTGACAGCTTTTGTGTGTTCCAGCTCCAGCTGAAAAGTTGACATCAACAGGAAAAAAGCAGACTTAATGAATTCTAGTCTATAGTGATGCTGAGGAAATGAATGGTCATAATTACTCGGACTATCATAGGGCTTGGCAAACCAACAATCATAGCAATTCTTGTTTCTAAAAACATTGCGCATCCATAGGAACAAAAAACAAATCGGCTTTCCATCTGGGTTCATCAAAATCAGTTCGTCCCACGTCGTGCGCGTGTCTTTTCCGTAATGTTTGAAGTGAAGAACTGTGTGTTCCGTGGCACCAGTTGCTGTCTTCTCCATTCCATTGTAGCGGAACGAGGAGTGTGTGTGTCAGATACACCCCAGTATATCTTTTCAGGGCTTGTCGCTGCCGCCGCTGGGCAGGGCCCCAGCTGGGCCGGCCCTGACATCAGAGGGGCACCAGGGATGCTGGAGGACCCTGCTCTGTGGAAGGAGGGGCGGTATATATCACCCTGGCTCCCTCTCAATCCACTCGCTGGCCTGCTCAACCTGGTCTCCTCCTCCTCCTCCTCCTCCTCCTCCTCCTCCTCCCAGAACTTGCCTCCACTCTCGCACTGCTCTGCTCTCACTCCACACCATCTGTCCTTGCTCACACCCACCACCTCAGAGCTCTTCCTAGCCACCTTATATAGGGCTTCCTTTCCCCGCCCCGCCCTCCTTCTAGGCTCGTGCCATCTCCTGACTTGGCCCAGCTGGGCCTTCCCTCAGGTGTTTCCCTCCTACCACTAATCCCTTCTTGGCTTCCTTGCCTTGCTGGCAGGGTGGGATTGAATGCGAGCCATCCCCAGCTGAGGTCTCCTTGGCCTTGCTCATGAGGAACCGCCCCAGCCGGCTTCTGTGCTGCTGAGCATGCCTGGCCTTGCTCACGAGGAGCTGCCCCAGCCGGCTTCTGCGCTGCTGAGCTTGCCTGGCCTTGCTTGCAAGGAATTGCCCTGGCCAGCTTCTGGGCTGCCTGCTCATTGATGCTGGGAGGGGCTGCACACCTACTCCCCCAGAATGCCTGTGGCAGCTCCACCTGGAGGGGCTTGGCTCCTAGCAACTTCTGAGCCAGGCTGCTGTCCTCTAGCCGGGGTGTGGCTCTGGGCTGTAGTGGCTGCATCTCCTCCTTGGCTGGTAAGGGCTCTGTTTGGGCTGCTGCTGGGTCCCTATTCCCCCTGCCTTGGCCCTTTTCCTCTGTTCTGCTTAGCCCCCTCTCTTCCCCCTGGAGAGGGGGACTGGCTGGTCTCTCCCTGCTCCCTCCAGCCCTCTGAGGCTTTGGCCTTTCGCCCCTTCCCCCTGGAGTGGGCAGGTTCTGGACGTGGTTACTGGCTGGGGTGGTAGGGCCACTGCCTCCCGGTTGCCTCCCACTGCTCCCTCCTGGCAAGTCTGGGGGCTGGGACTCAGACCCTGGACATATCTGCCATGATTTTCTTGGTGCACAATATTCTAAACCTGTGAGAATATGCAAGGGGAACATGTTTGCTTGCTTGGCTGTTAGCTGCTTATCTTGCAGGTGTTTTGGTTACTATTCCCCAGCCGGCTTGAGAACGTGGCCTTGAAGTTCCAGTCGAAGCCATATCACCCTCCCTAAAGACTGGGATGAGCTCATCCTCCCCTCCCCCTCCTCTCTGAGATCCTGGACCCTTCGTGCCAAAATCCTAACGGACTTTCTTTCTCAGGGGCAGGAACGTCACCCTATAATTAACCTGGCTTTGCCACCTTGCGTCACTTCTGCCAATGCTCCTGTCTGAATATCTTGATACTGTTATATCTCATCAATAAAGTACCTTTAACTCATAACCTGAGGTGATGCAGTGAAGTGCGTGGGGATTTACCTGACAAGACCTGACAGTGTGGTTTTTGCAATGGAGTGGGGCTGGAGAAAGGAGCCTCCTTCCTGACCAGTTTCCTTCTGCCTGCTTTCTCTGTGCTTCCGCCTGCTTTCTCCCTGCCTAGGTGACAGATCTGAGTTTGAATATAAAATATGGGTCCGGGGAGGGAGATGGTAGAGAGGTAGGACTGGCAGCTTCAAGTTGGGAAATTCCTGGAGATTTTCAGGGTGGAGCCTGGAGAGGGTGGGGTTTGGAGAGGGGAGGGACCTCTGTGTCAGACTGTGGCTAAATAAGGCTCTCACTACAGAATTCCCTTTAGAAGCAAACACAAGTCCATTGTTTGAAAAAGGAAACTTTACTGCAGAAAAGGTCCATTATAGTCCACTGTCCTGAATAGGAGACTCAGGATGGTACATGATCCTTGTTACCAATGAAGGGCAAGCATAAGGTACAGAGTAACAATACCCATCTGGATTAGCCTCCCCCCACAGTTCTCAAAACAACATCTCTCAGTCCTGGGAAGCTGCTCTCCTTCAAGGCCAATGCTTGGTGGAACGGTGTTAGACAAAACAGTCTCCTCCGGTGGGAATGCTGCCTGGGAACTGGTGCACCTGGGAAGAAAGCACTTAAACACTAGAAGCATTAGAAAATGGAGTCAGTACAGTTTAGATATACACTGGACCTGACATTCTGCCCCCCTTAAAACAGATCCCCTCCTGGTTTATATGGGTAGCGAGTATGAAAAGCTTTGGTTAATCTAGGAGCATGAACATGTGCAGAGTTCACCCATTCATCGTAACCAGAATCAAAGTCCTTCCATCTAATGAGGTAAAAAAGCTGATTTCGCTTGAGTTTAGAGTCCAAAATTTGCTGTACCTCATAGTGTATTTGGTCGTCAATTAAAGTTGGAATGGGTGGAGCTTTGATGTGCCATTTGTCATCGGTGGGAGCTCTCTTTAAAAGACTGACATGGAACGTATCATGAACATGGCGCAAGTTCTTGGGCAAAGTTACAGCAACAGTCACTTTATTTATTATCTTGCGCACAGGAAAAGGTCCCAGGAATTTCAGAGCGAGTTTGCGGCTTGTCTGAGCTAGTTTTAGGTTCTTTGTGGAAATATACACATGATCTCCAGGTTGTAAATCCCATTCGGCCACACGATGGCGATCTGCGTATTTTTTGTAATCCAGTTTGGCTTTTTCAAGGTGTTTCTTAATAAGAGTCCACTGTTGCGCCGCCTCCCCCCACCACGAAGATACATCTGGCAATTTAGAGGAATGGAGAGGGGGAGCGTCCAACGGGAAGGGATTGAAGTGAGCTCCATAGACAATTTTGAAAGGGGCCTCTCCAGTTGAAGCGTGTACACTGTTGTTATATGAGAATTCGGCTAGAGGGAGAAGGTCCACCCAATTATCTTGTTGAAAATTAATGTAGCAACGAAGGAACTGTTCTAGTATCTGGTTTGTTTTTTCGGATTGTCCGTCGGTTTGTGGGTGGTGGCTTGAGCTGATACCTTGCTCAATATTCAACATTCTCAAAAGCTCCCGCCAGAAGTTGGCAACGAACTGTCCGCCGCGATCCGAAATCACCTTGGACGGAAAAGAATGTAATTTTACGATGTGTTTCAAAAACAAATCCGCTAGTTTTCGAGCGGAGGGTATAGCAGTACAGGGAATAAAATGAACTTGTTTGGAGAACAGATCTACCACGACTAAAATACAATTATGTCCTTTTGAAATAGGTAGATCAGTGATAAAGTCCATAGATATTATTTCCCAAGGTCTGTTTGGCGTTTCCAATGGTTGCAGGAGACCCGGAGGTTTTCCTTTTCTGGTTTTGGCGCTGAGGCAAACGGGGCAGGAACTAACATACTGGGAAATGTCTTTGCGCATGCCCGGCCACCAGAATTGCCTTTGGATTAGGTGCAATGTTTTCAGATACCCATAATGACCAGCAGTGGGAGCATCATGACAGCGCTGCAAGACCTCCAGCCTGAGGCTGTCTGGGACATAAAACTTGCTCCCAGCTAGCCAATCCCCTTGTGGGGATTGGGTCAGTTTGTTTCGCGGAGCTTTATCCCCCTCCTTTTCCACTTCAGTTTTAAGTTTCGATTTCCACTCCTGGTTGGCCGGGAGGGGCGGCTTGGCACGACTGCGAGTAGTCACCACGCCCCCCAGTTGCGTAGGTGAGAAGACCGTGTCGACAGTCTCCTCCCGTTTGCTCTTATGTTGGGGCATGCGCGATAGGGCGTCCGCCAAAAAGTTAGTTTTGCCCGGGAGATAATTTAGAGTGAAGTTGAATTTGGAAAAGAATTCCGCCCATCACAATTGCTTGGCATTCAGTCTGCGTGGGCTTCGGAGGGCCTCCAGATTTTTATGATCTGTCCAGACCTCGAAAGGGTATCGCGCCCCCTCCAGCCAATGTCTCCAGTTAGTAAGGGCTGCTTTTACTGCAAAAGCCTCCTTCTCTCACACATTCCAATTCCTTTCCGCCTCCGAAAATTTTCTAGACAAGAACGCACAAGGCCGCAATCTTCCATCCTCCCCCTTCTGCAGTAAAACTCCCCCTATTGCCGTATCGCTGGCGTCGACTTGCACTATGAAAGGGGATTGTTCGTTGGGGTGGGAGAGGATGGGTTCCGTTACAAATTGCTTTTTTAGGCATTCGAAAGCAGTTTGGCAATCGGGGGTCCATTGTAGTTTGGAGGAGGGTTTTTTAGCTTGGTCCCCTTTATTTTTTGTTTTCAGCAGTTCTGTTAAGGGGAGCGTGATTTGGGCGAAATTTGCTATAAAGTCTCTATAGAAGTTGGCAAAACCCAGGAAGGATTGCAGTTCTTTACGGGTGGTGGGTGTTTGCCATTCTTGGATCGCTTGTATTTTGGCTGGATCCATTTTTAAACCCTCTGGGGAGATGCAATACCCAAGGTAAGTGAGTTCGGTTTTATGGAATTCACATTTGGACAACTTGATGGGCAGTTTATTATTCATCAAGGTGGCCAGGACCTTTTGTACCATTTGAATATGTTCTTCCTCTGTGTCTGAATAAATTAAAACATCATCAAGGTACACCACCACCCCTTTGTACAGGAATTCGTGCAGAACTTCGTTTATCATGAACATAAATACAGATGGGGCTCCCGTCAATCCAAAGGGCATAACCAGGTATTCATATTGTCCGAGGGGGCGTATTAAACGCGGTTTTCCACTCATCCCCTGCCTTGATACGGACGTGGAAGTAAGCATCTTTTAAGTCTAATTTTGTAAAGATCTTACCTTGAGCCACGACGTTGAGAAGGTCTCGGATGAGTGGTATAGGATAGGCGTTGTTGGTGGACACTGCATTAAGTCCTCGGAAATCCGTGCACAGTCGTAGTCCCCCATCCTTCTTTTTCACGAAGAGAACTGGAGCGGCGTGGGGACTGTTGGCTGGGCGGATAAACCCTCGTTGGAGGTTGGTGTCGATGAATTTCCGGAGCTCCTCTCGTTCGTGGAGACTCATGGGGTAGAGTCGTCCTTTGGGCAGTGAGGCTCCGGGTAAAATTTCTACCGCACAGTCTGTTCGTCGGTGCGGGGGTAGAGTATCAGCTTCCTCCTCAGAGAAAGCGTCTAGAAAAGGCCAATACGGTTCGGGGATTTGATTGATTTCTTCTTGAGTGAGGAGGGCCTTTTCAGTATGAGTTGGATCATCCCCCCAGTTTTGGTTCCAACGATGATTTTTACAGTTGGCATGATTGAAGGTGATGCATCCTTGTGCCCAGTCTATATAGGGATTGTGATCACATAGCCGCTGCCTAGAATTAACGGGTATTTGGCAGTAGAGCTGATGACAAAAGACCTCTTTTCCCAATGTTGTCCCATGCCTGTGATCACTGGGATGGTTTCAGCGGTAACGGGGTTCATATTGGTGCCATCCATTTGTTCAAAGATTACTGGGTTTTGTAATTCCCGAGTTGGTAAGACTAGCCCATTGACTAGGGCAGGCGCTATGATGTCTCTTGAACAGCCAGAGTCGATAAGGGCTTGCACTCGAATGTGCATTTTTCTTTCTGGGTTGATGAGAGTCACTGGCATGAATAAGATGGACCCAGGCGGCCGGTTCCGTGCAGGGACTGGCTTGGAACTGATCTGTCGTTTGGGTCCTCTTACGACAGATCCATCTCGTTTCCCGACTGGGGGCTTTCTGGATTGACTTCTGCATTTGGGGAAGCGGGGTCGTATTCCATAACTTCTTCCGCTTCCAGCCCTCTCTCTGAGGCGGGCCTTTGGGAAGCTCCACGGCCTCTGTTCGTTCGTGGTGCGGGAATCGGGCGCTGCAGAGTGGGAAACGGAGCAAGGGTTGGGCGCCGTAGTTGAAGCGGAGGTCTTTGCACAGGCCTATAGGGGCATTGTGCTGCAAAGTGACCGGCTTGTCCGCATTGCAAACACAGCCCTTGTTGCCATCTAGCATCTCTCGCTCCACGGGTGGCGTATCCAGCTCCCCGTCCCCCCTTTTGTAGAGTCAAGGGTCTTCTTTGTCCCATTTGTTGTTGTTGTTCAACCAAACGGACTTCCAAAATGCGATTCTCTACTTCGCATGCAAGTTGTATCCAACCTAACAACGTGGGGGGATTGTCCTGCATGAGGGCTCGGTCCAAAAGTCTTGGGTTTAGCCCTTGCTTGAACAGAATAATCTTGGTGGACTCCTCACACCTAGGGCACTTGGCTGCCAATTGCCGGAATTTTGTGACATAGTCTCTTGCTGACATGCTACCTTGTTTAATGGCTTGTAACTCTGTTCGGGCCCTGGTTTCCTCTAAGGGGTCTTCATATTGCGCTCGGATAGCATCCACCAACCCCTGGAGAGTATCGAGTTCGGGGGCCCCAACATTGTATAGTCCTACATACCAGTCCGCTGCCTTGCCTTGTAAGCGGGATCCAAGATGTTCAATTTGACTGGCCTCGCTGCCGAAGAGGTGACCCCACCGGTTGAAAAATTGCACCACTTGCACCAGGAAAAATCCTAATTTAGAGGGATCCCCGTCGAAGGTGGCTTCCAGTTTCACCCAGCCCATCGGGAGTTCTTGTCTCGGAGCTGGCGCTGGGCAGAAGTCCATCGGCAGTCTTAATTGCGCCTGGGGCGCAGGAGGAGGCAACTGGGGCCCCGGTTGGGGCAACGGTGGTGGTTGTATTGGCGGCGGCAACACCGGCGGTGCTGGCAGAGGTTGCCGTGGCTGGGCTGCAGGGGGTGGTCTCGGTTGGGCCGGAGGCTGCAGAGGTGGGCGAGCAGGTGTTTGCGGTCTTGGTTGGGCTGGTAACACGGGAGGCGTTGGTGGTAGCTGTCGAGGTGGAGGAGGCTGGTGTGGTTGAGCGGGGATCTGCCGCGGAGGAGGGGGTTGGTGATGTCGTAGTGGTGTGGGTCTTCCCGGTTGATTCGGGGGTGGTAAGACGGGCTGATCCTGTGGCTGCTGCAACGGTATGGCCTGCGGTCGAGGCGGGAGGGGCCGCAGCGGCGAAGGCCGGATGGGTGGAAGGCCGCGCGGGCTTGCCCCTCCAGGCGTCGTTATTCTGGAAAGCAAAGGCTGGTCTCGCGGCGCCGGTAGACCGTCCCCTGGAGTTTGCCCGACGGGGACAGTTTCCCGGGGTTGACGAGGAGCTCCCTCCTCGGATGGAGCCGGGTGCTCTTCCGATTGGTCCGGCCGGACCGTTGTTGAAGAAGTATGAGGGGGTATCACCGGTGTCTCGCTTGGCTTTTCTTCCCCTTCTGTAGGCCGCTCAACGGGAGTCTCGTCTGGCGGCAGGTCCCCTCCCGAGTTAGGAGGTTCGGTTGGAGTTTCTCCAGGCGGCTCAACCGGGGTATCCCCTCTCGGTGGAATTTCGTGCTGTTTGGGAAATTCCTTGGGCTGTTCTCCCGATTCGCCAGGGTAGGCGTCCCCCTCTCCCGTAGGTGACGACCGTTGCTGGACTCCCTCCACTGGATACGAGATGACACTTTGGAGGGTAGCTATCTGCACCGCCATCTCCTCCGGTGACAGTCTCTCTCCTGCTCCCATTGCAGAGATTAGGTGAATGGCATGAGCCAAACTTTCTTCCATATCCATCAGTCTAGCTTCTAACTGTTGCATTCGACTTGGCCCCGGTTGCTCCATCATGGAACCTCCATTCGTTGCACTCACCGGGGAAAAGGGGCCCCAAGGCGGAGGGTCTCCTTGAACGATTCGCGATCTCGCTGCTAGAATTCCCTTGGCCAGGCCCGTCACTGCCGAGATGCCGGAATCTACGGCATGGGTGCGACTTTGCATCTGCACCCAACTTTGTTCAGGAACTTCCGTTGGCTCTTTCCACGGAGCAAGTTCTGAATAATCCCAACTCAGGGCGCCGCGGTGGGATGTGTCCCCCTCCGTTTGTTCGAACGTCCTGTTCCAATATCGCCATGGTTGGCTGCTATCTAGCTCAGGGACGGTTTCTAGGCTTCGGCGCCCGTCCATCGAAACTCGAGGATGGAGTCCACCGGCCCGGCGCTCTCTCGTTTCTCGGGGTCTGGCTCCCCACGCCGACGGGGTGGGTAACGAGATCAAGGGGAGAGCGGTCGCCTTCGGCCTTGCCCCTTCAGTACCGAGGTCGATGAGAGGCGGGGTAGAAGTGGAGGCTCCGTTCCCGGCTGGTCCCAGCTCCTGGGAGTCTTGGGCTTGCACTGGTTGATTGTCGGGAGACGCATACGGATCAAACAAAGGATCCCTGTCCGGGACAACCTTGGATTCCGCTGGGCCCGACTCAGGCATGATTTGGTAACAAAATGTCAGACTGTGGCTAAATAAGGCTCTCACTACAGAATTCCCTTTAGAAGCAAACACAAGTCCATTGTTTGAAAAAGGAAACTTTACTGCAGAAAAGGTCCATTATAGTCCACTGTCCTGAATAGGAGACTCAGGATGGTACATGATCCTTGTTACCAATGAAGGGCAAGCATAAGGTACAGAGTAACAATACCCATCTGGATTAGCCTCCCCCCACAGTTCTCAAAACAACATCTCTCAGTCCTGGGAAGCTGCTCTCCTTCAAGGCCAATGCTTGGTGGAACGGTGTTAGACAAAACAGTCTCCTCCGGTGGGAATGCTGCCTGGGAACTGGTGCACCTGGGAAGAAAGCACTTAAACACTAGAAGCATTAGAAAATGGAGTCAGTACAGTTTAGATATACACTGGACCTGACACTCTGTAGGGTATAATTCCATACAGTCCACCTTCCAAAGCAGCCAATTTCTCCAGGAGAACTGACCTCTGTGGTCTGGAGATGAGTTGTAATTCTAGGAGATCTCCAGTCATCACCTTATGATTGGCAAGTCTCTAGAGAGGAGAGAGTCCTGGGAGAATGATTAAGATCATTTCAGTAAGTGGTACCAGTCTTTTCCCTCCAGGGATGACACTGGATGACATGGGATTGCATTAATGGATCCAGCTGGCCAATACACACTTCGGATAGTCCTTCCAGATGCAGTAAACCACCTGCTTCCTGACAGTGGGCTTCTGTTGAAAATCGGGGCCAAAAAGTATGCCAGTCTATTTGATGACATTATAGAATGGCCCACTGATCCATAACCGCCATTTTGTTTTGGACCTTCTGAGAGGTTGAGCCTAGAGATGGGCATGAACTGGAAAACAACCAAACCATGTGGTTTGTGGTTCAACAAATTTCACAAAGCACGAACCTGCCCCTGATTCGCGAACTGGTTCATTTGGTTCCTGACAACGGCACATCCAGGTCAGAAAATCATCACTTCCAGGTCAGCAGAAGGTCTGCAGAAAGTCCTTCCCCTGTTGCCTAGGAAACTGATTGATTGACACCAGGCTGTCTACAGTGACGATCCAAAAAATGAACCAAACGAACCAGCCTAAAGTTCATGGCGGTTCGTCAGAAATGGGATCTGACAAACTGCTGGTTCGCAAACCATGAACTGGCCTGGTTCGTGCTTAATTTTGGTTCGTATTTCAGTTCACGCCCATCTCTAGTTGAGACACTCAGTGGCCATCCTGGGTCTCTGCCTGGTGGCTCACCACTCTCCTAAGCCCACCCAACTCCTAGAGGGGCTCCTTGCTTCTCACTGGGTATCTGTGCTGCCACAATACACATTAATGTAATGCCTGCGAAGATAGCCAGTACTCCTAAATACTCCTTCCATGTTGCTGCCTAGTGCCTGATTCTTCTGCTTTTGCTCTCAGTAGCCTCTGCAGGGATGACATACTGGTTCTGCCCAGTCTGTTGGGGATCTAGCAGTCTATTGACTAACCACTTCTCTTCCCCTGGCACCCTTTTAGTAATGTGATTGGATGTGTATGGAGAACAAATATCCAGCATTCAAAATAATAAGAAATTAATCAAATGAAATTATCCACATACGTATCAGCACAGCAATGGATTGAGCAAGGAATACAAAGAAAAGGTGCAAACCAACAGTTTGTCCCTCAGCCCTACAGGTGCCTTAGTCGGTTCAAAGTCGGGCTCTTTAAACTTAGAAGTTATAGTTTTCTGTCATTCATCCATTACTTTGATTCTTTGTCTGGGATGCCTGACCACAAAGTCATGGCAGCCATGCAGATGAAGTCCAGGTGTAAGAGTTTCTTCCTGCAAGTTGTCACCAGATGGACGCAGCCAAAATGGACCTTGTTCCCCTTGTGTCCAAGGAATTTATATCTGCTCTTTGCCCACCAGTCTGTGAGACAGCTCTTCTCTTCCTGCCCTTCCTAGGAAGAGATAGTATCTAACATTTGGCACCCCCAAGTCTCTGTTACCTCGCCATGTCACATTCCTGCCGGGCTGTGAGATGGCCCTTAGATTGTTCTCTGCTGGCTAGAAGCAGGGCTTTTTTTCAGCTGGAACACGGTGGAACAGAGTTCTGGCACCTCTTGAAAATGGTCACATGGCCAGTGGCCCCGCCACCTGATCTCCAGACAGAGGGGAGTTTAGATTGCCCTCCACACCACTGTGGCATGGAGGGCAATCTAAACTCCCCTCTGTCTGGAGATCAGGGGGCGGAGCCACCAGCCATGTGACCATTTTCGCCAAGGGTGATTTAAACTTTAAAAAACTCCCCCTTTGTTCCAGCTGACCCAAAGTAATGTCATTGTGCGGTCCTGAGTTCCACCACTGAGTTCCACCACCTCCCCCCAAAAAAGCCCTGGCTATAAGTAACCTTAAGTTCTAGGTGCTTGTGAAAGTCATCAATGGGAAATGGGGAGGGGGTGTTTAAGAGCCGTTAACTTCTGTCCTGTTTCTTGGAGGTTTTGTAGCCCCCTAACTCTCAATAATGTGATATAGTCTGAAGTGAAATGTATTTCTCCACAGATGAAATCTTGTTCTAAGAAGTCACAAGGATTATGGAACATCTCCTTTTGTACGCTGGTAGTTGAGAGTATTTCAGGATACCAGATTAAGCTAAGACTCAAAATTAAATTCACAGATGTGAGCGTGCATGACCACTGCTTAGTAAACTATGCCAAACCACTCTAGCACATGGTAGCTTTATGATGGAGTTCCACAGTGCCTGAAAGATAGACTTCTTCTTGAACTGAAATCCACAGTATTATAGGCCCCTGTATGGTGCCTTGTACATTCTACATGACGAAGAATAAATAGAGGGTAGCTTTCTCTGCTATCATTCTAGCACCTCAGCATTTACTTCCCACTTGGAATTTTTAAACATTAAGTATCACCAGTATTTCTTCATTGCAAAGGAGAACACAAATCTGTGTTTCAGGAAAGATCCAGAGTAAGAGTTAAATGCGCAGGAATTTTGCCATGGCTGTTACATTGTCTGAAGATTTTAGCAGTGTCGCAATATTATTTGGGAAGAGGCTTTATTGTTTTGCCTGTGGTCTCGCCAAGGCCATGAATGGAGAAGTTAATTTGCTTCCTTAAAGAAATTCCATCCGGTTGTTGTGCCAGCTTTGTTCTCCTCACGTTCTTGTATGTTTACTTGTCTCCTTTGCTCCAGATGGGTTTCTGCACACTGGTGTAACCCTTGCCAAAAAGAAGAAGACACTGATCCTCAAAATGCCCAAGTCCTGAAGAATGTGGCCCTCGGGGCCAGGAATGATTTAATCAAAAGTGACTTTCCAGCCACTCCAAAAGCTTTCATGTCTCTTGTGAAATCTGCCGTCTTAAGGCAAACAAATCCATTGCCAGATGATGGTCATAAATTCAGCTATTTCAGCAGCTTAAATGGCCCATGATTTTCATCTAAGCAGACCCTTGTGCTTATCGGGGATGAAGCTGCTACATGTACACAAACAAGTTTGCTTTGTGGTTAAAGATACAATTAAAAGAAGCACTCATGGTGACTGTGTTCTTCATAAGCGTCGGACAAATTCTGTTCTTGGTGTTATGTGCAGTGGGTGCTGCTAGAATTTCTTCTGACCAGGGCTTTTTTCCAGCTGGAACGTGGTGGAACGGAGTTCTGGAACCTCTTGAAAATGGTCACATGGCTGGTGGCCCCACCCCCTGATCTCCAGGCAGAGGGGAGTTTAGATTGCCCTCCGCGCTGCTCGGCAGCGCGGAGGACAATCTAAACTCCCCTCTGCCTGGAGATCAGGGGGCGGGGCCACCAGCCATGTGACCATTTTCTCCGAGGGGAACCCGCTGAGTTCCACCACCTCTTTCCCCAGAAAAAAAGCCCTGCTTCTGACTGGAAGAGCTGAATTTGACTCACTGTAAAGGCCTTAATTGAGCTGATAGGGAATGAAGTCCAGCCTCCCGGTTAGTCAGAGGCAATAAACTGATATTCCAAGAGATCCTGGAAATTAATGTAACGTCTCACGAGGGAGGTTTTGCTGCTCTAGAGCTCCTTAACCTACAAAATGTGTGCAACCATGTTGACGGGGAGAAGGTTTTTGGTTCTTTTGCGCAGGGAGGGAATGATAGAGTCATTTGGAATACAATACCTGGCGCACACTCTGCCAACCATCTGTGCATAGGGTGAATGGAAAAACACTCTCTCTGGCTGCCAGCCGGGATCATTAAAATACATCTTCTGTTAATTTGCCAATACGGTTGGCTTGAACCCACTTTAGGGGAGGGCTCCTATGTCTGTAACTGTTGTGCAGCCATGGGAAGTTTACTCGGCTAATGTACTTTCTGTATTAACAATGTCACAATCATTTGAAAAACTTTAACTGCCAAACAGGATTGCCAACTGGCTAAGATTTTTTAATATTTGGCCCATTGCTAGAAAAACAAGAGGCAAGGCCATTTCTCCCCACTCTCTGCATTTTAAAAAAGCTGCATATCTTAGATGTATAGACAGCTTTTGCCTTCGGCTCTGCCTGACAGCTGTGAAAAGGCCTTCATCTCATGGTTCCTTGTTTGGCTGGGCCTGGAGCCCTCACACAAGTGCTAGAATTTTTGTTTCATGGTCTAATAACATTAATAGAGTGAATATTTATTTATTTAATTACATTTTTAGACCGCCCTCCCCGTCAGACGGGCTCAGGGCGGTTTGACAGCAAATTAAAAACAGTAAAAACATTATAAAAACATTAAAACATCGTATAAAAAAACATTAAAATTGGCGGGTGTAGAATATTAAATATTAAAATACAGCATTGTCCTGCCTGGGTGGTGGAGGGTCTTCAGTGGTATGGCCAGCGAGAGGACAGCCTAGCCCCCACCAAATGCCCGGTGGAACATCTCCGTCTTGCAGGCCCGGCGGAAAGATAACAAATCCTGCCGGGCCTTAGTTTCCTCAGACAGAGAGTTCCACCAGGTCGGAGCCAGAACTGAGAAGGCCCTGGCTCTGGTAGAGGCCAGGTGGACCTCCCTGGGGCCAGGGACCATCAGCAAGTTCTTAGTGGCTGATCGAAGCGACCTCCGGGGAACATATGGGGAATAATGATAGATGTGGCTCAAGAAATCCACACAATTGGGCCATATTCAGATGGGAGACGGATTTTTCTACATACATGGGGGAATAACCGGATTTGCAGGGGTGGGGGATCACAGTATGTTAAAAGTGGGATTTTATACCTTTCCAAATGTAGAATGCTGATTTAGAGCCAAGCTACAAGTGACACCTGACACAGGTTGGACACTTGTCAGCTTCCCTCAAGTTTTGATGGGAAATGTAGGCATCCTGGTCTTGCAGCTGTAATGGAGAGCCAAGCTGTAAAACCAGGACGCCTACATTTCCCATCAAAACTTGAGGGAAACTGACAAGTGTCCAACCGGTGTCAGGCGTCACTTGTAGCTTGGCTCTGAGGTCTCACAAGATCACAGTAAGTATTCTGCAATTGCAGTTGCCTAGCAACTCATGTAATGTAGCCTGGGCCTATGAAACTCCAGTATTATTACAGGTTTGGGGAAAGGTAGCAGCAACTGTGACAGGAAGGAAGGAGAGGAGGTGGAAAGTGGAGGAGGGAGAGAGAAATAGGGGCTGAGAAGAGAAAGTGGGGGCCGATCACTCTGTCAGCCTAACAGGTTTAGTTAAGGATGGCTGGACCGGTCAGACAGCCCTTCCTTTCTTTATTAACAGAGAGTTCCTCCTGAACTTCAGCGCAGCAGTGTGGCCTAAACTAATATTTACCACTCTGTCTTACAGATTTCACACAGAGAGCCTTTCCTTTTAGTTAAAGAACTAATAATGGTCTATTTATTTAAAGAAGTACATTAACTTAAGTATAGTAGAGAGAGAAAAAGGGACTAACTAATCTGGCTAACTAGGATGGCTTCAGATTGATAACAGGCCATCTGCTTCATTTGTCCCAGGAGGAGATACCATGCTGCTTCTCCTGGTGCATGCAGGGAAAAAAGGAAGAAGAGAGAGGAAGGAAGTTCCCTTGGACTGCATTCTACCAATCAGAGAAAGTGAGTGATAGAGTAGCCAGGAAGGAGGCTGATACTAGCCTATCTATCTGTCTAACTCTATGGTTCTTGCTTTCCTTTTGTTTTGTTTGTAGTCTTGAAGGTCTGAGCCAGAGACATCGCTGGTCCCTTTTTCTAGCATAGCCTACTTCACAGAGTTGTTTTGAGATTAAACTGAAAGGAGAACTATGTAAACTGCTGTGGGTTCCCATTGGGGAGGAAAAGAAGGCTATCAAAATAAATACCTACATAAATATCTATCTTGATTGTACTACAGACTGTGGGTAGGTGCTTACATCACACGTGGAAATTCCTTCCACGTGGAAAAGTGACATAGAAATCAGAATGTCAAGCTTAGTCGCCTTCCACATGATATTTAGTTTTCTCTTTGGATGCCAGAACTGTCTGGGCCACAAGGGAAGTACTTATACGAACGAAATGGTATAGCCTGGAGACACAGTTTTGCTACTTTTGTGGTTTTTGGGGGGTGGTGGTGGTGTTCTGGGGCAATGAGTATCCCTGAGGCACGGAGAGAGCACTGAACTTAGAAAAACTAGGAAACAAGTTTTGTTTGCTAAATATACCATGACCATGAGAGAACTGTAGGCAAGGCACTACAACCTACTGCTGTACAGCCTCAGGGCAGAATACGGCCTGAACTTCCTCTGAATATCTACAGGGGGCTTATTGTTTTTTTCAAGGGCTTTTTTCTGGGGAAAGAGGTGGTGGAACTCAGTGGGTTGCCCTCGGGGAAAATGGTCACATGGCTGGTGGCTCCACCCCCTGATCTCCAGACAGAGGGGAGTTTAGATTGCCCTACGCGCCGCCAAGCGGCGCGGAGGGCAATCTCAACTCCCCTCTGTCTGGAGATCAGGGGGCGGGGCCACCAGCCATGTAACCGTTTTCAAGAGGTTCCAGAACTCCGTTCCACTGCGTTCCAGCTGAAAAAAAGCAAAGATGGAAGTTACAAGGTTTCGTTCCTAAGATAGCGGTAGGTTTTATTTTTCTTCCAGGCGGGATGCAGGCAGTTGTCTTCGAACTGTCAGGCTCAATTCAAAGTTGGCGACAACTGCACCTTCCTCTGAACTGCCGTCATGTTTCTTTTTCTTCTTCTTTCTCGTCTCTGTTTGAAGCAGTATGTTCAAAAGGGGAGGCTGCCAATTCAGTCTCAGCTGAAAGCAGTACCAGAACAGTTGTCCCTTTTGTATATTCTACATTAAGATCATCGATACCACCCAAAAGGACTTAGCTGCTGCCAGCCCCGTTGGACCGGGCATTTTGCCTGGGCATCAAGTTCAAAGGAGGACTCCGAATTATATATATTTTCAAATTTGACAAATTTCATAACTTGTTATGCACATCATATGTTGTCGTTTTTTATTATGACTAGGGGTCTCAAAAGCTGGAAGTGGACCAGGTCTTGTTGGCCTTCCAAGAAAGGGCCTGACTGCTTCAGTTTTTCCCACACGCAATGAGAAGAGATTGAGAAGAGCCAGTTACTGTGCATGAGTTCACAGCTGTCCAGCTGCTCCCCTGTAGCATGGCGGGCTATAGTGAGTCTTCTAAGATATATTATTATGTTGGTGGAGGAGGAGAGAATACAGAGATAGAGAACAAGGGTGTGTGGTGAACTCACTCACATGAGCAGGCTCCATGAAGATCTGTCAAAATGTTTCTTTAAGCTTATAGTGAATTGTGAATGTGTTACTATATAGTCAAGAACAGCCATGTAAATCACCACTTAATATATTAGGATATTATCTATATATCTCATTCTTAACCTGGTCCCAGAGTGCAGATCAAAAAGTCTACATAGTGGGGCCACATACAGAAAGGGGAGATATTTCTACAAATTTAGGAGGAACTCCAGGTTTGCAAAAAAAACTTACATTTTTAAAAAGGAGGGAATAAAATTATTTTTTTATTTTATTTATATAATAAGATTTTCAGTTTGTCTTTCTGCCCTTTTAAAATGTTTTAAAATGTCAAGATCTTGGAAGATCACCTCATGAAATCTCGACAGCCATTTTGGATTGTCTACTTGCCTGCATAATCCCAAAACGTTGCTTCAGTTTCATTTTGAAATTTGAGGTGAATTGAGGAAAGTATTGGGCAGGCAGTAAGAAAGGAAGATTGGGGAGGGAGGAATGAATGAAACAAAGCCAGAGCAGAGAGAGGAAAGAGAAATGCAGCAAAAAGGGGAGAAATGAGAGCTGGAGGGAAGGAAGCAAGCATGGAAGGAGGGAGAAGCTACGAGGGGGAGGGAAAGAGTGAAGGACTGAAGGGAAAACTGCAGATGAAGTAAAGAATTGAAAAGGGATGAGAGGGAAAGAAGGAAGCAGGGAAAGGAGAAAAGCTGCAGGGGCTTCCTTTCAAAGTAAGGAAGGAAAGCAGAGCTAGTTTAGGAGGAAAAAACGGTAAAGGTAGTCCTTTGTGCAAGCACCAAGTCATTACTGACCCATGGGGGGGACGTCGCATCATGACGTTTTCTTGGCAGACACCAGCTTTAGTTTGCTAAATTTGTACCCAAAGAATTATTGGGCGCCATAAGAGTGTAGCAGCGTTCCTCCTGCCTCCGGTGGACGGCGGACAGCTTTACTATCTTGGCATACCATTACTTTTTTATCAGTTGCATTGATGTCAGGAGGAGTGCCCCAAGAAAATACCCGTTTCCATTTTGTGGGCTCTTGAATAATTCCATTCCATTACTAGTTTGTTACAGGTCAACCATTTAATTTCTTTCTGTTTGCATGAGTTTCAGTCCATTGGATGCACATTGGATGCACATGTGCAAACACATGCTATTCTTTTCAAGGGGCAGGGGAGTGGGGAAATAAGGCTCTGGAGCAGTGACTTTCGAGCGTAACAAAAAACCACATCAACCATTTGTCCCTCTCCTAGTCTAAACCATTGATCCACTGAGTTATTCCTCAAGAACAATAACACACACACACACACACAAAACAAAGGACCCATAGAAGACAAGTGTTGGTGAGTGGGGCAGTGGCAGCGGGGCACTCTCAAGTAGGAGAGCGCTCCAACCAGTGCAGTGCAGCAACATTAAAAAACAATCCTGCTTCATGTTCCCATTTTTCTTCTTCTGTAGTGCCAATAACTTACTACCTTTGCATTCTGCTGTTTCCTGTTGGTTTCATGTTTCTTTGTTCTTTGTAGTATTTTTCCCATGATGAGGGACGAATCCAAACCTTTCTTTTGGATGCTCAGCATTCCTTTGCAAAACTGGGTATTCTCGCTGCCAATCTTCTCCATCACCCTACTGCAGGCAGGAAGACAGAATGATTGGCTAAATTCCACACCCCCTTGCCCAGGCAGACCTATGATTTCCCCATAAGTTTTCCTTTCGCTGTTGGGGCAGGCAGGATGGTTTTTTAAAGGGCAGAGAAGGTACATGTTTGTCATAGAATCATAGAGTTGGAAAGTGCTGGAAAATCATAGAGTAGGAAAGTCAGCCTGCCTTTGGACACTGGGGGGTGCTGCATGTCTCTTTGAATGTAATGTATAAGTCTAGCAATCTGCCACTCTCTTGTCTAAGGTGGGAATGCCTACTGACTCCTCCTCTCTTGCCTCTGTGCCTCTTGGGAAATCTCTCTCTCCCTCGTGGCTTCCAAGGAGCAAGATGTGAATCCTCGAAGCTCCATGGACCCTTTTGTCCACAGACCCACATCTCCAGCCTCGCTGCCTACTCTTTCAGGCCATGGTATTAGAATAGGGAATGTAACTCTTTAGATTAGGATCTTTCCCTTTTTACTAGAAGAGATTGCTATGGAAGAAATATGCTACAATAAACTGTAAGTTCTATCTTTCTATGATTTTGTCTGCTTAATTAATTAGCACTTTTTTAAAAGGATTTAAATGCTTCTGACTAAATAACTCTGCTATGTTACTTTCCTAAGTTACTAAACTAAACCAAACTCAATATATATTCCAAATAGAAAGGACCTCCAGGATTATCTAGTCCAACCTCCTTCACAATGCAGGAAATTTACAACTACCTCCCCCTCCCCCAACACACACCTCCAGTGACCCCTGCTCCATGCCCAGAAGATGGCAAAAAACCTCCAGAATCCTTGGCCAAACTGGCCTGGAGAAAATTGATTCCTGACTCCAAAGTGGCAATCAGCATTACCCTGGGAGTGTAAGAAAGGTCAATGAGAACTAAGCACTGATGTAACCCTTCCTGCCCTCCTTCTCATGATCTTCCTAGGTTCACAGAATCAGCATTGCTGCCAGATGGCCATCTACCCTCTGCTGAAAAATCTCCAAAGAAAGAGAGCTCACCACCTCCCGAGGAAGCCTGTTCCACTGAGGGACCGCTCTAACTGTCAGGAAGTGCTTCCTAATGTTTAGTCAAAAAACTCTTTTGATTTAATTTCAACCTGTTGGTTCTGGTCCAACTTTCTGGGCAATGGAAAACAACTCTGCACCATCATCTATATGATAGCCCTTCAAGTACTTGAAGATGGTTATCATATCACCTTTCAGTCGTCTACTCTCCAGGATAAACATACTGAGCTCCTTCAACCTTTCCTCATAGGGCTTGGTCTCCAGACCCCTCACCATCTTTGTTGCTCTCCACTGGAGACATTCCAGCTTGTCTATATCCTTCTTAAATTGTGGTGCCTAAAACCGAACAAAATACTCCAGGTGAAGTCTGACCAGAGCAGAGTAAAGCGATACTATCACTTCACGTGATCTGGACACTATGCTTCTGTTGATACAGCCCAAAACTGCATTTGCCTTTTTAGCTACCACATCATACCACAGATTCATGTTCAGGGTATGGTCTACAAAGACCCCTAGATCCTTTATGCACATACTACTGCCAAGATAAGTCTCCCCCGTCCTACCTAAATGCAGAATTTTACATTTATCTCTGTTGAAATTCATTTTACTTGTTTTAGCCCAGTTTTCAAGATCATCCTGTATCCTGACTCTGTCTTCTACTGCATTTGCTACCCTTCTTAATTTAGTATCATCTGCAAATTTAATAAGCATTCTCTCTATTCCTTCATCCAAATCATTTATAAAAATGTTGAACAGAACAGGTCCCAGGACTGATCCCTGAGGAACTCCACTTGTCACTCTTCTCCAAGAGGATGAGGAACCATTAACTAGCACTCTTTGGGTGCGATCTGTCAGCCAATTACAGATCCACCTAACAGTAATAGAACCCAAACCATATGTCAACAATTTGTCAACCGTGACTTGTGATTATGGAATCATTTTATTTCTCTAGACAGAATTTTCTTGTATTTACACCATAGCCCTTTTCACACTGCTTACCTGCTGCCGGGACGTTGCGAAATATCGCGGAAAAAATGCGGAAGATAGCGTCTTCTCACGAGAGTTTTGCGCAACATCGCACAAAACATCCCGGCAGCAGGTAAGCAGTGTGAAAAGGGCCCATATTTATACCAGAGAGTGTCCGCTGCTCAACTGTTAGTGTTTTATTTATTGTATTATCAGGTCGACTGTTATTTAATATGTCCTTGAGAAAGCTTGACAAAACCGGCCTTCAGCTAGTGGCCTGTTGGGCAAGATTCATTGGACTCTCCTGAATTCTGTACCTGCAACACAGAAAGAACATTATTTATTTCAGGTATGAGTTGCTTTGGATTCTTCCACTTACCTGTTGACTGGGAGTGTCTGGATAGGAGCACTTGTTGGTTACCTGTGGGAGAAATAATGGATGATACTGATCATTGATTTTTGTAGCCCAGCTTTTTCGGGGATAGTGTGATTTTTGTATTGTATCTTGGATGTCGCTATTTATGATTATTTATTCTTGTTATTTATAGTAAGTATTTATATAGATTGCATACATTGATATCACAGAATGTATTTATTGCACCTTGTACATTAAATTTACACAGTATCTTATTTATTGTACTTGGTACTTATTCCATGGGAGGGTTTCCCCTTCTATTTAGTTGAGAGAAGAAGAGAAGGCCCAAATGGATTTGGAAGTGTATGTATTGGCCCCGGAATGCACACGCGCATACTAGTGGCTAGGGACTCTAGATATAGGGCAAAACGCTCCCCGGGGCAAGCTGATGTTTTTGCTGCCCAAACAATAACTTGATGGGTTTTCCAGCGGCGGATCATGGGTGTAAATAGTGTCTGATGACCCTGTGAGTACCAGATGGGAAAAGCTACCAGATTTGGTGAATAGTGTTGGGGGTTGCTTAATTAGAGTAAATGGGTGAGGGGAAGTGAGGCTGGGCATGAATGAGATTAGTCAAGAGTTCCTTGGGAGACTCATTGTCCTCAATTATGCGTCTCTGGGGGTGGAGGGGGCCATTAGTCAAGGCCAAGCTACAAGTGATGCCTGACACAGGTTGAACACTTGTCAGCTTCCCTCATGTTTTGATGGGAAATGTAGGCATCCTGGTCTTGCAGCTTGGCTCTCCGACTGCTGTCCAATCAACTCTCACTTGTCCAACATTCCGCCAACCTGCCTACATTTCCCAGATTTCGCTGTTTTCCGGAACAAAGTAAGCCATGTGGAAACGACCCTAGTCAGAAAATACACTGGAAATCACATTTTTGCATCTGTCAGTCTGCAAAAAACTTATTGTGGGATAAAGTTGAATGGATTTACATAAAGAAAAGAGAAATAATAATAGAATCAATAGGATAATAATAATAATAGAATCAAGCTACAGAATTGTGTAGGAGTTTCCTCCGGTCCAGATAACAGATTATCTATGGATGAATGGGCCCCATCACATTCACAACTCCCGGTTTTCCATTCCTTTTGCTCCAGGACGGACAGGGACAGTTTTCAAGGTGAGACTCAACTATTCTGTTTCTATTCTATACTTCATGGAGAAGATCTCCAAACTTCTGTCTAAATTTCACCCCTTGCCTACATGCAACCAAATCCTCCTCTATAAAGTACAGCATCCACAACCCACAAAGTAATTTCTTATTTTCCCTTTTAATGCTTTTTCCCCTTTGTGTCCATCTTTCATAAATAAAAAATAAGATGTATGGTGTGAAATAACAGCTAAAATGTACCAGGAACAATACAGTGTTAGCACCCAATGATGTCTATTTTTGTTTGTTTGTTTGTTTGTGTTTGCGGAAAGGCCCCATCAAGAAACATTTTGAAGAGATTCTTCTTCCACCACCTGTCAATGCCTCTCATGGTTTTGAAGGGTAGGTCTGAACCCAATGTGTTGTTTTGGGAAATGGCACTACTAAAAAGGAAACGAGCACGCATTTTCCATTCTGTCCTCCTTTCTGGCAAGAGCACTTGCAAATTATTTCCAGGGACAACATGACTGCTTCGAGAAATAAAGGAACAAAACAAGCGTCCTCATGAAAACAGACGTGAGATCAACATGGTATAGAAAAGGAAGAGAGGACGGGAAAACTTCGCCCATTGAAGAAAGGCCTCTTTAAAATGAAAACAAACACCAACCAGTTAGGCAGAATACAGCCCCCCCAGAGAGGACCATTGCCCCTCCATAATATCTGATGTTTCTGTAGGTCTTCTTGGGTATTTGAACATGCCTGCCTAGGGGACGCTTGCAATATAATTGAGCTGTGTTGCACAGAATTTTACTTTGTCTAGCAAACAGGTATTGGACAATGCATCTTAGGGCCAAGCTACAAGTGACGAATGACACTTGAACAGCAAGTGTATTTCTCCCTGTTCACTTGCCCTCCACTCAATCCACTTGCCGTTCAAGTGTCATTCGTCATGTGTAGCTTGGCCCTATATTAGCAACAGGACTTGGAATATATGGGATTGCTGGATTAGTAATAAAATGCATTCATCAGCACACTTGGTTGTAACAACTGGCACTCAAGGATTAGGTTTAGTTTCCCCACTACCACTTGCTATCCCAGTGAGAATTATTTAGGATTCCCTTGTTCAAGCTGTGGATTCTTCCGGAATTTTGAAAACAAATATTAGAGGCACCACTTTCCAGGTGTCCACAGGCGCCATTGCACCCATCAACACCCTTCTTTGCACCCACCAAGTGTTTTTAAAAAGTGGGCAGGGCCAGGTGGGGCTTTTGCCCAGCAAGGCTTCTAATTGGCCATTGGAGAATTGATTGGCTGTGCAGATTTGTAAGAATATTGCTTGGGCAGTAGCTGCCACCACAGGACAAGAATCTTCACTGTGTGACATTTTGTGGCTGGCTCCGCCTCCTGTGGCAGCCATTTTGTGTCTATGCCCACCATGCTGTGTAGCATAGTGGTTAAATGGCTAGTCTGCAAGTCAACACTCTGCTGGTTTGAATCCCACTCCTGCCATGAGCTCAGCAGTGGTCTAAGGTAAGCTCTTCCTCCAGCCCCAGCTCCCCAGCTGCATTGTGGGAATAATAATAACACTGACTTTAACAGCTCTGAGTGTGGCACTAATCTGTCCAGAAAAGTGGTATATAAGCACAGTTGATGTTATTATTATTCCAAATTTGCCTGCAGGGTCAAAAAGGTTGAGGACCCCTGCTTTTAACTGTTTTTGAGATAACTCAATTCAAAATAGTGTCCTATTTTCTAAGCATGGCAGGTCTCTCTCTCTCTCTCTCTGATCCAAACCTAGTTCACAAATAATTTTTATAGTTCATAATGCAGGACATTCCAGAAAGCATAGCTGGAGAATATGTTGTAGCATCAGGTGCAAATTTGCTTTCCTGGACATTGGAGCACATGTTGAGAAAAGAGGTGTAGTCTAAAGAGAATGTTGGAACACGTCAAAAATAAAGGCTGGGAATCTGGGACTTAAAATAAGACATTCGGCAACAGAAGCCTGTTGAGGGTGTATAATAAAGTCTTCCACAAGCCAATGTTGTGGCAAGCAGAGCTGTTTGTGGTATTCGATTCTTCCCCGGCATAGCCACACATACACAGGGCTTGCCTAGAAAGAGCGGTACTGTCATATTTTCTCTCCTGGAAATTCAAAGTGAACCACAGTTTGCTTGGCTGGAAATGCAATGGCATTGTTGCATCCCAAATATAACACACTGAAGCTTTTATAAAACTGTTGTTTTAAGAGGTATTTTTATTCACAGTTACAACTACATGTACCTTGGAATAATAATGAAAAAACTTCTCAACCTTTCACGACCAGCTTGAAAGCCATGAATCAGCAAGAAAGTTACATGGGAGTTTTTCTTTTGGAAAAAAAAAATCAAAGCAAGGTTTCTCGCATGCCCAAGTTGCCATTTCAGGCCCTGCTACAGAATTTGAGAAGTTTGTCAAAACTGTGGTTAAAAACAGGCTCTACTTTCTCCGCATGTTGCTAACAATAGTGGTGTCTGGGAGTGAGGTGAAGTGACTGACGGGAAGATTTCCTGCCTTTAGTTATAAATTTGTGGGCAAACACATGCACTACCCGTGACCAAGCCAGCCCCTTAATTTGCCTCATGCCGGGTGGGTCTAGTATGATGGAAACTACCTGAACAACTTTCCACTGAAAATTATAACCAGATATTAATTTACAAGGGAGCACATGACACCACTGTACAACTACATAATGGACGAATAAATACCACCTTATACCGGAAACCAACAGACCGATACTCATATCTACATGCCTCCAGCTTCCACCCTAAACATACCACTCGGTCGATTGTCTACAGCCAAGCCTTACGTTACAACCGTATCTGCTCCGATGCTCTCGACCGAGACTCACACTTAAGAGATTTACAACAAGCATTTTTGAGACTACAGTACCCACCAAATGAAGTGAAGAAACAAATCAACAGGGCCAGACTAGTACCCAGAAACAGTCTGCTCCAGGACATACCTAAAGGAACTAACAACAGAACACCACTGGTTGTCACCTATAGCTCCCAGCTCAAACCCATCCAACGTATCATCAGGGAGCTACAACCCATCCTGGAAAATGATACCTCTCTCTCAGAAGCCCTGGGTGGAAGACCTTTTCTTGCCTACAGACAGCCCCCCAATCTTAAACGACTTCTCACTTACAATCATGAATCGGCCAGCAGGGTCACCAGCACAGGTACCAGGCCCTGCAACAGACCCAGATGCCAGCTCTGCCCCTATATCTACCCAGGGAATACAATTACAGGACCCAATGGCATCAACTACACTGTCTCTGGCTCTTACAGCTGCTCATCCTCCAATCTGATATATGCCCTCATGTGCCAACAATGTCCTTCTGCTCTGTACATTGGACAAACCAGCCAACCTCTACGCAAAAGAATAAATGGACACAAATCTGAAATTAGAAATGGAAACGTCCAGAAACCAGTGGGAGAACACTTCAATCTACCAGGACATTCCACCAAAGACTTAAAAGTCGCTGTGGTTCAACAGAAACCTTTCAAAAACAAAATCCAACGGGAGGCTGCTGAATTGGAATTCATATGCAAATTTGACTCTGTCAAGCTGGGACTGAATAGAGACTATGAATGGTTATCACATTATCACAGGTAACAGATTTCCTTTACAGAGGCGTGGTCTGGGGGAGCCCAGAGACGCCTGGTGTGGGCTTTGTTTGTCAATTATCTCAGCCTGAGTGCGTGTGGGCTTTCGGGGACCACAGTTCTCTTTGTCAGATGCAGCTGGCAGGGAGAGCTGTGGTTATCGAGGGCTTATACTACATAGGAATTGTATACCTTCACTGCGGCAAACTGACTCCACACCAAAAGGAGATGTTTACATTTACAAGCAAAGGAATGTTTTGATTGCCTTCACACTAATTGCATTCTGTCCCCTTGTGATATATGTCCCGTTCTTTCCCCTCCCCTCCTCTTCTGTATTTGACCAGTTCAGATCAGGCATCTGATGAAGAGAACTTGATTCTCGAAAGCTTATGCTACAATAAAATAAAATTGGTTAGTCCTAAAGGTGCTACTGGACTCTTTTTGATTTTATGACACACATTGTGTGTCATCTTCCATACAAAAAGCAGTGGAGTGCAACTAATGTGGCCTGGGGTCATTTTGTAGAAAAAGAGTGGGAGGAACTCATTAGCATAACTCATTAGCATATGTCACACCCCTTGACGTCACCAGAAGTGTTTCATTAGCATAGCTGATTTGCATATGCCACACCCCCGACATCACCTATCCTGGCTGTTTTGGACCCAATCCTGGCCATTCAGGGCCGAAATTGGGCCCAAAATGGCAAAAAGGGGCTGAAAATGTCCGAAAAAGGGCCCAAAATGGTCAGGATTGGGCCACTGCTGAGTGGGAGAGTGATCCACCACCTGCCAGAGGCCTGATCCATTGCAAAATAAAGGAAACTCCACGGGGGTTGTAGTCAGTACTATATGCAGTACACCATGTAAACTCTCAAAAAATAATTTAATCACTGTTTAGCATCTACAAATAACCAAAGTTACAACGTTCAATGTATATTTACACCATTCAATGTCACAATATTCAGAACAACATTCAAAGTATCCAGAATAAACCTTCAAAGTAAATTAACCAGTGTCCCAGTGACGTATCTTCTTAAAGGTCACACAAAAACCGGTGTCCTCTTTGTAGTCAGTTGAGATGTGATGTCACAATAAAATGACTGCGGGGATAAATTGTCCCTCCAAGTTTGTTCCAACGCAAGCTACTTGTCCTAAACGGAAAAAAGAAAGAGACACGCCCAATCTGGGGCCGGCTGAAGCTCAGATTTCATCAATGCCTCGTCAGGAGCGTCAGTCTCCGTGGTGTTCTATTCTTACAGCATGCGTTTTAAACATCTGTAAACACAAATACCTTTATGTAGCCAAACCTTCTCCTCACATTCAATGACTTCAGTATGGAAATTAACTTACTCACTCATGCATGCGCCTCTTAGTACTCCCAATCGCGGTAAATCTTACACTTCCCACTGGTAACGTGCGGCGGCTGTATCTTCTCAGGCGGGCCCAGTGTGAATCCAACCCAATGCTCTTAAAGACCACCCACTTAGCTCATACCCTAAGCTTTAAAGTAACCGCCGCTTCCTGCTGCTAAACATAAACTAAAGAAAGCAATTCAACACCAGCTCATTGTTTAACCCTTGAGGTTTCACGGTGTGCAAGAGAGTGATCCAAAAAGCCTCCCTGCGTAAAAGAGCTACCTGGTCCCTTTGTACTACTTCCAAAACGGCAACCCGAAGAGAGTTGCTCTCATGATCACATTCTATGCAGTGCTGCACCAAAGGTGCTTCTAAGACCCTGTTCCTGATCCTTGAAAGATGTTCCAACATCCGTACCTTTAATGGTCTACCCGTGCACCCTACATACAATAACTTGCACGGACATTCAATCAAATAAACCACCCCTGCAGTGTAGCATGAGGCAAAATGAAAAAACCTCAATTTCTCTCCTCTGACCCCAAGTTCATCACCTTCCACCATGAGATTACACATGGCACACCTGCCACATTTGAAGTTACCTCGAGGCAGGTGTGCCTTCTCCTGTCGTCTCTCCAGACGGGCATGAACTAAAGTGTCCTTGAAGCTAGTAGTTTTCCTAAACCCACACAGTGGTCGTTGTTCACAACCCCTAATATCCTGAACAACAGTCCAGTGTCGGTCCACTATCTTCTTAATGGGGTTGGCAAGTGGTGTATAGTCTAATGCCCACTTAATGCTGCCCACGGTGTCCCGGGTTCTACTCTGGAATAACCCTGTTCGATCTACTTTCTTGACACGCTAGAACGCAGCATCAAGGGTCCTTTGGGGATAATTCCTATTAAGGAAATGTCGATACAAGGTCTTTCCATCTCTTAAGAAGTCCTGGAGGTTAGAAGAATTCCGTTTAATACGCAGTAGCTGCCCATATGGGATGTTCTCTTTCAGATGTCTAGGATGAAAGGAATGGAAATGCAGATACAAATTGCGGTCCGTGGGTTTCGTGAACGTTCTCACCTTAACCTTATTGGAGGGGTCCCTATATGTGACCACATCCAGAAAATCAATGTGTCCTTTGGCAAATCGCCAGGTGTACTGAACCTTAGGGTCCCTATCGTTTAACCACTTGCAAAATGGTTCCACCTGATCCTCTCCACAAAATAAAAAATAATGGTTGTCAATGTACCTCCTGTAAAAGGTGATACATTTCCTGAAAGGGTTTGTCTCGCTCATAATGGTCTTTTCCCACCGTGCCATGAAAAGATTAGCAATGGACGGTGCAGCTGAACAACCCATAGCCACACCGCTTCTTTGGAAATAGAATTGTTCCTGAAATTTAAAATGATTTTTCTCTAATAGGGAGCAACTGTCCATATTATCCCTGAGAGAATCCTCTACCACCTCTCTTGCTGCCTCATGCGGAATAATTGTATATAGTGAATTCACATCCATTGTTAAAAAAACAACGTCCTGTTCTAAAGGAAAACCCTCTACCTGCCTAATGAAATCCTTAGTGTCACATAATAAAGCGTCAATTTTCCGAATTGGCCCCAATCCAGGCCGAAACGGGCCCAAAATGGCTAAGAGTCAGGTGGGCGGGGTCACCTGTCATGTGACCACTTTGGGGAACTGCTGGAACGGCGTTCCTGTGCGTTTCCCCTCAAAATGAGCCCTGGATGTGGCTAAGTGCTGAAAAGGACCTTCCATTTTTATGCTGTTGCAATGATGGGCCTTGTTCCTTGTGCCTTGTTAGCTTACTCTAGTATAGTATCTGAAGAACGGAGCTGTGACTCTCAAAAGCACACATACCCTTGAAAAATCTCGTTAGTCTCTAAGGTGCTGCTGGACTCGAACCTTGCTCTTCTACTGCAGACGGCTGCCCGCCTGAACCTATCAGTATTATGGCTGTTATTGCCAGTCTGTCTGCTCTGAGATGATTCATGCCCTCATCCGCCAATGCAGTGATTCCCTCTGTAGTGCCCACCGATGTGTTCCTTTGGCATCCCCTTACATTTTCCCCGAAGCAAAGAGCCAGTTATGAGCAGGGGATGCTTCAGAAATTCCCAAGAGGCATCAGCTTTGTGTCTGCAGTGAGTAACCATTTGAGTCAGGTTGTGGAACCTCCCAACCTTCCGTGTTTGGACGTATATACCCTGTTGCATGTGTATTGAAGTGCCATTGAAATTGGCTGTACTGACTCACACTGTGTAATCCGTCTTCAATTTCTGTGAGGAAGGCAGACTATAAATAATGTAAATCAATCAATCAATAGGAGTTGGATAGCATGCAGAATCTCCAGTGACAGAAGGGATGTCTGTATGTGAAGCAGGGCTTCCCTGCCTTCTTCCTCCCTGAGAGATCTCTGTCTTTCGGTGCCACATCTCTGAAGATGCCAGTCACAGCTGCTGGCGAAACGTCAGGAACTACAATGCCATTTTTATACCAGTTTTCCCTCATTCTTTCATCTGTTTTATCCAAGCCGTCAAAACTTGTATATTTGGATTTTCATAATTGTGAGGCTGGGAACACCAAATAACAGATCTTTAAAACTTATGACCCACCAAACCAAATATAGCCAACAAGGGCTTGATATACCTTTCTTTGCTCCTTGCCTAGCCTGGAAAAAAAACCAAACACTGAGAGGGCGTCAGACCGACAGACCACAGAATATTAAGATGATGATGTGAATTTTTTTTTGTTTGGAAGCTTGTGCTAAAATATACCTGTGATGAAGCAATAATGTGAAACGGGATGTGATAAAATTTGCTAGCTGAACCCGTAGGTGTGACCTTCCACAGCTTCACAGCCTTGGCGTGACAACCTGAACAACTTGAAGTCTCCAGTCTCTCTGCTCCATAGAGTTGGCTTCTGGGCTATTTCTAGCTTCAATGTTATTAGAAGAATGCTTGTGCACCACTGAAAAGGAACTCCTTGTGAATGAATTAACTTGTGTTGAATCATTCTTTCCACCATTTGAAACTGATTATGGATTGTATATGAATTTTGTATCGATATTGTATTATGAGTGATTTGTAACATTTTGTAAATATTTTGATACACCTTTGCACTTTATAAAATGGTTAAAACATTTTTTTTTTACAAAAAACTATTTTGTTTATTGTAGGGCTTTTTGCCTGTTTTGTTTCCTCTGGGAATAGTTTGTTGGTTTTTGGTCTGGAAAAAAAGCCAAACTAGGGTGGGGAGTAGGGGTCACCCAGACATGGACTGTTGATTTGGAGATGGCTTGATGGATCACAAAGCTGGCCAGACTGTTTCTGGACCATCCGTTATGTGTGAAGTAGCTTTCCATTGTAGTTGCTAAGGGTTGCTGGTTTTCCAGATAAAGATCTGGCTTCAGTCGCCCATGCTTCAGTCCCATTGTACTTAGTTTCCTGCAGTGGGTGCTATGTGGCGTTCTTAAACATGGTTCAGACCATGTTGCAGCTGGCATAGGGTTTTACAGCTGTCTTTTTCATCAGGGGCAACTGTGGGGAATACGTAATGCAGAGTTTTAGCCCAACAGCACTGGCTGCTTATTCGCTTTTGGTGCTTCAAGCCTCCAAATGGCCGAGGGTTTTCCTGACCTTTCCTTCTCTGTCTCTGAAAGCTGAAGACGCGCTGTTTGGTATCTCGTTGTTTGCTAAAGTCAAAATGGTGATGGTAAGAAGCAGAACCTTTTTGATTGCGCCACTAGCACAGTAGCATGCCCTCCCAGAGGAGCCCCACCCCACCCCGATGTTATTGTGCCGACCCGGTTTGTCAAAAGCCTTTGTTGGCTGCTGGACAACTTCATCATGGGACAGAAGATCTGCTACTGCTGAAGTTTCTGTCTGGGCATGTTACCACGTTCTGTTTTTCCCAACATTTTATCCTCTTTTAGTGCTTTTAAATCTGTTTTTTACACCAGGCAGCACATACCAGCAATTTTATTTTTTATTTTACTACATGTACGTTTCTCCCCAGTGGGGACCCAAAGCAGCTCACCTCGTTCTCCTCTCCTCCATTTTATCCTCGCAACAGACCCATGAGGTAAGTTAGGCTGAGAGTGTGTGACAGGCCCAAGGTCACCCAGTGAGCCTGTTACCCAATGGGAAGTTCTCGTTGTGAGTTGGGGGAATTAGCGTGCAAGGAGGGCAGCGAGAGGAGGTAACTTAGGGATCTCCACCGATGTCTACAAGGATTGTCCCAGCTGCAGAACTCTTTTAATTACCTGACTGATGTTTCAACCAAAAAGGGGATTTTTATTGAAAATAACAAAGATCAACAGCACACAAAACACACACACAGCACAGAGCTAATGGGAAAGCAGTAGTGAAAGTTGGATAGAGTTTAAGGGATTGGGTGATGTCTACCGTCCAGAAAAGTGTATCCGAGAGCGAGCGAGCGCGCGCGACAGCGTTGAGCAACCTGCATGTCAAAGTGGGAGGACTCGAATGGAAGTTCAAAAGTGGATGCTTTGATTCCCCACTCCTCCGCTTGAAGCCAGCTGGGTGATCTTGGGTCAGTCACAGCTCTCTCAGAGCTCTCTCAGCCCCACCCACCTCACAGGATGATTGTTGTTGTGGGGATAATAATAACGTACTTTGTAAACCGCTTTGAGTGGGTGTTAAGTCATCCTGAAAGGCGGTATATAAATTGAATGTTGTTTGTTGTTGTTATTGTTATTATAATTAGAATAATTATAATACTTGGGATCCTACCCAGGGGCAAGATTGCATCTTCTGCCCCAAGAACAAAGACTTAATCATTGTTCCCGGGGTGGGACAATGAATTGAGAAGTTGTCTCCAAAGTGGGACAATGAACCAGCCAACCATCTCCAGGGTGTGACAATAAACTAGGAGGGTTTGATTTGGTCTTTCCAGGCAGAACTAAAGTTCATCTTCGTTCTTCTGTGCCTCCACACATGGGGACTGCGCAGGCGCAGGCCAGCCGCCGGAGAATTTTCTAGAGCTTCCATGGCTCCGAAGGGGCCGTTTGTCGCGCGCCTCAGCGACCGTTTTCCCGCCCAAACGGTCACGTGATCCTCCAGCGACCAACGGCCCCTTCCCTCAGTTCTCTTCTTGCCGCCGCTTGGAGAGAACGTGAGCTTCGTTGCTCTGTGCTTTTGTGCTTCGTGCTTTATTCTGACTGATTGCTTGGCTTTTGACTTCGGACTTCGTGACCTCGACTATTCTTCGGATCTCGTTTGGACTTTGTTGTGGACTCGGTAATTTGACTCGGACTGTTTGTTGACCTTCCTTTTGCGTGCCCCTGAAGATGGCCTCAAAGGCTCTCTTCAAGCATTGCCTCCAATGCCACACTAAAATGGCCAAGACCGATGGCCATGAACTGTGCCTGTTCTGTTTGGGGGAGACCCATAATGTAACGGCCTGTAAGATTTGCCAGGGCTTCACCAGCAAGGCCCGACAGGAGCGCAAGGCCCGTCTTAACTCCTCCCTGTGGCAGAAGGTCATGTCCGGAGGCGCCCCGTTGCCCTCCTCCAAGGCCGGCCCTAGCCCCTCTGCCGAACGGCATTCCAGAGCTGGCTCAGTGGCCTCCGCGAGGTCGGGGTCGAAACCGCGTCCCCCGAGTGCCTCGGCGTCGAGAGCGGCCTCTCCAGCGCAGGGACCGGTGCGGCCGCCCCGTAGCGCATCTTCCACCAGGTCGGATCCGAGACCGACATCGGAACCGAGGATCCGTCTACCGAGTCCCCGATCGGAACCGACGACCGGGTCGATTCCGGTAAAATCTAAGAGATCGAGGCCGAGGTCCCCTTCGAAGGCGAGGAGCGCGTCGGTTCCGAGGTCTTCTTCGGAACCGGCGAAGAAGAAGAAGAAGACCAAACATCACCGGTCGCCGCATCCCGCTCCCCAGGAAGAGGTCATCGTGCTTCCTCACACGCCTTCCCCTCATCTGGATTCCCCGGAGCCAGAGGACATCTCCGTGCCGGTGCCGGATCCGATGGCCTTCGAGACGGTGCCCGCAGAATTCTCTTCGGGACCGGAGCCGAGCCCGCGCCGTCGGATCCGAACATCGCCTGCTCTTCGGTCGCCGAGGCTGGAACCGAGCCCGTCTCCTCGTCGGAGCCGTCCGTCGCCTGCCCGTCCGTCTCCACCAGCTGCCGGTCGTGAGCGACGTCGGTCTGGGGACAGTGTCCGATCGGTCCGGTCCACTGCGTCCCGACATCGACAGGCCTCCTACCTCCCCTCGCCATACCATTGCCAGTGGGAAGGGGCACCTGCAGGGTTCTCCGTGTCGGAACCGAGGCCTTCGACATCGAGGTCGACGTGGGCTCCCCCTCCGCACCAGGTTCCGGAATCCCAGCTCGGTTCCGATGAGGAGGATGTGGAGAGCTTTGGCGGCTACCAGTCGGAGTCCTGGTCCGAACCATCGCCAGCTGAAGAGCTTGTACCATCTGCGGACTCGCCATTCGAGGACCTCCGCATCTACGCCGACCAGATGGCGAGGATGGCCAAGGCTCTCGAGATGGACATCTCCTCGGCGGTTCCCCAGACCAAGGACAAGCTCCTCAAGCGCATTTATGGAGACAACCCGGCATATGTTGGCTTCCCCATGCTCGAGGGTCTTGAGGAAATCGTGGAGAAGGTGTGGCAGGTGCCCTGCGATCAACCTCCAACATCCAAGAGGATTGAGCAGCTCTACAAGATCAAGCAGGGTACCTGGCCGGCGCTGGTGAAACACCCTCCACCTTCCTCCTTGGTCACAGAAGAGTTCAACCCCAGGCGATCGGGTCACTCCTCGGTACCTGCTGATAAGGAGGGCAAGAAACTGGATGCCATGGGCAGGCGCCAATACATTGTTTCTTCCCTAGGTCTGAGGATTGCCAACTATCAGACCATCATGGCAGGGTACCAGCTGTACCTCTGGGAGAAGTTGGCATCCTATACGCGAGACCTCCCTCCTGAACAGAAGGCTGTGGTGTCTCTGCTGCAGACAGAGGCTGTGAGACTGTCTAAGCAGCAGATGAACGCTGGAAGCCACGCTGCTGACACTGCTGCTAGAGGAATGGCTTCGGCGGTGGTCCTCAGGCGCCACTCCTGGTTGCGGTCTACGGCCCTGTCCCAAGAGGTGCGTTCCAGAGTGGAGAGCATGCCATTTGAGGGGGACTCGCTCTTTTCCAAAGCGACCGACGAGACCCTGAAGAAAAAGAAAGAGGACCGGCAGACGGCGCGGTCTTTGGGCCTGGCTCCAGCGGACAAGCCCTCCTCCAGGTCACGGTACGCTCCCCGATCTGGTCCCTACCATTACCAGGGCAGATACCATCAACAGCGGCCAGGCTACCAGCAGTATCCTGCCTACCAACAGCGGCCTTACCCTCCCGCACAACAGCAGAGGAGGCGTCGGCCCTTCAAGCCTCGTCCGGCACAACAACCGGCCCAGCAGAAGGATCAGCAGGGCACCGGGAGGCAGTACTGACGGGTCACGCCAGCCGTATCCCCGAACTTTTCGGACAGACTTAGTCCACTCCTCTCTGAGTGGGAGTCAATAACATCTGACTCATGGGTCTTAACTATTGTTGAACTGGGATACGGGCTGGAGTTCGTTGAACTGCCTAGATGCAGTTCACCCCTGACAGCTGTCAATAACACTATGGCCGAGCTGGATGCGGAGATCGTGTCGCTCTTGGCCAAGGGTGCTGTGGAAGAATTGCCCTATGAGGACTCTGTAAGGGGATTCTTCTCTAGGTTCTTCCTGGTCCCTAAGAAGGATGGGGGCTTACGTCCCATCTTGGATCTGAGGGGCCTTAATGCCTTCCTCAAGGTGACCAAATTCAAAATGGTAACGTTGGCGGCTGTGATCGCCTTGCTGAAACAGGGGGATTGGTTTGCGGTTCTTGACTTAAAAGACGCATACTTTCACGTGGGCATACGGAAGGAGCACAGGAAGTACCTGAGCTTTGTTTACCGGCAACGGGTTTTCCGGTATAAGGTGCTCCCCTTTGGCCTGTCCACTGCCCCACGAGTGTTCACTAAATGTGTGGCCCCTGTAGTTTCCTCCCTACGGGAAGAAGGCTGTACCATCTTTCCGTACCTCGATGACTGGCTCATCGTGGCTGAATCGGAGTCTAGGCTGGTGCAGGACATTGGCTTGGTGCTTAGCACTTGCCAACGCCTGGGGCTCTTGGTGAACTTGGAGAAATCCAAACTGGTGCCCAACTGCAAGGTGTCCTACATTGGTGCACTGTTAGACTCTGTGGAGGGTAAGGCCCTGCTCCCCTTGGAGAGGGCTCGGTCCCTAAGGGGTCTAGTGTCCATGTTTAAAAGGAACCGGTTCCAGTCTGTGCGCACTATCCAGTGCTTACTAGGGCATATGGCAGCGGCCACCTCGGTGGTGCCTTTCGCTAGGCTGCGTATGCGCCCTCTACAGAACTGGTTTGTGCGGAGGTATGATGCTCTACTGCACCCTCCGTCCCTCAAATTCTCTATCCCGAGGGTCATCCTCTCCTCCTTGGACTGGTGGCTGTCTGATGACAACTTGTTTAGAGGGACCCCTTTCGGGTATCAACACCATGACATCACGGTTACCACTGATGCCTCTCTGTTGGGATGGGGGGCTTACTGTGGTGATGTGTCGGTGCAAGATGTCTGGTCTGACAGGGAAAAGACCCTCCATATCAATGTGCTTGAACTAAGGGCCATTCGTTTCGCACTTGTGTCTCTTACAGCACTGCTGAGAAATCGTCATGTCTTGGTGCAGACGGACAACACGACTGCCATGTACTACGTGAATCAGCAGGGGGGCACAGTGTCCATGGCCCTGTGCCGGGAAGCCACACTCACTTGGCAGTGGGCTATCAAGAACGGCGTGTCGCTCCGTGCTATACACGTGGCTGGGTCGGACAATGCCCGGGCAGATGCCCTCAGCAGGGTCCCCTTGCTGGAACACGAGTGGGAACTGAACGTAGAGTGCGTTGGGCCGATCTTCCAGATGTGGGGTCATCCAGTGATAGATGTGTTCGCCACTGCGGCGACCACCAAGGCCCACACGTTCTGTTCCAGGGCAGGGAGCGACCCCCTCTCTATTGGGGATGCCTTCCAGTTTACGTGGACGCAGGGCTTGCACTACATGTTTCCTCCGTTCCCCTTGATTCCCAGGGTCCTGTGCAAGATAGAGGAGGACGGGACGGACTGCATCCTAGTGGCCCCCTTCTGGCCACGGCAGGTTTGGTTCCCGAAGCTCCTGCGGATGTCCCAACGGACGTATGTGAGTCTGCCCCCTCGGCAAGACCTTCTCCTGAACGGGAGCCTAGTCCACCACGATCCCAGGAAGCTGCATCTAACGGCTTGGCGGATCGTTCCTCCCCGATAGGCTTTACTGACGAGGTGCAGAGGGTCCTCCTGAATGCTCGTCGGCCATCCACTAGGCGCGCTTATGCGGCCAAGTGGCGCAGGTTTGAGCTCTGGGCGCTTGCCAGAGGAGTGGTGCCCGAGAGCAGTCCCTTGGGGGTTGTGTTCGAGTATTTGTGCCACTTGCGTGGCCTGGGCTTGAAGGTTTCCTCCCTCAGGGTCCACCTGGCAGCGATATCAGCTGCTCACACCCGAGTTGAGGGTGCTACGGTGTTTTCTCACTCGCAATCCCGCCAGTTCCTTAAGGGCATGTACAATCTTTACCCACCTGTGTCTGCGCCAGTGCCTCGGTGGTCACTGTCCTTGGTGCTCTCACATCTCATGTTGCCCCCATTTGAACCTATGGCTACATGCCCCTTGGATATGCTATCCTACAAGGTAGCATTTTTGGTGGCCGTCACGTCGGCCAGAAGGGTCAGTGAGCTGTCTGCACTGCGGTCTGACCCTCCCTTTCTTGTGTTTCATCCCAACAAGGTGGTCCTGCGTCCCTGCCTTGAGTTCCTGCCCAAGGTGGTGTCCGCCTTCCACCTCTCGCAGGATATCTCACTGCCTGCATTCTTTCCTCAACCCTCCTCTAAGGGGGAAAGGGCCCTCCATACCCTAGACTTGAAGAGGGCCCTAGCCTATTACCTGGATAGGACGAAGGGATTCCGCTCCAGTCCTCACCTGTTTGTATGTTTTGGGGCCAAGGACAAGGGTAACAGGGCTTCCTCACAGACCCTGTCTAGGTGGATTGTGACGGCCATTAGCAAGGCCTATTCCCTGGCAGGGGTGGCTTGCCCGCTTCATGTCAGAGCCCACTCCACGCGGTCCCAAGCATCCTCTTCGGCACTCCTCAGGGGGGTGCCCCTGGTTAACATTTGTAAAGCAGCCACATGGTCCTCTGCAGACACCTTTGTCAGGCATTACGCCGTTGATGTCAATGCGGAGCAGGATGTATCTGTGGCCAAGGCTGTCTTACACTCCCTCTTTTCCTGAGGGAGTTTTGGTATGACTTTCTTGACGTACCTGTTGGGTACCCTTGAGTGAAAGTGTGTATATATGTACCTGGGGGTGTGTATATATGTAAATATTGAGTATTTATGTGTCCTTACACAGTATTTTTACATAGATGTATATATGCATATCTATTTATTGTTGATCTTGTTTGCTTAATAAAATTGTGTTGGACTTCACCCCCGCCTTCCTTATTGTGTGAAGCTTGGTACACTCCCATGTGTGGAGGCACAGAAGAACGAAGATGAAAACAGGGTTAACATACCTGTAACTTATGTTCATCGAGTTCTTCTGTGCTGACACACAACCCTCCCTCCTACCCCGCTGTGAACTCCAATGCACAATACTGTGATGGCTGTAACGGATATTGGTGTTTTTAAGGTGTTACGGCTGAAGTGTGTTGGTCAAGCGGCGGCAAGGGAGAACTGAGGGAAGGGGCCGTTGGTCGCTGGAGGATCACGTGACCGTTTGGGCGGGAAAACGGTCGCTGAGGCGCGCGACAAACGGCCCCTTCGGAGCCATGGAAGCTCTAGAAAATTCTCCGGCGGCTGGCCTGCGCCTGCGCAGTCCCCATGTGTGTCAGCACAGAAGAACTCGATGAACATAAGTTACAGGTATGTTAACCCTGTTTTATTGATGACGACTGATGATCCGCAGAGTGGATGGGTGAGGCTGTCAACAACTGAATTGCCTAAGAATAGGAAAGTGGTTAAGGGACGATCACTAGGGTGTGTTGTGGTGATTAAATCAGGAACTCCGGCAAGACCCTATTGCATCAGGATCTTTAGTGTGCCTCTGGGGTGTGGGAGGGGGCGAGCTGGCCTCATCTGTCATTCCCCACGTTTGCACGTTCCATCTCCCAGCCGGAATCCGGCTTCCATGTTTCTGCCTGCTTGGGCAGTAGTTTTAGAGCTCGAAGCACATTCAGAGAAGGGGCTTATGGCACAACCATGATCATAAGCCGCCTAATCTTGTGGGGGCAAGTTTGACTGCTAGCAAGCTTCCACAGCCCAGTGAGGTTTCCATCCTGGTTCTCCCAGATCTCAGGGCAACACTCTAACCACTATACGGGACTGGCTATATACTATAAATGAATGAAAGGATGAATAAACAAACATCGTGAGCTTCGGGTTCTTGGATGCAAATTGTCTGATTTCTTCTGCATCTCCTTTTTCTGGAAATGTACATAAAAGGCTTGCTTGCATTCTAAGAAAGCCCTTCAGGAGCCATGGCTTCTAGCACCTTCCACTAGGTTCCTAGGATTATGCAATGGGCTGGCGCCCCTTTTTCAACTAAGGGAGGCCCTATAACTCCCTGCCACCAAGCCTTCCCCAACAGAGAGGGGCTTGCTTTACAAAAGACTTTTCTCCATCAAAGGAAGCCTTTCCTTATCAGTATGAAATCATTCTTCTTTGGAGAAAGTCTTTCTCCCGTGAAGAAAGACGTACAAGAAGAGAGTCCCAGGCTCCAGTTTAGATGAGAGGAATCATAAGCTCTAACCAAAGTCTTTATCTCTGGAATAATCTTTTATTAATTTATAATTGTAGCAAACTGGAAGAATACGGCTTTTGTTTGTGTGGCCCCAGATACAACCCTTGGCCGGTAGGAGCCCTCTACATTCAAGATTTTCTTGTCAGGGAGGTATAGGAGTACTGGATAAGGTGAACTGCAGGTACGAGTACTGATCACCTTGAGACACTTGTAAAGAAATGTTAACTGGTCTCAATTGGGGGAACAATCTTGTGGACATCCGAGGGTTAAGCTATGAGGTCATTATTGAAGCCATTCATGGACTTGGTTCCCATTCCAGGCTCCCGTTAACGCGTGCCAAATTGCTTGCTAAATTAGTGTAGGCTGACATGCCATTGATATGCTTTGGCCACTGGGTGAGGGGTGTGTGTGTGTTCGCCTATGCCAAATATTGTGTGAATAATGAACAGAACAGAATCCACAGTGATTGATAACATTTTGTGTGACAAAAAATTCTCTACTGAGAGTTGGGGATAGTTTCTTAAATGCTTGTGGTGCCAAAGAATAAATAAGGTTGTCCTTTAAATTAATTATGGTCCCAAGCCAGTTTAGTGATTTTTATAGGCTAGATTCAGTATTGCCTACTGTTTTACAGTAGTAGCAGAATATCCAACATGGGCTGATTCTGCACATGTTGGATAATGCACTTTCAATGCACTTTATCAATCGTTTGAGGTAGATTTTTTGTTCCGCACATGAAAAAATCCGTTCCAAATGATCTGTAAAGAGGATTGGAAGTGCATTATCCAACGTGTGCGGAATCAGCCATGGTAATCACTGGGGGGCATCATAGGACAATCAGAAAGCTGCAGAAGTGATAAATATAACACTTGCAATTATGCAACTATGGCCGTTTTCACGCTGCTTACTGGACACGGAACATCGTGCTGAGCTCCTGGAATGACAGCGTCTTCCTGGCGTAATTTCGAGCGACAACGGCCACGGGATGGTAGTTCTTGCATGAAATTGCGCCAGAAAGATGCTGTCATTCTGGGAGCTTGGCGTGATGTTCCGTGACCGGTAAGCAGTGTGAAAATGGCCCTATATCAAATGCTGTATTTCCATCTTGATCTTTTCATTGTTGTCCTTTTCCTGTTGAATGTTTGTTTTTTTTTAAAAAAAAACCTTAATTGGCTTGTACTGTCCTGCAATATTTCTGGATCCCTACTCTAGAGCACAATCCAGAAAGCTGAGCACTGTCAAGTCCCATTGATTTGAATGTGAGTTAAGCATCTGCTTGCATCTCTTCCATTAAAATGACCATGGCAAGGATTTAACTTTTTATTTGATTTTATTTAATCTATTTTATTTACAAGATTATACCAGGTTCTGTAGTTAATCGTTGCTCCTTCTCGACCTTTGTACTAACTTTTGAAGAAAAGCCCTTTGCCCTTCCACTTTAATGGGCCTGTCGTTAGCACTGAAATTTAAGTGGGTACAAGTGGAAGACTCCGGATGCAGATATTTCCACAGCATATGTTCACGGAGGATCTCATTATTAGGTGACCTTGGGCCAGTCGCACACTCCTAGCTTACACATGATCATGAAACATGCACTCATTCTGTTTTCCCCCTCCCCCCTACTGCTGTATTTCCCATCTTGCTTTGAGGAAGGCAAGCTGATGAGTCAACCTCTTGTAGAACAGGATGCCCCCCTGCTCAGGCGAGGGGAAACAGCCACTCCGCTGTTTCACCTCAGAGCCCACGGGAGGGCTGCACTGGCACCCAATCCCCTTTCAGAGGAGGGATGAGATGTGGAAGGGAAACGCAGCAGCAGGTCAGTTGTGGTCTGCCTCAGCGAGAGAGTGGAGAGCACCAATGGTGGCTCTGCCTGGCAGAGTGCTTTAGCTCTGCCTCTGGAGAGGAGACAGTGCCCAGTTGTGAGGTCTGTCTCTGGTGATGAGCAGCCCTCGTACCCTTTGGTCTGACACCTGGGAAAGGGCAAGGTAGTGCATGTGTGAGGGGGCCCAACCCGGTCCGCGAAGGCCGGTCTGTAATCTCCACCACTAAAAGGAATTTAAGTCACAATCTGAAGTCATGATGATGAGTGATTCACACTTTGGATAATGCACTTCCAATCCTCTTTATAGATCATTTGGAACGGATTTTTTTTGTGTGCGGAACAAAAAATCCACCTCAATTGATAAAGTGCATTGAAAGTGCATTATCCAACATGTGCGGAATCAGCCGATGACTTGCTTCAGCTTATGAACCTCAGCCAGGCTTCTCCTTTGAATGCTGGGAGATCTGGGCTGCCGTTCCTTTCTTTAAAAAAAAAGGCTTTATTTTGTTGAACCTTCTGCTTCAGTGATCTCAGTACTCTTCAGGTGCAATACAAATGTTACCGCGTGGCACAGAACCTAAAGCCTTTACACTCAGCACCATAAGAACATCGAACAACCAAGGGGAAGGTTCCCATTTCAGAACAAACCTGGTTCCCCAGCATTATAGGCGGCAGCGTGGAGCCCCTGCGCATACTGCTCCGTGTGATGGTGTTCTGATCTCTGAGGAGGGGCACTCCATGTTATGCAAAGGATCCAATTGAACACACACACTTCATTACTTACAAGACTGAGCCCCATCCATCGGCGTCCTCCAACCTGGAGCCAGAAGTAAAATTGGACCATGTTCTTTCGCAGTTGTCAATGGCATACTAAATCTAATGGCTTATAAAATCATTTTTCCAAGCAAAAACAGTAACATTATTATGTTTAAAAGCTGTTACTGAGGACCACAGAGGGAGAATTTTTTCCCCCTTGTGATCGGCTCCAGGGCCGGTACTGGGAAAGCACTTTAGCAAGCTCGAAAACATATTGTTGTGGTCTGCCAAAGTGTTTCTGGCCTTGGCGGGTCAGAAGCAATGAGATGTCGATGAATGAGGTGAGAGTTGAATTCTGAAACAATCCCCTCCTTCCACCTTGACTAGAGTTTGTTGTGATAGTCGATGTAATGGTGTGTTACTTAAACCTTTCGGTTTTTCCTTCTATAGCCCCTCTGCCGTACAAAACCAGGGAGGTGGTTTCTGTCCAGGGCTGTTGGGGAGACACCGCCTTATTGAGGCTCTAAGCATGTAAAAATAATCTTTAACTACTCTACCGAAAGATACTAGCAGCAGGCTTGGAGGTAGTAATGAATGATCAGTCCTTCCACCTGCTCTGGCTTTCTTCACTGAACGGCACTTTCTATTTTTCTTCCATCTTCCATTTTGTCTACCTAATGAGAATGCAAGTTAACAGATGTTTCGTCATTGCTTTATTTATAAACTTGTGTTGGACTTTTTTGTTCATTCTCCATGGAACATGTTTGGGCCTTTACAGAAGACAACCTCTCTCCTTGCAGGCCATTTAAACTTTCCAGATTCATGCTGCTATCTTCATTTTTAATAAATACACCACAAAACACAGTGCAGTTCAGTTAAAGAACATATTAACTCCCAATGCCTTTCCCTTCACTTATTCAGAGAAACTTTTTAAGAAGTACAAGCTTCAAGTCCAATAGCACCTTAAAAATCAACCGAATTTCCAGGGCATAAAGCTTTCAAGAATCAAAGGAGCTTTGGCTCTTGAAAGCTTATACCCTGGAAATTTTGTTAGTCTTTAAGGTGCTACTGGACGTGACTCTTGCTCTAGTACTGCAGACCAACATGGCTTCCCACCTGGAACTATTTTTAAGAAACAGTTTTTCTTTAGTGTACTAACAGATTTAAAAAATCTCTTTACAGCATATTCTTCTAAGGTAAGAGCTGATAACCACAATACAGCCAATTCATGAAGGCTGTTTTAAACTGTTTCTTATGACTGAACTCTACAGCATTGGTCCCATCACAAACACGAGTCTCAACACATCATAAGAGTTCAGAGCACTTAACCCTACCTTTTTCAATGAGTTTAAGTGCTCCTAACCACCTATTGGATTTTGCTCTTGTTCTGTAGTGTGAAGAAAATGCTCCCATCCTTGTACCCAAAGAACCACCACGGAGAAGAATTCAGTGTTGCAACCTAGAGAAGGCTGGTTCTCGTAGGCAGGTCTGAAATCCTAAGGCAAGCTCAAACATCCAAATACTGAAGTTATTACGTGATAATCTAAACCAGACATGTCAATCCCAGAGCAGTCCTAAGCAGAGCTGTAGCCTTCTTAAAAGCATTTGTTTCAATAGGCTTAGAAAGGCTTAACTCTGCTTAGGATAGCTTGGAAGGTGAAGATTGCACCTTCAGCAATAACTGAAACGGGTTCGATTCTTTCTCAAGTAACTGCTGTTTCCAATTATCATCCCTAACGCTGAGGATACTGCCCCCGATCCTGTTTAATGCTCAGCGTGCAAGCCAGTTCCAAGCTGCTTCGGGCCTTTGCATACCATCAGTGTGTAGGGCTCCACCTACGTTTGTTGACTGGTTCCCACACAAGGGTAGCTGTCTAGTCAATGTATTTCTCATATGTACATTTACATTCTTAGATGTATGCTTAAAATGTTCTGAATATATATTGAAACTTGAAATGGGGTCGATCCCACCATCCTCCATGGAGCCTTCCTCCAACTTAAATGTCTCTTCCTCCATTTTGCTCAGTGGCGTGGTGGCAGCATAGGGGTCAAAGCCAAACCGTCATGCAAACCAGTCCTTAAAATACATTTAAAAACAGCCTGCAAAAGTTTTTCTAGGTTCAGTCTTTGGAGGGTAGCATAAAAATACCCTCCCAAAGTTCTATCTCCTTAGAGCTATTAAGAGCTCTCTGCACCTAGCCATATACCCAGCAAAATGCAAAGACAGAGAGCCAAGCTACAAGTGACGCCTTACACAGGTTGGACACTTGTCAGCTTACCTCAAGTTTTGATGGGAAACGTAGGCATCCTGGTTTTACAGCTTAGCTCTCCATTACAGCTGCAAGACCAGGATGCCTACATTTCCCATCAAAACTTGAGGGAAGCTGACAAGTGTCCAACCTGTGTCAGGCGTCACTTGTAGCTTGTCTCTGAGCCAAGTGGAGTGCAAGTGGAGGGCAAGTGAACAGGGAGGAATACACATGAGTCTGTTCACTTGCCAGGCAAGTGTCATTCGTCACTTGTAGCTTGGCTCTAAGCGTGACTTGGAAAGGGAATGGAGAGAGCATTGTTTTGGTTTGTCTGCTGTATTTCCCAACTTCTTTTTCTGCTCAAATAATTACTGTTCCCTCCTTAAAATTATTTTCTCTTAAATATGTCTAAATACTTTCATTAATATATAGATAGATAGATATAGATATCTCTAATGAAATTATAAAGATTAACAGCTTCATTTGTATTAAATAATTTTATGTTTAAAAACTCACTTTGAAATGATCTAGCCCCTTGATTTGGTAAAAGTATCTCAGATGAACTTGCAAGCTTCCGTAGAGAGGAAGGGCATTTGAACGAGGTGTAACATTGCAGAGATCGCTGGTTTTACTTGTGGAACTCAACCCCAAGCCATCACTTTTGACAGGAATCCACCTCTTGCACAAGTACTATTTCACATGGGCCGTTTCCAGACGGCTTACCTGCCTCCGGAACGTTGCGCCATGTTGCAGGGAAAACGCGAAATTTCGCGTTTTCTCGCGCGAGAAAATACGGTATTTCGCGTTTTCCCCGCAACATGGCGTGACGTTCTGGAGGCAGGTAAGCCGTCTGGAAACGGCCCTGGTATTAATTTCTGCCCCGGCTACAATCAGCGTAGAGAATGGGCATCGTAAGAGCAGAGACTGTGCTGTCAGATACAGCCCTAGAGGAGATGATATGGGCCAGTCTCTGGAAGGTCTCTCTACTAGGTGAATCCCCAGTTAAAGTAATGGGGAGGGGTTGCATTGGAGAATCTTGAGATTCAATTCTTTTGACTATTACTTGGCTTTTTGTAGGGAGTGCAGAAGGATCCAAGTCTCGTGCCTGACTTACAGACAAGAGATCAAAATCCAGCCCCCAACCAAGCATGGTTTTAAACGTAACAGCTTCCTCTGATGGCGCATTACCGTGCAAATACCTGTTGAGGTGACAGCATGTCTGTTTGTAAAGAGGCCCATGTGATGTTTGTATGTGCATATATAAATAACATACCCTTATGAAAAATGTGTACCCGATACAGCTATATACAATTACTAGAACAGACTAACTCCATTTGGCAAGAGCGTATTCAATTCTGCATCACGCCCCCACCCCCAAATGCTTTGTAGTCTTTGAAAAAGATGGGCTGGTCTTTTCAATATTCCCTTGCTTCCTGGAATTGTTTGTAATAGTCCTCCTCCGAAGGGTTCTCTGTACATTTCTGACCATTGTTCGGGGGCCGGGCTTCATTGTATCTGCTCCAGTCTCCTTTGCAAATGATCCAGGGCAAAACGTCTACTTTGTAATGCAGTTCTGCTGAGAACTCTATGCTGATCAGGTTGGGTGTCCCTGCTCCTTTCCCTCGCGTAATGAGCTGCATGCTGTCGTCATAGCAGCAGTGTTGCGCTGCCAGGGTGGTGCTCTCCAAGGATAGCACGGAGCGGATGCAGTAACGGGCGGTCGGCTTATAGATTTCCAGTTTCTCCTTCGGTCCACTGGCATCTTTCCAGCGAAAGTTCTTCCGCTTAATCCGGTCGTAGATATCGGCAGTGCTGTAGGCCACTTCCGTGGGGTATGCACAAGGACACGTGGGGAGGTCATTGACCACTTTGTGCATGTACTTCTTTAAGAATTCGCTTTTGCAGCTCATCCATCTTTCACAGCTGTCCGTATCTGGGGAGGAGAGGGACAGAAGTCTCAGCTTAATGCATTTAAAAATGTAGCTAGCTTGGGATAGTGGTTAAAGTGTTGAACTAGGATCTGGAAGACCTACGATTGAATCTCCACTCTGCTGGGGAACCTTACTGCGTAAGCTTGGGCCAGTCACACACGCTCAGCCTAACCTCACAAGATTGCTGTGAAGCTAAAATGGAGGAGCGGAGACCGATATATGTCTCCCTGGGCTCCTTGGACGGAAAGAGAAGTTAACATTTACTAAAGAAGCATTTTATGATTGGCCCCATGGAAGCCATTTTGTGACTGGCCTTGGAAGCCTTAGCAGCCATTTTGTGGTGGCTCCTGTGAGAAACAGGATGCTGGATTAGACAGACTGCTGGTTTGCTCCAGCAGGGCTTTTCTTATGTTCACCCGACCCAACTGTTAGTGGTCAGCCTTGCCCTCACGACATTAAGAAGGCTTATGAATATGGCTATGCCATAAGCCCCTTCTCTGCATGTGTTTCAGACACAAAATACTGCCCAAGCAGGTAGAAATAGGGAAGCCAGATCCGTCTGGGAGACGGAACATTGCTAGCATGTGAGATGTCAGGCGGGGCCAGCTGACAGACCCCACGCCCCAGAGATGTGCAAAGACCCTAAGACAATAGAGTCTGGGGGCCAAGCTACACATGACGAATGACACTTGAACGGCAAGTGGATTGAGTGGAGGGCAAGTGAACAGGGAGAAATACACTTGCCATTCAAGTGTCATTCGTCATGTGTAGCTTGGCCCTCAGACAATAGAGTCTAAGACAATAGGATTAATTCAGGAGTTCCTGAATTAATCACGGCTACACACCCTACCGACCTTTCCTTATCCACTCTCCTATTTTCAGGCTGAGGAGGAGGAGAAAACTAACAGCAACCCCTCAAGGAGGCAAGAGAAAAGCAGAGGTGTTTTGCTGTTGCCTTCCTCTAGGGAGTAACCTCGTCTTCCTTGGTGGTCTCCCATCCAAAAACTGACCACGGCCAATCCTGCTTAGCTCCCAAGCCCTGACAAGCTTGAGCCAAACTGTGCAATTCAGGCTGCTGAGACAGAGAAACCGTCAGTTAAAAACTGATGATAGGCAAACACCGCTTTAGAAGGTGTTTCTGGCTCTTTAGAAGTGGCCTGGATTCCAGCTGAGTAAAACGTGGGGCGTCGGGAAGATGTTGCTGCCGATCCCAATGGCAGAACTCTCATGAATCCAGAACAAAGAAGAGAACCAAGCCCAGGGCAAGCAGCCCTTACAACTTCAGCATCCTTCGGCAATTTCGAGGAGTAAGTGGGGGAAAGCCAAGGCTGTATCGTGACCAGAGTGTCAAAGACTAAAGCCAATATAGTCATGAAGCTCATTGGGTGAGCTTGAGCCAGTCATTGGCTGATTCCACATACGTTGGATAATGCACTTTCAATGCACTTTAGCAATCATTTGGAAGGTGGATTTTTTGTTTCACACACGAAAAATTCAGTTCCAAATGATCTCTAAAGACGATTGAAAGTGCATTATCCAACGTGTGTGGAATCAGCCACTGTCTCAGCCGAACCGACCTCACAGGGGTGGTGTGAGGATAAAACATAGGAGGGGCAGACAACACATGCTGCCTTGAAATCCCTACAGGATAGGTGGGATAAAAATGTAAATTACAGATAAGCTGTGTGGCTAAGAGTCTGAATTTCTATTTACTCTCTGTAAAGCCTCCTCGATCATACTAGAAGCTGCTGTACTGTCGAATTTCTGCTTTTCCTTTCATATTTAAATGATGATTCCAGAAGTCTTTGGCACACCTGGGAGCAGAAAATACTCCTTAATGCAGTTTTCTTCAGAAACCCAGCTGGGAAGGGCAAGGAGCGCTCTGTTTCTGGGCTAGATCAAAGCCATAGCATAATAGTCGTTGGGAAGGGTCTACGAACTCAGCACCCTCCCTCTTAGCACTGGGAATGTTAACCACCTGAGAGAGGAACCATTTTCCTGCATGAGAACTAGAGATTTAAGCACACAGCAGGCAAAAGAAGGTTAATAAATTCATCGAATATCTCTATATTTATCTGAATGTATAAAAAAGAGAAAACTACAGTGAAGACTGAAATCTGCTTGTCTCAGAGGAGATCTGATGCTACTTGCCAACTTCAAACAGCTTTGTAGCGTTGAACTCTTCGCTCCCGGCAAGCAAACTCACTTCAGTGGCTGCAGTTCTGAACGTGTCTTCAATCCCTAAAGAAAGCAATTTTTAAAAACTGTCATGGGAAACATCAAAGACTGAAGAAACAGGCTTGCAGCAGTAGTCTACCAGCTGCTCCCGTTATACTCTAAATACTTGCATCTATTTAGAGAGAGAAAACATAAGAGGATAAAATCGACTTCTGGGTCCCAATGAAGATGGGAAAGCCTCGCCCACAAAACAAAGGGCAAAAATCACCTCATCTCACCTGCTTTCACACACATCGGATAATGCATTTTCAGCGCACTCCCGCAATCTTTTGCAATTGGATTTTTCAGAAAATCCGCTTGCAAGTGATCAGACGAGAGTGAAAGCACCCTTTATCTCATCCTCTCTCTCTCTCTCTCTCACACACACACACGCATGCAGTCTTCTCTCCATTGTCTGGAGTAAATACTTGTTTGTGCACTTTTAAGTGGAGTTTTAAGTTTCTGTGACTTCATAAAACATCAGAGCAATTTCTTGCATTGACTGGAAGCTAATGAGTAGGGCGGGTTTTTCATTATTTTATACTTGCAATGCAAACAAATAAGTTCTGAACATAAAAAATTCACCAGATGCTATGCCAGTGGGTCTCTGTAAAACACGGGATGTTCTACTTGTGTTACGGACTTCTTTTGACAATGTGTCTGAAAGATATGGCAGGGCAAATGTTCAGAAATGGATGTTAAGACCTGAAGAAACCACCAGCATAAGAACAATAGCAATAATCAGAGACGTTATGCCAGTTACAGGAGAGCTATGGATCGTCAAGCAGTTTCCACATAGCTCGGAGAATGTCTAAATGACCCATTTTGGTAGTAGGGTTCCCAGGGGCCCACCAGTGGCAGGCAAACTCCCAGGGATTTGCCCTCTCACCCAGCAATTGCCCAGCGAATCAGTGGGAGGTAGCAAACCCCCCAGAGGTTTCCCGCCACCAGCAGGCACCCAGGAAAAATGGAAGGGGGTACCTGAGAGAGAAGGGATAAAAGGCCTTGCCCCTAGGGGGAGAGGTTCACTCCTAGGGAGCAGAGCTGAGGAGAGGCTTCTGCAGACAAAGGGATCCCTCGTCCAGAAGCAGGGAGTCAACTTGAAGCCAGTCATCAGGAGATAGCTGGGAGCAGTCTAGCTAGATGCGTTAGAGTGTTTTGTTTTGTTTGTTCGCCAATGTTTACTGTTTTCCTCATCTTGCAAAGTTTTGAACACCAGTTATAATTAAACCTTTTAAAATAAAGTTGTTTATTATTCTGCCTGGGTCCTCCTCACACCTCATTCGGTCACGTAACAAATAAAACCTACTGGGAAAGAGTGGACAAAAGGGATCGGTTGGGTGCTCTGGGCCCTTCTGAGGAAACCTGTACCAGCGTGGTGGCAGCCTAAAGAGAGCTTCCCTGGGCCCCCGTCTGCTGTGACAATACCTCACAGGGTTGCAGTGAGGATACAGTGGGGAAGAACGATGTAAACTTCCTCGGGTCCCCGCTGAGAAGAAAGGTGAATTAATGTACATGTGAAAGACCTCCTTCTGAACCCCTGGAGAGTGCTTGTCAGTCGGAGTAGACCATACTGACCTTGAAGGACCGATGGTCTGACTCGGTATGCAGCAGCTTCATGTGTTCCCTTTGTCTACCTAAAGTGCCCAGGTAGAACATCGACAGCACCAGGCAATTCCCTGGCACCACATTTACAGCACACAGCACCAATTACGGCTGCTGCCCTCATCATAAAGTGCCACCTTTTGTTTTTCCCGACTCCACCCAACAGGAGAGCGATGGATTTGCCAAATTAAATTGGGAACGTTGGGATGTGTCTCTAGCATGCTTCAGTATTTCAGTCTCTGTGGTTGTTCCCGTGCTCTGCACCCAAACCTCAAAGTTGCCTCTTATTGGTGGCGACCAAGTCAGGCGGTCTGGATGGGCACCAGCCTTTGCCCAAGTTCTCTGTTTGAGCCAGAAGGCAGAAAAAAGGCTTTCTGGTGCACCCCCCATTTAGGCAGTCACCCTATCCCCAGGCTAAAAGGGTTGATTTAAGATGGTTATTCTCAAATGGGCAACTGCATCGGCCAGAGCAATTAACTGACAAAAGCACAACATTACAAAACAGTAGATTGCCATGCCAAAAAATTCTGTCTCTAAAAATACTTTGGCAAAATGCCTTCCAAAACAAGATTATCTTACAAGCCCTCCCGTGGAGATGCGGCCAGGTGCACATCACCTGGCAAACTGTTCCATACTTGCGGGGCCACACGGGGGCATGCCCGATTTCTCACAGAGGACATGCACGTTAGCCACAGGGACGGAACAGTCAGGAGAGCCCACCGGGTACCTCTCAGAGTTTATGAACTTATTAAATGATGGAATCAGGAGCTGCAGAAAGGGAAAGAACCTGTGGGGTGTGTGTGAGCATGCATGTGTGCGCGTGTGCACGCAGGCACAACCCCCCAGGTGTTCTTCACTCACTTTCATTCCAGGATCCACGGTCACGTAAACAAGCAGCGAACAAAAGCGAAACATTTAAAAGCGAAAGGTATAGATCATGCGTAGATGCCCTTGAACAGGCTATCACCAAGTCCTTTTCAGTAGGTTACGTAGCCTAAAGAGTACCCTGATCGTCTACAGCCAGTCATTACCAAATGTCAACCAGTATACAATGTCTGCAGCACACAGCCGCAAGGCATAACTTTTGTGCAACTCGTCTTGCACTGCGCTTTCTCTGGCTTTTGATCTCGACACCACTAGCTCGATGCTTCTTGCATATCAAAACAGCCCCCTTCACAATAAATCACTGGTCTTCTCTCCTACAGCGTGTGTGAATGGCTGATGAAGCTAGATATTCCGGAAACCATTCCGATACTTCTGCTTGCAGCATAAACAATGTTTTGATGTTTCAAAATGGTCAACGGATCCTTAACGGCAAAATATGACACTCGCCTGACTGAATTCCCAAGTGAATACTGTTAGGATACCATATACTTCTTTTGACTGCACCGCTGTTTAGTTCTCTTTAAAAAACCCTTTAAGTAAAAACTTTTTAAAAACGTTTAAGTATCTGAGCATGTTTTATAAATGCACCACTAAATTTAATGCAACATGATGGAGCTGGTTAGGATCGTACTGCGGCTAACAGAATGAGTTGGGAGGAACCAGTCGGCCAGTGTGGCGTAAAGAGTAGGACCTGGGATACCTGGGTTCAAAGCCCTGACTTGCCATGAAACTTGTCCCTCTCTCTTCCAGGCTAATAATGGAGTTGTTTTGAGGATGAAGGGACAACCACGTATGCCACTCTGAGCTTCTGGGAGGAAGGGTGGAATAAAAATATACTAAACAGAGAGACAGGTCCCTGGTTCATAATTTCATTCCTGCCACAAACTTGCTAGGTGGCGTCAAGACAAGCCCCTCCCAGCCCTATTTGAACTATGGTACAGGCCTACCTTACAGGGCAGTTGGGTTACAACATGATATAGTGAAGAGCTGAAAATGCCATATAAATACTAAAGGTAGGATGAGAGGGAAGTACAACGAAGAGCAAGGCAACCTCTGGTTGCAGGCTAGCGCTGAAGGTGGGAGGAGAGCTGGGGGGCAAGGCGACAAAACACACCGAACAACTGTGATAGAGTTGAAAGAGGCCACAGCTTTATGGATTTACAGCTTGTGGAGCACTGGCGCTGCATAGGGCACGGATCCGAGCATCGGCCAACCCGCCTGCTAGCCGATGACCTCCACATCCTCTGCTGAGGGGAGGAACCAGGGGGTGACAGTTAGTGGGATACCACGTGGGTGGGCACTAGGGTTGCCAGGCCCTCTCAACCTCCCGGTGGGGGACTGGCTCCTGGCACTTACCTCTGCTGTGTGTGGGGGGGGACGGGGGACGGGCGCATGCGTGCTCCCGCAAGTGTGATGACATCACTTCTGGGAAGTGACCCTGGGAGCATGCCCACGTGCTGCAGGGGCTCGGACTGGGGCCGCTGCGGAGTGCGGGAGTGCTCCTGCCTTCCACAGTGGCTCAAAACGTGCCTGTTTCAACCCAAATCGGGCTCATTTCGGGACCGTTTTGGTGCGGATCAGGCCCATTTTGAGCCACTGTGGAGTGTGGGAGTGCTCCTGCGCTCTGCAGCAGCCCAAAATGGACCCAATCCACACCAAAATGGGCCTGAAACGAGCCCGATTTAGGCTGAAACGGGCATATTTTGAGCCACTGTGGAGGGCAGGAGCGCTCACGCACTCCGCAGCAGCCCCGATCAGGGCCAAAATAGGCCAGATCCAAGCAGCTGCTGCAGACGCATGCTGAGCCACAGGGGAGCGCACACAGAAGGTGCGCGCCCACCCCCCGCTGGCCAGGTAAGTGGGGGCGGGGTGTGGGGGATGGGGTGTGGGGGATCCCCTGCCCCCGCCGGGGGTCTGGCATCCCTTGCAGGCACACCTGTGTGGATCTCCTGCCACCTGGGAGTGAGATGGACCTGACAGCCCCCAAGCTGGGCATACAGTTGCCACGTCTCACTCTCCAGACCTTGCGGGGTTACCTATAATAGGGAAACTGAGCTTGTGAGCCCCGTTTCCCCACAAACGGATCAGTGCCAAATGCCCAAACCACCTACTCTACTCCTAAAGGTAGGGTGCGGGCCATGAGGGCAAGTGCTGAGGGGCGGAGTAAGCTTCCCGTCAAGGGCGGGTGGTGGACCTGTGGTGTGACTGCGCCTCCCTGGTCCGCAGCCCTTTCCCTGCCCCCCAACATATGCACATATTTGATATCCAGGAGGCCATGACTCTACGCACAGGACGCATCCTGCTGAGAACTTCTGTAGTTGTCTTAAAGGAAGAAGGGCATGAGCAACTCCACCCACAAAACCTTGCATAATGTTATTCTTCCCGTTGCTCCAAGGTTTCGTATGTACTGTTTTTTAAGATGCAGTATGAGAATGGCAAAAGCAATTAGAACTTCAGAAGGCTGGGCATGGTTCATTTTTTGCAGCGCCCCACCTAGTGCATCTTGTAAGAAATGCAATTATTTTCTATTGCCTTATTATCAATAGGTCCTGTTGAGATCAGAGGGCGTGCAGAATGAACTGTGTTGTCCAAGGTCCTGATGTCATTTCCAGTCTTGACACATTGATGTCATTTCCAGTCTTGACAAATTGATGTCATTTCCAGTCTTGTAAAAGCACAATAAAGCCGGAAATTCCAGAAGTTTGGCGGAATCTATTGCTACACTGAAGATGATACTTGTCACCAGCATCCTGGGTTGCACAAGTTTCATAACTCAGGTGGACATAATCCAGCCGGGCCTTACCGGGGCAGTGGAGCCTATCACATGTCCGCGATTCAGTAGCTGTGCAGGCATAGCCACAGGATCTGGTGCGCTTCTGGTTGCCGCTTCCACAAGTTACGCTGCAAATGGACCACGAACTCCAGGCTCCCTCGCCATCTATGTAATCTGCAACATCAAAAAGGTGGAAAAATAATGGTCTGTTGATAAAAGTGGACAGGCAAAGAACAGAATTCATTTTGCCATCCCTGGAATGGTGATGTTAGGCATTTATACTTGCCTTCCCTCAGAAAAATGAAATATTAACTGTAATTAATTAGTTCAAAGCACTGGGTTGGATCTGGTTGACTTTACCACTCAGAGCTAGACTACAAGAGACAAATTACACGAAGACACTCATGTGAAGGGAGTCGCAATGTTAGTCGGGAAGCTGAGTTTAAAAGAGACCGGAAGGCTTTGTCAATTTCCCCTCTCTACAGAGCCAGCAAAGATCCTTTTCAGAGCTTTTGTTTATTTCCTCTTTGCCTCCAAAAAGGGGAGGTGAAACTGACAGAGCCTTTGGGAGGCAAAGGGGAAATCACCAAACCCTCTGAAGAGTGATCTTTGCCGGCTCTGTAGAGAAGGGAAATGGACAAAGCTTTCCAATATATTTTTTAAACTCAGCTTCCCAGCTAATATTGCAACTCCCTTCACATGCGCGTCCTTGTGGAATTTCTCTCTTGTAGCTTAGCTCTCAATCTCACCTCATTCCTCTCCTTACTACAACCTCCATCCCATAATATGCCTTTTGTTTATGCTCATGATTGTCAGCAGAGCCTTTTTGGTGGTCAAGGGAACCTCTCCTTTCTTTTTCGCCAGCAGAAAAACTGGTTGGCTCCAACCCATAGTTCTCTCGTCTGATTTCTACTTGACTGTCCCTTCCCCACTCCCATTATCCTACCCCCAACTGTTCTCACTCCCCTCACCTCCAAAGGCCAACAAGAGACCTGGAACTCTTACCGTACTCCGGCTGCTCCTTTGATTCAAATGTCCGGTGACTTGGGGCGTGCCTATCCCACCCGCCAAGAGGATTTAAGAAGTTGCTGTCCTCAGTCGTGCTATCGTACTTGTAATCCTGGTCACCGCTACTCATGCGCGTGACGGTGGATGGTGATCTCTGCCACCAGTTCCTCCAGTCTGGTGATGGTACAGGCCAGCTGGGTTTACCGCTTCCCTTTTGGAGATCCTTCTCTGATTCAGACTCCGGATCATCTACGACTTCTATAGTAACCTGAAGAATTAGGGAAAAGTGACTAAGTCAGCATTCACGATACTGAGAATCAGGGCTTTTTTTCAGGGGGAACGCAGGGGAACGCAGTTCCGGAACCTCTTGAAAAAGGTCACATGGCGGGTGGCCCCGCCCCCTGATCTCCAGACAGAGGGGAGTTGAGATTGCCCTCCGCGCCGCTCAGCGGCGCGGAGGGCAATCTCAACTCCCCTCTGTCTGGAGATCAGGGGGCGGGGCCACCCGCCATGTGACCATTTTCTCCGAGGGCAACCCACTGAGTTCCACCACCTCTTTCCCCAGAAAAAAAGCCCTGCTGAGAATGTATCACTGATTGGTTTTTTAAAACGGACACAAAGGGCTGATGCGATCTGGAAGTGACAGCCTAAAGGGCTGTGGAAACTAAGTGGAGAAACCATAAGTCAATGACTTATATCAAACAAAGTATTGCTTTTGTACTCTGCAGCTTTGGTCTTCAACTAGCAGGTCAGTTGCTTGCCAGCCGAAGATGGGCCCCACCACTATCTTCTTGGTTTGTCTGGAGAGAGTGAAAGAAAAGGGCGACTACATGTGATGCAAAAGAGAACAGAGCTCCTTTATATTTAATAACTGCGCAGACGATATTTTGGTACACGTAGCCTCTCCTGTTAAATACAGGAGAGCTTGTCCTCCTATGCATGTGCAGAGAAAAGGGGGGAAGCTGGACCTTCAATGTAGTTTTGGGTATAAAAGGGGTCTTCGACTTCAAAAAGGTTGCCATCAGTGGGTTTGTGGGAAGACAGAGATTCAGAAAAAGCTAGGCGGGGAAATGAAACCAGACTTGAACCTGAGAAATGTAGGCTGGAGACAGCTGCACACTGAAATAAGAGGAGGTGTGTGTGGAGAGGGGAGGTGTAGCAGGGAAAGCCCCGTTTCTCCCCACCTTCACAGCCACATCAACACATACACCTGGCCTTGCATTCAGGAAGCAGGGAGGAAGAAGGCCGATGGGTAGGCTGCCTACTTTCTTTTCCTCTAACATGAGGCCTGGTCATCTACCTGTCTGGCCAGCACAGTAACCTAAGATGCAAGGGTTTCCTTCCTGTTTCCCCATTTTGAAACTGAGTGGGGAGGGGAGGAAAGAGGTCCCTGATGGAGATGAGAGCCAGTCAGTCAGTGATTCTCTGAGAAAGGGGAAATGTGCCTTATGGCTGATGGAAGAAGCAGCCAATTCGCCTTGTGCAAATCTGGCTTCTCCTCAACCAGATGAAAATATCCCTCTGGATCCTGAACCTGGGCTAAAAGCTGCAACTGCGTAAGCAGTGAGAGGATTTTCACACTGGGCTCATTTACTTCCGCCAGGCCTCCACCTTGGATTGCCAACTCAGGGTTGGGAAATTCCTGGAGATTTGGAAGTAGAGCTTGGGGAGAGCGGCGTTTCGGGAGGTTATGACGCCACAGAGTCCACCACCCTCCAAAGCAGCCATTTCCTCCAGGGGACCTGATCTCTGCAGTCTGGAGTTCAGTTGTAATTCCGGGAGATCTTCAGGCCCCACCTGGAGATTGGCAACCCTACCTTATATTGGGAAACTAGACAACACAAGGAATTGTTTAAAGCACAATATTAAGCGCATTCCCCCATTATGGTATTCTTGGGCCTGATCCAGCACAGCCTTTCTACCACCAGGAAGCAGAGAAAGGGCTTCTTGACCGGGATTTTGTAAAGCTACATACAGAGGCCATCAGACAGAGATAGAACTCAGTATTTCCCCCAAAAAGTGTCCTGCAGTTTTAAAAGCTAACACACTTAGCGCCCTGCCCGTTGAAGTGGCCTGCAATGGACGCTGCTTTTATTTTATTTTATTTTATTTTATTTTATTTTATCGTATTTATATTCCGTCCTCCCCGCAAGCAGGCTCAGGGCGGATAACAACATTAAAACATTTAAAACATTTCATTAAACATTAAACATAAAACATTAAAAACATTGTATAAAGACATTAAAAATAGCAGCACTCTTTTCTTGGTGGCAACAGGAAGTGCAGCAGTGCAATTGAACACGGCAGCAGCTTCAGGACAGTGGTGGGCAGCTCTCATAGGGAGGGGAGTAGATGTTATATCCTTTGAACTGGTTTGGGCCCAAGAAGGTTCAAAGAGACGGCAGGAGGGCAAACGGTGCATTAAAATGACCTGTAGAAACGGCACTGAGATAAACCACACGCATTACAGCACTTCCCAGCATGCTTTATATTGCCTACCCTGAATTATGTATAGTTCTGTTAGTCACAGGTATGAAACGTCTTTTACTGACAAATGTAGAAAGTTCATTGATCATGCCTTGGAACACTATTTTACATTTTCTAAAATAATTCTCCAGCAATTTATCATTTGTTTGAAAATTGCTTGAGCCAGTTTGGTGTAGTGGTTAAGAGCGCGGGACTCTAATCTGGAGAGCCGGGTTTGAAGCCAGCTGGGTGACCTTGGGCCAGCCACAGCTCTCTCAGAGCTCTCTCAGCCCCACCCACCTCACAGGGTGTTTCATTGTGGGGATAATAATAAAATACTTTGTAAACCGCTCTGAGTGGGCGTTAAGTCATCCTGAAGGGCAGTATATAAATCTATTATTATTATTATTATTATTATTATTATTATTGAGCTCCTTGAGGAAAAGCAGGATAATAAATGAGACTGGTAACGGTCGAGTCAACTGATTCCAACTGTTGATGAGAGGAGGGCGCCCAAGTGCCCGTAGTAAACTGACTTTCAAAGTCTCTTGCCCACCTGTGTGTCACTGATACTGTCATGTTCATAGATAAGCAGAAAAAGAGGACATTTGTTCATATTTATACTCCATATGCACAGAAAAGGCAAGAGAACACCCCAAAGAAAATGACTTGGCAAACAAACCCAGTCACTTGACACAGGACCTCACTCTTTTTTGGAGGAGGAAGGAAGTGAAGCTGTTGCACACTGAGTAACTCTGCACGGCTGGCGGGAATGCGTGTTGTGCGCCTGCATGTGTCAAATCAATGGTGGCCGACAAAGGGGCTTTTCACCGAGGAGGACGAGATCTCTGCTCCCAAAGGAAATATGTCCACTGGCTTTAAAAAGCACCTCCTTTTCAAGAGCTTCCTATGAATTCATTTACTTGAGAGCAATGGTGCATTCGGCTACTCAGTTAGTAAAGGGGGGGAAAGCAGCACAGAACTAACAGCTGCTCAGATGTTTTCTTGTCTCGCTAACGCTGAAGCCACTGCAGAGATGGTGCAGAGGCGGAATGAAAATACTCAATTCTTGCGAGAGATCTACCCATATCATCAAGGACTGTTATTAATTTCAGTTGGCACTAGGATAAGACGAAGAAAATCCTGTCATAAGAAGGGAGTAATTTGGTATTGTCATGAGACAATGTTTATATTTAAGAATGGCTGATCTGTAGTCACTATGACTGCAATTTATTGTTATTGTTGTTGTTGTTGTTGTTGCAAGTGCACTAGAGGGATTTGAAATGTGGGTGTAAAATTGAGTATCTGTTCACTGTAACAACGGCTGACAATATTTTTTTGGCCTCCCCCCTCCCACAATGTCTACCTCTAAGGATGCTGGTGCACCAGTAAATACAGGGTGGGGTGGGAGAACAGACGAGGGCTGTACTTGATCAGGCCTACTGGGAGTAAGCTGAGCCTCGGAGGCACTGCCAATACCTCAGGAGCTTGCCTCAGCTGTTGCTATTATTAACATTATTTATAGTCTGCCTTTCTCACTGTGACTCAAGGCAGATTACACAGAGTAAGTCGATACGATCAATGGCTAGGACATTCAATGAACAATACAATAGGGTACAGATGGCAGAAATTTGAAAAAAACAATCACGAGAGCAAAGAATGCGATACAAAACTGATACAAAACATAAGCAATTTGACATGACATATTAAATGATGGGGAAACTACCCAGTAAGATATTACTTACAGCAATAGACAGTACTCAGTAGTATAGTCTACAATCCATATCCCTTTATTAAAGCATCTCTCTGAACCACTTCCTTCCACAATACAGTCCCATTACCTGTGTAAAAAAGCCTTCCTGAATAATTTGGTTTTGCTCAGTTTGCAGAAACCGGGAAGAGTGGGAATTTTCCTTATTCAGATAGGCTGTTCCATAACGTGGGGGCCACTATAGAGAATGCATGTATATAGGCAGCTGTTGAGTTTGCCCATTTGCTTGGTGGTATCTGCAGAAGGCCCTGTTCAGATGAATGAAGCTTCCATGGCAGCGTACAGGGACAGAGGGGGCCCCATAAATATGAAGGGCCAAGGCCACGAAGAGCTTTGTCTATGATAGCCCAAACCGTGAACAGAGCCTGGTTAAATGGTGAATGACGTTGAACAACGGGGGTTGGGAGGTAAGACTGTGCCCTGTGGAAACCCAGTACCAGTCCCTGGCAGTTTTGTCCCTTCAAGTTCTCCACAGTTAACACACACGTGTTCCAGTTGAAGCAACTTTATTAGAGACCCATGCAGTTCAGGGTGTTCACACAAAGGTAACAATTGGCAGAAGTGACAATTCAAACAAAGGCATTACTAATTATAGGGAAACTTCCCGCCCTTTGGGTCCGTTGACATTCTGGCGCAAAAACCCAAAGAAATGACATGGGAACTGATTAGTTTAGACTAGATAAGAGTACAAAGTGAAATCATCCTAGTCTCTGAGAAAAGATACATCCAAGGACACTTGCTACAAAAGTGAAAGTAAATATTTTCAACAGATAACGGAGAGGCCCCACTGGCTCTCCTGTACATTTCATGTTAGCAGTTTACACACTCTCAGATGACAGAACAGAATACAACTTTGGCGAATGGACAAGGAAATTGTTGTACATGGCTGAAATGGACAAATTAACAAGAAATTTGAAAGATCAAGATCCAAAAATATTTTTGGAAGACTGGAAAAAGCTGAAAAAATATATGGAAAAGAAATGGGATGTTAAGGGCCAATTATGGTCTTTCGAAGGGTTTTAATGATACTAAGTAGGGTAAGATATAGTTAAGATCTTTACCAATAACAAGATAAGAACAACTATAGTATAGAAACTATGGGATATTAAAAACGGGGGGCTGGAATGCTGTTGGAAGTCAACAGGGAAAAGGGGGTGGGGAGGGGGAGGGGAAATATATCTAGGGGAATTGAAATGGATTGTATTTGTGTTTTAATCTGATTATATATTGACCCACCAAATAAAATTATTAAAAAAAAAAGAATACAACTTTGGCAAACAGTTATCATCAGCACAAAATGCAAAACACAATATTGGTAGTAGGTATGCTGGCATACATGACACCCAGAAGGTAATTCTCACACTGAAAATAGCTAGTTACCAACAGCAACCCTTTGAGTCTGTCCCATGAGAAACAATTTAAACTAGTTCACGGCACATCCCCTGATACCGACTTCTGCCTCCAAGTGCCTCAACAGGATGGCATCTACTGTATCAAAGGCTGCAGACCGATCCAGGAGGAGCAACGATGAAGCGCGGTATTAAGATGGAGGTCATCAACTAAAGCCACGAGAGCCTTCTCCATCCCAGCCTGAAAACTGTCCTGAGTACAAGAGGTATCCAAAAACCCCTGGAGTTGGTCTGCTGCTGCTCTCTCACTGCTTTGCCCAGAAAGGTCAGATTAGAGACGGGGCAATCACCAGCCATGTCATTTTGTCTAGAGATGGTTTTGTAAGTAGTGGGCAGGTAACCTCTGCTCTGCTTTCCACTTCTTGGCTGCATTCCTAACACTGCCCCCTCCCCTAGGAACAGCTTGGACAGGGAAGAAGCTGTAGCAAAAAATGCAAAGCCTGCAGCGAACTGGTAGAGTTCCAAGCCTATATATGTCCCTTTCCACTGCACATTCCATTTATGCTATAGGATCTTATATAGGTCAATACAGCAGTTAATGTACCATCAAATCTGATCTCTTTTCAATATTTTATTCTAACAATTTGAATTTGCTTCCATGCCAGGAGAGAGGCTGGTCTGGAAAACGGTGTCAAGTAAGAATTTAACAAGGCAGTCTCTAGCCTAAGCCCACTGATTTCATTGGAATAACGCTGCATAGGATTGCACAGTCAGTCTCCCAGAGCAGATTTACCTGGATGTTGGGATTTTGTCCATTGATGTCTGCTTTAGAAAGGTCAGGAAAGTTTGGGAGATCCAGAAGGAAAGACCGAGGCCCATCTCTTTGTAAAGACGCCTGCTCATTTTCCTGCCTGAATTGTTGTTTGGCAAACGGCCTGTGTGCTGCTTGGGGGTCAGGATAGCTCCGCCTGTCCTCTGGATTTAGGGTGAAGCTGGAGTCAGAAGATGAACGGCTGTCTGCGTTGAGCGTGTCCTGGATGAAAAAGAGGAAAGGAAGCCAACGCAAGAGTCAAGAGGGAGTGTGATGACTCGCGCAAATTCCGAAGATCTCAAATGATGACACTCTTGTCTAATCCCCCTCCCTTTGTTTACCGGTGCACCAACAAACCATTTAAACAAACAAAGTCCATGCTGGAAAAGAGCAGGCTGCTTGGAAAAGGCTTCTCTTAAGTAAAGAGAACCTAAAGACAGGGAGGCAGCCCTAGAGGAATCTCTGAAAGCACCCCATGGATCAATTTATGCTCTGCTACTACACAGAAGACTGCCTGTTAACAGTGCAAACCTAAGCATAATCACAGCCTTCTAAGTCTACTGAAGTCAATGGAGTTAGCAGGATGTAGCTCTGCTTAAGATTACACTGTAAGAACTAGACATGGGCATGAACGAACCCCCCCGAATACTCTGTTCGTTGTTCCCAACCACGAACAACAAACATGGACGAACATGAACTGTTCCAGGACATGTTTGTTGTTCGTGGGGGGGCAGAACCCCACCCCCACCCTCACTTAGCCCCCACCTCCCCTCAAACCCACTTACCTGGCCCTTTAAAGATCCCTTTAAACTATCTGCTGGCAGGCGGCAGGGGGGGGATTCCCCCCTGCCACTGCCCGCAGATAGTTTAAAGGGCCCTGTCCTGGCAAAAACAGCAGTCTGCTGGCAGCTAGTTTGAGGGGTTACAAAATGACCTTCCCAATGTCCAATACCCACCGAATTTGCAGGGGACATAGTTCTCACTGTCCTCTGAAGACCCCCCAAGTTTCAGAGAGATTGCACCCCGTGAAAGGCATGATCCACGGGTCTCCCCGTTGGCTGTCATTTTCTCTTCACAGTGGCAAAAACGGGACTGTCTGCTGGAAGTACTTTGAAGGGTTAAAGCCGGAAGGAGTTCAGACAGAGTTCAGTCCCTCCCTGCCTCCGGTTGCCAAGGGGATTGATTGCAGGTGCCAGACTGTCTGGCTTGCCAAATGGTTGCCGAAGGCAACGAATGAGGCTTGCAACGACCACCTGTTCGTTTAGGATGGGGTCTCACGAACAGCTTGTTCGAGAACAGCAGATTAGGCTGTTTGTGGTTTTTTTCTGTTCGTAATGATGTTCATGCCCCTGTCTAGTAAGAACGATACAAAAGCAAGTCTTGCTTTGGCACTGGAACCAAAACCTGTCCCTACTGCCCGACTACAAGGTACACCTGCTGCACCTGTGCTCTAACCACAAGATATTTGACAGCGTAAGCATGAAATCTCATCAGATCTTGGAAGCTAAGCAAGGTCAGTACATGGACGAGGGGCCACCAAGGAAGACTCTCCAGAGGAAGGCACCGGCCAACCACCTCTGCTTCTCCCTTACCTTGACAGCCCCTTGCGGGGGTTGCCGTAAGTCAGTGGCAACTTGACTGCACATATGTACGTAGGTAAGCATAAAATCTTCAGCCTAAACACACATCTGCTTTCCCAACATTAGAGGGGTCTAATGGTTAACAGTTCTGCATGACAACACATGAAGGTTTACACTTCTGCAGCCTCCAAGAGGTTAATGTAGTGATCCCCAACACACTTCCCGCCAGTGTGTTTTTTGGTGCCTACTTTCTTCTCCACCAAACAAAGAGCCTTCCTCTGCCTCGCTGGAGTGGGAGGTCATTTAGAAAAGCTCAGGAGGTGCCGCCTTTGTTTCTCCAGAAGCAGCTACTACGGCCACCACAGGAAGACACTTTTGAAAATTACCCGCCTGCAATTACTTCCCAAAGAGTTCGTGGGATGACCATGTGGTCCAATGGCATGCTTAAAAACCACACTCAGGAATTTAATGCCAAGGTTCCAAAGAATATATTTTATATTAATATTGTTGGATTTTTGTTTAGTTTGCATTTCAGATTTTATTTCATGGCCATGAAAACAAGACAACAAAGCAAGGAATTGATTCAGACATAACACAAAACCAGAGTTTGGCTAGAAGCTGCACCAAAGTTATTTAAAAAAACCTTGTACAGTTATATAAACTCTTTGGTCTTGCTGGCATAGCAGGAAGGACAAATTCCACTGCAACTGTGACACACAGAATGAGACAGCTTCAGTCCTTCCAGACAAAGAGAAATACCAAAGATGGAGCCTCCCCACACACTGTCAAAAGGCAGCCAGCCTGGGGTGGTGGTGAAGAGTATCGGGCTTGGATCTGAAAGGCCCAAGGCTGGAATCCCACGCTCCCACGGGAGTCCAACCCTGCTGCCCTCTCTGCCATGGAAGCACTCCGGTGACCCTGGGCCGGTCAGCCCAACCCATCTCACAAGGTTGTGAGGATACAATGCAGGGGAAGAGAACGACTCAAGCTGCTTTGGGTCCAGACTGGGGAGAAAGGTGGGGTCCAAATGAAGCAAGTGAATGAATGAAGATGCAATCTTGTGTGTCAAAGACTGGGAGGTGGGCATATTATCAGGAAGACTACGATGACTACTTTTTCCATTTACGAGGAGGGGGAAAGAGAAATTGAGCTGGACAGATAAGAATGTAAGAGAGGGTTGACTAGATCAAGCCAAGGGGCCGCTCTCGTCTAACCTCTGACGTCCTGTAGCAGCCAGCCAAATGCTCCTGGGACATCCACAAGCCACGCAGGAAGCTAACAGATCTCCACTGCTTCCAGTATTTGGGATGCACTACCTCTGAACATGGAGATCCCATTTAGCTGTTGAACAAGTAGCGCCCGACTGACTAATTTGTCTAATCCCCCTCTTAGGCAATCGAAACCAAAGGCTGTCCCAACTGTTCTCCTGAACATATCCGAGAGCCAAACCACATGTTGCTGCATGTTCTTCTCTTTCACTCTTGGTTCCATTCTGCCTGTACTCAGTCGTCTGTGGACTTTTGTGGGGTGAAACTTTCCTGTTTCCCCTTCCTACTGCAGCCCACTGAGTGACCCCCAGACTTTGTTCCTGGAGGACAGCGGACTCCAAGAACAGTGTGGGAATGAGGTAAGGCTCTGCGGTGGGAGAGAATTGGCTGAAAATGCCACCCCCTCTTAGGCAAACAGAAGTGCCATTCCGTTGGAGGAACTGTAGGGTTGGATACATGCCGACAATCTGTTTCTTTGCCTCATAAAAACCAATGCGGGGGAAGCGGATGGGGAGGCTACGCATCACAGGGAACAACAGCATTCAGTCGTCTCCCTTGTGGCTTCTGCACAGAAGAAGCTCATGGTCAACACTCAAGTTACCCTTTAGGGGGATGGAGCATGGAAGAATTGTGAAGCGTAACTTTTAAAACAAAACTTCCAACACTGGTGCCAATATGTATCATTCATCACGCCCAGTAACACAGGAACTAGGGTGCAGTATAGATGCACCCACACCTCCTACATCAACAGCAGTGGGTGAAAGCAGCTCAAGAATCGCATCTTCTGAATGATGTGCTGTATCTCAAGGGCAGGGAAAATTAGACTTCTCCAGAGTCTCTTGCAGGAGAACATCTGGATCACTCAAAGACCCCTCATTTAGTTAACTCTTTCATCCCACACAAGCACGTATGTGGCACTCTTTTCTCTGAAAGTCGTCTAGTCTAGTGATAAATACTGCAGCCAAATACGTTCCTTTTCAGGTGGACTGAAACTATCTTCTCTCGCGCTACCTGAGAGGAACGGCTTGCTTGAAAATGAGGTGGCTTTTTTCAGGGACTTCCCATAGCTGTTAATAGTTTTCAGTAAGCAGCTATACTCTGTTCTTTATCCCTCCCCCAACCCAATCATCATTCACTAACCTTGCTAAATTTATTCCTGGGCTGTTTCCACAACCCAATTCTATTAATATTCATTCAGAAGTACGCCCCAGAGTGGGCCACAATCTTAACCATCCCTTTCACACTGGGACCTTAAAGCATTTCAGCACCGTTTCTGCTTCCCATGTTTGCGGGACTTTCACACTTGCAATGTAGTCATGGGACGCAGAACCAATGTTTGTCCACAGCATCCCTGATTTTTCCCCGTGGACATACCGCAATGTTGTTTTGAAGCCACTGCCAAGTCGCGTCTAGCCCGATTAATGTCAGTGTGAACTCTATATTCCTTTTCTGCTTCTCTTCTCCCCTCTCTCCTTTTCCCCGGGAGCTGACTGGTCTGTGTAGAATTAACCACTCCCACGCTCCTCAGCTCTCTAAACTCCTTTTCCTTCATTTTTATCAGTAAAGTGAGGTAAGGGTCATAAGGCTGCTTCTCCGTTGGTTTCCTTCCTCCCGGGTATGCACCCACTCTCTTATTTTTTCCCCAAAGCCAGGAACAATTCTTAAGCTTGCTGCTAATTCCCTTCTGATTTTAAAATCCAGGAAAGGGTTAGATGGCTGCTTTTCCCATTCTCCCTTGGGGTATGCACATACGCTCTTTTTTTTCAAAGATAAGAATGGGTTGATTGTAACACTGTAACGTTACTGCACTTTCCTCCTGGCTTTAAAAGCCAGGAACGGGTTAAATGGCTGCTTTCCCCTCCCTCCCAGGCATGTTACAGGCTTTGCCAAAGAGAAAAAAACCCAAGCATTTTGGCACAGCCCCACACAGACTTTTGCACAGACTCTTTGGAATTGTAAGATTCATAGATGTCATCAAGGCATTGTTCCTAAACATACTGAGTAGGAATTAAGTCCTAACGAACTCAGTAGGAATTACTTCTGAGTAAATATGTTGAATAATATAATAATAATAACATTCAATTTATATACCACCCTTCAGGACAACTTAACACCCACTCAGAGTGGTTTACAAAGTATGTTATTATTATCTCCACAACAATAATCACCCTGTGAGGTGGGTGGGGCTGAGAGAGCTGAGAGACCTGTGCCTGACCCAGGGTCACCCAGCTGGCTTCAAGGGGAGGAGTGGGGAATCAAACCTGGCTCTCCAGATTAGAATCCCGCACTCTTTGACCACTACACCAAACTGGCTGAGGATTGAACTGTCAAATTAATATCACTCATGGCCCTCAAGACCACTTTAGATGTGGGAGAAAGAGGCATGAGGTATACACGTTTTCATTTCATGGCTCAAGTGGAAACTTGTGCAGCTCCCCAAGTAAATAATATGTTTGTGAAAAACCTGTGTTGTCACTCTCCCTCAGCCCTTGCGTGTACTATTATATTAGGGTTAAGTATTTACAATCAGGTGTACAGCTGCAATAGGAAATTGCCAAGCTAATGCATTCAGGCTCAGATAGGGTTGCCAGGTCCTGGTTGGGAAATTCCTGGAGATTTGGGGGGTGGAGCCTGGAGAGGGCGGGGTTTGGGGAGGGGAGGGACTTCAGCTGGCTATAATGCCACAGAGTCCACCTTCCAAGGAAGCCATTTTCTCCAGGGGAACTGATCTCTGTCACCTGGAGATCAGTTGTAATTCCGGGAGATCTCCAGCCACCACCTGGAGGCTGGCAACTCTAGGCTCAGAACTGGTAATTCTCAAATTTCTTTACATTAACAGCCCCATAGAATGGCTGGCTCAGTAATATTATCCCCATACTGCAGATGGGCAGCCAAGGATGAGCACAGAGTCTTGTGTAAAACCATTACTAAGATTGTAGCTTACTAATGGTTTTAGGGACGCTACAGTTCTTGCTGCCTTCATGTTCCGCAGCAACTAGTATGGGAAGCAGTTAAGGCCATTTTTTTTAAAAAGGAAGAATAAAGAAAGCGTCATTTTAGAGTAGGAAAGGTACTAAACAAAATGGGGGTTATTTCTCATGGTACTTCCTACAGCCTCTCCTAAATTTACTTATTGACAAAAATGAAGCTAGAGCTTACTATAGCAGATAGTAAGATAGCCGATAGCCCAGTCTTCCTGATTCAATAGAAAGCCACAAGGTATTTGAGAATTGGAGCAATGACCCTGGTATACAGAGGGCTTGACTGGAGCCCTACCTCAGTTATAAATGCTATAATATTTTTGGGTTGGTCCACAGATAAAAACTACCAGAATAAGGATTGTCTCAAAACCAAGGCTCATTTTGAGGGGGAATGCACAGGAATGCAGTTCCGGCAGTTCCCCAAAGAGGTCACATGTCAGGTAGCCCTGGACACTTGACTCTCGGCCATTTTGGGCCCATTTCGGTCTGGACTGGGGCCAAAACGGCCCGGCTCGGGCTTCTGACGGGTGGTGGATCACTCTCCTGCTCATCAGCGGCCTGATCCTGACCATTTTGGGCCCCTTTTCAGTCATTTTCAGCCCCCTTTTGCCATTTTAGGCCCAATTTTGGCCCTGAATGGCCAGGATTAGGTCCAAAACAGCCAGAATAGGTGATGTCAGGGGGCGTGGCATATGCAAATCAGTGACACCAGTGACACACTTCCGAAGATGGCAAGAGGTGTGGTATATGCTAATGAGTTATGCTAATGAGTTCCTCCAGCTCTTTTTCTACGAAATGACCCCTGCTCAAAACAATTTTAATGCAAGAAGCAACTAAAACATTTTATGCTGTCTTCTGTAAGCCTTGTTCAAGAATTTACTAGGGTTTAAAAATATGTCAAATAAGTGCTGGAAATGTAAGAATTGTACAGGGACGTTCTTTCATATGTGGTGGTCCTGTAAAGAGGTGCACAGACACTGGATAATGGTACACAAACTAATACAAACTATTTTGCAGATATCAATTCCTCTCAAACCAGAAACTTTTTTATTAAATTGTATGCCGGATATGAGCAAGGAGCGAAGACATTTGACAATTCATATAGTAACGGCGGCTAGAATTTTATTAGCGACTTACTGGAAACAACAAAGAATTCTACAACAAGAAGAGTTAATAGTGAAAGTAACGGAAACTGCAGAAATGGACAAATTAAATTCGCTAATAAAAGGGCAAATGGAAGAAGATTTTTCTGCACATGGGGTCCCTTCTACAAATGGATGACAAATAAATATGATGATTAAATATAAGGGTAATAGTATACGATACAATAGAATTCACAGTTAATGATGTAGTAGGACGAAATACAGGAGGTGAAGAACCAGATAATGGATATAGGCACGCATAACGATAACTCTCTCATGTCTCTTCTATACATATGTGGAAAACAATAAAAATACTTTTTTAAAAAAAAGGAATTTACTAGGGTCATGTGATCTTGAGTCAAGTCCTCAAACTAGCAGTTACCCATCCTTTAAATATAAGGGAACGTCTCAAAATTATAAATTCTGTCACTATAAATACTCTGCATATGACTACAAATATATTACCTTGTACGTCGCAGTATGTTCTAAGAGGCCAATTCAACATACAAGATACATAGGCGCCATTCATTAACCGCCCATGTGCAGATGAATAGCAATACACACCAGCAGGGCAGCTTGCTTGGTCCACCCTTATATATTTTGTGGGCAAAACACATCCAGTTTATACACAGGTTCCACTAACAAGAAGGATTCTCTACATGTATATTTGATACTTCAGTGAGAATAGAAAATATAACTGTTGAAGTAACAAAAGTTCGTTATCCTATCTGCAAATCAGACACATCTATCACCTGCATCCCAGTGTTTATTTATTTGTTTTTATTTTATTTTATGTCATTTATAGTCCGCCTTTCTCACTGAGACTCAAGGCGGGTTACACAATATGAGATTAGTACAATCAGTATCAAGTACATTTCCATACAGTATCAAGGACATTTCATAAACAATACCATAGGGTAAACAGACACAAGTTTAAAAAGACATAGCATTAGCAAGAATCCAATACAGAGTAGAAGAAATATTGAAACAGAACATAAGCAATTCTAGGACTGACATTAGACAACATGAAGCACAGGTAGTACAAAGGAGTACATATTTAAAGCAACAGATAAAATGTAAGGCGGTATAATGATAAAGTCTATGGTTCCTAACTCATTAGCAAAGCATCTTCCCTACAATACAGCCCTCCCATTTGAGTAAAAAGCCTTTTTGAATAGTTCGGTTTTGCATCGTTTACGAAAAGCCAGGAGAGTGAAGAATGGTGTGAAATGCTTTGTCTGGAACAATAAAATAATTAAAATGTGTTTTAACAATATCACTCCTTGCCAGTTATTCCTTCACCACACACAACTTTTCAGTCTAAAACGAATGTTCATCATCTGACCATTCAGAAACCTTTCTGAGAATAAATTGGTATCCCCTTTAATATTTCTTTGACAACTTAAAACCAAACCTGTGAAGAAAGTGTCTTGGTTTCTAAACTGCCTTGTGTATTTCTACGATATTCTGTGGCCCAGACTAACAAGCTTGAAGAGGCCCAAAGTGGGAAGAAAAAGTCTTTATGGAGCTTGTAAAGCACGGTGCGTACAATCCGGGTTTCCAGAGCACCTGGCTTATAATTAAATGTTTACACACAGACTCCAGTCTGAGCGCCTACAAGAATTGTGATACTACACAGCCGCTCCTTGCAAACAAGAAAAGCAGAGTTCTGCTACACATTAGAAGCCCCTCGCCTGAAAACTAATGAATGCAGCCGCCGTTCGACATTCTTCAAGCCTTAATATTCTCCTCTGCCGATGTTCTATTGTTACAACATCAAAGACCGACTGCTGGCTCGCATACAGTCAATATGAAAAGAGATGGCTCCCTACATTTACTGCTTGACTGCCTTCTCTTTAAACGGATAGCACCGTGGCCCTCTTTCAAAGAGGTATCACAGGCATAGATCTTCTTTACAGGACATCGTGTACAATAAAGTGGTGCTGTAACTATGTTTAAAAAAAGAAAGAAACTAACGAACGAGAAGTACCTTTAAAGAATCTCCATGAGGTGAACATTCCTTATAAAAAAATCACTGTGGTTACCACTTTTTAAAAATGCTTGGAGCATTCCAGCAACAGTTCAAAGCCCTCCAGTATATATATTTATTCAACCAACTAACTGATTAGATAATTAACTAGGCTATGCACGTAAACATTCTATGCTGTAGATATTTTTTTCTTAAAGAACCACCCAAAAAGTTTAAAATTTTTGTGTTCAACAAACCAAGTCCAAAGTAAAATGGTACTGCTATCTATAACTGGATCTCCTCAGTTTTAAACATACTTCACTGAAATCTAGACACTGGAGGGAAAAAAGATCCCCCCCCCTGTATGTTTTATCACAACATCTAATTTTTGGACAATATACCAGTATTTAATACTTGGGATCATGAAACGAGCTGCGCATTTCTGTGAAAAACATTCACAACCCTATTAAACTCTTTTGTTCCTGTTCCGAACTGCTTGGACCAAATAGCTTGAGATCAGTTACACGTAGCACTGCCAGAACCTACATCTTCATTCACAACAAGAAATTTAATCCATCCTGGTTACTAAGCTATTTTAACATTTACAGATGCTACAGCTACGTTAAAAACGGAGCCATCGCAGGCTTCAAGGTTAATGAAGGAGGAACACTTGGAAGCATAAAAACCTTGTCCTGCCAAAGAAATAAAAAAGGTGTCCCTCAGGCCCCATCAGTACTGAGAGCGAAGACAGATGGAGCATTCTAAGGGTGAGGGCAGAGAGAGATTCTATGTTGTGGTGAAAGTTGTTTGAACACATACCGGCTGCCCTCAAAGCAAAGGCCTTGGATTACAACAAAGGTATGTTGAACCTATTTTTGTTTTGTTTTACAGCTGATCTCCAGACTCTAGAGATCAGTTCCCCCTGAGAAAATGGTAGCTTCAGAGGGTGGACTGTAGGTTGATCACATCCCCGCTGAGCTCCTTTCCCAGCCTGTCCCCACTAGTTGGCAACCCTCGTTCAGCCTGTTTTGACTATCCTGTATTCCAAGTAGAGGTGGGCACAGACGGGGAAAACACTACAGGCCGACCGTCTGTGGTCCGTGGAGTTTCACAGACCACGGACCACGAACTTTTCACAACCCCACGGACAGGTTTGTGGATTCGTGGTCCATCGGTCCGTGGTGCTACTTCTGGGGACTGGAGCAAGCGGGAAGGGTTAAAGCACTCTCAGCGCCGCTTGCAAGCAACGCTGGGAGCGCTTTAAATTTTAAAAAAACCCAGACCAACGGACTGATGGACCTGCACAAAGGTCGTGGGTCCATGGGAAAACGGGCATCCCATGGCCCCCGGTTTGCAAACAGCCAAACCAGGCTGGTCCGTCTAAAACTTAGGTCCGTTTTCCGGACTGTGCCCACCTCTAATTCCAAGTCTAACATCCTATTCACCTGGACCACATTGATGCTACCCTTCATCCCCAGCTGATGGGGCACTCATGGAGCCTGCCCCCATGGGAACAGGGGCAGAGGGGGAAGGAGGGCTTGGCCTCATCATTCTTAAATACAAAAGCAGAGAGGGTCAGGAACTAAGCTGCACGCAATACTCCCTCCAGCCTAGTTCTTCTCAGGCATTGTGGTTTCTCCTCAGAGTGAAGGCAGCCAGTTTGACAAAGTAGCCCCAAAATAGCTGCAATTCTCTCTGTGTGGGAGAACAGCCTTCGGGACAAATTTAAGAATAACGGACTAACCACGGTGGGGAGTTTCCAAGAGCTAATTCAGGTGAGACATGGATAAATTTGCAGAATTGTTAATCACCTGGTAATAATAAATTATATGACTCAGAGTGCAATTTGCAAACAGCTGCAAACACGTCTTGTAAGAGAACCAACCTTGCCTAAAACATCCTGAATTTGGGAGCACAACCTTGCTTCCAGCAAGCATCTGGCCTCAAAAGGTTAGAGCTTTCAATTAAAGACTTGCAGAAACGAGCCACAGCTGGCCGCTTCCAATATCGTTGTGCGGCGCCTCCCTTGCCAAGCGCTTGGTTTTAGAACTAGAGGTATCGTAATCATGCTCTGGACTCCCTAAGGCTATAGACTTCAATAAAACTGCCGTGAAGACCAGCTCCACTCCCCGATTTTTCCACCCTGGAGACATCCTTCGGGGCTCCATCTGCACACCTGCTCCTTCCAGTATCCAAGCCTTGGTTTCTTTTATTACACATATGTAGAACTTCCAACATGGGTGGCATGCGGTGGGCATGATTTGTTTACGTATGCACAGGTTCAGGGACATGGATAGAAGACACAGATAATGTCATATATGCCCCCTGCATATCTGCCATGAATGCATATTGGCCTCTGGTCTCTGAGAGTACGGGAAGTTCTTTATTGCTGCAACGCCAGTAGGTTATCTCGCAAATGTTTACTTTCTCTTTCTTGCTCTACTGAGCCAGTGTTTTTGACTGCCAGCTGAAACTGGCTCAAAATGTATCCTTCTTGAGAACCAAAGATAAATTCATCTTTCTGTCTACTCTAAAACAATGTTTCACTTCAACGCCCTGCCCCCCCCACATTAACGGTCCTCTTTCCCAAGGCAAGAAGATTCCCTATAACTAGCATTGCTAGCCCCACATACGTCACTTCTGCCAATTCCACTGTCTATGCACCTTGTACTGAATGGATCTCTAATAAAGTTTCTTCAACTGGAACACCTGTGGGTGTTAACTGTGGAGAACTTGGGGATCTAACTGCCAGGGACTGAAAGATAATAGCCAAGAAACAGCAGACATTCATGTCACACTGCCTATGGAAGATCATTCATCTTCAGACATAGTTGGGTCGAGACACTCAAAATGGTAACACCATGATCTAAACGTGAGTAGTAACTTTACAATTTTTGTCTAGTATTTTCTCTAAAAAGGAGGAAGATGGAGGAATTGGAAGGCAGATCAAAAGGGAGAGATTGTATACAAAGAAAAGGTGGTAATATAAGGTGAAACACAGTGCAATCCGAAGCACTAAGGTTGCATTATTATACTGTAAAACTGGGTCCACTTGCTTACAAGTAATCTCCCTTGAACCATGTGGGGACCTGCTTTCTAGTAAACATGCATAAGGGCGGGCTGTGAAAACGTGCTCCATGTTTTCAGGCCAGGGTTAAAAGTGGGTACCAGGTCTGAAAAGGCCGAAGGCTACTACCATATAGCAAATATTATAAAAAGTGATGCCTATGTTTCTAATTGTGCTTGTAAAAATGCAACTATCTTCATACTCATAATTCAATATTAATACCAATAGTAAATATATACTGTGTAAATATAAGATGGGGGGAACTATGCCTTTTATGTCCCCATAGGCCAAACACCTTACACACGTCTTCGGTAAAAAAAATTCCAGACTCGTACATTTATATGAATGATTCATATAAGGAAGGAAAATTTTGTGATATGAATCAATACACACTGGCTGGTGGTCGTTGGAATGCATCGGACCAAGGTGGGCTTGGTTAGTGTGCACATGAGAAAACTTTAGAAGGGCAGCCTGCTAATTCTTCAACGGATTCAAAATGTTTCTAGCTTCTTACCAGGTGAAACTCATTGAGATATACGAATTATCCCTGGAGTTTTGAGTCAGTTACCGTATATACAAAAAGGAGGGAACGGGCATTTTCTTGGGTGCAAGACACTAATGGGCCCCCTTGACAGGATTTGGCTTCCTTGATCACAACTGTCCATAAAGGGATTTCTGTGAAAAACACCACAGGAATGGTTTAAGCATAGTAACTATCAGAACAGACATTCTTGCTTTGAAAGGAAGGGCTCCTGCACATAAAAGAGCTTCTGGGATTTGCAACCGCAGGTTTAAGGTCACATCTTGCGCTGATGGCCTCTTCTATCAAGTATGCACACCCCCATGTTTTGCTCAGTGCTGACAATCCACATTAAAAGAGGCAAGCTGTGGTTGTAGCCACCCTTTGCGAGTTCATTCTTAGAGGGCGGCGATGGAGCGGATGCAAATTAATCCCATCTCACCCGGTCCTCAGAAGCCCACTGGCCACTGTAACGCTGCTGCTCTCCCCAAGACACCACTGCTCTACTTGTGAGCATAAACAGCCCCTTTAATCCAAGTTGCTTTTTCCCCAAATGAGCATTAATGCCACTTGCCCCCTTTGTGAGATGGCAGCTGGACAAACAGAAAGATGGGCAGAAAGAGGCCTCCACGAGTGGTTTAAAAAACAAAAGTTCTCCTTGTTTAAAATATAATGTACTTATGTCCTATTTTACAGATGCCAAACCCACAAAACAACGGTTTTAAATGTTACCAGGAGATAAATCTGCATTTTGTTATGGATAAATGAAAAAAACACCCATCAGGGCTGTACACAACTGACAGGAGTCTACATAAAACTTCCAAGAAATGCTATTAGTCATCTGACCTCTCTGAGATGTTCAGACCTGAAATTGAAGTCAGACTGTCATTTTCTGGCTTTTTAGTCTAAGACACACTAAAATAAACACATCACTGGGCCAGAAAGACATTTCAGTCATGACATTCCAGCCTCGTTGGGTAGATCCTTTGTTTTGTTCCCCCAAAGCAGTTCATGTTTCCCTGCATGATAACTCTGTCAGAGGTCACGATGACCCACAGCCGATAAACTGGAGTTTGATTAAAACATCAGCGTACTGTGATATCTGAATGCAGAAATTCCAGTTTGTTCAGTAACCCTGGGCCTTCTTAGCCCCCTGCACACTGGGAGTCGCCGGAGGCTCAGCAGGCCATGCTGGCTCACCTGTATCCAGCTTCTGATGACGGTTCCTAAGGGTACTTCTGCCCTCTCCCCCATTCCTCCTCTCCATGCCCACCCCTTCCCGATGAGTCACTGAGCAGCAGTCTGCTTCAGAGACTTCGAGAGCCAAGCCACAAGTGACGCCTGACACAGGTTGGACACTTGTCAGCTTCCCTCAAGTTTTGATGGGAAATGTAGGCATCCTGGTCTTGCAGCTGTAATGGAGAGCCAAGCTGTAAAACCGGGACGCCTACATTTCCCATCAAAACTTGAGGGAAGCTGACAAGTGTCCAACCTGTGTCAGGCGTCACTTGTAGCTTGGCCCTCTCCTGCAAGGAAATTTAAAAGGCAGCAAAATGTCAAGAGTTAAGGGGGGAGATATATATATAAAAGAACTATTTTGCTTCAAACGACAGTTTAAGAGATGCATTGATGTGACTGGACAGAAAGGGGAACGTAAAAGATATATTTCATTTCTGAGTTTAAACATACAAGAATTCAGTGAAGCAGCCAGATAGAAATAGGGGAAGGGAGACCCTTAACCAGGGCTTTTTTCTGGGAAAAGAGGTGGTGGAACTCAGTGGGTTGCCAGCACAGCGGGCAACTCTTGGTGAGAGGTGGTACCCCAGATACCACATGTGCGTACGCAAAGTGCACGCATGCTCCCAGGGCCAATGACATCACTTTGGGTCAGCTGGACCAAGGGGAATTTTTAAAAGTTTAAATCGCACTCGGCAAAAATGGTCACATGTCTGGTGGCCCCGCCCCCTCATCTCCAGACAGAGGGGAGTTTAGATTGCCCTCCACACCAGCGGCGCAGAGGGCAATCTAAACTCCCCTCTGTCTGGAGATGAGGGGGCGGGGCCACCAGACATGTGACCATTTTCAAGAGGTTCCAGAACTCCGTTCCACCACGTTCCAGCTGGAAAAAAGCCCTGCCCTTAACTAAGAGCGAGGAGAATGCTTGGCTTCCTGTATGCTTCCCCCAGACTGATTTCCTTCCCATGTAGAGCACTCAACCAATAGCACGAGGCCTGGCAATGCTAAAGACTTCAATAAAGGAGGACAGAGGCAGATTAACTTGGGTTTATGAACAAACTGTGCTCTGCTATGTAGTCTGTTCGGGGCAAGGCGGCATGGTATGGCCCAATCACGTCAGATCTTGGATGCTAAGGAGGGTCAGTCCTTGGATGGGAGACCACCAGGGAGGACTCTGCAGAGGAAGGCACTGGCAAACCACCGCTGCTTCTCACTTGCCTTGAAAACCCCTTGCTGGGGTCGCCATAAGTCAACTGTGACTTGACAGCACTTTACACACATGTGGTCTATTAGACTAATGAGGGTTTGCATGATAAAGCGCTGCTTATACAAACTACAATTGCGATGGTTGAATGCAGCCTTAGGCTGCAAATCATGGCTTGCTGGCAAAGAGACCGAGCCGCACCAAGGCTGAAAACTTCCAGATTCAGAACTGGCTGCAATTTGTTGTGACACATTCATTTGTAACTGATCATTTAATCCAGCTATTCAAACCACTGAGGGACAACCACATGCAGGCGGGAACTTGAGTATCTAAGCTTCTCAAGTATTTATTAGGCATGTGCTCTAGTTGTTACAAGAAAATGGTGAAAACTGGCATTTACAATCAAAGGTATTTCGAAAGTATCCTGGCCTTTGGCCTTGATGACCTGCTGCCAATGACAGCAGCCAATACTGGACTGCATGACCCAAGGCCCTGACTCTGCATAAGGCAGCTTCATATAATCATAACTAGTCTGTAGCTCAGTTGAGACACTGCTCAAGACCCTGGTTAAATTAAACTAAGTATGGTTAGTGAGACTACATGAATGCAGGACACTCTAGTGTCCCTGGGTAGTTAAGAACCTGTGAAGCCAAGATCTGGTTTATTAACCACAATCAGAATTAGCTATGGTTGTGTGTGATACATGGACACAGATATCCTGACTCAAACCTGGTTTATTAGGGAACAACACCATCCCTTGCTACAGAACAAAGGTGATGAAAGCATCTTTTGTCAGATTCCAAACCAGGGTTTGAGTGATGTAAGCAGAATCCTGGTTTCAAAAACTAACCATAGTTAAAATAAAACCACGGTTTCCTGTGATGTCTGAACCAACTGTTTGTGTCTGTTTCTCTTCACACCTCCATTTCTTTGCATGTACAGTGTCTCATTGGTTACTTTGCAACATATGCACGCCCCTACCTTTCTGCACCGCTAGGTGTACTCCTAGGTGTACTCCTGTTAAAGGATCTTTTCAATTCCAACTTATCTTAGATTGGTCAGAGGACGCAGGAAACCTTTAAGGCCCTTTTGTACCCAAGAACTGAGGACATATGCAGACGGGACATTTCTGATTGTAATTTTATTTGGAAAGCAATAATGTAGGCAGCTCTGAAGAGCCAGTGCTAGGCAAAGCACACCACTCTCAGAAGTGCAATTCAAGTTAAATTCTTACGAAGCAAATGAACATTATTGGACAGATCAAATCCACATTTTCATTGTCTGAAGGCAAAGGGGAAGAAATCTACACTCTTAAGTATGATCTAGAGCTGCTACAAAAAAGATGTCAAACATCTCAGCTTTAAAAATAAATACCCTTTTGTTTCGAATTATGTTTTTCCACAGGATGTTGGTAAACTCAGAGGATGAGCTAATTAAGGGGGTGATCTTTAAAGCACCCCACCCCTTGTGCCAGAGAAGGCGTGTATGTGGTGTCCTTCCTTGTGTGAGCACGAAACTGCGGGAACAATCTCTAATGTAAGCCGCCGGCAGCAGACAGTCAGGAATTAGTTTAAGAAGCAAAAGGAAAAGAGAGAGAGAGAGAGAGAGAGAGAGAGAGAGAGAACAACATTCTCTTCTTACTGGCCTATGAAAAAACAACATCAGGAACACTGCTAAAATCAGTAATTTCAGGCATACAGAGTTTGAACAACATGAAAGAGTTTGATCATTCATGTCCCTGGTATTTGCACTACTTCTCAGTGCTTCTTCATTTCATATATTTTTTTAAAATACTGTCTGACTCCTTCTGGGATTAAGATGGAGTCTTGGGGAGGGGAGTTCTGAAAAATTCCAAGAGAAGCGATCACCCGCTGCCTGGGGCAGAATGCATCAGTTGAGAATGAACACAAATATACCAAAACCATGGTAAAAAGAGAGGTAGCAGAATCCAGTAACCATTTGAACTAGGCTCTCAGGTGTCTCTCTGTAAAGGCACTAATTCCTTCATGAGTGGTCGTGGGTCTGGGGTCCCCATTGGGAGTCACAGTCAAAACATATGGCTTTCCCCAGAGGGCCAAGCAGCCCCCGCTGAACCGTTTCAGGTCGGGAAAATGACAAGGGAGGGGAAGGCTTAAGCCCATTTCCCACACGTTCTCTAAATTGGGCAGGAGAACCTGCAACTCACATGTGAATGTTACAGAGGGAGAAGGCCCCAGACTCAGCCTACTGCTGTTTATTTCCGTATCAACCTTCCCACCCACTCCCACCATCTCCAGAGGCCCTGCTTCTGGTACCCTGACATCTGAGGCCAGATGGGTAGCAACCCAGGAAAAAGCCTTCTCGGCTGTGGTGCTGAAACTTTGGAACTCCCTCCACCAGGGGTAAACACTTTTTTGTTTTGCTTGGCTTTCCCTCACTAACTCTTATTAGCCTTCTTCCATGGTTGTGCTGTTACGTGTGTTTATGTGTTTACTGAATTGTTTAAATATTTCATATATGCTTATATTTTAAATGCTGTCTTGATGTTTTAATGTTGAAATGTCTTAATGTCTGGTGTCGTGGGAACCCTATTTGTGTGGAAAGGCAGCACAGAGACGTTTTAAATAAATAAACCTGTACGTTCTGTAGCGTGTGAATTGATGTTAGTCATCAGGCTTACAGGAGTGGGTTCTAGGCAGGGCTGCCAGGTCCCCCCTTGCAACTGGCGGGAGGTGGGGGAGCGGAGGGAACTTATGGGCGTGGTGCGTGATCCTCACCGCCATGTGATGAATGGCACTTCTGGTACGACCCGGAAGCTACGGCATCAGGCTGGGGCCAATTCATTAGCGCTCAGCCATTTTGGCCACAGGCTAAAGAACTGGCCCTGGCATGATGCTGTCACTTCTGGCTCACACTGGAAGTGATGTCATCACACAGAGATGAGGACCTCCCCCTCCCCCTCCCCTCCTCCTGCCAAACAGCTGATGATCAGCAGCAGAGGCTCTCAGCGCTGGGGGTTTGCCTTCCGTAAGAGGCACTTGGCAAACACAGTTCTAGCGGCCAAACAGCATAAGCGTTGAGGAGGGGTTCACAGCTAGGCCCAGATTCTGGTGGTATTCACTGCCCTTGTTTATTTAAAGTTAAAATTTTCCATTCCAAATGTCAGGAGAGATATAGAAAACAAAACAGATTTACACTTCCTGTACATACAAGTATCCTGATAGGTCTGAATGTTTCAATGTGTTCGTTTCAGTGCTAAAGCTACAATCCTATACTTATTTACTTGAAATCCATGGATTTTCTGTCTGAGTTGGCGTGCGAAGGATCAGGATGCATGTTAAGCATCCAGGATAAAACTTGGAGCAAGACGTTAGTAGGTCAAGCAATTCTGCCTACAGAAAATGGATCACTGGCAAACTAGGTTTAACTAGCAGGAACATCAGAGGAGAGATGAGCTGGTTGTGTTACTAATTCGTTTTTGATACTGTTGTGAAAAGGAGAGGCAGAAGGCAATACAGAGGACGGTTGTGAGACTGGATCCGTCAGATTAGTGAAAAAGTAATAGTAACCTTTTTCAATAAACGCACCACACACTCTTAGGGCCAAGCTAGAAGTGACGAATGACACTTGAATGGCAAGTGAACAGACTCACTCCACTCAAGTCGAGTGCAAGTGGAGGGCAAGAGAATAGGGAGGAATACACGTGAGTCTGTTCACTTGCCGTTCAAGTGTCATTCGTCACTTTTCGCTTGGCCCTTATTCGCTACAAGAGCAAGAAGGGACACATCGCGCAGGAGAGGAAGATGAATGATGGCCGTCCCTGCTTAGAAACAGTTTGGCTGCCATGTCTTTGTAGGCTTCACATGTCCTGACTTCTTCCCTCGCTTGCTGGTTCATGCAAACTATGACTTGCTGCAGTGGCCATCCCTACCTCGCAAAGCATGGCTTGTCTCTGCACTTCCACTGGAAACCATGAGGGAACGGCACAACAGAAAGCCTGTTCACAATGATTTGGCCATTAGACTGGAATCAGGCCGCAAAGTTCCTTGAGGGCTCAACCGCACTTCATAGTTTCTTCCAGGTTTATTTTAAACACCCACCCTGTAAGTTTAGCTGACAGGATAGCTTTAGCCAAGAGAACAGCTGGGGGACAGAGTGGCACATGCAGAAGACTATAGTGAACTCGAGGGTAGGGTTGCTGGTCCCTCGGTGAGGGCGGGGGATCCCCCGTTCCCACCCTCCACCCCCCTGACATCATTCACGTGGCCGGCAGGGGGAAAGAAGGGACACATCATGCAGGAGGGGAAGATGAATGAGCCTGGGCTGCACTTCGAGCGTGGCGTGACAGCGTCGCTTCCCGGAGTGCCGTCACTGCACAGGCCACAGGAGGGCTCCTGAGCATCACGCCGGGCAGATTTGGGCCCCGAATGGGAAGTGCAGGAGCCCTCCCAGGGCCTGTGTGATGACGACACTCCTGGAAGTGTTGTTGTTGAGTTGTGCCAGGAGCGTGTGCAAAGGCTTTCAGAAAGTGAGGGCTGGGTCTCCCCCTCCCGCCAGGCAACCCCAACTCAGGGAATTAGTGGTGTGCCACAGTGCCTCCCTCTTGTGCGCAGAGTGCTCGGTAGGCCAGGCCTGGACATACTATTTTGGCAATCTAAGGGCCAAGCTAGAAGTGACAATTTACACTTGAATGGCAAGTGAACAGACTCACATGTATTCCTCCCTGTTCACTTGCACTCCACTTGTGCTCCACTCAATCACTATGTGATCACTACATGATCAAGTGGAGTGCAAGTGGAGCGCAAGTGAACAGGGAGGAATACATGTGATCACTATGTGATTGAATGGAGTGCAAGTGGAGTGCAAGTGAACAGGGAGGAATACATGTGATCATTATGTGATCGAGTGGAGTGCGAGTGGAGTGCAAGTGAACAGGGAGGAATACATTTGATCACTACGTGATTGAGTGGAGTGCAAGTGAACAGGGAGGAATACACGTGAGTCTGTTCACTTGCCATTCAAGTGTTATTCGTCACTTCTAGCTTGGTCCTAAAGTGTTTCCCTCTCTTAAAAACATGTTTTCCATCTTACCAGATCACAATGTCTTGTCATTGTATTGGGAAGTGGGATGTTTAGGAGTTCAGTAAACTTCTCTAAGTTACTTTAATAACTCTCTTTTCCTTCAATACCTGTGAGTTTATTGTCACCAGATTTAAAATAACCACTGCCCCTCAGCAACAGAAGAGAGAAGGAAAAACTTTAACCCTCTCTCTCTCCCCCTGCCCCCGTTCCTTCCGTGTGGTAAAAAAGTGGGTTTCACAACCCTCATGAGGAAAAATATAGTTATCTGTAGATTTTCCATAGTGGGGTAAGAACAGATCGGGGATGGTTTTTTACAAAAAAAAAAAAAGAGTGGTGGGAGGAGAGTTGGAGCCGGGGGTCCACCAGCTTTTGGGACCTGTGGCACAGTGCGGTGGGTGCAACAACGGCTACCGCAGGAGGCAGAGCCAACCACAAAATGTCAGGGAGGGAGGTCATGCATAACTCCATTAGTAACCCTTCATCATTACAGGCAGAAGCTCTGCTTAACCTGGATGCCTTTTTAAATGAACGTATTGTTCAAAAATATTTCCTGCATCCACAGTTTACTTTCAGTCACAAAGTAAATACCAGGGGTCACTGGGGTTGTGGGGAGGGCTGGCGCGCCTATTGAGGCCAGGTAGGCGGTGGCCTCAGGCACGGGGTGCCGGAGGGAGCGCCGGAGGAGGCGCGGGGGGCGGGAGCTCGCACCACAAAGCAGCAGCCTCCTATCCCTTCCGCCCCACCCCGCACCACCACCGCCACCAGAACAAGCTCCCGGTCGGGCGCAGCCACCACGGGCAGGCATCTGTGGTGGCTCAGGCAACTGAGCGGGAGAGCTTGGAGGCCACCCACCACAGCGATTGGGCTGGCGGCGGCGCGCGCGCTCCCGTGATGACGTCATGTGTGACATCATCACGCAGGCCTGTGCGTGCATGCTTGCACGTGCACGGGGGAGCACCCGGCCATCCGCGAGCGCCGCAAACCCTTGCGCCGCCCCTGGTTGCGGGAAGGAGATAGTTGTGTTTCCTGCATTGTGCAGGGGGTTGGACTAGATGACCCTAGAGGTCCCTTCCAACTCTTCAAAGGATATAACGTCTACTCCCCTCCCTATGAGAGCTGCCCACCACTGTTCTGAAGCTGCTGCCATGTTCAATTGCACTGTTGCACTTTCTGTAATCAACGATATTGCCGCCACCAAGAAAAGAGTGCTGCTATTTTTAATGTCTTTATATAATGTTTTTAATGTTTAATGTTTAATGTTTAATGAAATGTTTTAAATGTTTTAATGTTGTTATCCGCCCTGAGCCTGCTTGCGGGGAGGACGGAATATAAATACGATAAAATAAAATAAATAAAATAATGATTCTATGATCCTTGTGCTGCAATGTCAGCTGATAGGAAAGCAATGTTTTTCTGAATCTGCACAGCCAATTAGACCTCCAATGGCCAATCAGAAGCCCTGCTAGGCAAAAGGCTCACCTGGCTCCACCCACTTTCTAAAAAAACTTTTGAGGGTTCCAGGAAAGGTGTCAGCATGGGCCAAAGTGCCATCCCTGTTGGAGATCCCTGGATTAGAATGTCTCTCTTCTCCCCACTTCAGTCTCTTCCTTGATAATGCAACCATGGTGGCTGCATTTGCAAAAGAAAAACATGTTTAAAATAAAACATGAAAGGAACTATAACCTGTAGTTGATTCCTCAAACAAATACAGCTTGTGCAACTGTAAACGTAAACAAGGAAGGCTGGCCGTAGAGGCACACTGTTTGGTGACAGCAGAATAAAAGCCACTGTTTTGTGCACTGAGAAACTGCAACGCTAGTAGAGATTAAAGGTGACTGTATCTCAAGGCAGTATATTTTGCCTTGGAGGGGGGCTTTTAATGGATTCCTGGTTACAGAGAAGGACAAGCTTTTCCTTGTGGATTAGCATAAAAAGATGTATCTGGAGCAATTCCCTACGATCCGACATTAAGGTATTCGTCAGCTTCCCTCCACTCCTGCGACTGCAGAAGCCAAACTTTAAGAAAATCCATTCTTTAACTGCTGGCAGGCTTCTGACAGGCAGCTTCCCATCTGGGCAGACCTGAAACCTGCCTAAGGTGTTTTGAAGCACTGTCTATAGTTGGCTGCAGCCATACGGATTAAACTGCAATCCTATAAACATTTCTTTGGAAGTGAGCCTCACGGAACACAATAGAACTTACTTCCAAAGAAGCATGCACGGATTTCGGTTCTGAATGTCAAAAGCTACTAGCCTAGGATCTAATCAACCCAATATTGGTGAACTTATCTTTCCTCTCCAGCTTTTGTAGACCAGTAACTTCTACATGATGCAGGTTTAGCTATATAAATTTGGAGAATTACCAGTGCCAAGTAAGAATAATCTCCTGGCAATTCTTTCTCCCTCCCCAGCAAGGTAGATGGGAGATCATTCTTCTTTTCTGTTCAGGAAGCTAACACACTGCAAGTTATTCATTTCCATTATATAATAGTAACTAGAAAGCTGTGAGCAGATCGTGATTTATCAGATGAGATGGGGGATCTACAACTGGAGCCCCCAACCTGTTTCAGTCTGCAGGCACTTTGGGAATTCGGACACAGGATGGTGGGTGCAATCACAGAGAGGACGCCCAAGTACATGGGGGAAGGGGTAATTTAAATAATACATTAAATAAGAGGGGTAATTTAAATAATACATTAAATAATACATTAAAAATAAGAGGGGTAATTTAAATAATACATTGGGAAAGAGGAGTGAGAGAATAAAACCAGCGCTGTAGTGGCAGCTGCCGCTGAAACCAAGTTATTTTGATCTGCCCAGCCAATTGGATCTCCAGAGGCAGATCTGAAGCCCTGCTGGGCAAGAGCCTCACACACCCACATTATAAGAACATTTGGTGGGTGGCAGGAAAGGTATTGGCAGGCACCATGGCATTCAAGAGCATCACGGACACAATTTGGGGAAAATACCATCTTGCCTCTGTTCCCTTGCCTGTTCAGGTCACTTTAAGATGTGCCCTTTCCCTCTTTGAGAACTGTCTGGATGTTTTTTGGGTTCCATTTGAAGATGTCCCATCCCTACATGCTCACATCCTAGTTTACCTCAACAAAGGCTAGCCCATCAGTTTTGCTCTGGCCAGGTGGCAGAATTAAACCAGGATATCTGTATTCATATGTCGCATGAAACCATAGTTAAGAGTAACTGTGGCTAATAAACCAACTTCAACCCATGGTTTCAGATCATGGCTTGCTAGACTTAACTAGCTGTCATTAGTGGTGAGGGCTGAGCTTTAGTGGAAAGCTCACCCCCTGGAAATCTAGCTGGGCTTTGAGGTGCTACTGGACCCAAATTTTGCTCTCACACTAACCACAGTTAGCTTAATTGAACCAAGGTTTCATACAACGTCTGACCCAAGCCCCTGTCACTTCCCAAGTGTGCCAAAGGAACATTTCTTTGAGTAGGATTATTTATACAGTTGCCCACTCAAGAGAAAGAAATGGCTCCACTGACTAGAAAGTTGGACCTAGTCAAAATAAAATTCTCTAGGAAACAAAGCAATGTGCCATGAGATAAGATTTCCAACAGGCCAGATCTCGCTGCTGGGGAGAAAGGGGCTCCTGCCTTTCCCTTGCACAGTTTTTCTGAGCCAAAATGCCCCAGATGAGGGGGAAGGGGAGTTGCCTGCCCCATTTTGGAACTGCATGTGTAGAGAATACAGAGCAGAGACAGAATCATGGGAAAGACTAGAATAACAGGTAAACCCTGACAAACGTACTATGCAATTCATTAATCCTATTGTATAAAAGGCTAAGTGTATTCAAGACAACTCACTTGCTACCCTGGTGCACCTCCAGAGGGTGCTGCTGTGGAGGGAAGCCCAGATGAGGCAGCCGGACCTTCAGAGCGCACACCATGGTGGGAAGCCCAGGCTGGGATCAGGCGTGGAGCAGGTGGCAATGCCTGCCCCCGCCTTCACCCAGCTGGAATCAGGAGCGGAGCAGGTGGCAATGCCTGCCCCCGCCTTCACCCAGCTAGGATCAGGAGCAAAGCAGGTGAGAATGCCCACTTCCCCCTTCACCCAGCTGGGATCAGGAGCAGAGCAGATGACAATGCCTGCCTACACCTTCACCCAGCTGGGATGAGGAGCAAAGCAGGTGGCAATGCCCGCCCCTTTACCTGGCTGGGATCAGGAGTGGAGCAGGTAGCAATGCCCACCCTCCTTCATTTGGCCAAGATTAGGAGTGGACCCACCCCTTTACCTGACTGGGATCAAGCACGGAGCAGGTGGCACTGCCCGCCCCCCTTCACTCGACCGGGATCAAGCGCAGAGGAAATGACCATGCCCGCTCCCCCTGCCTTCATCCAGCTGTTATCAGTGACAGAGGAGGAGGGAATGCCCACCTGCCCACCCTCCCCTTTCTAGAGCCTGTTGTATTTTTTCCCACAACAGGCTTTGTTGCTAGTACATAAAAAAATGCCATGTAACAAACATGCTTATATCTAAGATATATTATAAAATCTTTGTAAAGTGCAACAGCATACAATGATTAAAGTACTCCAGTGTTCAATGTTGCACAATCAATACTTCTGGCTCAATTAACATTAACAAGCTGTAGTACCGCCGTGAACAGAAGTCGTAACAACCAAAATATTTAACCAGTTTACAGGTGGCCCTGTGCCACAATCTTGATTCTAAGCAGTACAGACTAGCTTGTCCAAATTCAGCAGAAACAGCCTTATAGTCTAGGAAGAAATAATACAACTGAAAGCAAAGGGCATATTAGGCTTCTGATGGAAGCAATCGCTGGAAAACAGGGCGGCTCTGTGGTCCTGACAGGGCCCGGCTTGCACGCCTGTTTCAGACAGACTTTCTTCAAGGGTTACAGCCGAACCAACAACAATTCATGCCGTGTATATCATAACATCAATCTCATTCTCCCAGCAGGCTGTAAGATGCGAGAGCACAAATTTCCTTTAATCATGAAGGCGCGACAAGGGTTGAATACCTTTCCAAGTACCTCTCCCCAAGGCAGAAAAAGACACAAAACCCAAAGTACTATGTAAATCAAGCTGACTACAGCTATCTCAGAGGCAGATATAGTCCACCAACGAAAACTGCCATTCGGCGCCTGATTTATTACTATCGGTTTGTGGCCGCAACTAAGGTTCCTCTTCCGTTCACACAACGGAGCGCTCTTGACGAGCAGATTATCTCCACACCACAGATAACAAGACAGCATCCTGCTCTCTTTGAAATCTCTCTCAAAGTTTTACAGTGCAATCCTATGCAGGATTTCAAGGGACTAAGACCAGAGTAATTCTACATTGGACTGCATTATTGGAAAACTGAGCGTCACTAAAGCTTTCCAAGACCTGAGAGCATCCGTTGAGCTGTGCTTTGAAATGCAAATCTAGGGCAAGTTACTATACTTCAGGCTAGAGAAGAAGTGCATTCGCCGCTCACATTTCCATCTGCTTAAATGCTTAGAATGACATATGATATACTCTTTGCCTGTAATGTATTCAAGATTCAGATCTCTGAAGCTGCAAAACCAATTGAGTCAGGAAGTATAAAAACTTCAGCATTGCTGCACATGGTGGAATAGGATGAAGGAGATCTACTAGCGCGCTAGCTCTACAGTGTTACTTAAAGACAAAAACACAATTTAAAAGACAGGCTTAAGAGAAATGGTAGATAATTCTTGAAATCAGGACAGGAGCCCATATAGAAAGGTATAAACTGTTGCAAAGTAGAACTTGAGTTTTCATATTTTTTTTTGCCTTTAAAACCAGAGAATCACCTTCACCCCTCCTTGCAGTAACACACAACGTACTCCTGTGGGAAGATTTTACATCTGCCCATCTGTTTTCCTCATTATGTTACTTCCCTGTCAAGAGAGGGAAATTCCGATGGTAGCAATTGTCTCATTTTTCCCCCAAAAAACCCACTTCCTATGTTACAGCTAGGCACCCCGAATATATTTTTAAGAGAACCTCTAGGAATGAAAAATGTTGTAAAACAAGAGTCTCCAAGAAATGTTTCAATTAACAGCTCTGATGATTTGGAAACTCCACAGCCAGTTCTTCCCTAGTTGCCAACTCCACACCAAGAGAGGCCAGGTCCCCTGAACAGTTCAGGTATGGAGTGAGTGACCTAGACTAGTCTCAGGTCTTCATCACTCACTTGGCAAGTTGCTCAGACATGGAACATACATCAAGGTAAAGCTCAAGGGGCTCTTTCTATTCTGTTTGTTCCTTTGATTCACTGAGATGCTGCCAACCTCCAAAGCTGGAGAGTATATTTTAAACCAGGGGTCCCCAACCCCTTCTGGAGCTTTTGGTGTTTGGAGAGCGAGTGCCGAGCACCACCCCAAAATGGCTGCCACAGGAGGCAAAGCAAGAGGAATACCTCCCACCTCCCAGGAAGAAGGAAAGCCTGAACCACACACCTCCTATGAAAAGCCCAGGGGCTGACCCATCCTCCAGATGAAACTGAGTGAGGGCAGCCAAAAATCAAGCCCTGCCTTGATTTCTGAAAAGCTTGGTAGGCACCATGAATGGGCAACCTTTGGCACCACTGGAGGACCCTGGTTTAAAATATATCAGGTGTTTAGAGACATACAAGTGGGGGACCCTCAAGGACTTGTGGGGGGCATCTCATGTTCCCCTCCTGCACCACGGCCTTTTTCCCTTCCCTGACCCCCACAGCCTCTGCCCCTTTTCCTGCTTCCTTCTTCCCGCCCACCCTTGTCCGGCCCTGTTTTCACCTTTCCCTGTTCCACCCCAGGCAGCCCCTCCCTTACGGCCCAGTTTTGTGGTGCCGGCTGAGCCAAGCCCAGTTGCATGGAGGGAACCTGCAAGGACTTGGGGCGTTACTTCACTCTCCCCTGTATCCCCTTCCCCACACTATTTCCTCTTTCCCCCCTCCTGGCAGCCTCCATATGGTCACCTTTCCCAATGTCCTTCTCTCCTTCAAACCCACTAAACAATTTGTATTTTATCTATCCCTCCTTCATCTACATTTACTGATTTACTTCCTTTATATACTACCTTTCTCCCCTGGGGACTCAAAACAGCTTGCATCATACCGCTCACCTCCATATTATCTTCACAACAACCTTGAGAGGTAGGCTGGGCTGAGTGTGTGTGACTGGATCAAAGCCATCCAGTGACTTTTCACAGCAGAGTGGTTATCTGAATCTGGGTCTCCTTCACCCTACTCTGAAACTCTAACCACTACACTACATTGGCTTGGGCGGAGGTTGCTGTTGAACAGTAGCTAGCAGCCAGGCCTGGGTGAGTCATAGAAGTCTTGTGGTAGAGAGCCAGTTTGGTGTCGTGGTTAAGAGCAACGGGACTCTAAGCTGGAGAGCCAGGTCTGATTCCCCACTCCTCCCCTTGAAGCCAGCTGGGTGACCTTGGGTCAGTCACAGCTCTCTCAGAGCTCTCTCAGCCCCACCCACCTCACATGGTGATTGTTGTTGTGGGGATAATAAAAACATACTTTGTAAACTCCTCTGAGTGGGTGTTAAGTCATCCTGAAGAGCAGTATATAAATTGAATGTTATTATTATTATTATTATATTCAAAGTATATAACAGCACAACTAAATTATGACAGCTCTCTTCCCATCTCCTTAGTTGCTTATAGCCAGACTTTAATGTCAATGATTTTTAATCAGTCATCTCTTCTGTATTTTATCTCTATAATATAATTACCTTAATTTACCTTAATTTAAACCGAAATAATCGAAGAAATCTTTCCATTTTCTCCAGAATTCCAATATTGGACTACGGTGCACATAGGAAGTTAATGTAGCATCTTCATACATCTTGTCTGTCCACTCAGGCCTGTCATGGCTCGGATCTGTTTTCTATTTTGCTGCATATTGTACTCTTGCATCTGTCACCGTATACTGGTGTCAGGTGCTTGTCGTCACCTGTCATACCCAGCCACACCCTGCTTTCATGATTGTACTCATGCTGTCTGTTATGGTTAACCGATGAGGCTACTCTGTACTTTAACTGCAGATGCTACTTTATTGGTCTTTAAAACCCACCATGTGAAGCTATGTGCAGGGAGGTGTTCATCCCCACTGTTATCTGTGTGTGCTCTGTGCCCTGTCTCCTCCGCTGGGAAGACGTGCCTGAAAGGCCTTTAGAAGCTCCGACATCATCCCTGCTATTTTCTCACTTAGCTGACCGTTAGCCGGGGGTGGTGGTTAGTAATTGCCTGCGCTTTGAAAGCCTATATATGCTCGATGTTTGCATGTAACTGTCATTCCTGGCAAAGATGGAGTAAGATCCTGATACTGGCAGCTTTTCAATAAAGTGCTTTTACTGCTACAGTGGAGTCTTTCTGAGTGTTGCTTGGCAGATCCTTACAACTGGAAAAGATCTCCCTGTTCTATTGTAACGTTATTAGGTAAAATATTTAATAGCTTATTTTCCAGGTTCAGCTCAAACCTGAGTTTAAGAATCTTCTGCATCTCTCGGTGTATCTTTATCCAATAACTTGGTGCTTCCTTACATATCCACCACGTGATCAAACATTCGATCCCTACATTGACATTTCCAGCACTGTCCACTATCGTCCTTACTAATTCTCGCGATATTTTTGGGTGTAGTAAACCTTCTAAAGAACATTTTGTACCCGTTCTCTCTTAACAATTGGCAACCTGAAAATTTAATAGGTTTGGTCCATAGATCTTCCCATTGATTCATGGAGATGGTTTCTCTGAATTTTTTCATCCATTTTAACATAACAGTTTTTAACTCATTCCATTTCTGTGTGGTGTTGCCGTAGAATTTTATAAATCTTTCTTAGTAAATGCTTCAAGTCATCAAGCTTATTAGTAATTCGCATTCTGTTTTTTTTCTCTTAATCTGCCACCGTCTTTGGGAGTTTGTTCTTTGAACTTCGATACTGTCAATCAATTACGGAATGTTTTCCCCTGGAGCTTGGACTTCTTGCAAAGTTTTCTCATTACCTTGCTCATCTGTCATAAATTCATAGCTGAACCGATCCATTCTGTTTCTAGCGGTGGCATCACAGTAAGCATTTATTGGCGACCTCAGTGGCGAGATTGGTGGGTTCAATCTATTTCCGCATTAAAACCATATTTTAAGTAGTTCGTCTTTTAGTATATGAACACCGTCTTGCTTCTGAATGGATTTTACTGATTTCGTAAGCCATAAATAAATGTGTCTTCTAACCAGATTTATAATCCAATCCAAACCAATGCCGCTGCCTGGCAGTACAATTTAATATTCGGTACTGCCAATACGACTCGTTTTTCATCCTGTAATACTTTAGATCTAATTCTTGGTTTCTTCCCTTTCCATATAAAATCATTTATTACTTTCTGCCACGTTTAAAATCTTTTGATCTATATGAATTGGCACCATTTGTTGTGGGGATAATAATAACACACTTTGTAAATCGCTCTGAGTGGGCATTAAGTTGCCCTGAAGAGCAGTATATAAATTGAATATTATCATCATCGATCATCATCATCAAGTCCTCCAGTGGTTGCTTCTGAGCCTAGCCCAAATGAGTCCTCCCTCAAAAGCCAAAACAACTCCAGAAAGGGCCCTACTCCTCCGCCTCCTCCTACAGACAGAAACCAAGCGTGGAACCCTAGCTAAACTGCTATGGTTGCCTAGTAACAGACACTGAAGGCATCAGGTTAAAGCTACAGGTGTTCCTTTTATCATTTTGGTGTTTTTTTTCACCCCCCTCAATATATTTTTCAGGTGTGAAGGAAGATCTGTCTTGTCTATTAATGGCTCCATTCTTCAGATTTAAGTATCAACGGATCAGGGCCACGTGGCTATGAGTATATAAGATACGAAGCCTATGCTTCACATGTTTTTTCCATGGGGGTAAAAGCACAGAGCCACTGGGCGCATGCCTTAAGTTTGGAGAGCTGGATGCGATTTTATCTCTGCCTGACCTCCCTGGATTATGACATACTGGACTAAATAAAGTGAGATAAGAAGGGGGCTTTAAAAACAGGAATACTTAATTCAAGCTGTTGAACAGACCATCAGAACGCATGCAGCCTCTCCCAATGAATTTCCTAACACGAGAGAAATTAAAAGAGACGTGTTTTAAAGCTATGCAAAGGAAGTAGAGCAAATATGGATACACTTCCATGGGACCAAGGCCTTTTTTGCATGAGCGATATTTGCTGCTTTTGGCCCCATACCTCTTTGGGTTGCCTTCTGAATTCCTGATTTTTCACTCCCCCTTCAGAGCCCAACGTGGCATTTCAAGGGTTCTCTTCCAAATTTTCTGCCTGCAACACACAGAAATCTGAAGGGGGAGTTAAGTGTCTGGAATTTGGAAGGAAACCTAAAGAGGTATACGACCAAAAGAGGGGGGGGGGAATCACTCATGCAAAAACGGCCCACTTTTTATGGGTCAAGCTATACATTGTATGGAAGATCTGTGACTACATTTTCCAGCATTAATATGAAAAAACAGCCCAGTGGACCCTGATTTGGTTTGGGGCCACACATGGCTGGAATGATAACTTCACACACACACACACACACTACTTAATCCATGCATAGGACTTCCGTTGGAAGTAATATCCTAATTCACCCCGGTTCCTGGCACTCCCATGCCTGGAAGTTAGCATCATGTTCTTTCTTTGAAACAATCTTATACCGTGTCAGTTTAAAAGATCAGGTAAAAGGTGACATGAAAGACCTCTGCCTGAGACCTTGAAAGCTGCTGTTGGTCAGAGTAGACAATAATGATCTATACAGACCAGTGGACTGATTTCAGCGCTGGTGACAGTGCACAGAGAGGTGGGGCACTCTTTGCCACCCCTGCTCCCAGCCGTATATGCTGCCTAGCGCTGCTGGAGAAGGGCACGTGGGTGGTGCACAAGGCACCAGTGTTCCTGGTGGCCATGACAGTGGCACTCTGAGCTGTACCCACCTCCCAGCACCACAGGCATGCAGGTAGTGTGGGTAGGTGCAGGTGGTGGGAGAGCTTGCGAGTGGGCAAAGGATGTATAGGCAGGCGGGGGCATGTTGGTGGGAGGGCAAGAAGGGGAGCCTAACAGTGGGCATGGAGGCCCCTGAGCACCCCTTACCCAGCCCCCCCCAAAACCTGACACCCGTCTTTCCTGACTCATTAGAAGGCAGCTTCATGTTTTCAGACCTCCAGAGAAATGTCCAGCTCATCCAACAAGTCTCTGCATTCAGATGTCACAACTAGTAACAGAGGTTGTACATGACACACGGCTTGTTCTTGTCCGTACACTGGCCTCCTCGTCCCCCTTCTTTCTTTCGCACAGCACAATTAAGGGGGGGGATCCAGTTCCCCATGACAATATGCAGTACTTGGCGGGCGGCCGTGACAAAGAGCCACTGGACTTACCTATGGTTTTTGAGTTAGCATCCAACAACCATTTGAGTTAACATCCAACAACAACGCTTATATACCACTCTTCTGGACAGATTAGTGCCCCACTTGCAGCATGAACAAGGTCAGTGTTATCATTATCCCCACAATCTGGCTGGGGCCGAGAGGAGTGCCTTACCCAAGGCCACCTACTGAGCTCACGGCAGGAGTGGGAGTCGAACCAGCAGAGAGCTGATTCGCTACAGCAGCTGATCTCAAACACTCATCTCTATGCTTACCTGGTGGAGTGGACGGACTATAAACAAACAAACAAACGAAAATACTCAAGAATACAAAAACTGCTGTTCTCCCTGCAAGCTACCCCTCTGCCAACCCCCCTTCTAAAAGCTGATAGAAGCACGTGCCTCCTGCACAAACTCACACGCACCTATCCGTATTGAAAAACAAATGAGGACAACATTTATTGGTGCTGGAGGAGGGGTGTGTGTAGACTTGACGGGTGGGTCGGGGGGGGGATTCACATTACATTTACTTTCTGCCCAATGCCTCCACAAATCAAGATTTGGTCAATGTGTGGCAAAAGCCATGTGCTTGAAGGACGTTTTTTAAAAAAAGCCACAAGGTGTCTTTAGCCTTGCCAGTTGGACAGAAATCAAAGGCAGAAGGGCAGTATAAATTTCTACCTTATTTCTTATCCAAAGATAGGCAGGGGGCTTCTAATGAGAAACAGATTTCCCCGACTGCAGCACCTGTCACTCACACAAGCCATGCCCACTTCTTGTGCCCCTGGCTGGAAATGCAGGCGACCACTTCCTCTGGGTTGCGAATACCTCCAACTACTACAGTGTTGCCCCCCACAGTAATGCAGTAATGCCCCCCACTCCTTTTTCAACAAAGCACCAGGAAACAAGGAGCGGGGGAGACTGCGCTCCAGGCCCTTCACTTCTCTCCATCCAGTGCTGCATGTCACAAAAATGTAGCCACTATTTCGTCCCCGGACTGTACAAGAAACAGCGACGACACATCGCCCTTCCGAGAGCACGGCTGCTGCTGCTCCAAGCAGCCCCTTTCTCTGAGCGGCCAGACATTCCCCGGGGCTTCCAAGCTAGACCGAAGTGTGCAGCGGTGCACAGCGTGTTTAGCGCTCTAGATACATGTAGCGGGAGAGGGACGCAGGCATCATAAAAGCGAGTTGCAAATGAAACAAACCTATAAAGCTTCTCGTGGTTGCCTTCCAACTTGGAGATCAGTTATGGATGCTGCCGTCCCACAGGCAGGGTGGGGCAGGCACAGGTGGGAGAGGGCAGGAGGCGCCCAAGAACATGCCAGGCGGCTTGGAAGCCGCTGGCGCCGGGGCTCGGCGGGAGGCACCTGCTCCGCACACAAAAACGACGGCTCAAGGGGCCAGGGGGCGGGAGGGGCCCGATCCACCCCTGCCCCGATCAAATCACCGCCACTGCATCCAGAGATGCCTCCAACGAGCCGGATTCTGAGGGGGTAACAACCAAAGTGGAAAACCACAGCTAAGTGAGGGATTTTGAGGGGGGGGCACAAGAGAAAGAGGCAGCGCTGCCTAGCGGGGAGAGGGTCGCCCCGTGTGCTGGCGCCCACCCCTTGGGCCAACCCAAGGCGCAGCCGAACCTCCCTCGCCGGGCTGTGGCGCGGGCCCCCCGGCTCCGAGAGGAGAGCGCCCCCCCCCCCCCGGACTCACCTGCCGGCGCTGGCTGTGGTTGGCGGGGCCGGCGGGCGGCGCGGCGCTGCGCAGGACGGTGATGTGGAGGGTGAGCAGGAGCAGCCCCAGCAGCAGCAGCAGCTCGGCCGCCAGGCGCGCCATCCTCCGCCAGCGGGCGCCCTTGGGGCTCTGCGCGGCCGCGGGCGCCGGGGCAGCCGGGCGCGCAGCAGCCTCCGCCGCCGCCGCCGCCGCTACTGCCGGCCGCCCCGCGCCGCTCTCGGCATCGACGGGGCGGGCGGAGGAGGAGCCGCCCCAGCCGCGCCAGCGCCAGCGCCGCCACCTCCGGCCCGGCGGGGCCACCGCGGCGGGCGGCGGGCGGCGCGCGGCGGGGCCGGCATGGGCGCCCCCCACCGCCCCGGGCCCGGCGGCCGCGGCACCATCCAAGGCGGGCGGCCCGGGGGGGCGGCCCGGCCCCGCGCCCAGCCGCCGCGCGAGCCCGCCGCCCGCCCCCGGCCCGCTCGGCGCCGGGCTGTCAGCTGCACGGAGCGCCGTCCGAGGCGCCCGACACCCGCCGCCGCCGCCGCCGCGTCCCGCTCGGCCCTCGCCGGCCGCCTCGGCAGCGCCGCCTCCTGCTCCCAGTCCCGGCGTGGCGCTGCGCAGCGCCGCCGCCCTGCCCGCCTCGCCTCGCCTCGCCTCGGCTCGCCGCCCTGCCGCCTTCCGCGGCGCGTGGCCGGGCTTTTATAGGCGCGCTCGCCCTCCTCCGCCGCGCTTCCCCTCCACCCCCCGCCGCCTGCCCGGCCTTGCCTGCTCCCCGGGCCAGCGCGAGCGCCCGCCTCGCCTCGCCTCGCCGCCCTGCAGCGCCCGCCGCGCCCCCGGCCGCCGACGCTCCCGACCCACCGGCGGCCCAGAAGCGCCGCTGCGGTGCCCACCTGCTCGCGGGGCCTGGCGGGCTCCGCCACTAGAGCAGAGCCGCCGGCCCAGGGGCTGCCGGGGGGGGGGGAAGACACCCCTTGGCGTTGCGCCCCGCGGAGGCCCCCCCCCGTGCTCCCCACCCCTCTCGGGGTCTGCCCCGCATCTCCAGGAATGCCCAGCCCAAGGCAGCCTCCAGCAGGGGCCCGGGGCCCTCCCGCAGTGACAGGCAGGGGCCCAAGCTCCAGAGCAAAGCGCAGCTTTGGAGAGAGGACTCTACCCTCCCCAAATTCCACTTCATCCCCAAATCTCCCGGAATTCCCCAACTTGGAGCTGGCAACCCTAATAACTCCCCGACTGTCTTTTTACCAGGAGTGTCTCAAAACATCCCAAGGGTGGCACTTCGGCCCCCTTCTTGCTGAGCCCCCCAGGCAGCCTGCCCTGGCTTCCTTTCACGCTTGAGATCAAACCAGATGGTCTCGGCCCTTGTTTATATCTTATTTATTTAAAACCCATTGTGGCCCAGGTCTTCTTCCAAGGTGCTCCCGGTTGTGTACACGATTCCCTCCTCTATTTTATCCTCACAACAGCCTTGTCAGGTGGGTAAGGCTGAGAGAAGGAACAACTGGCTCAAGGTCACGGCACAGGGAGGATTTGAACCGGGGGTCTCCCAGATCTTCCACTGGAACCTCACATGGCTCTGCACCACACCAGGATCTGAGTCCAGCCACATGAGTTTTTGAGAGTCAGAGCTTCCTACACAACACGACCTCCGTGTTGGCCCTGGAGGATCAGAGCCAAAATTCCTGCTGCAAGAAAACCATACGAGAGTCATTTCCCCCTGTTTACCTCGTGACACCTCATGCTAACACTTCGTTTGGGCAGTGGTCGACCTTTACCCTGCTCTGCACACCACGGGATGTCCAGACTGAGCTCTTCACGTTCCCATTTCTCCCACCTCCTGTGTTAAGAAAGCCAGATACCTGACTAGGGACTCTCCATCTTGGGGACCCTGTTGAGAATGGACTGTGGGCACTGCCACAAAATGGCTGCTAAGTCAGCCGGAGCCAGTCCCAACATGGTTCCTGTAGGGTGCTGGGGCCAGTCACAATTTTTAAAATTTATTTTGGGCATTTTAATCCCACCCCTCCCCTAAGGAATGCCCCCCTCCCACCAACCCTGTCCGGTTGGCTAGGATTCAGCTGAACCTCATTTTCCTAGCCCCTAGCCAAGTGCCGTAACCACTACACTACGCTGTCTGTTGCCAGACAGGGCTGCTCTTCTAAATGTCTGCCCTGTGCAAACGCAAAGGGGGCCCCTCGAGTGTTCCTTTGAAGCACCTCCTGCTTCAGGAAGGTGGAGAGAAGCCAGGGCTGGTTCCTTCAGGAGCTCCAAGGGACCCTCTTCTTCCCTGTGTTCCTGCTTGAGGGGTGGAGTAGAAATGTTTAAAATAAAAAAGGAATGATTGTAAGGCAGGGAGTGTTTTTTAAAAATAAATACATTATCTAATAAGTTATTTGCTACCTAGACACTTGGATCTCTGCTCCAGTGACTGGGATCCCCACACAGAGCTTTAAGAATTCGTAATTATATAGTACTAGCAACAAAGCCCATGGTGGGAAAAAATACAACGGGCTCTAGAAAGGGGAGGGTGGGCAAATGGGCATTGCCTCCCCCTCCGTGACTGATCCCGGCTGGGTAAAGGCGGGGGGGGGCATTGCCACCTCCTCTGCCCCTGATCCTGGCCAAATGAAAGGGTGGGTGGGCATTGCCACCTACTCTGGTCCTGATCCCAGCTGGGTGATCGCAGGGGGTGTGCATTGCCACCTGCTCCATGCCAACTGGGTGAAGGCAGAGGGCAGACATAGCTGCCTGCTCTGCTCCTGATCCTGGCTGGGTGAAGTGTGGGAGGGCATTGCCACCTGCTCTGGTCCTGATCCCAGCCAGCTGAAGGTGAGGGGGTGGGCATTGCCACCTGCTTCGCGCCTGCTCTTGGCCAGGTGAAGAAGGGGATGGACATTACCTCCTGCTCCGTGCCTGATCCCAGCTGGGTAACGGGTGGGTGGGTGGGTGGGCATTGCCCCCTGCTTCTCTCCTGATCCCAACTGAGTGAAGAGGGGGGCGGGCATTGCTACCTCTTCTGCTCCTGATCCCAGCTGGATGAAGGCGAGGGGCAGGCATTGCCACCTTCCCCCCTCATGATCTCCGCCTGGGCTTCCTTTCATGGTGTGCTTTCTGGAGGGACAAGCTACCTCGCCTAGGCTTCCCTCCACGGCAGCGCCCTCTGGAGGCTCACCCGGGTAAGGAGGTGAGTCGTCAGAAACATGTTTGCCTTTTATATAATAGGATAGTCCTAAGTGTGTATATTCACACACTATGTTTAACGCTGCTTACTCCCATGTAAGCATGCATTGGACTCTTCTACTCTAGTGAAATCCTGAGCAGAGTTACCCCCTTTTAAATCTATTGAAGTGAATAGGCTTAAAAGGGTGTAACTGTCTTTAGGATTGCAACGATAATCTTGCTTCTTTTACTTTTGGTACCCCCCACCCAACAGAAGTAACTTGCATAATATTTGGATGTCTGGAATAACTAGCAGTTTAGCAGGCAACATCATCACTGGCTGACAGTTTGCTTTGAGCTTAGTTTTAAAAAGCCCAGGTCCAGGATACATCGTATAGGATCTTCCACAGAGATCTTTTAAGATCTTCCATAAAGGGAGTGCTATGTATCTCCCCATGCAAGCAGTGGTTATACAGTAGTTTAACAGTTCAATCCTAAGAAGAGTTACTCCAGTCTAAGCCCATTGAAAATCAAAGGGTTTAGACTGGAGTAACTCTTCTTAGGGTTGCATTGCAAGTTTATTTACTGTATTTTATTTGCCATATTTATAGTCTGCCTTTCTTAATGAGAATCAAGGTAGATTGCACAGTGTAAATTGATGGACTCGATAGCATGAGACATCTAATAAGTGATGTAATAGGGACTAGGATTACAGAAATGTGAAACAAAGCATGGAATATTAGACACAGTGTGTTAAATAATATGGAAATTGGTAAGGAGAGAGGCACCAAAGTTTTACAATTCTTCTCAAGGAATACCTGCTTTCCCCCTTCAGGTGCTGGGCAAAGCCTGCTTCATCTTAGATGATATTTGGCTCCTCAAATGTACTTTTGGCTTTTTTGTTTGTTTTTCTGCTACTTCGGCTATGATGTTTGTTGTTATTCTTTTCTCAGTTACTGTGTGTTTTTGTTACCTGATTTTATTTCTATGATCCTTTTTGCAAGACATACTTCAAATATCTATATCTTTATATCAGTCAATCCAAATATCTACATCTCTATATCGATTGATCAATAGATAGATAGATTCCCTAAAGGCAATATTATTTATTTATTTAGAATTTTTTTTTCCGGAATTTTCCTTTATTTAAACTATAAACAATAACATAAAAGCTATAAACAACAGAGAAGACAAAAAAAACAACATTCTATATAAACAAGTGAAAAAAGAAAAACCCTTAAACTAAACTACAGATTGAGTTCTGATTTTCTCCGCTACAAATATAGATCATTTTCAATGTCTCACTTATTCTAAGTTAAACATAAGGGCCTCTTTTTTCTATGGTTCATGATTTTTAATCCATAAATCCAGATGTCATCAAGTCCTTATTATCCATTTCATGTAAAAAGTCTATAAACGGTTTCCATTCAGTCAAAAATGTAACTAATGTCTTTTCCCTAATCAGTGAAGTAAGTTTTGCCGTTGACGCAAACTCCAACACTTTTATCCACCATTCCTCCACTGTAGGCAATGTTGGAGTTTCCCACTTTTGTGCATACAGTACTCTTGCTGCCGAGATCAAATATAAAAACAAAATTCCAAAGCTTCTTTCCAACTGGCTGTCCATTATTCCCCCCAAAAATGTCCGGTTTCAACTGGATTCTAATCTTCAAAATCTTCTGAATCGATTATTGTATTTGCAACCAGAAACTCCTTGCTTTCTTACATATCCACCACATATGATAAAATGTCCCTTCTTGTTTAGCACATTTCCAACATACATTTGAAGCATCCTTATACATTCTAGCAAGTTTTTCAGGAGTCACATACCAACGATACATCATCTTGTAGAAATTTTCTTTGATATTAGCGCTTAATGTAAATTGCAACCCCCTTGTCCACATATTTTCCCATTGCCCCATTAATATGTCGTCCACAGTTATTTGCCCATTTAATCATACATTCTTTTACTTGCTCTTCTTCTGTCTCAAACCTCAACAAAAGTTTATACATTTTAGAAATAACATGTTCATCATTTCTACAGAGGGCAATTTCAAATTCATTTTTAAATTGCTCAAAGTCGTATTTGTCATATTGACAAATATATATTACTCCAGATTTTTTCTCCAAGTGTCCCAGAGTTCAGTAGGATTTACTGTCAGGTAAAGTTGTGCACTTCTGGCCTTATTCCTTTCACTGTACTTTGACATACTTTTGATTAATCAGTTTATTGCGCTCAGGTGCCCAAAAGCTTATCCCCTAGCTTTTAAAGTGTCACAAAACTTTTTGTTCTCACAACAAAGAGTCTTGAGGTTCTTTAAAAACTAGTGACTTTATTATTGTGGCACAAATTTTCTAGAGTCAGAAAAGAGCAAGAGTCCAGTAGCCCCTATAAGACTAACAAAATTTGTGGTAGGGTATGAGCTTTCGTGGCTAACAAAACCTCATACCCTACCACAAATTTTGTTAGTCTTTTAGGGGCTATTGGACTCTTGCTCTTTTATACTGCAACAGACAGACTAACACAGCTACCTATCTTGTTCTACCTAGAGTCAGAATTCATTTCATCAGAGGCATGAGCAGATTCATTCATAGAAAGAACTTCATTAGATATATTCAGTTGGCAGAGAGATTTGTACCAATGCTACAAACAGCAGAAGTTCTTTCCTACTGAAGTAGTGCAACTTTTGTGTCTAGTGTTGAATGCCCAGGCAGTTGAAAATACTTCCCCACTGGATTTTTCCTCTCATTTTTATGCCCCTGGTTGTCACCTGTGGCTCCCTGATAAAACTTCTCTAGTGCGATCATCTATTTGGAGAAGTTATAGGGACCTATAACTTTTCCAAGGAGATGATCCATCTTTCTCACAAGACTTGGAGGGAGGGAGGCTAATCTGCACTTACCAGCAGCTCCTCTACCTGAAGCCAACACTTAACCGGCCTAATATAAATCCACAACATCCCTGTAGCAAACTCCATGCCAGCTCCGTCCCCATATCTACTCGTTGTCCCAGGTTCAATCCCCGACATCACCAGTTAAAAAGGACCGGCAGTAAGTGATGTGAGAGACCCTGAAGAGCTGTTGATGGTCTGAGTAAGCAAGACTGTCCCTGGTGGACCGAGGGTCTGATTCAAGTTTACATAAATGGAATTCATACGTGGATTTAATTCTGTCAGGCTTAAACTCATCATACGTTGCCAAGTGGGGAATGGTCCCTCGGATTGGATTGTTTACTCTTTGGACTGGATCTTTTCTCACACCTTGGCTGTTTTCACACTGCTTATTGGCCATTTTCACACTGCTTACCGGCCATGGAACATTACGCCAAGCTCCCGGAACGACTGCGTCTTCCTGACGCGATTTCGCGCGAATTTTCATGCGAAATCGCGTCAGGAAGACACTGTCATTCCAGGAGCTTAGTGCGATATTCCATGGCCAGTAAGCAGTGTAAAAACGGCCCTTGTCCTAGGAAATGGGACCTACTGATCTGTCTTTGTTACACATCCCTCACCCACTTCTTCCCAGTTCTTCCATTTACAGCTTTGGGTATAAATCGTTCTACCCGGTGGAGGTAATACTTTATGAATCTGAAAAGTAAACTGACAAACAGTTTATGCCACAATAAATTCATTTGTTTTCATGGCATTGCAAGGGTCTTTGTTATTTTTGGCTGCAGGAAACTAATACGGCTACCCCTCTGGAATGTGTTATTCTAGTGCAAAATTGACCAACGTGACACCCATGAACACAGTGGCACTTGATGCATTTTCTGGGGTTTGTTTTCTTTCTCCTAGTCCCAAAATATTTAGGAGTTCAAAGTACTAACCCAAAATTTGAATTGGGCCCAGAAGCGAATAGGTGAAGTTGCTCTAATGCAGGCAAGATGTGAGACCTGTAACTGGTACCAGATCACCGTCTACCAGCTGCTGTCAGTGTCAGTCAAAGCTTCAAAGGCAACGCCCACAATGAGCACATTAGTGTTAATCTGGATGCGTTTGGTGTGGCGATAACTGGCCAATGTGCTCCCAAGATGGCTAATTTGAGCATCGTTTGAGCAGTACCTGTGATGTACATAGGGGGGAATGCTCGTACGTGTTAGAGCGACCACATCTAAACTTAAAAGTACTTTTTCAGGAATGGCTTCCAGAACACCTTAACTCTCCTTCCTGCTCGGAGGATTTGACGATCGCCTTTTCCTCAGTTTTCAGAGGGGAAAAATCAGAAAGTTCATATAATAAAGGGCTCTTCTTTTTTAAACCTAAGCTAAGTTTGTTATTTTCTTTCTCATACGCCAGCCGCCATACTGCAAACACCTACTTCATTTTCTCTGCAATTGATGCCACTCTGCTAAGGCCCAGTTATAGATATCGTTTTAATAGCTTCTGGGCTCAGTTAATAATTCCCTAACTGCTGCCCAACATAAAAAGCAGGAATCTGGTATCAGCTAACACTGAGCAACTTTATACTCGTGCTCCCTCTTTATAAATATGTAGCCTTTATAAATATGAGCAATAGACTGTCAGTCACTGTGCAGAGAGCGCATCAACTTCTGGTTCTCTAAACAGTGAGTCTTGCTGCGTTGCTTTTTAAAGGTCTTTGTTTGACGGATTGAATTTCTTTTCATGTGTGGAAATCGGCCCTGAGTCTCAGTGACAAGGGTTTGCTATAAATAAAATTAATATATAATAAATATAATAACACTAACAGGCAGAACAACTTGCCGATTAGCTTTGCAGACTGCCTCTCCCAGCTCACACGGTCCCTCTCTTCTTCATCTCCTGGCCTTGCAAACTACCTGGGAGAAAATCCTGATACGTGTGTAGGCCTTTAGTTTGAGAACCCCTGTGCTAGGGAAATATGAACAGGTAAATGTTAAAATGTCAGGAAAACAATTCAAAATGTCGGGAAAAGAAATGTTGGGCCTTAAGAGGTTTCTCAGACTGCACTTGGAAACTCCCCTTTGGAGGTGTCTTCGTGACTTCAAAGGCACTTACTCCTGGGTAGTAGGCATTACTTCCCTGGAATTGGAACGTAGATCTCCTTGAAATTGTATGTTGGGTGTCCTCTGAATGTAGAGGCATGAGGCTCTAGCATAATCTGGTCGAATTCCAGCCTGGAAATAACAGGACGAAACCTTCCTCTCTTTTATGGAGGGTTGGAACCATACACCATGGATGTTAGTAGATTTTGAGTTATTAGAGAAAACAGAGCTCGGTGTGTGTTTCGCTGTATTTTAAGGCTGCAGATTGGCGGCTAGAGCGATGGAAAGATCATAATGCATACCAGCTTAAGTGACAGAATGATAAAGAAAAGAATAACCTCGCACACATGAGCTGCAGCTGGGTTCTGGGTAATGCAAGTTCACCGTGATCCAATGAATTACAAAAAAAAACCCCTTTAATCCATCTGAGGCAGGCCTGTTTTTGGCACGCGTTTCCGGATGCAGCATTTAACTTTTATGTGTCAAGATGTTGTGCAACGACAGTCAAAAGACTGTGGAACGCTACGGTTGGCAGTGAGGAGTTGGCAGGCTGAGGCTGGATTCTCTTCTTATTGGAAAAAGTATGAGTTCACATTGTTTCGAAACTATTATTATAAAAAACTCTCTTATAGAGAGCAGTGCCAACGACATTGCTTAGGGTGGTTGGGGAAAAGAAATGGAAAAGCACTTAGGCAACAAGAGACAGTATAAACGGGGGCAGGGGGGAATTCTGCTCCATTGCCTGTCAAGCAGCCCACACATGATGGCTTTTGACTTGGAATCAAAAGCCGCACACATGATGAATTCATTGACACAAACCAACAGACCAGAGATCATTGTCTAAGCGAGCGGCACCCCCTTCCCTCTACAAAGGAAAAAATGCGGGCGAAAAAGCTCTGCTTTGGTTTAACTGATTCGTTGCAACTGCAGTCTGCAAAGCGGTTAAACTGGAGGATTGGATTAAAGCAGGTTTGGGTTCCGCTTAAACCGATGAGTTTAAATCCAGTTAAAGGCATGCATGCCAATGGAATTGGTTTACCGGATCGTGTGTGTGCCCTGCTTCCCGACAACCTGCAAATATTTTGGTTTAGCCTACACCTACATGGGGACATGAAACCACACCCCTCCCTAGGGCGGCAGCAGCAAGTGGGGCAGACGTGGGCCATAACGGGGTCTTCACATAGCTGTCCTCGCTCTACTCACAGCTGTCACAACCCCACCCCACACTTCCCTCCCTTTCCTTACAGAGCTGTGCTGTAATGCCGCACTGCAGCTTGGCAAAGATGGGAATAAAGCCCTTTAAAAAGGCTGCCTGGCGCCATTTTGAGAGCAGAGCTTAGCGCCACCCCTTCCTGTAGTGGCACTGGGCAGAGTGTCCCGATGAAATCCTCGGTCTGCCGCCCCCCAGCAGCAGCGCGGTTTCCTGTTTGAGCCAGAGAAAGTGAGCCTTCATTTTCTTGGGTGCAAAGGGAAAGAGAAAAGGCAGACAGGAGGCATGTTCAGACTGGGCGCAATGTTGTCTGGATGCTCCTGTTTACCACGGAGCTTCTCAGTGCCCATGTGGGGAAAATCTCCATGTGAAAACAGTCTTAAATGGGCTTGTGGATCTTAATCCGTTTTATACCTTCTGCTTCCAGGCATGCTTATTACTCTTTGTTCTAGGGCCACGTGATAGGTAGGGGTGGGGTGGGAGGCTTGAAGCAAGAAAGCACAGAGTTAAAGAGTGTTCTGTGTTCTCTAACAAAAAAGACCTGCAAGGAGAAAGCTAGCACAACAGGGAGAAACAGCACCTGCTTCATGTGAGAAATGGCCCAAACACCAGCTCTTAAGCAATAAAGACGCTGTGGACGCAGCATAGCAGCCAGTGCCGGGGAGAGGGGAGAGAGTTAAAATCCCAGCCACAAAGCTGCCTAGGTGGCCTTGGGCCCACCCCACCTAAACTCCCTCATGGGGTTTTTGTGAGGAGAAAATCAGACCCCCCCCCTCCTCTGAACTCTGGATACAAGTGTAATTCAAGTATACTTAAGGAATCAGGGGAATAAAAGATTGGTCCTGAATCTAGAACACAGCCAGTGAATGATTTTAACGCTGCAATCCTATGCACAATTATTTGGGAATAAGCCCAAAGTTCTGCATAAATGTATAGAGAATTGGGCTATATGGCAGGAAGGGCTTTCTTTGGAAGCCATCCCTCACAGGCCAACGAACGGGCCCAGGGGCCGAGGCCTTCCCCTGCCCCCCTGCCCTGGTCTTCAAAGCCTTGCTGCCTCTGACCATGAAAATGCCCTTTAGCTAGCAGCCACTGAGGGACCCCTCCTCCGTGGACCCCAGGGCCTTTCCCCCGACAGTACACACTGGTACCAATGCCAGCGCCTCTTTCCACAGTACTGGCTCCTCTTTCCGCTGGCGGGCTTGGGCCCCCTAGGTGGCGAACATCATGACTACGCACGCCTCTTTTTTTTAGGAAAAAAACACTGATGAATCCATCGAGGCTCTTTTTAAAGCCATCCAAGGCCGAGGGCATCAAGACAGCCACTGGCAGGGAATTTAATTTATTTACCTGTTGAGTAACAAAGTATTTCCTTTTGTCTGTCCTGAACCCTGTTTCTCCGCAGCGAGTGCCCCAAGTTCTAGTGTTATGGGAGAGAGAAAAAGCTTCTTCGATCCACTTGCTCCACTCTGTGCATAGTATTACGAACCTCCAACATGTCCTGTCCCCACCCCCCAGTTATCTTCTCAGAGCCAAGCCACAAGTGACGCCTGACACAGGTTGGACACTTGTCAGCTTCCCTCAAGTTTTGATGGGAAATGTAGGCATCCTGGTCTTGCAGCTGTAATGGAGAGCCGAGCTGTAAAACCAGGATGCCTACATTTCCCATCAAAACTTGAGGGAAGCTGACAAGTGTCCAACCTGTGTCAGGCATCACTTGTAGCTTGGCTCTCAGCCAGTGCACGATGAGTAGTCCGGAAAGAATACAGCTTTTCTGGTCTGAAGTCATGGTGGGCTGGAGCGTCTTTCCCCCTTTATCCCCGGTTAGTTTTCAGCATGAGTAAATTAGCAGCTGCTTTCCTATGCTCCTCAGGCAACTGAGAGTCCCTCTACACAAGACATCTGACGTGTTCTTCACATGTCCAGAGATGCAATGTTAGCTGGGAAGTGTAGTTTTGAAATGACAGAGCCGGCATTCTGATATAATACTCTCACAGCCCTCCACCGCCTCTCGTGTCTCCCTTTATGGCAGAGGTCCCCAACCCCCGGTCCACGGACTGGTACCGATCCATGGCCAGTTAGCAACCGGGCCGCACAGGAGGTGAGTGGTGGGCGAGCGCAGAGCTGGCTCCAGGGAGCCCCCAGATAGGACCGTCTAATTGCAGGAAAACAAGCTCAGGGCTCCCACGGGTTCGGCATTGTGGCAAGTTGTGTAAGTATTTCATTATAATAATGTAATAATAGAAATAAAGTGCACAATTGTATCATTCTGAAATCATTCCCCCCCCCCCGGGTCTGTGGAGGGCTGTGAGAGAATCCATCCCCTCTGGAGCAATCTCCGTCGGCTCCGTCTTTCAACACTCAACGGACACACGCCCAGGCATCAAACTACAAGTGACGCCTGACACGGGTTGGACATTAGTCGGCTTCCCTCAAGTTTTGGCGGGAAATGTCGGCGTCCTGGTTTTACAGCTTGGCTCTCCATTACAGCTGCAAGACCAGGACGCCTACATTTCCCGCCAAAACTTGAGGGAAGCCGACTAGTGTCCAACCCGTGTCAGGCGTCACTTGTGGCTTGGCTCTCAAAGGCCCAAGAATTCTTACTGTCCTTTCTAGGCTAATGTTTTTTTAAAGTCTGTGTGTGTTCCTGACTCCTGAGTTCCTAACTTTTAAAACCAATCCTTGCCTGACCCTGCTGTGTGACAACCCTGCTGTACGATACCCTTCTCTTTGCACTTGGCGTGAGGTTTGGAAATGCCGGCTTTTGAGCAGAAATGTCTCTGCTATATCTGTAAGCGACAAACGACCTTCAGGTTCTACGTGTAACTCCTATCAGGGGGGTGTACAGCCTATTAAACAGACAAGCCACATCACAGAGTCTGAGAAAAATAATCTAGTGAAATTTCTTTCTGGACTTTGCAGAATTTTTGATCCTTGATGAAGAGAAAAGTTATACATTCCTGCGGAGTTATAAACTCCTATCGGCTTGCTGTGGCCAAAACAACAGAGTATGGAGGCACCTTAAGGACTACCACAGAAGCTTCTCTCAGCCACTTCATCAGATACCTGATTCTGCCCAGGTAGGGTTGCCAATCCTGACTTGGGAAATTCCTGGAGATTTGGGGGATGGAACCGGGGAAGGGTGGGGTTTGGGGAGAGGAGGGAGCTCAGTGGGGCATCCTCTTATATAAAAGGCTAAGCGTATTCAAGATAACTCACTTGTTACCGTGGTGCACCTCCAGAGGGCACTGCTGTGGAGGGAACCCCAGATGAGGCAGCAAGACCTCCAGAGAGCGCGCCACGGCAGGAAGCCCAGGCCAGGATCAGGTGTGGAACAGGCGGCAATGCCTGCCCCCTGCCTTCACCCAGCTGGGATCAGGAATGGAGCAGGTGGTAATGCCGGCCCTCCGCCTTCACCTAGCTGGGATCTGGAGCGGGTGGCAATGCCTGCCCTCTGTCTTCACCCAGCTGAGATCAGAAGTGAAGCAGGTGGTTATGCCCATCCTTCACCTTCACCCATCTGGGATCAGGAGCGGAGCAGGTGGCAATGACCACTCCCCATCTTCACCCAGCTGGGATCAGGAGCAGAGAGGGGGCAATGCCTACGTCCCACATTCACACAGTTGGAATCGAGAGTGGAGCAGGTGCAATGCCCGCCCTCGCCTTCACCCAGCTGGGATCAGAAGAAGGTGGCAGTACCCACTCCCCCTTCACCTAGATGGGATCAGGAGCAGAGCAGGTGGCAATGCCTGCCACCGCTTTCAGCCAGCTGGGATCAGGAGCAAAACAGGTGGCAATGCCTACCCTCCGCCTTCACTCAGCTGGGATCAGAAGTGAAGCAGGTGGCAATGCCCGCCTGTCCTTCACCCAGCTGGGATCAGGAGGGGAGCAGATGGCAATGCCCGCCCACCGCTTTCACACAGCTGGGATCTGGAGTGGAGCACGTGGCAATGCCCATCCCCTCTTCACCCACCTCGGATCAGGAGCAAAGCAGGTGGCACAGGTAGCAATGCCCCCCTCCCAACTTCACCTGGCCAGGATCAGTCATGGAGCAGGAGGCAATGCCCACCCCCTTCACTTGACTGGGATCAGACGAAAAATAGGTGACAATGCCCACCCCCCTTCACCCGGCCTGGATCAGGCACAGAGTAGGAGGTAATGCCCACCTCCTCATCACCTGGCTGGGCTCAGGCATGGAGCAGGTGGCAATGCCCACCCCCCAACTTCACTCGGTTGGGATCAGGTTTGGAGCAGGAGGCAATGCCCACCCTAGTTCAACTTGCTGGAATCAGGTGCAGTCAAAACTGTGAACAGAATAAACTGTACAGGGAGGGAAAATACTTAAGTCAAAATCAATATGAAGTAAGTCAAAAGTATCAAATTCCAAAATTACTATGTATTTCCACAATGGAAACATATAAAGTATATACTTAAATAATGTAGTCTAGCAAACATCTTCATAAGGCAAGCTGCTGTTACGTAACAATGCCATACCAGTATACAATCCAACAGGTGAGGTCCAATAAGTCCAAAGATTCCAAATCAAAAATAGTCCAAAAAGTAGGTAAATGAAAGTAGCAGGGGATACTCCGTAGGACACTGAATAATCAGTGTTCTCTTCTTTCTTCTTTTACAGGTGTAGGTAGTGTTGGAAGAAACGGGACGTCCAAAAAGACACACCCGAATCAGGTGCAGAGCAGGCGGCAATGCCCCCTGCCCTGATTCACCCGGCTGGAATCAGTTGCAGAGCAGGCGGCAATGCCTGCTCCCACATCACCCGGCTGGGATCAGGCGCAGAGCAGGCAGCCATGTCCGCCCCTTCACCTGGCTGGGATCAGGAGTGGAGCAGGTGGCACTGCCCGCCCCCCTTCACTCGGCCGAGATCAGGTGTAAAGCAGGCGGCAATGCCCACCCCTTCACCTGGCTGGGATCAAGCACAGAGCAGGTGGCAGTGCCCTCTCCCCTTCACTCGGCCAGGCTCAGGCACAGAGGAAGTGGCCATGCCCGCCCCCCCTGCCTTCATTCAGCTGTCGTCAGTGACGGAGGAGGAGGGACTGCCCACCTGCCCGCCCTCCCCTTTCTAGAGCCCGTTGCATTTTCCCCCACAATGTGCTTTGTTGCTAGTAATGCCATAAAATCCATCTTCCAAAGCAGCCATTTCCTCCAACTGACCTCTGCAGTCTGGAAATCAGTTGTAATTCTGGGAGATCACCAGGTGAACAGAAGTTCTAAACAGTACAAGTTTAGAACTGAAGGCACTTTATGACATAAGTTCTAGCTACAGAAGTTCAACATTGAAGTTGGAATTCTCAAATTATTTGCCTGAAATCTATATGGACCTTATTTGTGTGCGTGGTGTGGCTATTGTAAATATTGGATATAGAACACTTTATATTTAATTGTAATAATTTGTTCATTTGTCTTTAAATTGCTGTTTTGTATGCTTGTGTAGGAGATCTTGTATAAAACACTTTGGTTAAACCTTGTTTCTAATTAGCCTGTTTTCACAGTGGGTGGTTTCTTTTCTCACCTGGAGGCTGGCAACCCTATGGCTCAGCAGCAAGGGTATCTTTTCAGACGTGTACTTCTCTCTCTCTCTCGGTCTGTGTTTACACGTACGCACTTCTGACCCCAGAGTGTACCACTCTGTTCATCTGATGAAGCGGTCTCTGGCTCATGAAACCTTATTCTGCCATTCATTTGTTAGCCCTTATTGTGCCACAAGACTCTTTGCTTTGTGAAAAAAGTTGTGTTTTTTAAAAAAACCATGTTTATAGAAGATGTTATCTGAGTTCCTGTGTCACTCTGGGTGAAACAGGGCATGCCTCCTTCAGTGGACTAGGTCACAGGAGACTGTGGGCCTCCTTCTCAGATCCAGTCCACATTGAGGTCTGATTTAAACTGGACGTCTGGAGAACTTTGGTCATCCGACAAACATATTTTGAATGCCCTTGATTACATGCAAGGTGAACTCCAGATGAGACGGCCAACATTCATCTCAACCACCATGCTAAGCCAGTTGGACCAACATGGCAGCTGCTTATACAGCAGGATTAGGTTGGGCACTTGGTAGCGAGTAACAAATAATGAATTTAGTTAAATCTTCTGTTACTACAGAAGATAAATTTAGCCCCAGGGCTATGGTCATGTTGTTGAAGTGGCTTACCTGCTAAGCACAGAATCACATGCTGTTTATCCCTTTGTGCCTGCGCTTCATTTAAATGATCTGCATTGGATCCGTGGCATTTAGTGGGGTTTTTTGGTGCCTATGATGTCACATTGCAAAAACTGACTACAAGCTTAACTAGGTTCATGGGCAGACTGATACTAAAGACACACAGAGACACTCAAATAGTAAGTCTCAAGTCAAAAATGTCTAATGCCTAACAGAGTTACCCTTTCCATTTTAACAATGTGCCTTTTAAGAAATCAGCACCAGCAGGTATGTGTGTGTGCAGCTGTGAGAAAGCAGTTTAATCATACAGACGTGATGAAACTTGTTAAAATGCACCTCTAAATAAGATAACTAGCACATCTGTGAGAGAAGAAATGGACCAGGATCTAGGCTCTTTCTGCGTACAGCGATAATATTCTATTTGCAAGGAGTTTATATATGTATATATGTGGAGAATGATATGGCAGAATTCTGGACTGTTACACTTTAGAAAGTAGGTATGTGTGTCTCTTCTCTTTGTTTCTCCCTCATGTTCACGATTACTATATGCAGAGTAATTATTATTGCACATTATTATTGCACATATTATTGCACAAATTATTGCACATATCTTTAGTCCTTTCCCCAAGGAGCTCTGGGTGGTATATACTGTTCTGCCCTCCTCCAGTTTATCCACAACAGCCCTGTGAGGTAGGTTAGGCTAAGACAGTGGGAATAGCTTGGCCTTCAGTGTCTCCCATTTCTAGCCCAATGCTCAGGCCCCTACACTGCCCTGGAAATGGGTACAACATGGCACACATGACAGCAGTCTGCAGCAGGGCCGTCCAAAATTCTTCCTACCACCTCAGTCACCACTTCATTCTGTGCAACGTGAATAATATTTCTAAAACTTAGAAAAGGGTAGTGAGAGTCCCACTTAGAATATCCATCTGTAATTGATTTCAAAATAGATCACCAGAAAAGCTTACGCTTAATTTTTTTTTCTCCCTGAAGGAAGACATAAGAAAATGTTTTTGGAACTTAGCCCCGAGAGAAGAAAGATGATGAAAGCAGCATTGTTGACTATAAAACTCTTGTTTATGTATTTTTTCCCCATGATTACTTAAGAGTATGACTCATTTAACCGAGTGGAACAGAAACATTCAAAACATATGGATAATTGAATGCTTGGATAAACTGATGACGTACACTTAAGTTATACAGAAACAGGGTAACAGGGGCTTAACACATTTATAGTATAATCGAGAGGCAAATTACACATTACACACAAATGAAAAGTAGCCTTGGGTGGCTGCACTTTTTGAGCAGAAGGGAAAGTTGTAACTGCAATACAGTGGAACATGATCCAGGAGGGGAAGATTACTTACACACAGAGAGGTGGGGTGGGCGGGAGTGCCTCTACTCAAAAGTCTCCCAAGGCCTGCTTTTCATTTTAAAAGAGCCTTCCTCCAAAGAGCTCAGGGCTCCCAACTTTCCTTCAACCGACACCCTTTCATGGAACGTGCGGGAATTTGAACCGGTGTCTCCCAGGGTCTACTCCAGCACTCCAGCCACTACCCTGCACTGCATCGCCTTCTTTCACATGCCGTTTGTTGTTTGCCCCAAGTCTTGGGGAATAAGGAAGGAGCGGCCACTGATTGCACAGATCTATTTACTGACTTCATTTATATCGTGCCTTTCTCTCCAGTGCGGATTACGCCATTCTCCTCACCTCCATTTATCCTCGCGATGACCCTGTGGGGCAAGGCAAAGTCTGACGCTCCAGCCGCTACACCACAGCGGCTGTCTCCGCAGAGACCACATGGATGATGGAATCAGAGGACAGCGCACGGATCAGGGCCCCGCTGATGTGCTGGAGCCTGAGGAGATGCAGGAGAGCTCATCAGGCAAGAATCATAGAGCTGGGAGGATCCCAAAGGTCATCTAGTCCAACCCCCTGCACAATGCAGGAAATTCACAGGTTCCTCCCCTCACTGTCCCAATGACCCCTGCTCTGTGCCCAGAGGAAGGCAAAAAACCTCCAGGATCCCTGGACAACCTGACCTGTAGGAAAATTCCTTCCTGACCCCAAAGTGGCAATCAGCATTGCCTTGGGCACTAGGGTTGCCAGCCTCCAGGTAGTGGCTGGAGATCTCCCGGAATTACAACTGGTCTCCAGGCCACAGAGATCAGTTTACCTGGAGAAAATGGCTCCTTTGGGGGGGGGGGGTGGACTCTATGGAATTATGCCATGCCAAGGTCCTTTTCCTCCACAAACCCCACTTTCTCCAGGTTTCTCCCTCCAGATCTCCAGGAATTTACAAACGTGGAGCTGGCAACCCTATTGGGCACGAGAGCCTACCAACGGCTCATCCCCTCCTGCCCTCCCTCTCTCAATTTGCATGCATTCATATTGAGTCGTAGAATCACCACTGCTGTCAGGTGGCCGCCTAGCCTTTTCTTAAATACCTCCAAGGAAAGAGCCCTCCACCTCCCGACGAAGCCTGTTCCGCTGAGAAACAGCTCTAAGTGTCAGGACGTTCAGATTGTACTGTGGTGAAGTAGGTTGTGAAACGCAGGGCGGGACGCAACAGCAGAGGTGGTGGAAATCCTCTCTGTTATCAGACTGCTGCTCTGTGCGGATTCAGATATTCCCGATCTTCTGCAAGGGGGTGCAGCATGTTTGTCTCCAGAGAAACATTTGTGTGGGGAAGATGACTTGTGATGTGGGCAGTCCATGCACACAAGTACAGTTTCTAGCTACACTATCAGGGCAGCCCATTCCCAGACTGCTGAAATCCCAAGACACCTCCAGAGGTAGAATTAGGGCCAAACTACAAGTGATGAATGACACGGGTTGGGCACTTGTCAGCTTCCCTCAAGTTTTGATGGGAAATGTAGGCATCCTGTTCTTGAAGCTGTAATGGAGAGCCAAGCTGTAAAACCAGGACGCCTACATTTCCCATCAAAACTTGAGGGAAGCTGACAAGTGTCCAACCTGTGTCAGGCGTCCCTTGTAGCTTGGCTCTTAGCTGTATTTTGGAAAGCTTGGGCCACATGGGACTTCCTTCATGAGAGCGCACTCTGGTTGAGTTACTTGGGAAATGCCTGATCCCGTTCCATTTAAAAGCCTTTAAGGGATCATGAATCTGTGCAAACTGCTTTTGAGTACATGCTTCTTGCGTGTAGAGATGAAAGAGAGAGAAACAGAGATAAAAGGAGAATCCTGGAGGGAGGTGGTGGTGGGGGAGCAATCCCAAAAAGTAAGTGAAATGCAGGTGTTGAACCACGTTTTCTCCAACATGGTAAAATACATTGCTATAAACAGTGACGTGGACTGAGCCCATGGACCCTTCTCCCAACTTATGTGGGCCTTCCTTTGGAGGAATGCCCGTCAGGTGGGAGGAAGGCTTTGAAGTTTGGTCACGGAGGATAGTTGCATGATCCCTGTCAGTGTAGGCATCTCCAGCGGACAAATATGCATGAAAAAATATCGCTTTTGAAATAAGATGCTGTGGGATTTACAGGAAGATTCAGTGCAGAATTTGGTTTTCTGTTTGCAGATCTTTCCTGAAAAATCCAGTTGGCTTTTGGTTTCTGATAGAATACTTTTCACATGTGCTCATCTTGGGAGAGCAAACAATATGTTATAATCGTCCCATATTGTTTTAAAACTGGGTTGACAATCGTGCCTCCTCTAGGTTTTGAAAGGCACAAAGAATTCCAAGAATGAATTCCCACACTTTTAAGGGATGAAGTTCATTTGGTTTCAATATTTTCAAGATGGTTGTCTTAAAGTTTTGGTAGACTGCACATATACAATGAGTAAGGGCGTTTAACTTGGTACACTCAATCTTTTCCTATTTCGTCTCTTTTGTGTTACAGCTTCGGATGCTTCTTATCGCAACACCTTACCTTGTTGACTCACATGTGTGGAATTTACTTCCTGTCCATCTCTTCATCTCATTCCAGCAGATAGGAACCAGACAGGCAAATTAACTGGAAGCCATTTCAAACTGCATAGCTGTTGACATCAAAATGCAGGCAGGCGGACGCATACAGACAGCTGAGAAGCAATCTGACCCTGGAGTTAACAAAAATCATTGTATGCTGTCTAGTTCCATTATTCGTCAGCCTGACAAACCAATCCCATGCACGTTTACTGGAAGAACCCACTGCTTCCAGTGGGGCTCATGCCTGGAGAAATGTACCCTCATACTTTGTTTCAATTTCCCCTATCTTCTGGATCCCATGTCTTGACCTGTGAAGTAGACTCTCAATTTTATAACTGCAGCGTATATAACAGTCTGCTGAATTGTAGGCAGTGTGGAAACAAGTTATATAAAATCCTAATTTTCTCTTTTGAATAAACACTTGATTTGAGATATTCCTGCTGAATGTTCAGAGACTAAGGGCCAAGCTAGAAGTGACGAATGACACTTGAATGGCAAGTGAACAGACTCACGTGTATTCCTCCCTGTTCACTTGTGCTCCACTTGCGCTCAAGTGGAGTACAAGTGGAGTGCAAGTAAACAGGGAGGAATACACGTGAGTCTGTTCGCTTGCCAATCAAGTGTCATTTGTCACGGCAGCACGACTGACGGCTGCTACAGGAATTCCCAGGATGCCGCCTGCTAAGGAGGTTGTTGTCTCCAGCACTCTGTCCTTTCCCTCTTCCCTTTGTCCTATTTTGTAAAGCTGTTAGTGTGTTGGAATAAAATACACACAACTTTTCCTTCTCCTGAATTTCTTTCCTCCTTTCCACACTTCCCTCCTTCCTCATTTTGTTCTGTTATTTTTATGATCTGCTTCCATTCCTCTTTCTCCCCTTCCAACCCCTCCCCTCCTATATTTTTCAGTCTTGTTCTCAACTCCTCATCTCTATCTTGGTTGGCAACTTAGAACATACTTGATAGAAGTGGAGTAGAAAAGTGGACCTGGCTACTGGGGCAGCACCATTAGAGTGGCGTCTTTGCCTCTACTTTTTAGCTCAAAACTAATGATTTCAGGATGTCTGAACTCCTTTCTCCTGAAAATCACGTTAGTTCTTTTTGTGATGCTTTGCTAAAGTTTACAGCTATTTTCCTTTCCACTTTGTTCTGTCCTGGGAAGCCTAAACAGCCTAGCTTAGTGAGGTCTCGTTAGTATTTGCGAAATTGCGAGTCTAAGTGTTGGCCCCAGTTAGTACTTGGATGGGAGACAATCAAGGAAGGCCAGGGTTGCTATGGGGAAGAAAGCCATGGCAAAGCACCTCTTCTCATCTCTTGCCTGGAACACCATGTGGATGGGGTGTGTGTGTGTGTCTTCTTCTTCTTCTTTGTTCTCTTCTGATGTGATTTTCCATCTCTGGTTTATTCCTGCTCAGGAGACCCTACTGGGTGTGAAGCAACCAGGATGCTGCGTTACCCCCAGCTACGTGGGGCTATTTGCTGACATCATTAACAATGAGTGAGGGCCATGCTTTCTCTACGTATTTCATGGGTGATGGTAGCCTGTCAATGATCACAAACCAAGAACTCACAAGCTGAACACTTCTGCAGCTCTCACAATGGCTGCTTCCACACATGTTGGATAATCCACTTTCAATACTCTTTAGTGAACATTTGAAACTGATTTTCCATGTGTGGAACAAAAAATCCACTTCAAAAGGATTGCGAAAGTGCATTGAAAGTGGCCATTGATTCCAAAAATTGCCAGGTGGTGAGGTTGGGTCTCTGATTTTCACCAAAATGAGCCCCCCTTTTCAGTTCATTTCTAAGAGTCTCTCTACACAAGACATCTTACACAAGTAGGATCAAGTGAAAGATCTTACACTTGTTCTCCTATTGTGGATACACACGCACTGCTAGGGAGACAGAGTATGTATGTACGTATGTACGTATGTATGTATTAGACTTATAGTCTGCTCTCCCCACAATGCAGGCTCAGAGCAGATCACAACCTGATTAAAACACAATACAATATACAATAAATAACATATAGCTAAAAGCAATTTAAAACTGGCAGCATTTTGGACTTTCGACATCTGTTGGACGGTACTACTATAGGATGTGGATGTAATATAATAACATTGTGATGTTTGCACTTTGTCTATATTTGGAGTATGTGCATAATGTTCATTTTTGTATTTTGTTATAAGAAGAATATTAACTGTTTGATATTAATAGTTGCACATTGCATTTTTGATTGAATGAAACTAGTAGTAACTATATGAATTTGCATACTTCTTTGATTATTGCGTAAGAAGGACCTTTTCTATAGCAAAATTTAAACAGACAGTGGATTTCACAGTCGTGCTAGATCACTGGGTCTGCAGAGGCTAATATACAGCAATAAGCTAAAAACCAAGAGGTGGGGTCTTTCCCCCACCATTGGTAGGACGCCAAGAGGAGGCCCGTCCGCTTCAACCACCAAAAGCCTGGCGGAACATCTCTGTTTTACAGGCCCGGCGGAATGCTAAAAGATCCGCTGGGCCCGAGTTGTCTCAGACAGAGAGTTCCACCACGTTGGGGCCAGGGCCAAGAAGGTCCAGGCCTTGGTTGAGGCAAGACACATCTCCTTGGGGCCAGGGATCTCCAGAAGATGTTTCCCTTCTGAGCAAAGTGCCCTCCGGGGTATATAGGTGAGAGGCGGTCCTGAAGGTATTCTGGTCCCAGGCCACTAAGGGCCTTAAAGGTCAAGACCAGCACCTTGAGCCTGATCCAGAACTATACTGGGAACCAGTGCAGCTGGCGCAAGAGAGGTGTCATATGGGCCCGGAACAGTGTCCCGGTTAAGAGCCACACTGCTGCATTCTGGACCAGCTGTAACCTCTGGAGCAGCCCAGCATACAGCAAGTTACAGTAGTCCAGCCTGGAGGCGACCATTGCATGGATGGTTGTAGGGTAAGAGGTGGGGGCAAGCTGCCTGATCTGGAGAAGATCATAAAACGCCAATCTGGCAACCGCCATGATCTGGGCCTGCATAGACAATGAGGCGTCCAAGACCACACCCAGGTTCTTCATCGTTGAAGTGGGCATGAGCAGAGGTGGGAGCTGGATCCTTGAACCCGATAACCCACAGCCCAGGTACGGGACCTCCGTCTGTTGGATTCAAGTTCAGTCTGCTCTGCTTTAACCATCCAGTCACTGTCTCCAAAGCCCTGGCTAGACATCCGGGGCGGCATCTGGCCGGCCGTCCATCAACAGATAAAGTTGGGTGTCATCCGCATATTGATGACATCCCAACCCGAAGCTCCGCACCAGCTGAGCAAGAGGGTGCATATAGATGTTGAACAGCATCGGGGAGCGTATCCCCCCCTGAGGGACACCACACACCAAAGGGTGGTGTGCTGATAACTGCTCCCCTAGCGCCACCCTCTGTCCCCGTGAAGAAAGACTAGCCACTGTAAGGTCATTCCACGAATCCCCACATCGGCGAGGTGGTGGGCTAAAAGCTCATAGTTGACCATGTCGAACGCTGCGGTAAGATCCAATAACACCAGCAGCACTGACCTGCCTCGATCCAGCTGCCTGCGGAGATCGTCTGTGAGGGTGACCAGCGCTGTCTCTGTCCCATGGCCAAGTCGGAAGCTGGACTGAAATGGATCCAGGACTGAGGAATCCTTCAGGAGTACCTGGACCTGTTCCCCCACTGCCCACTCAATCTCGTTTCCCAGGAACAAGGGGTTCGAAACTGGGCAGTAACTGGCTGGATCAGTGGGGTCCAAGGATGGTTTCTTCAGTAGGGGCTGCACCACCGCCTCCTTCAACGCTCTAGGAAAACCCCCAGGTGAGCCTTCAAGACAAAGTGGTCTGACCATGGCACTGCCTCTAGCATGTCCAGATCCACATGAATCCCCATCCCAAAGTTCAGATCCAGTATGTGGCCCGCTTGATGTGTGGGAGCTGAGACAAATTGAAAGAGTCCCAGTGCTGCCATGGAAAACACCAGGTCCGTCGCCTGCACGGAGGTGGCGTCCTCGGCATGGACATTGAAGTCATCCAAAACTAACCATTTATGGTACTCAAAGGCCCAGCCAGCCACCACCTCCCACAGGCTCGACAGGGCAGCTGCTATGCGCTGGGCGGTCGGTACACCAGACAGATGGCCAAACTCTCTCCAGCTTCCCACATCAGGCCCACATACTCAGTGCCGGCGATTGTTGGGTCGGGGAACTGCTGGAAGGAGGAAGACTCTCGGAGGAGCCTAGCCACCCCACCCACCCCACCCACTCGTCTGGGACTGATGAAGGACCGAGTAACCTGGTGGGGCAAGTTCTTTTAAGGCGACCGTCTTGCTCTCCCTGACCCAGGTTTCGGTCACACATACCAGGCCCATGCCGTCGGCTGCAAAATAATCCTGCAGCACTCTGGTCTTATTGTTAACCTGGCATTATACAACATCAGTGTTGGAGAAGGGGTCACTATCCTAACCCCACAACCAACATGCCTCAGGATGGGTCGTAGGTTGGAAGAGCACCGAACCTTGCCATATCTTCGCACTCTTCCCTTCCAAGATCTTACCCCACCGCCATACCTCCCCTGTCCCCAGATCACTGGGATCCATATCGGCCCCCTCACCAGCACGTGCCACTCCGCAGGTCATAACACGCTGTGACACTCAAGCTAAAATTCCACCACCAGAGTGCACTTGAATATAAGACCACTCTGAAAGTAAGTCACTTGAGCATCCCCGTGTAAGATGTCTTGTGCAGAGAGACGCTAAGTGGGACTGGCTTTTGCTGCCAACAGGGTCTATCTGCATGCCCTATTCACACTCTGCTCAGCTCCTCTTCTTTCAAAATGAGGCTGCATCAAAGGAATATGCAACAGGTAAACCACTGTTTTCCTTGGCTGTAGCACGGCACATGAATATTTTTGGTGTTGCTTTCTGAAAACCATAAAATTGTCCCTGTGTCTTTGGTGTGGACGAGGTATGTACGCACACTTGAGAGCTGCATAGTATTTTTCACCAGGCATTTGCTGCAGACGTGCAATGCACCAAAATCCTTCCACAAATACCACCGTTTCCGCTTTGTGTCTCATTCCCTGGCAGGAGTGGCCTCAGCAGGGGTAAGGCATGAGCTGCTTCAGGTCTCCATAGTGACATGATTTGGATGTCCCCCAAATAGTTTATGGATTTATGCATAGAATATTTACCACTCCTTTTCAAGGTCTTTCTTTTCTTCTTCACCTGATTTCATTAATGTATACATCATTGAATGCATTGCTATAGCAAGCCATGATGTCTGCTGGGAGACGTGGCTACATGGCTAGGAAGATAGTTGGATTAGGCAATCAAATGGAGATACATCTCCTACGGTCTATTAGTCATGATAAATATGGAATTTCTGTGTCCGGAAGTTAATATTCCTTTGGTTTTCTTGCAATGGAGATAAACAACAGAAGGGGGCTGTTAGCATCATGCCCTGATTCCCCGAGACATGCAGCTTGTCACTGTTGGAGACAGGCGGCCGGGTCTGTAGACAGCCCTTGATCTTATCCCTCAAGGAATTTTTAAATGTTCTTGTAGCCTATTGTCAATAGCCACTCAAAATCCTCTTCTTAAATCACTGCATGTACTGCCTAATCTTGTGAAGAAACAGCATTATCTTGGTCATTTTGCCTGAAGAATAGCCCTGTAAAACTTTACGTTTGCATATACTCCAAAACAGATGTTCAGCTAGTCAAAAAGTCTGGTTTCTCTCGTCCTCTGGTATCAACTTAGAAGAGTGTTATCTGTTCAGTTTTAGCCACTTGCCTTTGAAGCTGATGGAGACGAGAGATGGCTAACATAGGCCATCCTCTCAGAGGACCAATTGGACAGTATTAGGGATGTTGAACTGCAGCAGCCAGCAAAGTAAACATTCAGTGTCTCCCTACCCCATGCAAGTGGCTACCACTTATAGCGGGGTCTGGGGAACACCAATGCAATAGTAGCATGCCATGCATTTATCAGATGTCACTCAGGAGATGCGGGCTGGTTGCAACTGTCTGTCCCCTGGGGTCCCTTCCAGCTCTATTTTTCTAACAACCAGCAAAGTCTTCAGAAACAAGAAAATACATAGTTGATATCTAACATCCTAGAGGTCTGTTTCACTCGTCATAATTGTAATGAGGAACAAGGATACATAGAATGTCTTTGCTTTCTTTTTGTTTGATAAAGGAACATAAAGGAGCTGCAGCTGTGTACTGAAATGTTTCTTTTTCACAGGAGAGAATGGTTCCACTCTGTACTTTGTCTAGACTAAACTAATCTGTTAAATCATACCTATTTTGTATGTGGTCCAGCAACCTGCATCTCACAGCAGCCAAACAGATGCCCTGGAAAGCTCATAAGCGAAGTGATAAAGCTGTAATGTATGCAAGCATCCATGCCATTATTGTGTTCTGCATCTTATACTGAGAGTGTTATAAGCATCCATTGCCATGGTTATGTTCTGCACCTTATATTGAGAGTGATATAAGCCTTCGTGCCATTATTATGTTCTGCATCTTATGCTACATCTTATACTGATATAATGCCAAAGTTAAATACTGTATTTTATGCATTTTATATAAGTCACCTGAGGGTGTCTAGACTGCTAATACTAATTTCCAGATGAGCCAGTGGCCCCTTTGTTATCTCTAAGAAATATGCGCTTTCACTTCTGAGTGTCCTTGGACTGGAGCTGCAGCTGTGTACTGAAATGTATCTTTTTTACAGGGGCAGGAGAACATCCCCTATAATCAGTAGTCCTATTGTTTGAATAATCACTTCTGACAACTTCTACCTATGAGTGTACACCTGAACTGAATAGATTGCTGAATAAAGTTTCTTCAACCAATGTACCTGCATGCTTGCTGTGAGGGGCTTGGGGGATCTAACTGCCAGGGACTGCCACCCTAGGACTGACAAAAGCCTTCCTATTGTTACACCACCTAGCAATTGATCTTCAAAGTTATACTGCCTCTGAACATGGAGGTCCCATTTAGCCATCATGGCTAATAGCCATAGAGGATTATTTTCCTCCTGAATTTGCCTAATCTTCTCTTAAAGACATCTAAGCTATTGTTACATCCAGTTGGCACTGCATTCCACAGTCCAGAAGTTACTTATGCATTGTGTGAAGTAGCATTATTTTTCTTATCACAAACACCTGCAACCCATGTTAAAATAAATGCTTTAAGTTACTGCCACCAGTTTATTTTTAAAAAGTTATTTCAAAAAGGGGTGGGGGTGGGAATGGAGATTTAGAAATAGCATTATCTGCAACTGTTAGCTGAAGGTCTCTTATGGTGTTTCCTGGAGGCCCTTAATCCCTTGTAGTTTAAACATGGGACAAGATTAAAACAAAATACATGATTAGCTTCCTAAAAAATGCCCTAATCTAGGCAGTTTTTGGTGGGTAACGATATTGAACTGCAGCAGAACGGCAGGATTTGAGTCCAGTGGCACCTTAGAGACCAAGAAGATTTTCAGGGGTTAATCTTTTGATTGTCTCATACACTTTTCAAGGTAAGAGATTAGCAGAAGTGGTTTACCATTGCCTTCTTTCGCTTCGCAGTACTAACAAGGGTTAGTTGAAGTGATATTGCCGTTGTCTGTGAAATATCCTCCGCCAGTGTCACCTTCCACTACTGCTGCTGCTCAGTAGCTAACCTTCAAGAATTCTTCTGCTCCCATCGCCATTGGATCATTCAATTCTCTTCTGCTGATGTGTCCATTGAAGGGGGCGGATGCGTCTTAGTCTGGTGTCTCAGCTTTGACCATTCCGCCTTGAGTGACTCTTCCAGGAGTTTACACTCTTGACCAAGCCTGTGCTCTTGACGGTGTTGCTCTCAGCTTCACTGACACACTCAAACCCCCTCACTGCATTTAGGTGTGTATCCAAGAGGGAAATTGAAATTGTTCAAGATTTTCTATTCTTTGGCTTAATCGTCAACCAAAAGGGAGACTGCAATGAAGAAGTCAGAAGAAGACTGACGACTTGTGAGGGCTGTAAGGGAGCTAGATAAGATCTTTAAGGATAAAGATGTCTCTCTGGAAACCAAGATCAAGATAATCTAAACTATGTATGGATAACCCATTACTATGTATGGATGTGAAAGGTGGACAGTGAAGAAAGCTGACAGGAAAAAAATCGATTCATTTGAAATGTGGTGCCGGAGAAGAGTTTTGCAGATACCATGGACAGCCAAAAAGACAAATAAGGGAGTTTTAGACCAAATCAAGTCTGAATTCTCCCTAGAAGCTAAAATGACAAGACTAAGGCTATCATACATTGCTCACATCATGAGGAGACCAGACTCTCTGAAAAAGTCAATAATGCTAGGAAAAGTAGAAGGCAGTAGGACAAGAGGAAGACCTAAAATGAGATGGCTTAACTCAATAAAAGAAGCCACATCCTCCAGTTTGCAGGATCTGAGCAAGTCTGTTAATGATAGGATGTTTCGGCGGTCTTTTCTTCATAGGGTCACCATAGGTTGGAGGCGACTTGGTGGCACACAACACACAAGCTTTTGAGAGCCAAAGCTCCCTTCTGTATCTCCTGTTAATCTAGGCAGGCAAATGTACAAGTTTAATCAGTGAGAAAGATTTCAAAACAAGTCTCACAAAGGTAGGGCGCCGATCTTCTCCTCATGGTAGTTAAGTAGGGAGCAGAGACCAGGATGGAGGTAATTCCTGTGAAGAGAATCAAGCCCATCCCTCCATGGGTGCATCGCTGGTGAATATATAGACCTTTCAAGATAGCCTGGACGTGGCGTATTTGTCTTTACTACACTCCTGCCTCAAGAGGTGCAGGAGCGCATTCCAAGTTTCTGCCTCCAGCGGCGGCAGAGAAATTACTATCACCTCAAACATGTTGAAACACCTATGGCGGCTCGGGAACTCTGAAGGCCCTTAGGGGATGTATTAAACAGCATGCTTAAGAACAGGAGAAGATTCTGCCAGCTCAGACCAGTACTCAGTCTAGTCCAGCGTACTGTTACAATTACAAACAGCGGGCTATCAGTTGCTCTAGAGGGCCAAACATTACAGGCTTGCCAGTTCCCCAGGGAGGGCGGGGAATCACCTGTCGCTGCCTCTCCAGGCTCTACCCCAAAACCTCTAGGAATTTCCCAACCCTATGACTGAAGGAAGAGCACGGTAAAATGGATAGATAGGTTGGTGCGATGGTTATCAGTTCCTTAAGATAAAATTTGGTTTTCTAAAGAACTCACCCAAAATTCTGTGCATAGTGGCAGGAGATGGAGAGAATGAGTGAAAAACAACAACAGGCCACAGCTTTGTTGATGGAGTATGACAGAACAACAGTAAAGGAAAGACCGTGTAAAGGAACAAGAACATGTTTAACACAGTTGACGTTAGTAGCTGTGTGAAGTCTAAGAAACCAAAGCCCTTAATGAAACAAACTGAGGACTGATAACCAAAACTTACCATTATTTAGGCACGTTGTTCCTGCCTGGCTGTGTATTCGCTGGCGGGGACAGGGGGAAGTGTAGAATATCTTCCTAGCCAGCAGCTAGATTTTACCAGAGCTAAGCCTGGTTTCCTTTCCTGATAGGGTTGCCAGCTCCAGGCCGGGAAATTCCTGGAGATTGGGTGGGTGGGTGGGTGGAGCCAGGATATGGTGGGGATTGGGGAAGGGAGAAGCCTCAGCAAGGCGTAATGCCCTAGAGCCCTCCCCGTCAAAGCAGCCATTTTCTCCAGCGGAGCTGATCTCTGTGGCCTGGAGATCAGTTGTAATTCCAGGAGATCTCCAGCCACCACCTGGAGGCTGACACTTATTTTGTGCAGGTACAATTAGTATGGATATGGCTAGATGCCTTTCCTGGTGTGTTTGTGGTTGGGGGTGGGGGAGAGAAATGAGGACGATCTTGCTGATCAGCCAACTAGTGACACCTGAGATCCATCTGGCTTCTTTTCCTTGCATGTGCTATAAAACGTGGCCATGACCCAAGGGCTCTTGGACCTTAGGCCATGCTTTAGAGTCAGCATCCCTTCAATAAGCCAGCAATGGCCTCTCAGCCAGGCCAAGATATATTTTGTCCTTTGAGTGATGTATCCACATTGTGTTTTGTTTTAGTGATCCAGTTTGGGTCCCTTCAGAGAGGAAAGCCAGATAGAAATACTTAAGTAAATGAATGAAATGCTCTTTATTTTCTCATGATGTTGCCTCATAACCGTGCAGTTCTCAAGGCAGTGGGCCGTACACAGAGGGGCTGTTGTTCAATAGAAGAGCCTCTGCTCTGCAGGCGGAAGTTCCCAGGTTCGGTCCCAGCATCCTCAGTTAAAAGGGTGTAACAGGAGGCGGTACAAAAGGCCTGAGACCTTATAGAGCTCACTCCACACGACATTTTACATTAAAAAAGCAGTAACAACAAGGTAGAGAAGGCAGACAAGGAAATTATCGTCTGAAATTTGATACAGGAGAGAATACAGGGAGGGTAGGCATAGAAAGACAAGGATCCATGTGAAAAGGATGTTACTTATACTTCAGTTATGCCTTGGCTTAGGCCGATTCCAGACGACTAACCTGAAGGCGCTGCATGCCGCCATGTTCCGGATCGCGACGGGGAAAATGCGAAATATTGCGTTTTCTCGCTCGAGTTTGGTGCGACGTCGCGCCAAACTCGCGTGAGAAAACGCGATATTTCGCGTTTTCCCCGTCGCGATCCGGAACATGGCGGCATGCAGCGCCTTTGGGTTAGTTGTCTGGAATCAGCCCTAGTTTCAATATGGAATGAAGACTAAGCGGTAAGTGCCAAAATTCTTTACGGGAAAAGTTGCTTTTGAAGAGAGATTTGCGGGACAAGTGAGAGAGAAACATGTCATGGAGGCGTTTGTGGTGATAGCTCCAGGGGTAATGAGTGTTGTTCAAGGGAGGGGGCTACATCCTGTTGCTCTTTCCAAGTACTGGTGAAGGGTTTCCACCACTTCCCTGAAAGTGAGAGCAATAAGGTGTCATCAGGGTGCTGGTAACCCCATAAGCCAGAGGACCTTTCCCAGTGGATTCCTAGAGATACAGAATGGGAAGGATGGGAAATGAGTGCCCCAGAAGCTTATGGCCAGCCGGGAAGAGTGCAGTGTCCCAGCAGCACCTTCTGGACTGAATTCATCAAGAAAAAATGGATCCACTGCAACTCAGTGCTAGGGTTGTGCGGAGGGAAAACCAAGATGGAATTATACACAGAATTTAGTGGTTCCGCTTGTTAAAGCACCTTCCGGAAAGCTGAACAAACCCAGGAAACCAGGCTCTAATGACTCCCCCTACACCAAAAAGTTTGCGATGTGCCCACTGCTTTGCTCCTAGTGCCCGCTGGAGGTTGCAAGCTGTCTGGCAATCACCGGCCACCAACAGGCAAACCAGGCAAATATCATTGTGCTTTGCGTGGAAATGCTCCTGTGCTTTGTGGGGGCCAATTTTGGCCCCCCGGAAGTGATGTCATTGTGGTTGTTCCAGGAGCCAGTGCGCGTGCGTTGCACGGGCATAAAATAATCTCCCTGTTGAGTACCAGGTCCTCCCCTCCTGCAGAGAGGGTGTGGTTGTTCCCTGGCAACCATAATGGCAGAAGACCTGCTTGCAATCCTTGCTGCCCACTGCCACTCTGTCAGCCAGCAGGAGAAAAAAAACCCTAAACGATCACAGTCAGATTGATGGCATTATATCCCATCCAAGGAAAACTCAGAAGTGACATTATACATCTCTAGGAATCGCTGGAAACTATATGGTTTTACTATAGAGTTTCTGGTGATTCCCAGAGAAGCATGATATCACATCCTGGTTTCCCCCAGAAGTGACATAAAGCCATCTTGCTGATGCCCCCCCCATTTCCTCCCCCTGGCAACCCTATCACTGACCTATGTGAGAGTCCTGGTCCATATATTAAAAACATATGTAAAATATACAGGAGCGGCGCAAGGGTTTACCACACTTGCGGCCGGCCGGGTGCCCCCACACGCGCATGAGCGCGCGCACCCCGGCCTGCGTGATGACATCACACGTGACATCATCACGGGAGCGCATGCGCCGCCGCTGGCCCGATTGCTGTGGTGGGCGGCCTCCGAGCTCTCCCACTCGGTTGCCTGCGCCGCCGCAGATGCTTGCCCGTGGTGGCTGCGCCTGGCCGGGGGCTTGTTCTGGCGGCGGCAGCGGCGCGGGGTGGGAGTGATAGGAGGCTGGTGCTTTGTGGTGCGCGCTCCCGCCGACCACACCTCCTCCGGTGCTCCCTCCGGCACCCCGTGCCTGCGGCCACCGCCTACCTGGCCTCAATAGGCCCGCTGGCCCTGAAAATATATATAGGGTTGCTTGTTGTCCTGTTTTCACCCACACAGTCCGGGTTTTTTTTTAACTGTCCAGGAGAAACGCGTTTAAAACACTGGACTCCTTGTTTGTCCAGCCTACCTGCCCAGCCTCTTGTAAGCTACCACCGTTAGGGAAGAAGGGGAACGGGCAACCAGCCAGCCTCCTCCCCGCTCAGCTTCTTGCATACAGCCAGAGGAATGAGGAGTGAGCCTGCCTGCCTGGCTTCCTGTGCGGCGCCACCTGGGAGTGGTTAGCTGGCTGCCTGGGCTCCTGCATGCTGCCACCGCAGGGGATTGAGCAGCCAGCCTGCCGGGCCTCCTGAGCAGGCTGTCCAGGAGTGGCTGGCCAGCCCACCTGCTCCGGAAGTGGGCGGTGGGATGACGTCACTCTGGTAGTAACGTCAAAACTCTTGGGCTGGGAATGCATGCACATTTCTAAGGTGAATGCCCGCCCTCCCTCCCCCCAAGGTCCAGCATTTTTCCAGACCCCAACTGGCAATCCTAAATATACATCACTGAGCTAAACCACTGCTAGGTATATTTTACAGAAACAAAGCAAGGAAACCCCGGATAGTCAAAAGCTACAAGAAACAATACCGGAAATATACAGTCAAAATTTTTGGATTTTTATAACAATATATTGGTGCAAAATGTGCAAAAGTGCAAAGTGTCAACAATAAATACAATCTATAATAAATACAATCTATAATAAATACAAGGTAACAATTATACAAGGTAACAGTTGTTTGTCCGTGTTTTTGTAATGTTCATAAAGAAACGTCTGGGTGAGAGCTGCAGTGGAGCCTTCTTAGGAATGTAGGCAGACAGTCCCACAGAGGAGGGTGACCACAGTCCACATCAAATGAAAATAGAGAAAGAGCTGCTAGGACCCCACGGGACACACTACTCATCCCTAGGACTAAAAGGGGTAACAAACAGATGACGTGGGCAATTGAATACACAGCATTAGCCACTCCAATTTGCAAAATTGTTAGGAAACATTGGCATTTAATTAATAACATTGCGGGCTGTGAAGACAGCCCTGCCATTGGTTTTCGTCGCACGAGGTGCCTTAAAGAGATATTGACCACGTCGGAGTTCAAACAGGAGAGTGAGGTCACCAGTTTGAGTAGACTAGCTCCCTGGGGCCATCACCAATGTGGGGATTGCAATGTATGCTGCCTCATGGTTAAGCTTGAAGAAGTTGTAGAGGGTCGATTGGGCAAATCAAAAGGCTTCTCTACATCTAGAACACCATATGTAGTCTATGTGATTAGATGTAGCTGTCCTTCCATTTACGTGGGCAGCACCACACGCCCCCTTAAAATTAGAATTCAAGAACACATTTCGAGAATTAGGCACAGGGTAGGTGAGGCGCCACTGGTACAACATTACACTGCATGTCAGCACAAATTTCATGAATCTAAGATCACGGTAGTGGATATGATCCAGGAACCTTACACTTTAGATAGCCCCAGAAAGCTGCTCCAATTAGAAACAAAGTGGATATTCAAACTAAAGAGTCTGGCACCATATGGACTCAACAATGAGACTGATTATTCCTGTTTCTTAGGGTAATAATCCCTAGTGGTTAGATCAGTGTATTTTGCCTCCCTTCATTATGGCCATAGTACAGAGGGTGTTTAGCTATGCAAATTGATTCAATAATATGATTGTGTATTCTGTTTTTTAAGACAGTAAGTCCTAGTGGTTAGATTAGTGTGTTTTGCCTTTTCTCCTAATGTCTGTATCACAGAGAGTATCGAGTCATTCAAACTGAGCCCTTGTTGTATGTTTGTATTCTGATGCTTGTTGGATGATGGATGTAACTGTATCTTTAAGAGATGTTATGTCCTAAAGGGAATTAATTAGCTAGTCAGCTTTTGTATATATTGGAGTCCCCCTTTTGTTGTAATAAATGTCCGTTGCACTGAAATGGTGGTTCATGCCAGTAATGAAAATATCATGTGGTGAGCTGTTCTAATTGAAGACCATTAGGAAGGTGTACAGTGAGTCATATATCCTTAATATGAGATGCAATTTCTGATTGTTTATATGTGATAATATATTTAATACACATTGACTTTATGTCCACAGTCCAATAACTGTGCCCAGGAAGAAGTTGTGTATACGAAACGGGAATGGTATAATATGCAAGCATAATCCCGTCGGCACATCAATATTTTCATTTGATTTGGATTGTGGTCACCCTCCTCTGTGGGACTGTCTGCCTACATTCCTAAGAAGGCTCTACTGCAGCTCTCACCCAGAGGTATATTTTACATACATTTTAAATCCTGTCCTTTGTCCAAGAAATTCAAGGTTCCCCCGTGTCCATTTTATTCTCACAACAACTCTGTGAGGTGGGTTAGGCTGAGAGAGAGACTACTTCAAAGTAATCCCCAATCTTACTTCAGCACTCTAACTGCAATATCACACTAGCTCCGTTTTTTTTTTAAATGTGCATTTTACAGTATTATAAGAAAAAAAGAGAAACACCCAGTAGTGACGAGTGAGGACAGCGGGAGAGTATTAAATCTGCATGAATGGCTGCCTTGTGTGAATAACCTTTTAATGGATCCTGCTACTTCTGTGGATAAGTTACAACCAGGGCTTTTTTTCAGCCGGAACGTGGTGGAACGGAGTTCCGGCACCTCTTGAAAATGGTCACATGGCCGGTGGCCCCGCCCCCTGATCTCCAGACAGAGGGGAGTTGAGATTGCCCTCGGAGGGCAATCTCAACTCCCCTCTGTCTGGAGATCAGGGGGCGGGGCCACCAGCCATGTGACCATTTTCTCCGAGGGCAACCCACAGAGTTCCACCTCCTCTTTTCCCAGAAAAAAACCCTGGTTACAACCAACCAGGCTGCCTTTACAAGTGGATTTTACTGCACTATTGTGGACAAGGAAAGATTCAGCTGACGCCTTGTACATCACAGCAGATGGCACACACAGGTAATGAATCTCTATCTACAACGTGTCCCTTGGCTTGTCTCTTGGTATGGACAAAAACTCTTTTAGTCTCAAGGAGCAGCTCCTGGCAGAGGATTTTTTTATAGTAATAAGGGTTCATAATACTTTTAAAGTGCTTCATTTGCTAACCAGATGTTTGGAATGAGGATATTCTTCCTGTTAAAATGAAGGAAAACGATGAAAGTGTTTTTTCTTTTTTGGAGGGGGGGGGACAATGGGTGTTAGAAGAGTGCAAGGAAATTGGTTTGGGAGGTTTTGAAGTGTACAGAGTTCTAGTTTTTTTGGTAAACATTTTCCTTTACTTGCTTGAAGTCAAATGAGTCTAACAATTTGAGGAATTCTTTCTGCCGAAAGATCAGAGAGTTTGGTAGCTACGTTGGTCCCACAGAATGAGAAACATACAATAAGTGAGACGATAACTTTTATTAGTCCAGTCTGGTTATTTCCGTTTAGCTTTGCTGGTATTTGAGGACACGCACGTACCGGAGATGGGTGTTTGGGCCTAGTTTTCACTTAAATAGTAGGCCTATGTCTAGATTTTTCCACTTTAGACTGCAGCAGGTGGCTTAAATGATTCAGTTGTTCCCTACAAATGAAAGTATTCCTTTTCATAGACAACCAACATTAAACTAGAACCTTCCTTTGGTTGCCAACCTCCAGTATAAGTGTATGTGTGTAGAATGATGTCAATGTGCCCACCGCAGGCGTGCTTCTGCCCTTTGCTGGGGCTGATTTTGGCCCCAAACAGGCTGAATTTGTCCTGCACAAAGTGTAGGTGCATGCCCGTGGCTGGTGTGAAGACATCACTTCCAGGCGAACCCCTGGTCTCCCTCTGTCCCACTTGGGAGGGTATAGGGACCTGGGAACCCTCTGTGCAAATTCTCCCAACACCTGCAGTCAGAGCTGCTTGCATGCCCGTGGTGCTGGGTGGCGGGTACAGCTAGGAGTGTCACTGCCATGGCCACAAGGAATGCTGATATTTTGTGCTCCACCCACATACCCTTCTCTGGCAGTGTGAGGCAGCATATGCAGCTAGGGGCAGGGGTGGCAAAGGGAGTGAGTGCAGCCATCAGAGAAATGTATGCAGGGAGTCCGCAGCAGCAGCCCCCACCAGAAGCCATGGGCCCTGGCAGCTGCCCTAGGGTGGGCAGATCCCTCTCCTCTCCCAGTGGGAGGGGGTGACCTGGCACTTATCTCATGCCATTCGCATCACGCGCACATGCGCTCCTGGAGCGTGTTTGATGACATCACTTCTGGGAGTGGTATCATTGTGCCAACTGCATGTGTTTCCAGGGTACTTGCCGGTGGTGGGTGATCTCGGGGGGGGGGCTTGCCATCTCCCACCGATCACTGGCGGAATGGTGGGCAAGGAGGTAAACCTCCAGGAGTTTGCCCACCATTGTCGGGCACCTGGGAACACTAAGTTCCACCCCCCCTTGCCATGCGCTGATGAACATTAGTTTCTTCTAGTGAATTACAATCATAGGGTTGGAAGGGACTTCTAGGGTCATCTAGTCCAACCTCCTGCACAACTCACTTCACATTAAAGAATCAACAAACAAATTGCTGTCAAAAGCACTTTATTTCTTTAACTGCTTTAGGTTACACAGTAGGAAGGCACAACAGGGCATGAAAGCAGTGTACTACACAAAAATAACACAACTCACTTCACATCAGAGAATCACCCAAACACAATTGCTGTCAAAAACGGTGAAGTGGGTTGTATTATTTTGTGTAGTACATTGCTATCATGCACTGTTGTGCCCTCCTACTGTGTAACCTAAAGCTGTTCAAGAAATAAAAGTGTTTTTGAAAGGAATTGTGCTTTTCTGATTCTCTGATGTTAAGTGAGTTGTGTTATTTTTGTGTAAGATACTGCTGCCATGCCCTTTGGTGTGCCCCCCTGCTGTGTAACCTAAAGCTGTTCAAGAAATAAAGTGTTTTTGACACGAATTGTGTTTTTGTGATTCTCTGATGTTAAGTGAGTTGTGTTATTTTTCTGCGTGGGGGACTGCTGGTGTAATGTGTCATAATGCTTTGCCTACTTGTACTTTGAAAGGGAGAAAATAATTTTTAAAAAACTTTATTTTGTGTTGTTCGTGTTTTATTCTTTGTTGTGCAGTTGGTTCCCATCATAGGGAACAATGGGGCTGGCTGGCCAGCCATCTCGTAGGTGGTGGGGGAATTTGAGGGAGGGTGTCTGTGGTTCAGGTGCTCTTTCACAGGGACCAGCTGGCACTCAGAAGTGTGCCCACCATTGTGGCACCCCTGGGCTGTGCAGAATTGCCCAGGGAAAGAGAGTTTAGAAGTTCCCAGCATAGGGAACAAAGGGAGAGGGCTGGCCTTTGCCAGCCTGTTCCTGGGGTTATGGGTGTGGGGCAGGTGGGGGTGGATTTGGGTCTGTGAGGGGCTAATGTGGGGATTTGGGCCTGTGTGTGGCAGCTGGGGGGGGGAAATTGGGTTTGTGTGGGGCTGTAAAGGGTGGACTTTGGGGGCTGAGAGCACCTAGTTGGGGAGGCCATGAAATGGCCCCCCAAGTGGGAGCAGGCTGAGCCTTGGTGGGGGTGGGAGGAAGGGTGGGAGAAGGGCCCCAGAGGGTTGGGGGGCATTTTGCATGCAAAATGCCACCCCTGGCAAGACAAGCCTCCCCCAGGTGGAATTGGTGGAGAAAAGAGCACCTACTTGGGGAGGCCATGAAATGGCCCCCCCAAGTGGGAGCAGGCTGAACCTTGGTGGGGGGTGGGAGTAGAGGTGGGAGAAGGGCCCCAGAGGGTTGGGGGCATTTTGCATGCAAAATGCTACCCCTGGCAAAGGAAGCCTGCCTCTTCATTTTTTCCCATAGGAAATAATGAAGAAGATTAGCAGCAGCAAGCTAAAAAGACGCTCACTTTTCCCTTACTTAGGCGAGGATAGGGGGACCTGGTTTGGGGGGCCATAACATGGCCCCCCAAAGTCTAATCGGTCTGAAACTTGGGGGGTTGTTAGAGAGGGGTTAGAGGAAGGTCCCCACCAATTTTGGGATGATTCGGTGGGAAAATGCCTCCCCCAGGCGTCCGGGAAGACGGAGGCATTTTCCCATTGAAAAAAGCCGAAAGCCGAAAGCCGAAAGCTGAAACGGCTAGCCGTTTCGGCTTTCGGCATCATCCGAAATAGATTCTTGTTTCGGGTAAAGCCGAAACAAGAAAGCCGAAAAAGTTTGGCTTGCACACCCCTACCCAGAAGATGGCAAAACACTGTCAGGATCCCTGGCCAAACTGGCTTGGGGGAAATTGCTACCTGGAACTCTGCAGTGGGAAATCAGCAAAAATAGCCTCCACCCTTCCATTTGCAAAAATATTATGGTGGATTCAAGCCTATCCGACTCACCCTTCTCCCATTTGGGTGGGGGATCTTCTGCTGCCAACCAAGTGGGTGCTTCCCACCCCTGCCCGGCTGGAAAAAATGGTGGGCAATGGGGGGAGGGCATCAGTGCATCCCGATGCCTGGAAGAGAGATCAGTTTATGGCTAGGGGACACTCTGGTATTTGCACAAAACTTTATAATCCTGAGATGCAAAACTTTTGACTACATGGTTTAACCATAAAGTTTTACATAAATAGCAGAGCATCCCTGGTGTCACCCTGGCAATGCACACACATCACTTCTGGGTGGACACACAAGGAGTTATGTCAAGACACAGTGACAGGAACCAGCAGCATGTAACAGTTCAAAGAAACAGAAAGATATCCAGGCCTGGAAACCCACAAATATCTCATTTAAAGAAGTACTTTTTGTTGTGCGTGGAGCAGTTTGAGATGCGATTCCCTTCCCTTCAAGCACCTGAACATGTGGTTGGAGGGTGCATGCCGGCTAGCTGTTTGAGCTTCTGCATTTACTTGAAAAAGCTGGAATTAGCACACCATGTTTTTTGCATTACAGGAACAAGCCTTGGAAATGCTTGGACTTGCATGCCCCCTTTGCTCTCCCCTGCATCTTGGAAATGTAACTCTTCCACATTTCCGACAAACTACAGCTTGTCGTCTTGCCTACAGCCCATTATCCTCAAACCCGATTCATCCCTAACAGCAGGGCCTTTTTTCAGCAGGAACGCAGTGGAACGGAGTTCCGGAACCTCATGAAAATGGTCACATGGCGGGTGGCCCCGCCCTCTGATCTCCAGATAGAGGGGAGTTTAGATTGCCCTCCGCACCACTCAGTGGTGCGAAGGGCAATCTCAACTCCCCTCTGTCTGGAGATCAGGGGGCGGGGCCACCCGCCATGTGACCATTTTCTCCGAGGGCAACCCACTGAGTTTCGCCACCTCTTTTCCCGGAAAAAAAGCCCTGCCTAACAGCAAATCCTGTTTATTAGGAAAGTGGAAGTCCCCCATTCCAGAGCCTCACGAGAGGGGAGTGGGAATGTGGGAGCCGAAGGACATACTGTAGCAGCAAACCTTGGTGTTCATAGTGACAGAGGCTAGAGTGCCACAATGATTATGCGTGCTATTCACAAGATGTCAGTGATCCTGTAGGGGTGTGTTTTAATGCATGTCCAAGCCCCGCAAAATGTTCTGCTCCTGTGCTGTGCCTGCCGTGATCCCCTGACCACATACAGATAAGACCACACAGGAAAAAGTGCTATTAGCATGCCATGCCATTTCTGGTCCTCAGGGGTGTTTCTTACTCCCTGTTGTTGGTAGCTGCACTGAGATCTTCGCAGTCAATATGTTTGGCAGGCAAACAGATTGTTTGATGGGATTCAAAATATTTACACCAAACAGCAAGCTGCAATCTTAGGTAATGGTTCGTTTACGAAGAAGATTGAGCAGAATTGTTGGAATAAAGGAGGGGAAAGAGATGTATAAGATAAAAAGTTACGCAGATGATGTGGTGATATCAGTGACAAATCCACATACCTCCCAGATTTATATAATGGAACAAATATTAAGATTCAGACAGCATTCTGGATATAAACTGAATAAGAAGAAAAGAAAGATAATGTTACTCTTGACAACGAAAGAGGAATCTGAAAAGATCGGAAGTATAACCGACTGTGCCATTACTACAAAGCCAATAATATATTTAAGGATAAATGTATCATCACAAAATGAGAACCTCTATAAAGATAATTATCAAAAAGTTTGGATGGAAATTACTGAAGACTTGCAGAGATGACAAAATTTAAATATTTCATGGTTAGGAAGAATTGTGGCTATCAAAATGAATATTTTACCTAAATTAAATTTCCTTTTTTCAAATGATTCCAATTTACATTGAACAAAAGATTCTCAATAGATGGCAGAAAGCTATAAATGACATTATATGGAAAGGGAAGAAACCAAGGATAAGATTTAAAGTATTATAAATAGGGGAGGACTGGCTATACCGAACATCAAATTGTATCATCAAGCAGCAGTGCTGGTTTGGATAACAGATTGGATTATGAATTCAAGCAACAGACATATTAAATTGGAAACAGTGGATGCTAAGGAAGGTATCCATAATTATTTATGGATTAAGAAATCATGGAAACCTATTCTCAAACAAGATGAAACTCACATTGTAAGGGATGGCCTGCTTAAAATATAGTTTCAATGCAGCAATAGACTGAGCCCACCAATTTCCCCATTGATGTCGCCAATTTACGCCTACTCTGATGCAGCACTTAGGAACAAAATTCATCAATCTAGCTATGAATCACTGATAGATAAAGGAAATGTAAAAACCTGGCAAGAAATCCAGGCCCATGGCAAAAATATTCCTTGGCTGACTTATCACCAAATAGTATCAAGATTAAAGGATCAAATTCTCAAAGGTGGCGGCAGGCTGAGAGAAAAATGCAATATGAACTATTAATATCTGGAGACTTGTTGCATCTATTGGGGAAGATTTACAAAATATTACTGCAATACCATACAGGAACAGAACAAATCAAAACTTGTATGATAAAATAGATGCAAAATTTTGGGGAATCTATTCCGATGGACTTATGGGAAAATTTATGGACTAAAGACATAAAATTTACAGGCTGCCAGGTACTGAGAGAAAATTGGTATAAAATGTTTTTTAGATAGTACATTACTCCCAAAGATATTGCAAGGATTAGTAATAGTTACAGTGGATATTGCTGGAAGTGTCAGAATATGGATGCAACATTTTCCCATATGTGGTGGACTTGTAAGGAATCACGAAAATACTGGATAAGAGATGCAAAAGGTCCTCAAACTCAGATTTGAATTAAATCCCCAAAGTATGCTCTTAAATCTTTTACCAACAAACCTGAGAAAAGAACAAGGAGATCTCTTTCGTTATCTGGTGACAGCAGCAAGAGTATTATTTGTAGTATTATAATGGAAAACCGATGCTTGTCTTGGTCTCCCAGAGTGGAGAGAGAAGGTTCATGATGAATATGCTTCAATGGCCAAACTGCCCACCTACTTACCAAATAGGCCGATAACTGACTTCTGGAAAAAACGGAAGGATTTCTTTGATTATTTAGGTTAAACTAATTGATATAGTAGCTTAGAGGGAGGGAGGGAAGAAGAGAGAAGGAGAAATGTTATGTATCATTACATAATATGTAATAATTACTTTATTCGTTTAAAGAAACTTAAATGTTCTGCTTGTTTTATTCCCAAGACTTTTATATCTGTACTCTTTATATACTTAGTGGTTGTATAAGATTGTATAATTTTCAATTTACTGTCTAAATTAGATTTTGCATAACTTTTATACTATGCACCAGGGCTGTTTTTCTGGGAAAAGAGGTGGTGGAACTCAGTGGGTTGCCCTCGGAGAAAATGGTCACATGGCTGGTGGCCCTGCCCCCTGATCTCCAGACAGAGGGGAGTTTAGATTGCCCTCCGCGCAGCAGCGTGGAGGGCGATCTAGGCCGTCGTCACACGGCCATAAATTTAGCGCCAAACTAGCGCCATCTCCCGCTGAATGCTCACCTTATTCCGTCTCTCTTGTGATTTCGTCATTCTCCCCAATTCACGCTTTGTGACTCTTTATGTCGTCTTTATCCACTTCCATGTGAATGCCCTGGATCGACTATGAACGCTTTGCAACACCAAAACACTCACTCTCCCCGATCATCTGTCTCACCTAACGCTGATTCTCCTGCCCCACACTGCCCCACAAGCCCCAGCACGACCCGCAATTAAGCCTCAAAGTAATTTTTTTAAAAAAATGTCAGCCTTATAGTGCTATAGCACTCTTCTGCCATGGGCGGGAAACCTCTGCTACCTATCCCGGTTGGCTTTTGAGTTGGCCCAGCACAACATTGGTATAATAGAAGAGTGATATAGCGCAAATATGCGGGAAAAAAAGGGCAGGATTTTTAGGGCCCCATTTCCAGAAGCACTTTGACTGACTGTCAAATTGTGCTTTTCTCTTTTAATGTGACTGACTGGAAGTGCAAGCAGTCATCAAAAGATGGGAGAATCTGTTCTAATAACGATAACAGAAGAAACGATTTCTAGTGCAAAACTGACGAAATAAGAGCCTGTGTGACGACGGCCCTAAACTCCCCTCTGTTTGGAGATCAGGGGGCGGGGCCACCAGCCATGTGACCATTTTCAAGAGGTTCCGGAACTCCGTTCCACCGCGTTCCTGCTGAAAAAAAGCCCTGCTATGCACTTACTTTCCTCTGTTTTTTCTTTCTTTTCTTTAAATAAAATGTTTAATTAAAAAAAAAAAGATTGGAGGAGGGCAAATGCCGTCCCCATCTTCACGAAGGGGAGTTCCGCAGGGTGTAATCTTATCTCCCGTGTTATTCAACCTTTACGTAAAACCTTTAGAACTCATTTGCAGCTATGGAGTTGGATATCATCAATATCTTGCTATCCAGGTCCCAACAGGATGCAGCAGAAATCTTAGATTGCTGCCTGACAGCCGTGGTGAAATGGCTGAAAAATAACAAATTGAAATTGAACTCAGACAAGACTGAAGTAAAGCTTGTTGGGAAGGCAGAAATCTTGAAGGATATTGTACTCCCCACTTCCGATGGAGTTCGTCTTTTTGGAAGGTTTTTTTTAATATTTAGGTTTCTTGGTTTGAAACTATAGTTATGTGAAACCTTTATAGTAACACAGCAGAGTAACAGCAAAGTTATTTAGGCAGAAGCGTTTAAACCCTTAAAACGTGCATTAAGTAGTCGTCAGACAAAATCATAGAAAGATACAACTTACAGTTTTATTGAAGTAGATTCCTTCCATAGCAATATCTGGTAGTAAAAGGGAAAGATCCTAATCTAAAGAGTTACATTCCCTAATTCTAAACCACAGCCTGAAACTAGGCAGCGAGGCTGAAAGTGTGGGGTCTGTGGATGAGGCCTTCATGGCGGAGCATGGAGGGTTACATCCTTCTCTTTGAAAAGCCACGAGGCAAGAGAGAGATTCTTTCAAGGGGCATAGAGATGAGAAGAAGGAGTCAGGAGACATTCCCACCTTAGACAAAAGAGTGGCAGATTGCTAGAGCTACATATATGTTCAGAGAGACATGCAGTGCCCCCCAATGTCCAAGGCATGCTGAGTCGCCTTTTCCAACACGTCTGACCCTTGCAGACTCGGTTAAGGGCCCAGGAGTCATACTGGATCCAGCACTACTACTAGAAAAACAAGTTAAGGTAGCTGCAAAAAACGCTTAGTACAATCTCACTCTAGCCCGGAAGATGGCTTCTTACCTCGACATGGCCAACCTTGACACCTGGATCCATGCTATGGTAACATCAAGGCTTGACTATTGTAATGCTCTATACAATTGTCTCCCATCGAAGTGAACTAGGAGGTTCCAATTGGTGTAAACAGCTGCAGCTCAACTGTTATTCGGAGCAAGCAAGAGCATGAACATCACTCCCATCCTACAGTCATTCCATTGGCTACCTATCAGTTACCGTCATGGCCTTGGTCCGGTATACCCATGGGACTGCCTCCCTCCCTATGTCCCTCCATGGCAGCTTCGCTCATCTGAACATGGTCTCTTGCAGGTGCCAGCCTGCACATGGGTGAAATCAGCAGCAGCCCATACACGGGCTTCCTCTGTGGTGGCCCCTACCCTGTGGAATGGCCTGCCTAAGGAGAGTGCCCACTCTCCTGGCTTTCCGCAAATGATGCAAAACTGAATTATTCAAAAAGGCTTTTTACTCAGATAGGAGGGAAGTATTGTAGGGAGGGGGTCTCAGATGCTTCGCTAATTAGTTAGGGACCAGAGACTTCACCACTATGGGCCAAGCTACACATGACGAATGACACTTGAACAGCAAGTGGATTGAGTGGAGGGCAAGTGAACAGGGAGAAATACACTTGCTGTTCAAGTGTCATTCGTCATGTGTAGCTTGGCCCTATGTTGCCTTGCATATTATCTGTTGCTCTGAATATGTACTCCTATATACTACCTGTGCTTCATGATATCTAATGTCAGTCCTAGAACTGATTATGTTCTGTTTCAGCAATTCTTCAACTTTGTATTGTATCCTTGCTAATACTATATCTTTGTAAAATCCTATGACATTGTTTATGGAAATGTCCTTGACACTATATGGAAATGTACTTAATATTATATGGAAATGTCTTTGATACTGATTGTACTAATCTCACACAATGTAATCCGCCTTGAGTCTCAGTGAGAAAGGTGGACTACAAACAAACAAACAAACAAACAAACAAACAAACAAACAAACAAACAAACAAACAAACAAACAAACAAACAAACAAACAAACAAACAAACAAACAAACAAACAAACAAACAAACAAACAAACAAACAAACAAACAGTTAATGGTTCCTCATCCTCTTGGAGAAGAGTGACAAATGGAGTTCCTCAGAGATCAGTCCTGGGACCTGATCTGTTCTACATTTTTATAAATGATTTAGATGAAAGAATAGAGGGAATGTTTATTAAATTTGCAGATGATACTAAGTTGGGAGGGGTAGTAAATATGGTCTGAGACAGAGTAAGGATACAGGATGATCTTGACAGGCTGGAAAACTGGGCTAAAACAAATAAAATGCATTTCAACAGAGATAAATGGAAAGTTCTGCATTTAGGAGGGAAAAATCAAATGCATAATTATAGGATGGAGGAGACTTGTCTTGGCAGTAGTATGTGCGAAAAGGATCTAGGGGTCTTAGTAGACCATACACTGAACATGAGTCAGCAGTGTGATGTGGTAGCTAAAAAGGCAAGTGCGGTTTGGGGCTATATCAACAGAAGCATAGTGTCCAGAATCAGATCACGCAAAGTGATGGTATCGCTCTACTCTGCTCTGGTTAGAACTCACCTAGAGTATTGTATTCAGTTTTGAGCACCACAATTTAAAGATATAGACAAGCTGGAACGTGTCCAGAGGAGGGCAACAAAGATGGTGAGGGGTCTGGAGACCAAGTCCTATGAGGAAAGGTTGAAGGAGCTCGGTATATTTATCCTGGAGACGATTGAGACTTGATATGATAAGCATCCTCAAGTACTTGAAAGGCTGTCATATAGAGGATGGTGCAGAGTTGTTTCCCACCGCTCCTGAAGGTCAGAGCAGAACCAACGGCTTGAAATTAAATCAAAAGAGTTTTCAGCTAAACATCAGGACAGTTAGAGCAGTCCCTCAGTGGAACAGGCTTCCTCGGGAGGTGGTGGGCTCTCCTTCCTTGGAGGTTTTCAAGCAGAGGCTAGATGGCCATCTGACAGCAATGCTGATTCTGTGAACCTGGGCAGATTATGAGAGGGAGGGCAGAATGGGTTACAACAGTGCTTAGGTCTCATGGCCTTCGTACATGCCCAGGGTAATGCTCGACCGCTACCTTGGGGGGTCAGGTAGCAATTTTTCACAGGCCAGTTTGGCTAGAGATCTTGGAGGTGTTTTGCCATCTTCTGGGCATGGAGTGGGGCTCACTGGGGCAGTTGGAGGCGGGGTTGTAAACTTCCTGCATTGTGCAGGAGGTTGGACTAGGTGACCCTAGAGGTCCCTTCCAACCCTATGATTCTGTGATTCTATTGGGAACATGCTTTATCTCCTCTTTGGTTTGCGTGTGCCTCATTTTTTCCACCATCCTGTCACCTACCCTTGATTATTTCATAATTAATACTGAACTTGGAGTCAAAGCACACTGTAAAATAACAATCAAAACATGTGGTTAGATCTAATTCATCCAACCTTGCTAGTTACAGCAAAATCACACATAGCACTACAGAATGCTTGGTAACTATGGCGGCCCAACTTTACACACCACCACTCACCATAAACCTCCCTTCACGATGTCAAAGCATGCACATGCACAAAGCATGTGCATGCTGCCAAAGCATGCACATGCGCACAAAAATAGAGCACACTGCTGGCACAAGGTAAGATCCAGACCCCCTCCTTCTGGGAGGGTATAGGGACCTGGTAACACTAATTTAATGTGACCAGAGTGTTTGAGGCCTATGTGTGGGATCTTTTCTCTCAGCCAACGATTTCAAGCCAACCAGGGTTAGCAAAACAAAAATAAGCTTTATTTACAAGATCCTTCCTCTCAGCCAACGATTTCAAGCCAACCGGGGTTAGGAAAACAAAAGTAAGCTTTATTTACAAGATGGAACATTGGAGTGAATGATTTTAAATTAATAAACAAATGGGAGTTAAACAGAGAATGTTTGAGAGTATCAGAACAGATGAGCAGTCAGCAACATGTCTGCTACCTTCCCTCAGCAGCTCCACAACAGCCTCTTTTCCCCTCCAATGGATACTCAGGGCCAAACTACAAGTGACGAATGACACAGGTTGGACACTTGTCAGCTTCCCTCAAGTTTTGATGGGAAATGTAGGCAGCTTGGTGGAATGTTTGACAAGTGACAGTTGAAAAGTCCATTGGACAGCAATCGGACAGCCAAGCTGCAAGACCAGGTTGCCTACATTTCCCATCAAAATTTGAGGGAAGCTGACAAGTGTCCAACCTGTGTCAGGCGTCACTTGTAGCTTGGCCCTCACTCTCATTGGCCCAGTAGTCCACGCACTCCCATTGGCTGCCGCTCAGGAGAGGCAAAGCTGGAGCCAGCCCTATCTGTCACAGTAACCGATCAGGATCCCCTTCTCTTTTCATGCTGTGGTAGGTTTTAAGGGTAGAAAGATATGGAAAAGAGTGGAATATTTAACCGGCTGTTATTTGCAGTTCTCCTTGGCTTCATTCCTCAAGCTTAATACTATGTACTTGAAAAACACAATGAGGGTCATTCAGAAATAGTTTTAAGCTTTATTGAAAACAGAATAGTCTCAGTTGCTCAACTAAATCTGAGAGAAATCCCAGAGAAGTCTACAAACAAGTACACAATACCATTGTTTGGGGGTTTCGATGTTTTAGCCAAGCCTGTAAGGGAGTAATTGCTGCCAGGTTTAGGTTGTGCAAATGTTGAGTCTCATAATGGCCGCTCATATTAGTGTTTTGGGCATATTTATATTTCTGTTTATGAACATCAGCAGCTTGTGTACTACAGGTGGGTGATAAATTGAAAATGGAGGCACGGAATGTGCAAGAAAGTCAGTTTATGGCCACTGAGGAGAAGTACTGTCATAAAAACAGCTACTTCAGGAAGACCTGTGTCTCCATGAACTGATTAACTTGAAAGCACAATGCAGCTCTTGGTAGAAGAAGGTGGGTCTTTCCTCAAAGAGATGGTCAGAACAGACAGGAGTGCTGACTGCAGAACCAGGATCTAGGCACGCGGACTGCTTGGATGTGATTAGAGGTCCCAGGTGCTTGCCAGTGTTGGGCACACTCCCGGGGAATTGCCCCCTCGTCCGCCGATTGCTGGGCGTATCAGGAGCGTATGCACCATGCGCCCGCTCCCTACCAGCGCAGTGACATCACTTCCATAAGTGATGTCGCCATGCCGCCCGAGGGAGTGTTTCTGCGCTTCATTTGGGGCCGATTTGGGCCTCAAACCGGCAGAATCAGCTCCGTGCAAAGCTCAGAAGTGCTTGCACAGACGGTGCAACAACGTCGCTTATGGAAGTGACATTGCCATGCAGCTGCCGTGGTGATGTCACTTATGGAAGTGACATCATCACGTCGCCACTAGAGCGCGCACACGAAGCGCGTATGCAAACAGTTGAACAGGCCCGGAAGAAGGTACGTGCCAAGTCCCGAACCTCCTGGCAGGAGGATGGAGGGATCTGGCAGCCTTAGACGTGTTGGTGTCTTACGCTCTTTACTTTCCTATAAATTGTGTCTGACACATGTAACAAAGGAGCCCATACAGGATTTGAGTGGGATTATGAAGCGGGTTTTATTCCCCCTGCAAACTCAACTGCAGATCCGCTGCAGCAGTTTTTAAATATTCAAATATTAAGTTTGATTTTACGGGTTGATTCAAACAATTCAACGCATTGAAAAGTTCCCACTGCTTAATATGATAAACACTCTGTAGAGGTTCGCTTCAAACCAGCTTTTTAGGTTTTGTGCCGTTAACACTTTTGTGAAAGAATTTTATGCTTTGGGCTCAGGTCAGGAAAGGCTGACGCTCAGTCCCCGGCCTTTCTCGGTGATCCTCCAGGCAGATTGCACAGTGTAAATCAATGCTATCAACAGGATGAGACATCTAATAAGCAATGTGATAGGACTAGGATTATAGTATATAAAGGTAGCCTTCAATTACTGGGATGAAGGAAATGTACTTTGTACATGCCCTTGGGCAATCAAATTGCAGAAGCAACAGCAGCAAACTGTTGTAGTAACTCATTCTTTCTCTGAAAGAAGAGAAGAGACAGCCTGTAAAAGGAATGAAGATTTTATCTAGAACAGACACTCTGCCTACCAACTCGCCAACCCTGTTGACCATTCTACGTTGCCTTAATAATAGGCAGCATTCAGCACAAATGACAACATCGGTTATCTGCAGGGCAGTCCAAAAAGGCCCTTCTTGACTGTTTTTTTTTTTATCTTTCTCCCAGAGGAAGCTCTGACTGACCCCTATGGAAGGTCAACAACTTAATTATTGTACTCGAGACAAAGCTGCTCTGTGCACAGGAAATGAAAGCTAAGTAGGAGCACTTTGAAAAGAAAGACGTTTCCCTCTCTTGAAAGAAATGAAACTTGCACAATCCAATATTCTTTTCATCCTGAGCAGACCTCCTGACTGGATGCTAACTGATGTGAACCACGCAAAGAAAGGGCGGGCAGGGTCTTCTTTCCTGCTTTTGGAACATAAGAACAACAGCTCGGTCAAGCAGTTTGGGAGACGTCTGGTAATGGGCCAGGAGGGCTTAACTGGCTGAGCAATCCCTCCGAGTGCAAAACTAATTAAGAGGCCAAACAAGCATTCTTGTGAGCCACCCCCTACTTGAAGGGGGGCAGTGTTTTCTGTTTATTTACTGCATTTAGACTTCACTTCTCTCCCCAGTGGGAACCCAGAGTAGCTTATGTCCTTCTTCTTCCCTCCATTTTATCCCTGCAATACCTCTGTGAGGTAGGTGAGGCTGAGAATGTGCGACTAGTCCAAGGTCAGCCAACAAGCTTCCATAGAAGAGTGGAGATTCGAACCCTGATCCTGTTCTAACCTAACCACTACACCACAGTGGCTCTCCACAAATCGTGATGGCCCAAGTTGTGGAAAAGCCACATTTCCCCCTCATCATCCTTTAATGCCAGTAGCCACAGGCACATGCCCAAGTGGAGGGACACCCCGAACATGCTCCCAGCCTTTCTGGCAAGGAGGAAAGCTGGGAACATCGTTATTGCTGCTGTATGAAGTCCAGGCATAACTCCTTTTCCTCCTTTGTTGCAGGTAACAGAATTTAGACGTAACAGAATTTATTTCGGTATATAACCAGCACAAGTCTCTGTATTAAACCCAGAGGAACAATATAAATAAACAAAAATACACTAAAATCCAGACTATAAAAATACAATAATTCCTATCAACAGTATTTACGTTAAAATTCCCCACCTTCTCTAGGACAATTACAGTCAAAGGGCAGGAACTACTTGCTCTCTTGAGTCCGTAACCTCCCAACTGCATTAGGCTTTATCTTTGCGAATTTTGTGGGCTAGAGCTAGAAATTTGTTGTAGGTAGTTAAACCTTGGAATGGCCAGAGGTGTGAGACTTTTGCACTTTGTTTAATTAAATAATTCCATATTTCTGAATAATGTTTCCTTTTTTCTTTTGCGCTCTCTGCTGGTTTTCACAGGGACACAAAAGAAGGCCTGATGGAGAACTTAGGGCCAAGCTAGAAGTGACGAATGACACTTGAACGGCAAGTGAACAGGGAGGAATACACGTGAGTCTGTTCACTTGTAGCTTGGCTCTGAGAGCCAAACTACAAGTGATGCCTGACACAGGTTGGACACTTGTCTGCTTCCCTCAAGTTTTGATGGGAAATGTAGGCGTCCTGGTTTTACAGCTTGGCTCTCCATTACAGCTGCAAGACCAGGATGCCTAAATTTCCCATCAAAACTTGAGGGAAGCTGACAAGTGTCCAACCTGTGTCAGGCGTCACTTATAGCGAGAATCTGTTTTAAGAGGATGCTAACTTTCCGAGGTGCGTCTGGTGTTCACATTAGAAAGAATAGTAATGACGCAAGCCTGTGTTGCCCACTTTAGAATTACTAGATGCTCACCACAACAAAGGGGCATGGGTATTAAGATACATATTTGGAATTGCAGAATTTTAAGAATGCTTAGCCAGGAATTGAAATGGATAATTCCAGAATGACAGTGATACAAGAGCTAAGATCCATATGGATGGACTTTATGCACCTGAGCATTATTATAATGTGGCTTGCTTCAGTGGAAGATTTTCATAGACTTTTTTTTTAAAACCAACGCTCTCTGATGCTGTTTTCCGGGGAAGGGGGGGGGTTCCCTCTGTCCCTCAGGAGCAGAGCTTCAGAGGGTGACTCGGGCTGCAGCATAAGGTGAGGAACTCACGCTCTATGTATGAAAATCCATCCATGGAAATGCTCAGGGAATCAAAGCCCCTATTTGCAGCCAGTTGATTGTTTAGACAGAACACATTGACTAGATTCGAGGACATGGAATACATATGAACACACATGAATCGGCCTTATACCGAACCAGACCCGTGGACCGTCAAGTTCCATATTGTCTACTCAGACTGGCAGCTGCTCTCCAGGGCCTTGGGTTGAGGTCTTTCGCATCATCTTCCACACCTGCTCCTTAACTGGAGATGTAAGGGATTGAACCTGGGTCCCTCCGCATGCTGGGCAGATGCTTTGCTACTGAGCCACAGTAGCAGGGGATAGTCTGGAACCCCCTCCTCCATCAGACGGAAAGGTATTTGAACTGACTGTCAGTAACTACTTTGTTCATAGCCACATCATAGCAATGAAGGCCTTTACTATCTGGAGAATTAGATGAAGCCACAACCTTGGTCTGAGAGCCAAGCTACAAGTGACGCCTGACACAGTTTTGATGGGAAATGTAGGCGTCCTGGTTTTGCAGCTTGGCTCTCCATTACAGCTGCAAGACCAGGACGCCTGCATTTCCCATCAAAACTTGAGGGAAGCTGACAAGTGTCCAACCTGTGTCAGGCGTCACTTGTAGCTTGGCTCTGAGTGCTGAGAAAGATTAGGGTGGGAGGATTTGTCCTGGTTTTACATCTAAACTGGAGAGATGTTTTTTGGGAGCATCCATAGAATATAGTCCCTTAATTATCCAATTTCAAGATCCTCCTCTTTCCCAGGCCTGGTTTGATACGAACTTTCTGGAAAGACTGCAGACAGAGTGTGTTTGCACATAATGTGGACAGAAGGGTGTGCATTTATTAAGGTCCCACTCCACATTGGTATTGGTGCCATTTTTCTTGCATCATACCCCTGTGGCTGCCACTCCCCCACACCACTGGGGGGCCTTTAAAAAGCCAGTAATTGGTAGATTGCTATAGCATTATAACGACAATATACCATCATGCGCTGCTAGTTTTGATTAACTGCAAGAGGCCATTTCCTGCCTCTGCAGAGCAACCTGGTCTTCGTTGGAAGTCTCCCATCCAATTACTAACCAAGGCTGGCCCTGTTTAGCTTCTGAGGTCTGATGAGATCTGGCTTGCCTGGGCTATCCAGGTCAGGGTTATCCTTTAGTCAGAATTTCTGAAAAGCAGGTCATTAGATATTGCAGTCATATTACAGCAATGAAGGCCTTCAGGACATCTATGCACATTCACAGACATTAAATTGTATTATTCCAAATAATATATGAGAGTATTTTATATTAATTGAGACAATCAAACTTTCTGGAACATGCACTTTTCTCAGGACTGATCTTTTTAATTTCTAATCTCTCATTAAACAGAAATTTGATTACAGTTTCTTTCTGATTTGGGGATATTTCAGATTTCTTATCTTTGCAAAATCAGTTTTGGTTTTTCTCTTGTATGAATCAAACTGGAGAGTTTTGTTCCTCAATTTCCTTGTGTTGAATTTTTCCTGTTAAAATTTACACTTTACTTTGTCATTTCAGTGTGGTTTTTTATACTGAACAACCAGTAATGAAAATAGGTAGAATGGAAAGCCTCATAAAGACAACATACATCCAAAGCCAAACAAGGCATGTTGGTAATATTGATCCTATACTTAAATTGTGGACTTTACTTTAATATGTTTATTGCATTTTACCAGAACTCATTAAGAGATTTGCAAACACACCTCCATATGAAAAAACCTTTTAATGCTACCTGAATTGTTAACTTTGCCATTAATAATAGTCAACAAAAGATTTTTTTAAATGTTGCTTTTTTTGCTTAATATTTGTATTTAAATCTGACCATCATGTCCCTGCTGTCCAAAAATTATGCATATGCTTAATAATCTGTTTGTCTGGAATCTATAAAGGAACAGGTCTTCATGTTTTTGTAATCTGTGGACTTATGAGGTAGGTGACTGAAAGATCTTGAAATCAAGTATTAGTGGTAGTTCCCACCACTCTTGCTGTTAAGTAAGTTGATTGGAAGACCTTGGATGACAGCCTAAGAGCCAAGCTACAAGTGACGCCTGACACAGGTTGGACACTTGTCAGCTTCCCTCAAGTTTTGATGGGAAATGTAGGCATCCTGGTTTTACAGCTTGGCTCTCCATTACAGCTGCAAGATCAGGATGCCTACATTTCCCATCAAATCTTGAGGGAAGCTGACAAGTGTCCGACCCGTGTCAGGCATCACTTGTAGCTTGGCTCTAACTCATCCATCTATGGAATGCAGGGTCCAACCACATCCAGTTTTGTAATGTGGCAGGTAGGATGTCTTCACACTGGCTGCTTAATAATACAAAAAAGCTTGGCTCAGTTGAAGGTTCTGTCGAAGATGGCACCAGAATGAAATTATAATCAAGGCATGAGAACAGTTTTACATTTCAGGCACCCAACATGCAAATGACATAGACCAACATCATTTAAGACTCTAAAATACACTGAAGGTCCAAAAAGTTTGTTGTAAAACCACAAGTGCAACTGCAGGTTGCAAATCTGCATTATGTTTATTTATTTGATTCAATTTATATTCCGCTTGCCCCGCAAGTGGGCTCCGAGTGGATCACAAGAATAAAATCAACATGGTTCGTCTCTCCACCAGTGTGAAAGGTTTAGAAATCCATTCTTAACCAGAAGTATAATGAAAGCATGTTAATGAAGCAAGAAAAGCAATCTCTATGGTCACATCTGTGAGACTGAGAAAGTTGCTTAATGGCAACCCCCCCCCCCTTTAGATACATCTGTATCAATGCAGATTCGGTTTGAGTCACCTTTTGTACCTGATGAGATTTCCCCACCACCTAATCCCAGATGTATTTCCTCTGATGTTGAGAAGCAACCCTATTCACAGGGCTTTTTTTCTGGGAAAAGAGGTGGTGGAGCTCAGTGGTGGAACTCAGGACTGCACAATGACGTCACTTTGGGTCAGCTGGAACAAGAGGGGGGGGAGTTTTTAAAAGTTTAAATCGCCCTCAGCAAAAATGGTCACATGGCCAGTGGCCCCGTCCCCTGATCTCCAGACAGAGGGGAGTTTAGATCACCTTCTGCCCTGCACGGCGCGGAGGGCAATCTCAACTCCCCTCTGTCTGGAGATCAGGGGGCGGGGCCACCAGCCATGTGACCATTTTCAAGAGGTGCCGGAACTCCGTTCCACTGCGTTCCAGCTGAAAAAAAGCCCTGCCTATTCATATTTGCAAGGGGTTTAGTCTAGTACGATTTATTTCTGAGTAAGACCGGAAAAATGTATGGCCTATACAATAGGCCAATGGGTATGGCCTATTGAGAGTAGCCCAGGATTTGGGGCTGCCATGACAGTTACGGAGGTGTTGCAGGCACTCTGGTCCCTCGGCAGACAAACAGGGCAGATGCTTGATTTGGCTGTCTCTGGGCCATGGAAGCTTTCACTCTGTTGTTGTTATAGACTGACCACAGAGGTTTCGAGTGTCCACAGCAGTGGGGCTGGTTAGGATACCCTGCCTCAGGAGACTGACGGCTCTGGACATCTATCTGGGATTTTCTGGTCAAGGAAACTGGCACTCCTGATGGAAGTCGTGGTTGATTTGTGCGATGTGTAGATGTGGCTGGAACCGTTGCTCCTCAGGTCCTGCTCCCTTTCCACAGAGCCCAGAATACCCCTTGGTTCTCCAAGGAGACTGGGGAAATGGAACGGCTGGGCAGGCAGAGCACAAGCAGAGGAAAACTTGACGTGGAGACAACCAAGCAGGGGTTATAGTGAGGCCTGCCATTGGCCCCTGTCAGCCCTCCGCTTCCCCTGCCCGCACTCCATGGGGTGAGGGTGGGAAGAAACTGGAACGGGTAAATGTCACTTCTGGGAGCAAAACTGAAAGCGATATATCGAGATGCTGTAGGATTCACTTGAAACGCTATGGTAAAACCCTGGAGTGACATGGTAACTTTTATTTCCAACAGAAACGGATGTTGCAGTTGATGGGCAGTGTTTCAGTAAACCCTGTCATGCCTGCCCGCAGTCTCACAGGGACAAGCTCGAAGTGACGAATGACCCTTGAATGGCAAGTGAACAGACTCACGTGTATTCCTTCCGGTTCACTTGCACTCCACTTGATCACGTGATTGAGTGGAGTGCAAGTGGAGCGCAAGTGAACAGGGAGGAATACCATTGCCATTCAAGTGTCATTCGTCACTTCGAGCTTGGCCCTCAGGAGATGCCAGCTGAGGGTTAGCAGCCCTGGTTAGAACGATGATGCCCTCTCTCTTCTCCACTGCCAACACCTGTGACTTGTAGATCATGAATGCGCTTTGGCATTCATTAGCAGAAAGGTCATTCAGATCTGGCAGGCCTTGACAAGACCCTTCATACGCAGACATGTAAGTTACAAACCTGGACAGAAAACAGTCAAATTCAAAAACATAACAAAACAAAAAAAATTATTTAATCTTCATACAGTAGTTTAACTATAATGCACAAACATGGCTCTTTTTGACCCTCCTTTAGTGTTCCTCAAGTTCATGTGCCAAAGTGAACAATCATACAACACCCCTCCAATACACTTTTATAGCAGACATCTAATATTCTGGAATGGGTTGTGGTCCATTCTTAACATTATAGCAGCATTGAATTTTATTAACTTGAACAACAACAAAAAAGGGACCTCAGAACTAACCAGCTTTGCTTTATCCTCAAAGCTGCTTTAACAAGCAGGGGAGAGATATACTGTAATTGCTATTCCACAGTTTAATGGTTCTGTTCTTAAATCTAATTTTGCACCTGTGGGTTAACTGGATGCTGCATCTTTTTAAGAACATGAAAGAGGAGTACATCTGTGCAACAGAAAGCTAACCATCTCCCGGTCGGACTTGTTGACAGTGCCACTAGATACTGTAGAATGGGTTGTTGCTCCCTTATTGCTACAGAAATGACCAGTTATTTAAAACAAGACAAAAACAGTCACACAGACAACAAAAGATCTTAACTGCTGAGATTGGCTTTACATAGATCCGCTTTGAGGCTATCCCCCGTGCCCCGTTAGTTGTCTCCCAGTTGGTTTGGCGCAATGGCAAGGGAACCAGTCACAAATTCTCGTTGCCTGACATGCCCTTTTCAGATAGATCATGCACTAAAAACTAGTCATAGCTGAAACACTTAGAAAGTCTGCCATTAAATGTATAGCTATATTAATTTAATAGCAAAACAAGAACCTTAACTCTGTTAAGTACCCCTCACAGAAAATACCGATATAAAAAAGAACCAGAGACTCTTCAATTCAACAGGTGGTGAAGCCACAAAACAGCAAGCTCCCTGAGCATTATATTCTGTGAAACTAACAGCCAAAATGTTCTTTACTCACAACTGTTTGTCAAACTCGGAAGTAGTTCAAGAACAGAAACAAGTTCACACATGTGAATTCTAGTTTGTGCACTATAAAGATGTGTGACGCCAACAGGAAAGTTAAACAATTATTCCAATTTCAGGTGAAAACCCTATAAATCTGCTTTAAAGGGCAAACATATTAATAAAAAAGAATTTCAATTTTTATTTGTAAGAATTCAATGCAGTAACTGTAAGAATCAAAACAGCATTTTGTGGCTTACTCTTTCTTGTCAAATTGAAGGCAGAGTTAAACTTTTTACCATCTGGCAAAGCAAAGCTCTAGCTCCCCCGCCCTATCCCCTGGAAACAGTTAATGTTAAGTTGGGTCCCGAAAGACCATTCTCCCACATTCGCACACACTGGTCAAGAGGGGTCTACTTGGCCATTCCTTCTGCCAAAACCCATGCACGCGGCAAAGGAGCAATGGCCCCCCCTCCATAGATGAATGCCAATTCAGCAAATGACACTTTTCTTCAATACTCTAGGAGGCAAGTAATTCTTTTTAAAAAATTATTGTAACCATCATTAACAACTATCCAAAACCTGCCCATAAAAAGGCACACAAAGACACACACGGCTGCACAGTAGCAGCTGACTGAACAGAACAAAGTCTTTTTACTTCAAAAATAATAATATTAATATTAATAATAATAATAATAAAACATGTATTTCTTGGCAGGGATAAACCTGTGGCAATATTCCAGTCTCTTGCACACAGGATATGATCCAGTAATACACATATAGTGCTTCTCTTGAGTGAATTAACTGAGAAGCAAAAACTGTCTTTAGAAAAGAAGAAATGCCTTCTTATTGTTTATTTCCCCTGGTAATATGTTTTCTTCATGGGCGGGAAGCTTAATCTTCAAGTTCAAAGCTTGTTTCATCATATAGATCAGGACGAGATGACCTGGAGTGCTGGGAATATTTCAGATTCAAAAAATCACCCAGGTCATCTAGAGCATTCAGAACCTGCAATACAATTGTACTACATTAGACATCTGAAAAAGGACAACCAAGTTCCTCTTGCTTCTACTTAACGTCTCAAGTAAGCGTCACAGAAATGCAAGATTTCACTATTTAAGAACGGAGGGAAGAAATAGAATACGAACAGCTGACAACTCTTCTTTGTGAAACTCCTGGAGATTTGGTGATGGTGCCTGGGGAGGGTGGAGTTTGGGGAGAGGGAGCTCAGAGCCAAGCTACAAGTGACGCCGTACACAGGTTGGACACTTGTCAGCTTCCCTCAAGTTTTGATGGGAAATGTAGGCGTCCTGGTTTTGCAGCTTGGCTCTCCATTACAGCTGCAAGACCAGGATGCCTACATTTCCCATCAAAACTCGAGGGAAGCTGACAAGTGTCCAACCTGTGTACGGCATCACTTGTAGCTTGGCTCTCAGCAGGGATTTGAAGCCAAACAGTTCACCACTCAAAGCTGCCATTTTTCTCCAGGAGAACTGATCTCTCTAGTCTCAAGATCTATTTGTAACTGAGTTAAGACTTTGGCTCCTCAGGCCTACAGAACAGAAGGGAACGTAAGTTATTTTTGCACTTTGCCTTCCCCAAGGATGAGAGAAAAATGAACCTTAGCTGGTTTTCCTCATCCATGTAGAACTGTATTCTATACAGATCAATCGTATGAACTTTCCACCCTTCTGAAGGAGATAGGCCTTAGGATGGCCTAGCTGCTTCCCCCTCTGAGCAACGGCCACCAGATACCTCCCTTATAAGAGGCTCCATCAGTATTTGGGAAGTGCGCACAGCGACACTCCCTCAAGCCGAACTTGCTAATCTTCTTCTTCTGCCCACCTCCCTCCCTTATCCATTCTGTAGTCATTTCGCTATAAAACCTTAGGGTTGCCTGAATGCAACATTTTACCACATGTGGTGGATTTGTAAGAAAGCGCGAAAATATTGGATAAAGAGTTTCAAACAAAGAGTTTCAAGAGTTTCAAGATGAAGTTTCAAAGAGTTTCAAGATGAAGAGTTTCAAACAAAGATATGAGTTGAATCCAAAAAAACATGTTATTAAATATCCTACCAAATAATCTTAGAAAAGACCTCTTTCGTTACATGGCCACAGCAGCTAGAGTGCTCACAGGGAGTTTTGTTGTGGGGATAATAATGACATACTTTGTAAACCGCTCTGAGTGGGCATTAAGTTGTCCTGAATGGCAGTATATAAATCGAATGTTGTTTGTTGTTGTTGTTATTATTATTATTATATGCAGCGAGAGGGAAAGCTCATGTCTTTCCTGAAGTGTCAGAGCGGACAGACAAGGTTCATGACTATGCCTCAATGGCCAAATTAACTACTCATGTCCATAACAGACCAAGCATTGAATTTTGGGGAAAATGGAGGGATTTCTTTTATTGCTTAGGCCAGACCTAATATTAATTAAGGTAACTTAGTATAAAGATAAAAGGATGAAATACAGGGAATGATTAGTAAAATAGTTGATATTAAATTTTGTACAAGTAACAAAGAGAGGGAAGGAGATTTATTATACAACTAAGTTTTAACAGTTTAACTCAATTTTAAATGTAGTGCTTGTTTTAAGTTATAATTTAATTTCAGAAGTACCATTAGTATGTTAGTATAAGTCTCAAATTAATTTCAACTACTGTCTGTATAAACTTTATTATGCACTTTCTATTGTCATATCTTTTCTTTTAAATAAAAAGGTCAAAAAAGAAAAAAAACCCTTAGGGTTGCCAACCTTCAGGTGGTGGCTGGAATTAATGATCTCCAGGCCACAGAGATCAGAGAAAATGGCTGCTTTGGAGGGTGGACTCTTATATCATGCTGAGGCCCCTCCTCTCCTCGAACCCCACCTTCCCAAGGCTCCACCCCCCCAAATCTCCAGGAATTTCCAACTTGGAGATGGCAACCCTAGCCAGCCTCTAGGAAGTGCCCTGGTGTCCTGCCACAATCACAGGCACAACTCATGTCCCGACTTCAGAGATCAGTTCCCCTAGAGAAAATCACAGCTTTGGAGAGTGGAATCTACTACATTATATCCTGCTGAGCTCTCTCCCCTCCCCAAATTCCACTGTCCATAGGTTTATTTTATTATTTATTTATTTATTTATATTTATATTCCACTCTCCCTGCAAAGCAGGCTCAGAGCAGATCACATCAGGGTATAAAAGAGGGAGCCTAAAAAAAACAGTCCCAGTTAATAAAACCCAGTGGCACTCCCGTTACACCATCCACGATCAAAGCCCAAATCTCCAGGAACTCCTCAGCTCAGAGTTAGCATCCTAAACATTTCTTACATTTTATTCCATGCACACTGCTTGGTAGAATGTTGAATAATGATGATAATATTAATGCTATTTGATGAGATTTATCTATTTCAGATTTATCTAAATTTTACATTTGGTTTTATGTTCACTTTCAGATGTTTTTAATAAACTCATTGACCGTTTCATATACCTGTGTAATTGTCATACAAAAACCCTCTGAATGAAAGACAAATGAGGGTGCTCACTGTAAAAAAAAAAAACTACAAAGCATAGGACAGGTCTTGCTTTCTGTCCTCTCGCTCCAGTATGAAGCTTCGGGATACAGTATGTATGCATGTCTTTAAAAAGGCAGGGAGAGGCAGTGGAGTTTTCGTGCTTCCCTCAACATGGTGGAGCATTCGTGCACCTCCTGGTCTTTTTTTGGCTTTTCTGTGATCTTTCACAACCCTGCTTTGCTCTGAAATTTGCTCTGAAGTTTGAATTTTCCCAGTCCCACCCACATGGCAGCCATTTTCCCACAGAGGCCATTTCCTCTCCCTGCTATCAGGGTCTTTTTTAAAAAACAGCAACTGGGTCTTATCACAACGATATAAGGTTATAATAACAATATGCATGACAGGTTCTCTGAAATCCCAGCTTTCATTTTTTGAAAAAAGTAAGTTCCCTTTTGTTGCGCAGATATAAGGAGAAAGGCATGTCTCCATAAGGAGGAGGGGCTGGTGTCTAACTTTTTAAAATTAAAAACTGGGAATTCAGAGAACTTGCCATGCATTTTGTTTCAGAGCATGAGCTATGCATATTTGTACAATGATATTCAATTGTAGGTTTAAAAAATAAACAGAAAGCCCCGGTCGTTGGAGGGCAGTAATGGACGTGTCTATGCCCATGTAAAGTGCTCTGTTAAAAAATACGGAAACCTACCTTGCCTCTCTCTGCTTTCTTCAGGAGCAACACATTTTGCTATTCTAACACCAATGTGAGCATGGGATTTTTATCCCCTTTGCAATTATATTTTTTTAAAAACCAAAGCTTCCACAACCATGCGCCGATGACCAAACATGAAGCCACATATACTGTGAGGCTCCCCTGCAACATGGTGTTGCTGGGCCACGTGTTGTGCTTACCTTGTCTAACATCTCCCGAGTATGAGAAGCTGACACACAAAACCGAGCCCTGGATTCTGTGATTGGGGTTGCTGGGAAGCCAACTACAACCACCCCGATATTTTTTGCTAACATGCGTCTTGCAAAAGCCCTGGGTAAGAAAGCAAGAAGAACAGATTAACTCTCCCAAACCGGAGTGGCTTTTTACATACAAATTTTATTGCACACGCTGTAATTTATATCACTGCAAATACAGAGTAAAAAAAAAAATAGATGGGGGAAACGGTGGCACAGTTTTATTTAACCGTGTTCAGACCCACACGGAAATGATTAAGGTGGAAAGTCAATGAGGATCAAATGGTAGAGCCATTCTTCACTGCTCACAGGCTTGGACAACATTGAGGAACTCATGAAACCCAACCCAGACGAACGCCTCATCCCTGGATGGGTCTGATTGGTGATGGTGGGTTTTTCTCAGCAAGGTGTTTCTCTTTGGCTGGCAGGCGCTGGCAGCATGCAACCCCCGATGGCAGCAAGCCCTCTAAGGTGGACTTCAGGCGTCTGGCAAGAGCACGTGTTAGTGTGTTCCAGGGCAGGGGATCTATACTGAGACAGTGTTGCAGAGTGGTTAGAGTGCCACACTAGGATCTAAGAGACTTGGCTTGAATACCCCACTCTGCCTGCTGGGCGACCTTGGGCCTGTCACTTGCTCTCAACCTAAACAACCTTACAGGGTTGCTGTCAGGATAAAACGGAGGAGAGAAGAATGATGTAAGCTGCTTTGGGTCCCCACTGCAGAGAAAGGTGGGGTATAAATGAAGTAAATACATATATACATGCAGAATCCTGTCCCCGTCAAGGCCTAAAATCTTGTTTGAACAAAGTTATTGCATTTTTTACCCCAGTCTTCCTTTATGTAGTTCCTTATGAACAACTCTGTCAAGGTTGAGAGTCAGGTTGAGGGACAGCGATTTGCCCAAGATCACTTGGTGAGTGTCAAGATTTCGGGGATTTAAACCCAGTTTTCAAACACTGGCAGACCACTTTCAAGGCCTAAATGAGGGAATGGTGGGATATAAACATTTTAAAAGAAATAATCCGTACCTTTCAAGTGACCTTAATGCACCTCAGAATACAGAGGGTGCCCCAACCAGGCAGCCCCCCTGCTGCTCAGTGACAAGCAGGGAGGCTGTGGCAAGGGTGGCAGGGGCCTCCCACCCCCACCAGCAGCAGCAGGGATGAGAGGAGACCTCTCCCCCAGCACTGCAAGGGGACTCCATATCTGAGCAGCAAGGGGGGCTGCTCCCCCACAAGGCCCCCACTCCCTTCCTCCCCCTGCTGCTAGACAGGGAGGCGCCAGAAGAAGGCTTTGCCTTTCAAAGTAGCATCTCTCTCTTGCTCACGCTCAGTACTTGGCAAGATCAGTGCACACTCTGTTGCCATATAAACATCATCTGCCAAGAAGACAGGAGACGTCTTTTCACTTGAATTTTTTAGCTTCTTCAGCTGACCAAGAGCTCTAGCATTGCTAAATCCAAGGTGCTCAATGTCTTGATTCGGAATAAGAATTGTTTAAAAACGGGAGACTACTGGCAGTGATAGTTTCAGGTCTGCAGTAGGACAGCAGGATATTTGCCCAGTGGTACCTTAGAGACCAACAAGATTTAAAGGGTATACGATTTCGAGAGTCAAAGCTTTGAAGAACGAAGCTTTGACTCTCAAAAGTTTACGCCTGGTAAATCTTGTTGGTCTCTAAGGTGCCACTGGAAAAATTCTTCTGGTGGTGGTGACTGCTTTGAGACAACAAATAATTTGCTACATGTCCAAGTCAGTGTGGTATAGTGGTTAGATCTAAGTGACCCATGTTCAGTTCCCTAGTTTGTCATGGAAACTCACTGACCACGGGCTATTCACTCTCTCTCTCTCTGGGTTGTTTTTGTGAAAACAAAACAGAAAAGAAAGATACTGTATTCCATGTTGGGTTCCCATTGGGGACAAAAGCAGAATATAAATACCTGAACAAAAATAAACCACGGTTCATGCAAACCAACAAGGTGATGTTGGGAAGAGATGGTTGGGTCTTGCATTGCAACACAAATGCCCTTTCAGCAGATTTACTGTATCTGTCTACCTGACTCTCCTTTCTATGGAGACCAGAGAAAAGAGGTAGGGTTTCCCTCCTTCGGCTTTTGGTCAAACCTTTTTTTCTTTCTCCCAGAATTTCACCTTCATTTCCCCTCCCTGTTTCTCTCTTTTTAAAACAAAAACAAAAAACTCCTAAGCAACAACACAAATTGTGGTGGTGTTATTAGTACAACCCTCCTTTGCCCAGGATGCAACTCACTTAAGTCACCACCCCCACCACCACTACCAGCTGATGATTAATGCTCTGGGATTCTGGCACTAAGGGGAGTAAGTCATTATATACCAAGGAACATACACCGAAATAACTGACGACATGTGAGAGAAACAGTTCAGTCCTAAGTGGAGCAACACCCTTCTAAGCCCAGGTGACTTTTCTTAGGATTGCCCTAAAACCTTAGGCATGGGTAAGTTCACCTCTTCCCCCTACCTTTATTAATGTCAGCAATACGTGAGCATTTCATAGAGAACATTTCACCAGAGGCAGCCAGTTCTCCCAGGAATAGCCAGTTGGTGAAACTCTCTTTAAAAATCCAGCGGAGTTAGCCGTGTTAGTCTGTAGTAGTAAAATCAGGGCTTTTTTTCAGCCGGAACTCGGTGGAACAGAGTTCCAGCACCTCTTGAAAATGGTCACATGACCGGTGGCCCCGCCCCCTGATCTCCAGACAGGCATGGAGGGCAATCTCAACTCCCCTCTGTCTGGAGATCAGGGGGCGGGGCCACTGGCCATGTGACCATTTTTGCCAAAGGTGACTTAAACTTTAACCCCCACCCCTTGTTCCAGCTGACCCAAAGTGCGGTCCTGAGTTCCACCACCTCTTTTCCCCGAAAAAAAGCCCTGAGTAAAATAGTAAAGAGTCCAGTCGCACCTTTAGGACTAACCAACTTTAACCAATTGAACCAATTGAACTTTAACCAATTGAAATTAAATTCTCAAAAATCCCTCTAGCTACCTGGGGTAGCAGAAGATACATACCCAATTTTACCAGGTATATACACGAGCAGAGGAACAACAGGAGAGTCTTCGTTGCCATAAATTATGAAGCCTAGCTCATGCAATCTTCTTCTGAAGTACTTTGTGTTTTCAGCTAGCCGCTGGACTCTCTGAAGCCCTGAGACAGGAACCATGAAGTCAGTAACTGCAGAAACCATTAGGGCGAGACACACACACACACACACACACACACATCCCCATACTCTTGTCCCGCCACAACTGAATTCTTTACGCCACAAATGGATCTAAAAGCGCAAAATAAGTACTGCAATGGCTTTAGAAGCTGTATAAAATTGCTGACTACATGCAGCGCTCAGGGAACTCCATGGAGTTATCGCCAACAAATAAGGTGTCAAGAAAGTTAAAGAGGTGGACTAGCTGTGATAAACACAGCACCCCTTCCTCTCTCTTCAAAGAGAACACCTTAGTCTCCTCAATTGCACTCAAACAAGCATAATGGAAATATTTGACTGAAGTGTGTATGTGGGTCACGCAACAAGCAGCCCCACAACTGACTAACAAGCAATTTTTCTAATCTGCTCAGTAGAAGTCAGCTATAATATTATTATTCTATCATACAAACTCATCCTCAATTACATTCAAAATAGTGTTGGAAGTTATTTCCGAAACAGAAATGGAGGCTGCTCTCCCTTAATGAGTGGGGTCATCATAACTCCATCTTCTCCTCTCCTCTTGTCACATGAATCTCTGCTTACAGCTCAGGGGGTAGAACCCGGGTCAACCCTCCACCCCCCCCCCGGGGTCTGGGAAGGCCTGATCTATCTCTATGCATGTCTGAAATCCTGCACTCTTTAGCATGAGCAGAATAAAAAAAATGTGTTATGTAAGAAGAGGCTAAGTACAAACACAATGTACAAAAAGCCATAGACCTCCTAAAAGAGGCTGTAAAGATGCCAAAGAACCATTAAGATGTGGAATAGCAAGGAAGCTCCAAGGCTATTGGACCACCTTGCATTTTGCTACTTGAAGACACCTTAAGAAGCTTTTCACCCTGACCTGGATAGCCCAGGCAAGCCCAATCTCGTCAGATCTCAGAAGCCAAGCAGGGTCAGCCTGGGTTAGTAATTGGATGGGAGACACCCAACGAAGACCAGGGTTGCTCTGCAGGGGCAGGCAATGGCAAACCACCTCTGTTAGTCTCTTGCCATGAAACCCCCAGTAATGGTTGCCAAAAGGGTTGATGGCACTCTCTGCCACCAAGAAGCTTTTCACGTGGTCTTGCGAGTGAAAGGGACAGAGGTACAACACTATATACAGACAGAAGGCAGTGCCACAACTAAGGTAAGAGGCTGGGATGTCAGGCTATTTTCCTCATCCTAGCCTGACCAGTATCAAGTCACATTGATCCATGGGAACCGTGGTGATGCCTCCTCCTCACCAGGCCTCCAGTCCCTGACTTTCAGTTGAGGCTGGTGCAGGGTCAGAGCTTATGGAAGATTTCTGCATGTGCGACCGTCACTGCCCAAGCAGAATCTCTAAAATTATCCCTCGCCATCTTTTCGCATTAAGTTGAAGTGACTGTACGCCAACTATCTTTCTCATGTGTGCAAGGCACGGCATAAGGTATTTCTTTGATACTATTTCAAAAGCAAATAACAAAAAACCAGGCAAACCATCTGCTGTCCATTCCACGCTCCATATGCACAGTTCCTTCAAAGCGCTGTGTGTTGTTGCAGCCCTTGCCCTACTTCTTGTGCGATCAGACATCATCCTAAGCCCATTTCCCTTTCCTTCATGCATTGCTGGATTTAAACCATAAAGACTGGACTTTCCGTTCCATCTCTGATAGGTCTCACACAAGGCTCTCTGGATGTAAAACAAGGAGCTGGAAGCCTGTAACAGTAACGCACAAGTATCCCAACAGTACATTACGTTGGAGTTGAGAGACATCAGGGGTGCTCTTAGCCATGGGACATCTGGGGCAGATGGGAAGGCTATGCGATGGGACACTCTGCCATCCGTAGCCGGCCCGGAAGGGGCCCCTATCGCGGGGGAGTTACTGCTGGTCCTCCATGCTGCCTGAGACGTGGGCGATCAACTGCTGGGTCGTCAGGAACCCTCACAGTCCTCCAGCTGACTGCCCCCCCCCCAGTGCCTGAGTGATCCTGGGGCTCCATCTTCAAGTTTTGCCGGGCCCCCAAAATCACTAAGACCACCCTGGAGACACGTGGGAAGTTTGTCATGCTGGGGCCAGACTTCATTCTGCAGAGGAACGTAGTTCCTGACACTGCAAGCACCTGTTCACGAACCAGAGCCTTGGCATACGGGTCAGTTAAGGAGGGATCTCCAGAACAGCTTTCTGTGATGCAAGGTTATTTTGCTAATCCTTTTATGGAAGGCACTTCGTGAACTGGTCCAACATAGCAATGAGAATCCAGGTTGTTTTTTGTTTTTAAAGGAATATTACACAGAATCATAGAATCCTAGAGTTGGAAAGGCCTTACAGACCATCTAGTCCAACCCCCTGCCCAAGGCAGGAACAGCCTAAAGCATCCCCAACAAGGATTCGTCCAGCCGCTCCTTGGAGACTGCCGGTGAGGGGGAACCCACCATATCCCTCGGCAGCTGATTCCACTACTGAAGTTTTTCCTAATGTACGGCCAGTACCTTCCCACCTGTAGTTTAAACTCATTGTTTCGAGTCCTATCCTCTGTGGCCAACAGGAATAGCTTCCTTCCATCCCCTCAGTGACAGCCTTTTTAACATTTAAAGAGAGCAATCTCGTGTCCCCTCAGCCTCCTCCAAGCTGAACATTCCCAAGGCCCTCAGTCTTTCCTCGCAGGGCTTGGTCTCCAGGCCCCTGATCATCCCGGTCGCTCTCCTCTGAACCCGTTCCAATTTGTCCACATCCTTTTTGAAGTGAGGCCTCCAGAACTGCACACAATACTCCAGGTGGGGCCTGAGCAACCCAATATATAGTGTCCTAAATCAGGAAGCTGCCAACTAAGGCCTTAATAAAAGGATGAACTCTACATCAAATTTGACATCAGCAAAGTTTTGTTAAGAAGTTCAAACTCAACAACAAAAAAATTAGTGTTCTAGAAACTGGGTCAGCCCATGACAACCGAGCAAGTGAAATCCAAGCTGTGTGATTAAAAGTAATTCCGGCCCTTCAACAACTCATGCCTGGTCTGGGATGACGCAACAGCAAGGCTATATCTTTAATCTTCCAACAGCCAAGGGGGTTTTAGCTGGCTTATTTCTAAAGTTATTTAGTAAGGGATACAGACACAAAGCACATGTTTGCAAAAGCTTGCAGGCTGCCTTTGTATATACCACAAAGTACGGGATCTTGTGGCGTCTCTGATCTTTTTAACAACCTGACTGCACCACTACAGCTCTCTCTAAGGAGGCCTCCATCACAATTGTCATTACAGTATTCCACTCTTTCTAGAGAAGTTATCCACATCATATCCTGCTCCACCCTACTGAGAATTATTATTTTACAGTGTCTGTGGAGACCTCCGTAATTAGCACTCCTCTTGCATACCACTTCAAGCCAGCTTATTGTGCATTTCCCCATATTAAAAAAATTAGTAATTACAATAATCTCAAGGCCCTTCCTTCCCTTTATCCCACTTGGTTTGCGGAAGGAGACATTTCAGCTGAGGGTACTCCATTGGCCCCAAACTGGAATGTAAGGGGCTGTAAACAGATTTAAAGGAAAACCTGCCTTTCATGTTGATGATGTCCTTGAGCTACAGAGGTACACAAACAATGACTGACCTCTGCACGCAAGCAGTTGAAGAATTTGGGTAGGAGGTCAAGCAGGGGCTGTAGCTCAGTGGTAGAGCATCTGCTTTGCACACAGAATGGCCCCGGTTCGATCCCTGGTATCTTCAGTTTTCCTTTTTAAAAAAGGACCAGGTACTAGGATCAGATGATGTGACAGACCTCCATCTGAGAGCCAAGCTACAAGTGACGCCTGACACAGGTTGGACACTAGTTGGCTTCCCTCAGGTTTTGATGGGAAATGTAGGCGTCCTGGTCTTGCAGCTGTAATGGAGAGCCAAGCTGCAAGACCAGGACGCCTACATTTCCCATCAAAACTTGAGGGAAGCTGACAAGTGTCCAACCTGTGTACGCCGTCACTTGTAGCTTGGCTCTGAGATGTGGAGAGGCACTGCCAGTCAGAGGAGACACTGCTGAGCTCGGTGGATCAATGGGGCTGATTCAGTAGAGGGCAGCTTCGTGGGTGTTTGTTTTCAAAGCCTCACCTCAGACAAATGATCATGTTGGCCCTTTGTTTGGAAAATGTGTGCCTGGAGTGCATTCAGCGCGCAGATCTTCACGAGGCATTCCACCCGCCCATGCAGACGGATTCTCACCCTTTTGTGTTGCAGTTCAGGGACTTGCTCCCCAGTCTGTGTTGTGAATGCACCCCCCCCCCCGCCCCCCGCTCACTTGCTGGGTGAGCATTGCTTTTCATAAGCCCTTGCTTCTGTTGCAGAGACAGCTTGTCTAGATATGTTACAAGGTCTAGGGGCATTGGTTCAAATCCCCACAAAGTTTTGAAACTTGGGTGAGTCAATTTCTCTCAGCCAATCAACCGCACAGCTGTCAGGGGAAAATGGAGGAGTGGAGAGAGATTTTTGTCACCGTGAACTCCTGGAGGAAGGATATATACCACGAAAGTGACAGTGCGTAACATTTTTCCAGGAAAAAATATGAGACTCCTCCCCAAAAAATTAGCAATTACAATAATCTCAAGGCCCTTCCCTTTAGGAGAGCCAGTTTGGCGTAGTGGTTAAGAGCGCGGGACTCTAATCTGGAGAGCCGGGTTTGATTCCCCACTCCTCCGCTTGAAGCCAGCTGGGTGACCTCGGGCTAGTCACAGCTCTCTCAGAGCTCTCTCAGCCCCACCCACCTCACAGGGTGTTCGTTGTTGTGCGGATAATAATAACATACTTTGTAAACTGTGGACATTAAGTTGTCCTGAAGGGCGGTATATAAATTGAATGTTGTTGTTGTTATTATAAATATTTACCACATCATGATGGGCAGGCAACTATTCCACCACCTATGTTAGCACCATTTTGCGAAATTCTATTTATTTATTTATTTATTTATTTATTTATTTATTTATTTATTTATTTATTTATTTATATATATTTCAATTTATATACCGCCCATCCCCAGGGGCTCTGGGCAGTGAACAGTTTAAAATCGATAAAAACAAGAAAACAACAAAACTAAAATCAATATACAAACAATGAAACAAATTAACGAAGTGCAGTGGTGGGGAGAACCCTCCCCCACCCCAAAGGTGGGAGGCCGACATGGCACCGCTCCCTTCAACCACTGAACGCCTGGCGGAACAGCTCCGTCTTACAGGCCCGGCGGAACGATAATATGTCCCGCTGGGCCCGGGTTTCCATTGACAGAGCGTTCCACCAGGCTGGAGCCAGGACTGAAAAGGCCCTGGCCCTGGTTGAAGCGAGGCGGGTTTCCTTAGGGCCGGGGACCGCAAGTAAACATTTATTCGCTGATCGAAGCGATCTCCAGGGAATGTACAGGGAGAGGCGGTCCCGAAGATATGCCGGTCCCAACCCGCTCAGGGCTTTAAAGGTAAGAACCAACACCTTGAACCTGATTCGGAATTCAACCGGAAGCCAGTGCAGCTGGCGCAGGACAGATGTGATATGTGACTGGTAAGGTATACCAGTCAGGACCCGCGCCGCCGCATTCTGGACCAGTTGTAGTTTCCGGATCAGGCCCAGGGGTAGCCCAGCTACCCCTATATTTCAAAACTCTTCTTTGGTATCTGTGAATTCAAACTGCATTTAGTAGCGTTATACACATACATACTCTAAAGACTGTTCGCAATCATTTATTTTTGCTGAAAATCTTCCCTTGTAGAAAACAAGATTTTAAAATGTAAACCACTGATATTTAGCATTATTAACATCTAAGCAAAAACACTCTTTCTAATTTTTGCATTAAAATTTGATTGACCCAGGCTTAATATTGACAGTTCTGAAGAATTTACTATGAGTCTACACTTCTTATAAGCTATTCAAAGTTGCCCAGTTATGACCTCCACAGTTTCTCCCTGAAATTTGTCATAGCCAAAAATATTTTTGGAAATATCTCCAAATGATTGTTTTACTAGCAAAAAAATCTTTGTAATAAGATGCTTTTTGTTACTCTTGCATGGTTGTTTCTTGTTTTAGTACCCCTGGAGAGAAAGTTAAGCTGTTTGTGGCTCCACTGACACTGAAGATTTGTCAATGGAAACTGGGTAACCCAGAGGATGATGGGATGCCTCTGTGAGAAGGTCTGCATGTAAGAGATACTTGCATGCTAGAGTGTCTTGTTCCATTTCCAGTTATTCAGCAAAATACTAATTGCTCTTGATAAAGTATCAGTTTCTGTGTGAAGGTCTCCCAGCTGGAACGCAATCTTCTTGTGTTGCGCCTGTTCATTCACATAACAGCCCTATTAGATCAATATTCACTGGCTGAGAGCATCTCACCTATAGCAAGCCATTTAGTTGGGCTGCTGTTCTTCCCACCTCTCTTCCCCCTTTAAGTGTTGATGGCTTTGAATTCGTACTCCCCTGTGCTGGAGGACAAACCTCCAAAAACTGTCCAGAAGTTAAATGGCATGGCAGAGTGGAAGAGGAGAGGCACTATTCCATTAATAATAATAAAAAAAGGCCAGGTCAAGGCACCAAGTGGTGGCTTAGTACAGAAGAGAAAGCTCATAGATTATTCCCCCTCCCCAGTTTTACATATAGAATTTCACTTAAACGTGCAGACATTGGTGGGTAGGAAACACTTGCTTGCCATTTATGGTGTCAAAAATAATTCCCAAAGAGTTCCTTGGAATTCATACTGACACATTCCACATGACAGTCACAGCAGTAGTGGTTATGCTATGGGGGGGGGGGTAACAGTTTCCCTAGGAAAAGTCTTCTTTCTGTCTGCTGATACAAGCTTTATACAGGGACAATGGAACGCTCACAGTCCAATATTCTGTCCCATCAGGTATTTTTTTCAGTGGGAACGCAGTGGAACGGAGTTCCAGCACCTCTCGAAAAAACTCAGCAATAGTCTGTGAAAATAATATTATTTCAAAGACCCCCGTGTGTTTCTTCCTCATTTCCCTCTTGAGAGTTCCGCCACTTCTTTTCCCAGGAAAAAACCCCTGTGTCCCATGTATTGTTTTACTTGCTCCCTGCTCAGGGACATCTGAAGTTTCTAAATACAAAGAAAAGCAGAAAAAGACTGTTTGGCAGTTCTAAAAGGTGCCCCTTGCCCCTTTCTTTTGACCTATTTAGAAGACACTCGTCGATGAGCACTACACAGAGAAGACCCAAAGCCTTCTGGTATTTTGACACCACATTGCCCAATTCATGTCCATAAGCGATGCTCCCACGCTCCCAGCTCAATATTTTTACTGAAAATGGGAGAGAGGAATCATTTCTTTAATAAACTTTTCCACAGATTATGGCCCTCCCATTCTCTCTGCAATACAGCTTGATCCTACTGTGATGACCACAGTCGCCGTGTGGCTCAATAGCAACCCAGTCACCTTGTTAAGCAGGGAGTACAGAATGGCCCAGGAAAAGAAGCAATCCCATCACTGTAAAGAGGGCCGGGTAAGGTAAGAGGACATCTTCCTCTTCCGTGGAATGCGCCTCATCTTCAGGCCTTCAGGTCAGGGTGCAGATGAGTGCTTTGTTTCGATCACATGCAATGGCTTCCTACTGAGGCAGACCTTATTTTTTTAACTGGAGATGACAAGGATTGAACTTGGGACTTTCTAGATTCAAAGGTGATGCTCTATCACTGAGCCATGGACCACCTCTAATAATTCCTATGGGAAAGAAAAGATTTGCTGCCAAGGCATATACTGTGGGTAACAAGCACCGATGGCTTTAATACTGGATTGGACAAACACATGGAGGATAGGTCCATTAGAGGCTAACGGAGACTAAAATTCAGAGGCAGAAAAGCTCTGAAAACCAGGGTTGTAAGGCAACACCTTGTTTCCCATATGCTCTGTGGTTAGCCACTGTGTGAGGCTAGATGGACCACTGTCCGACCCAACAGGCTCTTTTTATATTCTTCTGTTTCGCCTTTGAAGCATACTTTGGAAACAGGAGTACCAGGTGATTCAGTTACCTAGTCAGCTGGTTATTATTCTGAAGCATAAAAGGGTAACAAGTTCTTTCAATACATAATGTCTTTTTGGTGTTGGAAGTTTCTGGATCTATTACACACGCTGCTCTTCCCCTAGCAGTGAGAAGCGCTGCAGAGCTTTAGTTTCTTTTAGATGGGAAAGCAATGTAAGCTGGGTTTTATCGACTACAAGCAGAATTCAAGTAGACCCGTTGCCTTGCAGCCTGTCCTGAGAGACACCCCGGTGCTCCACCTTCAACCTACTGGTAGCTCTATAGAGGGACAGCCTCTATCTCCCAAACTGTCAACTGCTGTTTCTCACACTCCATCCTAGACCCCAGGCCTACTGCAGGTGAACAAACATCCACAGCGATTAGTTACTTGCTCCACCAGTCAAATACCTTTCAACCACAATTTAAAATTAACATACACACAATCCATGCCTAAAAAACAATAGACAAAACATCTCGAGCAGCAGAGTGTGTGTCAGATGAGGTGGAACCCTACAGCAAGAAGTAACTTGCTTACTCCAGTTGCCGAAGGCCACAGGACAAACCCCAGGAGAGAATGCAGTGGCCCCAGTGGAAGTTTGGCAAGCCCGGAACGGAAGCCCCGAAGCGGCAGGAGCCAGGCTTCCCAGGTATAGATCAACGCTGGGGTGGTGGTAGGGGCATGTATAGGTGTTTCTTGAAGTACAGTTCTAATGAATCCCATCTGGAATTGCTTTAGGTAAAAACTCCAGTCATCTCATCATAATAAGTCAGACAGCAAACATACCCTGCCATATAAACGCATGACCCCAAGCCACTGCGCTCGCCTCTCCAAAAACCTGAAATGAGCCCCCCCCCCCCAAGCTGGGGTAGCTGGCACAAGGTTAAAAATATGGATGCACGAATATCTCACAGGTGTTTTTAAAGTCTATACCAAACCCCACAACCTCAACACCACTGTGAGTGGGTGTGAAAGAATTCTGAAGAACAAGATCTCATTATCTGAACCTGAGGTGCAGAAATATTTTGTTCATTTGTGGTTGGTAAGCACAGAGCACAGCTGGAAAGAAGAACTGCTTCGAGTAGGTGACTGAAGGGCAGAAGTCGTTCTTCACCAAGCGTCACCACTTTCATTTCTGATGTTATGTTTTGTGGTCAAAAGACCACACACTTACTTGCCTGCCTGCCCACCCCCCGCTGCATGCATCTACGTACCGCTGAGCTATTTTAACACACAAGAACCGAAATTATGGTGACAGGTTCTCTGGAAAAAAGCTCTGGGCTTGAACACAATTACAGACTCACAACATGATGTGGCTCCTCAACATCAACTCAAGACAACTCTCTGGGGGCAGGCGACTGGGACAGAAACATTTAGAACCTTTTGTAGGAAACCAGTGTTACAAATGTCAGCTGGGATACTTGGGTACTTAAAAAAATCCCCCCCCCCTCTAAAGTAATTGTTGCTCATCGGAATGAAACTATTACGGCAGGAGATCTTTTCAGATACCCACAGGAACACTGAAGAACTCCTCCAAATCGTGTCGGGATTTTTTCATAGGCAACAAACATAATTCTAAATTTTGCATTGAGAATACCAGTAGGAAGAGCAAAGAACACATGCTGGGGCCTGGGAGGTCTTGTTAAAGGAAAGGATCCTAGTATATAAGCGATACTTGATAAGGCTACTGTGGTAAGAATGGCACGCTACCCCAGATGGCGCTACAGTGCTATGCTTTGAGGCTTTATCGGCCCAGACTGAAAACCCAGGCAGGAAACCTTCAATTAGGGCCCCCGATTTGCATTTGTATCTCTGTGATACAAATACTTCATATTTATACAGCAATTTAACATCTGAAGCCTAAAACGGGGGGAAGGCAGAACGGTGTAAGCTAATCTGAATTCCTTGGAGAAAGGGAAAGACCACAATGCACCAGACAGTGTGTCCCATATATATTGTTACAATTTTTAAAAGAAGAAACCTGCACTGTAAGAATAATGGCCAATTCCCATTTCCAGGGAGGGATTTCTCAACCTTCCTCTGTCCCACTGCGGCTTCTGGACATGGCTTGCTATTACTCCATGTGTTGTAGCCGATTGAAGGTGACCCTTTCATGGGATTTCCAATGCAAAGTGGTTTGCCATTGCCTTCCTCTGCGTAGTGACCCTGGATGTCCTTGGTGGTTTCCCATTCAAGTACTAATCAGGGTCAACTCTGCTTATCTTCCGAGATTTGATGAGATCAGGCCAGCCTGGGCCATCCGGGTCACGGCACTACCCCACCGAGGTCCCCAATGCTGGCAATGAACTTTCCCAGGGTTGGAAATGGCAGCTAGGGAAGGAGAAAGGCTGGAAGACAGGGGGACCCTTGAGTGGTCCTTCCATAGTGCTTGTGTGGGATACAAAACCACAGGTTGGTTCTTAGTTACAACAGGAAACTGTGTCATGAACTGCTTTGAGCATGAATGCAGGACGCCAGTACATAAATATTTTAGACAGGAAACTTTGAGTTCCAAAGGCTAGGAAGAAACTGGATGGGGAGAATTATTATTATTTTTTTTTAAACTAGATCCTCTCTAGTGGCAGGAAGGATTTCACAGTCACATTCTGTAGCTTCTGAAGTTCTTGACAATGTGCTGGGTGCCCATACGCATATATGCTGCCATGCAACACAGTATTAGACTGAACCCACTGCTATTTTACAGGGATCCCCCCCCCCTTTCTATGCTCCTTATGTTGGCACAGACTTTGCAACACTGGGCACAGTTTTCTAGAACTCACTTCCATGGTATGGAGTCAGAGAGCTAACTCCAAAAGGCAGAGAACATGCATAGAGAAGATACAGCATTTTAATATTTATAGACTTCTTTCTGGCATGGATAAATAAATAAATGTTGGGGAAGGACAGTACAACATTGCCCTCCATTGGCAAGAATGTTACATCAGAGCAACAGTATTTTACTAAACCAGAATAAATTCAGTACTGAGCCTATGCTTTCTCACTGGTTAGGCAGGAAACCAGATTAACAGTTTTCGGCATACAAAGTGTTTTACAAGTTACCATTTGTCTTCCTTCTAAACAACCCTCTGTCCTCTCACTCCACACTCTTAAAAACTGCACAACAGTTCTACACAAGCCAGGCATTGTATCACCATAATATATTCCTCTGTCACAGACATCTTCTGCGCTTACATCTCCTACTTGAATCAGCACTCTTCATTCTACGGCTTGTAAGCCTTTGATGTGTGGTACAGCCCCAGCCGCCGGGTTGTGTGAGCCACAGAATTTTTATTTTTGCTGGTTTTCAGGAGGCAAGTTTGTTTGCCTAAAGAGCAAGGGCACAACACCTCCTAACCATCGTTTGCAGGAGCATCGGGAAGACAAGGCAAGGCTACGCAGCGGGAGGTGCAGATTTCCTTGCATACAGGCCGGCTCAGAGGCCAACCGGCCCCCTTAAACTTCTGCCACGCCTTCCCTCTTCCTCCTCTTCAGCAAGGCCTGGCCCCGCCAGTAGGATGGACTGCAAATATTCTACATGCATTTGCAGCAGATAGTCCTCACTCCCCCACGGGTGGTCATCATTCTGGATCCTCCTTGTTTCACGAACGCATGACGCTGCCTTTACTGAATCAGGCCCTTGGCCCTTCAAGGTCAGTATCGGCTACTCGGGCTGGCACCCGCTCTCACGGGTCTTTCACATCATTTACTATCTGATCTTTTCAACTGGAGATGCCAGGGGTCGAACCTGAGACCTTCTGCAAGCCAAGCAGATGCTCTGTCTCTGAGCTGTTGCCCTTCCCCATGCTTGGAGCTCAATGGGTCTCGTGACACCATCTAGGGCTTAAAGGGGGTCAAGAGCCTGGAAAAGCTGAAGACCTCTGTACTCCATCCTACTGAGTGAGAACTGCCATCACGTTATGCTTCTCTGGTGGATGCCGTTCGGAACATGCTATTAGGGACAGGCAATGTTTGCCTTTTGTTAATTATTCCCATTACGGCCAAGAGCTCAGTAGGCGACCTTGAGTAAGCCACTCCTCTCAGCCCAGCTCCCCAGCTGAATTTGTATTATGTGCTGTCAAGTACCCTCCAACCTACAGCGATCCTATGAATGAAGGACCACCAAAACGTCTAATCAGGAATCAACGGCCACAACAGCAGAAGAGAACTGAGCCAATCTATGGATTGCAAGGTTGTCCCTTGAATCGCCGCAGCATGGACGGCAGGCTGTTTCACCAGGCAGTTCGGGGTACCCCAGCAGGGGCCAGTTGGTGAAGACAACCTGCTCCACTAACTCAGAAGCCAGCCCTGAATGGAGTGGCCTCAGCCTGTCCCCTGGCATAGAGAATCTTGGACACAATGGTTGGTGAGAGAAGTTCCTGGCCCACCTTGGTCCATGTTTGGCCAGCATACCTTGGCCGTTTCCAGACGGCTTACCTGGCTCCGGAACGTTGCGCCATCTTGCAGGGAAAACGCAAAATATCGCGTTTTCTCATGCGAGTTTTGCGCGACGTCATGTGACGTCGCACAAAACTCACGCGAGAAAACGCAATATTTCGCGTTTTCCCCACAAGATGGCACAACGTTCCGGAGCCAGGTAAGCCGTCTGGAAACAGCCCTCTCTCTCACATAGTGGTACAAGGATCACAACAGAACACCACTTGGCACGTTCTTCACTCAGGGACTGGCATGTGTGGTGTTTTACCAAAACTGCAGCGTATCAGTTTAATTCACTGTTACCTTTCTACCATTTTCCTCCCTCGTTTTGGTGTTGTGTGTGTGTTTTATTTAATTATTTTATATATTATTTTAAATGCTGTTTTAATGTTGAAATGCTTTGATGTTTTCCTGTTCACTGCCTTTGGGACCCTCTTTGAGTGGAAAGACAGCTTAGAAATGTTTTCAATACATAAATAAAATAAATCCAGTGGTGTTGTGGAGGATGTTGCTGGAGGTATGGCTCTTGTCCAAAACCTGTTAATGAAGTAAGGCCACCTGTGCTCTGCTGTCTGCTGTCCAGCATCTTCTGCCTCTTCTCAGTTGCCAAGAGTGAGCAGCTGGGAAAACGGGATTGCACCTACCTGTAACTGTTGTTCATCTAGTGTTCTTCTGTGCAGGCACACATGGGAACTGTGCAGGCACAAGCCAGCCGTGGATGTATCAAAGCTCCAAAAGGTGCGAGATGCTCACCCGGACTTTTTGTGTGCTTTTTGAGTGGGCGTGGCTATAAAAGGTGGGGCGAGAGGATCCCTCCCTCAGCTCCCTCGGTTAAGAAGGAGAAATTCGCATATTTAAAAAGCATACCGCGGGGAAAGGAGTGGGACGCGTGCCTGCACAGAAGAACACTCGATGAACAACAGTCACAGGTAGGTGCAACCCTGTTTTCATCGTTGAGTCTTCTGTGCAGTCCCACATGGGAGATTAGTGAGCTAACTTACCCAGGAGGTGGGCGTGTTGCTCTTCATTGAAAAAGACTCTTCAGGACTGCTTTGCTGACTGCAGCATCCCTTCTGGAGTCTACGTCAATTCCATAGTGCTTAATAAAGGTAGAGGGCGTCAGCCAGGTGGCTGTCTTGCGTAAGTCCAGGAGTGGAATGCCCAAGCTAAACGCTGACGAGGTAGATTGAGCCCTTGTAGAATGTGCCCTGAAGTTCAAATGGCAGGGTTGTTTGGATTGCTTATAACACTCTAATGAGCCACACCAACTAGAGGTGGTCTGAGCAGTGACTTTCTGTCCTTTTTTGATCTCCTGAAGGAGACAAAGAGGTTAGGGTCCTTTCTGAAGGCAATAGTCCTGTCCAGGTAAAAACAGAGCATGTCTGACGTCCAGTGTGTGCAGGAGTCTGTCAGCCTCTGTAGAAGGCGAAGGGAAAAAACACTGACAGAGTAATGTCTTGGTTGAGGTGGAAAGCAGCGACTACTTTAGGTAGGAAATGGAGGCTGGGATGGAAATCCACTTTGTCTGCAAGCATTCTGAGGAAAGGTGGATTGTACCTCAGGGCTTGCAGTTCACTCACCCTCCTAGCTGATGTTATGGTCACTAAGAAGGCCAAAACCAATTTTGCAATATCTGGAGCTGAAGTCTGGCAAACGGTACTATCAGTGTCAGAGAAGCCATAAAACCTAACAGTTTTTGGATTTCTCTTGCGCTTTGATGTCTGAAAGAGCACACCCTGTTCAGAGAAACTCGGAACTGAGTTATTCCTTCTTTGGTGGGGAAAACCCGAGCTCTCTAAACAACAAATTCTCACTGCGAGACACATTTGGGATTACTCCACACGAGCTGTGGCCTCAGCCATTGTAATTCGGAGGCATGCATGACTAAGAACCACTGCATTAGCTCCACACCATAGATTAAGGGTTGAGGATCTACCCTTTGAGGGAAATGATCTTTTCTCATCAACCACTGATGAGGCCCTCAAGAAAATAAGGGATGATAAGGCGACTTCTAGATCCTTAGGCATTACCCCGGTTGTACTTTACAATCATAGCTTCCCTCCTAGACCTCATCCTCACTACAACCCCATATACAATCACTTTCCATCTCAACCCATTCAACATTTCCTTCGGAACCAGCAACATGCTGCTTCCATGGTTCCATCCAACCAACCTCATCGAAGGTATTACTCTCATAAGTCAAAGGGCAGTTCCAATTCCCCCAGAGAGCAGTCGGGCTCCACCAAACAGAGTTTTTGATGCCAAGTTGTCTTTCCCCCTCCCTGTCAGTCAATCCCTGCTCCTACCTGCATGGGAGAAAATCACCCAGGAACTCTGGGTATTGTCAATAGTTCAGAAAGGTTATTTCCTAGAGTTAAAATCCATTCCTCCGAACATTCCTTCCCAAACCAAGCCTTCTCTGCCTCAGGTACTTTTGGTGAAGGAGATACAGAACCTGTTGCTGAAACAAGCAATAGAACCAGTTCCGTCCTCCGGTTCCGATGGCGTTTTTTCCTGCTATTTCATGGTGGATGAAAAGTCAGGTGGCTCCTGCCCCATTTTAGATCTCCATTTTGTAAACAAGTGTATTGTTCCAAAAAAAGTTCAGAATGTTATTGTTAAAAGATGTTTTACCCCTCTTAGAAAATCACTGTTGGTTCGTTACTGTAGATTTGAAGGATGCTTACTTTCATGTTTGTTACAGAAAATATCTCCATTTCCAATGCAGTTCTGAAAGGTACCAATGCAAGGTCCTTCCTTTCGGCCTTTCCTCTGCCCCTCGGGTGTTCACCAAGGTTATGGCAGTAGTGGTCAGCCACCTCCAGGAGAAAGGTTGCACCGAATTCCCTTATCTGAATGACTGGCTTATCGTGGGCGAGTCCAGAGTGGGTGAGTCTCACATCACACCTCATTAGTACTGTCAAACCTCCAGCAACTGGGTCTGATGGTCAATTTGGAGAAGTTGTCCCTGTTTCCTCAACGGCTGATGAGGCATAAACCTTTCTCCCTAAAATATCAAGCTTCTTGCCCTCTTTATCTGTGGGGGCAGAATGACCAGCACCCCATGGAACACCTTTGCTTTGCAGGGTTTCTGCAACCATGGAATTAGCAGGAGGGTGATTGAACAGGAACCCAGCCCCATCTTGCTTGGTCTTATAGAGGTTATCTAACTTTCTTGAGGTCATTGGTGCAGATGCTGGAGTTGACCAAACCTCATTTGTAACATCTATCATCCCCTGCATGATGGAGAATGCCACCGGGCCCGTTGCCTCGGAATGGAGAGCCTTGAAGATTAGATCTGATGATATCGGAGCCGAACAAGTTACTTCAATTGTCAATGACCTTGCCATTCTGGCCAACTGCTCAGAGTAGAGGCGAAGGTCTTCAGTGAGAGACACAGCAGAGCCCTCTGTGACATATTCGGGAGGGGATGGCTCGGACGCCATGCTGGAATAGGAGTCAGAGCCGCCTTCAGGATGCATTGGTGGATCAAGGGTCGGTTCCACAGACCCGGTGTCTTCAGGAAACATTAGAGGTACTGAGGGTGGCCTCGTCTTCGTGACTGAAGGATGAGGTTCTGTAGGGTAGTAGTCATCGTGCAGGTAGTAGTGAGGCGGAGGGTGGAGACCCAGACAGCCTTCCCTGCCATAGGAATAGTAATGGTAAGGAGACTCATAAGGGTATGGAACCCATGGGCGTCTGTGACTTCTAACGACCTCAAGACAACTCTCGGTGTCAGCTGGAGCCGAGGAAGCCGCTTCCTTCTGTGCAGGTCGCACTGGAGATGGTGGTAGCGGAGATAAAGTTGATCCTACATCTAAGAGGTCTGGAATCTCGCCCTCTAAAAAGACAGGAACTGAAGCCGATCAGCACCTAAGAGTTGGCGAGGGAGTTCTTGGGACCACAGGCGGACTGGATGCCACCGAGGTGGATGGAGTCGAAGCTGAGGATCGCTTCGACTTCAGCTTGGCTTTCTTTGACAGTGGCTCGGATGAAGACTGAGATGGGCCGGAATCTTTAGGAACCAACTGGTTTCTATTATTGGTGCTTGGAGCTGAAATTGGAGGTACTGAGGAGGCCTGTTCTGGGCACTGCGGTCCTTTATTAGCAGCCTTCAAAACCTTGGAGTTGGACACATTTTGGAGGGCTGACTCCCATAATGCCGATTTTAGGCGCAATGCCTGTTCATGTTGGGCCTTAGGCATGAACTGTTTACACATGCCACAGCACACTGTATCGTGTACCTCTCCTAGGCACATAAGGCATTTCTTGTGCCCACTGTATCGTGTACCTCTCCTAGGCACATAAGGCATTTCTTGTGCCATCTTGGATCCACACTTGAGGCACTTCTTGAAGAGCACCTTTTAAGTCATCGTCATCTTTTTGCTTTGTTTTCATCTTGCTCAGATTTGAGGAGGAGCTCAAAGCACATCCTTCTACAGCAGCAGCTAAAGAACTGAGGGAGGGATCCGCTCGCCCCGCCTTTTATAGTCGAGCCCACTCAAAAAGTGCACGAAAAGGTTGGGCGAGCGTCTCATGTCTTTCGGAGCTTTGATACATCCACGGCTGGCCTGTGCATGCGCAGTTCCCATGTGGGACTGCACAGAAAACACGGCGATGAACAGGGAGGAGTTCTGTGCAATCAATTGCATCTAGAGTTGCCAGAGGTGAATACAACCTTTCTGCACTTGAGTCAGCACAGGCTAGAAGGACAAACTAAATGAACTACCAGACTACAAGTTGTGAGATAAGAATAAATTATTGAAAAGACCAAACCAGTATGGAAAACACGTTCAATAATCTATAGAATGCACCATGTCTATAACATATGAAATGCTTCAACAATGTTTTAATTGCAACACCACGTGTCAGTTTCTATGATAAGAATATACCAACTGTGTTCTGCTATGATAACTGTGCCAAGATATGCCTCTATTTGTGAGATAATTCGTGTAACCAAGTGATATTGCAAAGTGTGCTTAAAAGGGCATAGCGCACAGGAATAAGAATGATAAAAGGATAAGTTAAAGAACAAACCAATTGCATAACCTAGGACTAACTTAACCTAGAATTATATCTCAGTCTATGGACAAGTGACCTAAGATAACACTTTGGGGGTTCAGCAAGATATATATAAAAAAGCCACAAGTCTGTGGAAAGGTAGAGGAGATTGGACTCAAGGTGAAAATCTGACAACCTGATGGAGTGGTAGGCTTACATCAACCCATACGTTCAACAGACTATCTTGGTCCAGGCAACCAAGGCTGCAGAACAAGCTGGTAAGGTTAACAAGCTGGTTGGAAAACATCCTTGTCACTAATATTATTGGTTGACTCACTCTCCCTCAACTGTCCTGCTATTCTGATTGAACTAGGACCATCAGATAGAGAACCAGAATGTACAGCAGGGCCAGACTGCCACGGCACCTAGAAATTTAATTAGTATTTTCAAGGTAATGATAGGACATTTTGGAGGTCTTTCATACATAGGGTTGCCATAAATTTGGAAGCGACTTGACGGCACATAACACACACGCCCATACAGTATTTTCAAGTAATGATTTTACAGTAGAGTCTCTCAGCAGTTCTTATTGAAAGTACAAAGGGTTGGATCCAAATGGTTTTTCCACTGGTGAAAAAGAGAGGAAGGGATTCCCCTTGGTAACCAAAAGGGCGATGTTTGTTATCATGGGATTTGCACGGACAAAAATCATGTGAGAAAGGAAATGTATTAGGGAGAGGAAGTGGCCGAGATTGAGCTAACAAGCTAGCAGGATCCAACCCAAAGTTTATTTATTATTTCCTATCAGAATGTTTTGTTGTATGACATACAAATAAATATGCATGAAGTTCTTGTCATTCCTTCCTTGTGTATAACCTTCACTCATACCATTCGGTGGTGATGGATGAATTTATCTAACTAGTTGCTTTCTACACTTGCTCCAACATTCAATTAAATGAGGCTTTTGAAAACAATAATGGAATTATGAAAAATTGGGAAGAAGTTAGGATAGGGTTACAGGTTACCTGGGAGGGGGGGGGGGATGACAACTGGGGTCATGCCTATATTTATTTATAAATAACAACACTTTTTTCATAGCTTTAATAAAATTCTGAGAAACTGTGCTTAAGATTAATTTGTGGTAGCAATAATTAGAAATTACAGTCATTATATGAAACCTGAAAGGATTTAAAAATGAGTGGTTCCTAAATTTTTAGGCTGGTTCCTAGCGACAACGAACATCTGTGGTGGCCTGATTTAGAGGATTAATAACTTCTCTTTAATTTTTCAAAAATGATTAATTATGACATTATATTAACAAATGGGGCATTTTGGTTTCATGTTGCAATGAATGTCTAAATTCACATTTCCCTACCTGATATTTAAGTGCATTTCATGGCACATTTAACTGCCGATGTGAATTTACATCTAAATTGTTTTGGCAGACTTTAAGCATGCAAGACAAACTTTCCATTTCCTGGCATGGAAAATGGCCCCAACTACATGCTGCTTCAACCAACCAATGTAGAGTTTGAATCCAACAATGACCTAGCTGTCCTTATTCAAGACAAGAAACAAACAAATCATGCACAATGTCTGTATTACTCAGACACAACATATACACACATTTCTGACCTTTATTTTGACTTAGTTACTGTTGGTTAATATTATTTAGCAGCCTGAATAGCCCAGACTAGACTGAGCTCATCGGAACTTGGAACTAAGGCAGAGTCGGTCATGGTTAGTACTTGGATGGAATGCCACCAAGGAAAACCAGGTTTGTTATGCAGAGGAAAGCAATGGCAAACCACCTCTGTTCATCTCTTGCCTTCAAAGCTTCTTGCTGGAGTTGCCATAAATTGGCTGCAACTTGATGACACTTAAATATTATTATTATTAATATTATTTAGAAATCTTTCATGAAGTGCTTCAATGACTACACCACTCAGGCTAACAACAAAATACTACAATATAAGGAAGTCAATGTTGCTCTTTTTTATGAGGGCTGAGACACAGCAACATCTTCAAAGCAAGAAGTGAGCTTGCAAATTAACATAGATGAGGCCCTCAAGGGTTGGCAAACAGTGTGAGCCTTAGAGGGTGCGGGTGGAGAGCAATGTCATGCAATGATACATGATGTCACTTCCTGTTTACTTCCGGAAGTGGTATCATGATGCTTTAGGAATTCACTCATCTCTATGGTTTTTACTATAGAAATATGTAGGTTCCTAGAGTATTGTGACATACTGGTTACAAACTGGAACTTACATGACATACTTGGGCTTCATAGCTTTCTGCCCCTTGTTCTTGCTGGAACAAAGAGGCCAGCTGGGTCCTGGGGCTGGTGGGTTGTCTACCACCCCTGGAAGAATGACAGCTCTAACCTGTTCTCTCCTCCTATATTAACCTCAAAGTATCACTTGCATTCATTTTCTAGGAAGTGATTCTCCAGCATGGAACTTGATGTGCTCCTACAGCTACGACTGAGGTGTTACTAGTAGAACTACATGGCATTTAGACAATCCCCATCATGTCCCTAGTTCCCCCTTCTAGAGTCCTAAATGCAATCTTGATAGTCCATGAGATGACCTACCTTGCGTGGTGCCGTCTAGTCCCATGACACATTTCATTGCTCTTATGATTTGTTCTGCTACAGGAGGACACATCGATGTGGCATATGCCGCGCTATGGGAGTGAGTTCGTACGTAGTCCACTAGTTCCTTAATGCAGAGAACAAAAATTTCAATGCAGTGTCATCACCCAACCTCATCCCCCTTCCTAACGAAGCAGAATATTACAAGTAGGAACTACAGGATGCACACAAGCCGAAGTGTTCTGCAAAACCCACGGCAGGATGAGATGCAGAACTACCCAAACTAGGCCACTGGTCTTGCCTCATAAATTGCGTCAGTCAATTAATTGTCCTATTGTACAATGGAAATCCTGCTTTTGAGGTGAAACCCCTCCAGCTGCACTGCAATGGACACAGCAAATGAAAATCTGAATACCATCTGACCCCCCTCCTGTATTTTCATGCAGTCAAAACACGGCGTTCGTAGACAAGGCTCTTTCACTCAAAGAAGCAGCAAATCTATGGACTGCAAATTCATGAGAGAATATTCCACTACGGAGTGTAGTGAGCATCCAATACAGTTTTTTTTTAAAAAAAAATCATAATATTTATTTATTTATTTAAAATTTGTATTCCGCCCTCCCCACAAGCGGGCTCAGGGCGGATAACAACATATTAAAAATACAATTAAAATGCAATTAAAAATTCATATTAATTAAAAACAACACATTTAAAGCAAGATGGTGGACAGCCTTCATAGGGAGGGTTTTATACACCCCTTTTTTCCAGGCTGGCGGAGGCCCAGCCTCAGCCACATGCCTGGCGGAACAACTCTGTCTTGCAGGCCCGGCGAAAAGATAGTAAGTCCTGCCAGGCCCTGATTTCGGCAGACAGAGCATTCCACCAGGTGGGAGCCAGGACCGAAAAGGCCCTGGCTCTAGTCGAGGCTAGGCGGGCCTCCTTGGGGGCCAGGGGCCACCAACAGCTGTTTGTCCCCTGATCGGAGTATCCTCTGGGGAATATATGGGGAGAGACAGTCCTGTAGATACGCTGGTCCCAGTCTGCACAGGGCCTTATAGGTCAATACCAGAACCTTGAATCTGATCCGGTACTCCACTGGCAACCAATGCAGCTCGTGTAAGAATGGTGTTATATGCGCCTTATTTGGCACTCTTGTAATAACATGCGCCGCTGCATTTTGTACCAGCTTTATCTATAATAGCTTTATCTAATCCTTTGGCACGATCTGCAGATGAGTTGCATACTGTTGCACCTGTTCCTTACGTAAGTAAAGGTAAATTTCCTTAGCAAACATGCGGCTTTTGGAGGGCAGAGCTTATGCCCCCAGCAGACAGTCTTCTCAAGAACATTTAAAAATGGCATTCTAAAAATGGTTGGGAACGAGTGACCAGCACGCAAAGCTGTTCCTCTGTTTTCTCCAGTACACCATCATAATACTCGATTACTTTTAATTAAAGAGAGTATACAATGAGCAACTGGCATGCAATCCTGTATAATTAAATTCTGTTTTAGCAAACCACAGAGTTTGCGGAGGATCAGAAGACAGTAGAAGCACAGCTCATTACCAAGGGTCCAAAGAGCCGAATGGTACAATACTTACATCAGCAATGCATGAATGTCTTCAGTGCCATGGGGAGAGAAGAAAGGGAGACCCAAAACAGAATGCTATATAACCTGTGCTACGTGGCACATTATGTGGGAAGCTACCTATGCTATCGGTGCATTCTGAACCACACGAAGTCCTTCAAGCCGAGTGCAAGCAGACAGATGCTCAAGGAGGGACCCTTTTCTTTGGGAGAGACTCATCCAAAAGGGGCTCTGAAGAAGGGAGTGAGCAAGGTTCTCTAGGAACCAGAGACTAGCCATGCACCAGGGCCGTTTCCAGACGGCCCCCCGCCTCACGAAACGTCGCGCGTTGTAGCGCGTCGTTGTGCAGAAAACGCGAAATGTCGCATTTTCTCGCGCGAGTTTTGCGCGACGTCGTGCAAAACTCGCGCGAGAAAACGCGATATTTCACGTTTTCTGCGCAACGACGCGCGACGTTTCGCGAGGCGGGGGGCCGTCTGGAAACGGCCCAGGTCCAGTTTTTAAAGTGCTAGGGGCTCCCACACCCCTGGATTTTTGCACTCCTTATAAATTATAAAGGTTGTGGTTACCTTTCTGCCAGCTATGTAGCCGCCAGCTGCTCCAAAGCTTTTGGTGAACGTTCCCATCAGAACATCAACATCGTCAGGGTTCATTCCAAAATACTCCACAACACCCCTGCCTGTCGGGCCAACAGCACCGATGCTGTGGGCTTCGTCCAAGTAGATGTAGGCTTTGTATTTTTTCTTCAAAGCAACTATCTCTGGCAAGCGTACGATGGAGCCTTCCATGCTAGGGGAAACAAAGTAAGACTAGAGATGAATACCAATGGCTCACTTGTTAGGTTCAACTTTAAGTGTTGCTGTATAATATGTGCTCCAGGCAATTGTGTATTCACAGTGACAGACCAAAACCGAAGCACACTTGCGCCTGATCACGGGCAGCCAGCTACACATAAAGCAGCAGAAAAGTTCCATGAATCTGGCTATGTTCTGGTCTGTCATTTTTTTCTACAAAGGCATGAAGTTGTATCACAAGAGAAGCTCTCTTCTTTCTTCATTCAGCTAAATCATGGAAGGTAAGAAATGTGCAACAGGTGGTCTTAATGATTCTGGGGCCACGAGTCAAAGGTAAGGATGTAAAAGGCCCTGAATAAAAGGCAAGACACACCTCCTTTGTCCCAATTCTCACGATGAATGTCCCTTCAAAAACACATCAAAGTTTGAACTTTCCCACCACCTTCACTGGCATTGCCCCGCCCCCTCTAGGGCCACAGACAATTGCCCAGGCTGCTCCTGGCGTGCAAAAGGAGGCACTCTACGAAGTGCACTAGAAGAGTGATTGTGAGCTGAATATGGGAAGGGGTTAAATAGCTTTGCCCCCTACCTACTCAGAAAGTTTTGGGGCAAAAGTAAAAAAAAAAAAAAGACATAAGGAGGAAAGCTTTGAGCCTCAGGCAACTAGCTCCATCCAAGAGCAATTTCAACCTAAAGACTAGCATTCTTGGCCACTTTGCACTTCGTTAAGCGCACCTTAATCTCTCAACATGCAAGTCAGGACCAGCAGTGCGCTTACAGGCAGCTTTCAGAATAATGTGCCAAACCACAAGACTTCCCAGTAAAATCAGCATCAGCTTTAATTTCTGTCACTCCATTCCCTGCGCTATCCATCACGGCTGTTTTATCCATTGGGCACTCCATGCGCAGTGCTTAGGGTCTACAAAAATGTTTGAGACCTGAATCACAATTAATAAATGTTTAATTAAATGTTTACAAAACGTAACATTAGTCAACTACAACATATAGTTATAATAAAGTTTAAATTACAAGAACAAAATGAGTAGTTTGTTCTTAACAAAACCTGAAATTAGAAATGGTGAGAAGACTCAAATTATGCTAACTTTGTGACTTGATATGATGTGGGGTCTCCAAAAGCAAGAGTGCTTAGGGCCCACGAAGGTCTACACACGACCCTGCAATTTAATAGAGTTTGCATTAATAGAGCTGCCTTTCCCTACAACCTTTCATACTTCTGAACAGTTGTTAGTTAACTTGGCAGCTCACTTGGATATACTTAGAAGAAGAAGGCGTGAGAAGCACAGTACGCCCCAAGCATTTGTATCTTGTATTGTCAAAGGCTTTCACGGCCGGAGAACGATGGTTGTTGTGGGTTTTCCGGGCTGTATTGCCGTGGTCTTGGCATTGTGGTTCCTGACGTTTCGCCAGCAGCTGTGGCTGGCATCTTCAGAGGTGTAGCACCAAAAGACAGAGATCTCGAGATCAAGTATTTCAAGTATTTCATTGACTTATGGCTAGGACCCCAAAAACTATACCCCAAAGAATATGAGATTCTACTTTCAAGGGGTGGGGTGGTTAAACCACTGGGTGGTAGCATTTAGCATCCCAGCTACTATGATTATTTTACTTGGGCACCATCCTATGATGTTCAGCTCAGTTTGACAGGACCTCGGATAACTTTTCTGTGATGTTTGACATCAGAATTTTTCAGCCAACTTCTCTGAGTTTTCCAGGCGAAATAAGAGCTTCACGTACCTGTAAATACCTTCGACTAGAATAAGAATTTTTTTCCATGCTCTCCGGCTGCGAGGCTGTCCGTGTATCACCGCTTCCTTCAACAACTTTTCTAAACTTTGAGTATCTAGTTATTAGACAAAATTTAAAGACTCATTTTAGAATCTACTATGTTTGAAGTTGATAACAAGTGCATTATGGTTAGGAAAACAAAGTCAAGCTTCTGTACAAAAATTAGTATTAGCATTTTGTGTTTATTATGGATTTAACCCAATAACCAATGTAAGGTAGAAGCCATTTGCTCTAATAATATCCAGTATTTGGGCAAAAGTCTGACATATTAATCATTAAGTGCTGTGTGACGATTCTGGACTAGATCTTGGAAGCTCACTGGTGACCTGCTGTCCTCTTAGTCTAATCTGCGACTCAGGATTGTTGCATGAATAAAGAGAGTAAACCCAGATAAGCTGCAGTGAGTTCCTTGATGGAAGGAATGCGATAAAAAACAAGCCCGTATGCACGTTTGAAAGCAAGCTTGGTTTGCTGGTGATCTTTATCAAAGTCACTCAAAAGACTTTGCATCTTGATGCATTCTCACACACTGGAAAAAAAAATTCATAACCTGTGCTACTAGTTAGTCCAGAGGAGACGATAAAAGGATAGGGGCTCCACCTTGAGACGAGTCTAGTTAAAAGGTTTGCTTGAAGGGCAGGGTAGGGGCAGGATAAAGGAAACCAGTTAATAATCAAGTGGCCCCAAGTTAGCCACCAGCAGTGCCTTGAACAACTGACTGTTTAGAGAATACAAGGGATGAGTAGTTAAGGGGCAGTTTCATTAGGCAGCAGTGGGTGTGTCTGGCTTGTAACATATCCCAGGAATACTCAAGCCCCATTAAAATCTTCTGGGAGATAAAAAGGATCACCCTTCCTCCAGGGATCCTAACTAGGGGGTGGGGATGTGGCATGCAGGGGGAATAACAGGACTTGCAAGCTCTGCCCTCTGCGCCCACTTCCTGCTGTGAAGGGGTCACCAGGGCTCGCCAGCAGCCATGCATTCTTCCAGGCCAGATTCCATTTCCTTCATTCTTTTGGTGCCAGCGAGACAGGGCAATCTTAAGCTGTCTTACACGCTTCTAAGTCCTTATTGCTTGCAATCACACTCTTCAAAATTTGCGCCAAACGAGAGGTTACATCTGCCATAAGCCAGGTCAGCATCCCACAACCTGTTTCACAGATAGATGTGACGTTGAGGAACTATCATTCCCAAGTGCTCCAAGGCCCGATTGGGCTCCGTAGTACAGCATGCAGGAGGGAAGAACTTCAGCATTCGCTCTCACCGCCCCCCCCCCCCACTGCAGTCCCAAGCTGAAACAACCATGGGCAGGAGGCTATCTGCTCCACATGAGGCACTCAGTGCATGGGGAGCCCCACTGCTGGGCAGAGAGAGGTCCCAGAGTCTGTTTCAGCTCAGGAAAGTAATATGCCTGTCATGTCTGTACCCCTACATCCATGCCATTGTTCTCTGTGTTGAACCATTGCTAATGCTGTGCCTTGATTTCATTTGGCAAATGCTCTAACCATCACTTTCGTTTCCCTAGCAGCCTGAGAACACAGCTGCCTTATCTCTTTCCTTTGAAGCTCACAGAAGTGACCTTGTACTGTCTGAAATGTTGCCGTTGACTCTTAAGCCTCCTTGACCTGTCTAGGTTGATGTATCAACTCCAGAAGAAGTTCCCAGACCCTTTCCCGTGCAAACCAGTGGTCTAAGTGGGAGGGGGGAAATGATTGAGTATTTAGAGCTGTACTTTCCTCAAGTTTCTATTCCTATCAAGGAAGCGTGTACTGCTTAGATGCTTTCTTGCCTCTGAGTAATTCGATGGACATATATATGGAAATGATTGGATTTCTGAATAAAACCATTTGACCAAGAGCTTGGACTTCTTGTTGCAATGGTACAGAGACCTGTCTACCATATCCTGTCATCCACAGCCTGACAATGCCCTCCTGAAGCTCCTCCTCATCCCGTGCCATGCTCCTGAGCTGAACTGGGGCCCCAGGAGGCTTGGGGACATTCGTTTCCTGAAAGCATGGATGTCTGTAAAATGAGCTGGGGAACCTGACTGGACTTGCGGTAGAAGGAACTTTGGGATCTGGAGGGAGCTCCCACCACTGAAACCTTTGAGTCAAAGCCAAGAAGTATGCTGAGAGTTTTGCTAAGTAAAGAAATCTAGACCTTTGGGTTTAGACTGCTTGTGTATAAAATTTAATATATTATTGCAGCAACCTGACAGGAAAAATAAAGCTAGTCTCCCATTACAAACAAATCACACACTACTGAAGCTGAGAACAGTATAGGATTGTATCATAATTTGTCATAGTCTTGGAAGATCTAGAATTGACCACACTGACAAAAAGAGGTCAGCGACCAGACTGTAAACCTGATGCTAATAATTTAATTACTTTGTGTGCCTAGAAGCATGCCTGTGTTGTACTAATTAATTGGAACAAATTAAAAGTATGAGCCACATGTTGGGAACATTTTATTATTGATTTAATCACAGTAATTATACTCACAGATAGGTTTCCTTAACTGCCTCTCAGTGCCAAGCCCAAGATAACTTAGAGCTCTGGATTACTATAAGGAAGAGCTGCAGGCTCAGGGAAGCGTCTCGGCCCAAAGGAAGCTCATTTGCCCCACTTTGACCCTCCCGTTCTCTTCGTCCCTTGCAAGCGGAGATGATTGCCACTGTGGGGACCCTGCCCGACCCCCCCAACACACATACATTGAGTCACATTATCAGTACAAGTCAGAAAGGAGAACTGCAAGGGCAGCCGGGAATACTCTGATAGCAGAGTCTAGGAATCGACGCTCTGAGAACAAAGATCATGACACTAGTGCTGAAAAGTTTGCATTTTTGATATATAATGTTGTAGCTGTCGCATTCATCCTTTGCTGAACTCAGCTTGAATGTGATCAGCTTGAAAGCCACTAAAATCCTATTAAGTTGCTACCGCACCTATTAATCATTAGATGCATCCCCTGTGCAGCCAGATAAGACTGTAGGTGGCGGGAGGAGTGTTATGTAGGTTTACATTTTGTATGTTTTAATTGGTGATGTTTTTAATTATGATTTACAAGCTGCCTTGAGCTACAAGGAACGGCAGGTTATGCTGTACATATTTTAATAAAGAAATAAAACTTAAATTAGTTAATTGTTACAAGTATACATATATTAATTCATTACGCATACGGCAGTAAAGAGATGCATTTTCAGCTTTCTCCTAATTTTTCCATTTAGAATTACCTGATGTCAGCTGTCAGTATACCAGGAAATTCTTGAACTGGGTGTGTCAGCCAGGCAGGATATTATATAGTTTTTAAACATGCTCATAACACCTGAGTGCTTTAAGCCGCTTTTGAATTAGTCCATTGTAAGATTTTAAAAAATGACTTCAGAGTAAAGGTGTATTTCACAAATGATAGCCCGGGCAGCTTGCGGGAAGGATGGAGTATAAGTCAAATAAAATAAATAAATAAACTAACACCTGATCACAAGAAAGCACCGATAAAGAGACTGCTGCCATTATGATCGTGAATAGCAACACTGGGCCTCCTGTTCTGATCTGTGCCAGTAAAGGGAATTCAAGGACCAGCATACAGACTGGTTTCTGCTTGGTTAACCACACTGCTGAAGAAGGTCAGTCATTTAGGAGTACATAAATAAATAATATTACTCAAATCAAGGAGTATCTAAATGAATTCAGTCTGGAAGTATAATAGTATGACGAGCACGGGTGCTGACAATCCATTCTTCACTCTCTCCAAAAATCTAGCCAATGCAACAGACCGACATGAGTAACGTCTCAACCAAAAAAAGTGCAGCAGACTGCATACAGTCGACTAGTTCATCATCCCATCGCATAATCACATTATATGTCAAAGTGTCTTCCCCACTGATACACTTTTTAAAACCAACAAACGTTTATCTCCTGATAACTATATTCCCATGTAAGTCAAATAAAACCCTGTGCGTGTGGGTGTGCGTGATTTCAGTCACATTTCACTGCAACACTTGTTACCCAGCACACCCAGTATTAATACTCACTGTTGTGTTTGAAGACTCTTATCGTAGCCCCTGAGAGTCTTGCACCAAGAACCAGGGAAGTGTGGCTCAACTCGTCACTTAAAATAAGACACCCCTGTGGGAGCACATAACAAAGTACGAGTTAAAAGGAGAATGTCGAGCTACTCGATTGGGTTCACATGAACACGTGACGCTGCATGTTACAGATACGGGATTACAGACCGGTGCTCCATCGGGGTATGTAATGCCTACTCAAACTGGCCGCGGCCCTCCAGGGTCTCAGGCAGAGGTCCATTACACCCCCTACCCTTTCAACTGGAGATGCCGGTGATTAAACCAGGGACCTTGTCAGGCCAAGAAATGCTCTATCACTGAGCCACGGCCCCTCCCCAGTTCACCAATTACAAGGAAAAATCTACAATGAGACATTGCTGATGTTATTAGATGACTGATGGCTTGTCACATAGCTGATGTTCTTGACTGCTGATGTTGTCTATGGGCTTCTACAGTGTTCTTTATCTTTACTGACAAGTTGGGTACCCACGAAGACTTGGGGTAGGGAATATCATGTCCCCCCCCCCTCTCTTGTTTTTATCTCTTTGCCTCCCTCTGGCAGTGCCTGGAGCTCCTTCCCTTCCTTCTTTCCCACCTACTCTTCACTTGGGCTTCCCCCAATTCTTGTAGAAAAATACCCCATCTGTAGCTGGACCTATTGGGTGGATGTTTTTTTTTTTTTTTGAAATAAACATTTTTTTATTGGAATTAAACAAGTATAACATTCAAACCAACAACAAACATCTTACAGCTGAACGATGTAAAAAAAAAAAACCACACAACTATTTTGATACAGGAGGAGAATGGAAAAAAAGGAAACAAAGATATACCGGTCGTCAGTTCTTTAAAATTACAGTATAAAACCTTCAGAGTGAGTTATTGCTTGAAGTATTTTTGATTTGGGTTGGATATTGTACTTATCAACATATTCAAAGAACGGTAGCCGTTTTTTTCCATAAATTTAGAGCTTGCAGGAAACTGTTCCACTAAATAAAGATCATTATAAGTTTTTTCTAATGTAAAATGATTCCAAATTTTTTCAAACCAAGAATCTACAGTGGGTGCTTTTTCTTTTTTCCATCCCAGCGCAATCTCACTCTTTGCCACAACAAGAAGTGTCGCAATCAGCTCTTTCCTGATCTTTGGAATAGCTACGTCCTCCCGTTGACCTAGAAAGATAATTTTGGGATCTAGAGACACCCCATACCCTGTGATTTCTCTAGCTGGACCTATTGGGGGGATGTTTTTAATGACCTCGTTCAGAATAAGGTACAACAAGCAGCGGACCCACAAGGACTTGCGGATATATACCATTTCCCCTCCTCCACAATTTCCTCCTTCTCTTTCCTGAAAGCCCCCAAAGGGTCTCTCCTTTTCCTGCTTCTTTCTCTCCTTCCCATCCACCAGCAAACCTACCTTTATCTGCCCCCCTCTCTTCAGCCTTCCCTCTTCCGGCCAGCATTTGTACATGGTTGGCCACTATGTTCCACTTTTCTGCCTCCTGGCCACCCCTATTCCCATCGCCTCTCCTTTCTCTGCTTCCTTCTTCCGCTCATCTACCAACCTACTTTTATCTGCCCCCCCCCCCATCTTCAGCTATGTTTATGATTTATTTACTTCCTTTACATCTCACATTTCTCCACAATGAGGATTAAAAGTAGCTTACATCACTCTCCTCTCCTTCATTTTGTCTTTATAACCCTGTGAGGCAGGTTAGCCTGAAAGGGCATGATGGGAGCATGGTGACACAGCAAGCTTCCTTGGCGGAGAAGGGATTTGAACCTGGGACTCCCATATCCTGGTGTGAAACTCTAACCATTATACACAACGTTGGCTGGCTGCTGTTGAAAAGTGCTGAGTAGTGTGAGCAGCTGGGCCTTCCAGTGGTTCTGTTGGATCTTACCTGAGTCTTCTCTCAAAGGGCCAAAGAGCCCTAACTCCCCGCTCCCTCTGCCTCCTACTAACAAAAACCAATTTTATAGGCTGGCAATACTGTTGTGGTTGCCTAGCAATGGCCATTTTTTTCTTAAAGCTACAGGCACTGCTTCTATTATTTTAGTGGGGTTTAGTCCTGCAGTATGTCTTTGCGCAGTTACAGATTTTTCTGCAAACCTGGGGCTTTTCTCGAGTTTGTTGAAAGAACTGTCTGGTCTGTTCTTAGCTCCAGTCTTCAGATGTAAGAAACCACAGATGGGCCCATGTTGGGAATTAGATATATTGATGACTGGCTTGGGATTTTAGAAGAGTCCTATTGTTCGGTAAAGATTTGAGGAAATTCTACAGTTTTGCTATGCAATTAGGATGATCAACATACCCAAATTGAGAGAGATGAAGTTTCTTGCACTATGTATGATTATTGTGGAATACATTATACGTGTGCCACCTTTCTGATTTTATGATTCTCAGTTTTTATTGTCTAAAGAACGTTTTGAAAAAAGTTTTATCTAAGTGACTACAGAGTCACTTAGGCCAAAAATTACTGCAGAGATGAGGCCAAAAATTAGCAGCATTTCTGTAAATAAATGTCAATGTCTCCCCATGGTATAAACTTATAAAAACAGACCGTCTTAGAGCCTCTTACCTGGTCACCTTAGAGCACAACCTTAGAATGGCATTTACATCTTTGAGATTCCAAACAATGCCCATTGAATTTGGCGAGTACTCCAAAATACCAAACAAGCAATGCATTTGCGGTAGCTCAGCTGAGGACCTTCTTCACTACATACTGGCTTGTCCTTTGCATACAGAACCCAGAAAGAAATTCCTGATCAAGATCCTAAACAACATACACTCCTCTGACGCTGATAAATTAGTCTATATGTTATCTGACGTAGATGCCTCTGTATCGTATAAAGTGGCACTTTTTGCCTTGGCCACTAGAAAAATAAGAGTAAGTGTGGTTTCTAAGAAAGCATCTCATTAGTCTGAGCAGTAAATCCGGATCCTGCTTGTGTTTTGAATAATTTTAAATGTTGTCTGGTGTTTCAGAATTCTTTTTATATTTTATGGTTGTCGTTTGTATACAGTTTGGTGTAGTGGTTAAGAGTGCGGGACTCTAATCTGGAGTACCGGGTTTGATTCCCCACTCTTCCACCTGTATCAGTAAAGTTCGGGCCAAACAGCTCCTACATCCATGGGTCATCGGCCCTCATCCTCTTATGAGTCATACGCTTGTACAAAAAGTCTTACAACTGATAGTGTCATTATGTAACTCGTATTCCTGAATCTTGCAAGTGTCAGCTACTGGTGGGAGAATGGATCAACCTGGCATGATGGAGCTGCATTAATGAGGCAAGAGCCTGCACACGGCTGAGATGTGAAGAAAATGCAGGACATTTATTCCCGAGGCAATGCATAGCAGGGCCATTACCAACTGTAATGAAGTTAACATCGGGATCCCAACAGCATCCTGGTAAAATGTGCATTCGTCACTAGGGGAGTGCAATTTGGGTTTCCAATTTGTGAAAAATACTCTAATTGGACCCAATTCGCAGAGATTCGGGATTTCCGAATCAGCCCCAGCATGCCAGGCCCATTTCAGAAGCTCCAAATCAAAGCCTCCCGAAGTGATTTGTATCGCTTCGGGAAGCTTCGGGTCAAGGAGTTCAAATGCCCGTCTCCATGCTGCTATGCAGCGGCACAGAAAGGGGCATTTAAACCCCTGGAGAAAATAACTCCGAGCCAGTGGGTGTAGCAGCAGAGTTAGGAACAAGAAGTCTCCAGTTCAAACTTTTATCTGTCAGGAACTTACTACTTGAGCTTATTAAACCATTCCCGTGTCCTCTGTCTCTCCTCCCCATCAGCACCATAGGGATATGGTGGAGTACCGGATCAGATTCAAGGTTTTGGTATTAACCTATAAAGCCCTATGTGGACTGGGACTGGCGTATCTGCGGGACCGCCTCTCCCTATATGCGCCCCAGAGGACGCTTCGATCCAGTGACAAACAGCTCTTAATGATCCCTGGCCCCAGGGAGGCCCACCTAGCGTTGACCAGGGCCAGGGCCTTTTCAGTCCTGGCTCCAACCTGGTGGAATACTCTATCTAAAGAGACTAGGGCCCGGCCGAATTTGTTATCCTTCTGCCGGGCCTTGAAGACGGAGCTGTTCCACCAGGCGTATGGTTGACGCTGGTTGGGCCTCCCCACAGGCCGACTAGAGGAAAACATGCCCCCCTACCCACCCAGCCTGTTAAATACTTTGGAGATGGTTGGGTGGTGGTTATTGGAGAAGTCTGCTGCTGTGTTTTTTAAATATTTATGTGGTTTTATTGGTTTTAAAGTTATATGTATTTTAAATTATTATACCGATTGTAATCCGCCCTGAGCTTGCTGATGCGGGGAGGGCGGAATATGAATTGAATTAAATAAATAAAATAATAAATAAATAATAATGCTATGATTACATGATTACAACATAATATGGAGAGTTCTTAGAACATTTGAAAGAACTATACAAATTCAAAGGCTGACGGGGCAGGATCTTATTATGTGTGGACTGTTTGTACATACGCATCTTCCCTGCCTACCTCTTCCAGTAGCAGTTCCTCTTGTGCCCACAAAAGCATCCTCCCAATTTCTGGAGAACACAGACAAAGAGATATCTATATCTATATATTTAAATTCTACTTCTGCAGTGGTGAGAATCAGGGATTCCATCAAGAGCTTCCTCAGCTCCAGCCTCAGTGAAAGCATGTTGTCCTTGGGCAATGTGTTTTTGTTCCAAGGGAAACAATGAAACAGACTTCCTGGCGCAGTGTGTATAATCTACTTTAATGAAAAGTAAAACCACCTTCAAAATTAAATGTGTAATTTTTTACACCACAAATTGGTTGTCAGACAGATAACACAAATAGATCCAGCGCTGCTGCTACAGAAGCAAGGAAATGCAGCTGCAAAAAAAGGCTTTTTCACAACTCAGGCTGACACGGCTGATCGGGCCACCTGGCAGGTAACATCAAGATTAGACTACTCTAATGCTCTCTATGTAGGTCTTTCCTCAGAGTCAACTTGGAGACTCCAGCTGGTGCAGAATGCTGCAGCTCGTTGACTTGCAGGAGCTAGACGCAGCATGCATATCGCTCCCATTCTGCAGTCACTCCACTGCCTTCCCATCAATTACTGGGCTCAGTTCAAAGTTATGACTATCACATTCAACGGCCTTCATGGCCTTGGCCCCCCATATTTGTGCAACCACCTCTCCCCCCATGATCTGCCGTGGCAGCTTTCTCTGTGGTGGCCCCCACCTTATGGAATGGCCTGTCTGAGGAAGTTAGGAAAGCTCCCACTCTGCTGGCACTCTGTAAACTATGCAAAACTGAATTATTCAGGAGGGCTTTCTACTCAGATTATGAGACTGTCATAAGAAGTAGATCAGAGAGATGCCTTGGTAGGGACAGAGACTATATGCTACTCTGTTGGGTACTGTCTGCTGCTGTAGGCATGCAGCTACTAGGGAGCTTTCCACACATGCCATATAAATTAGCTATGCTGTGTTTCAGAAAGATTTCATCTCTGTGCTCAACTTCATGCTTGTTTTTCAAATTTCTGCTACCATATCCTATCGTATCTCTTTTATTGAATGTCCTTCTGTTCATTATTGCACTTTACTCAGTGAACGTACTAGCGGTTGATTCTATTGTATTTTCACTTGCACCGTATACTCCTCCTTGGAGCTCAGTGAGAAAGGCAGACTATAAACAAACAAATAGTTCTTACACAGTCAGTCTGGAGGATTTCATTTGACTGCTAGAGCACTGAAGTATGGTTCATTCAAGTCTCCCCTCAACTACTTATGGAGAGTTCAAATTTAGTATCATTTGGGAACAATGTCCCAAACAAACGCTGGGATTGGTTCACTTTGGGGTCTAATTCGACTGGGATACTACACAGCACTTGTTAAAAAAGGAAGCAAAATGAAAACTGCCATTCCATTATACTGCAAGATAAACTGGGAAACTGGCTATGGGAGAGGACAAAAATGGACCGGTTATCAATACATACACATCAGAGAAGAAGACAGGGGAGATTATGGAACAATTTCAGCATGCACCTTCTTGGCAGTTGTGGGGCTGTGACTTGTGAAAGCTGGAGAACAGGATCTACTCAGGGCTATGAACCCACCGCCTTGTCAAGTGATCACTACTGCTAATCTATCCTCCTAAAACAAAAACAGCCACCCCGTGGATCTTTCTATGGTCAGAGAAAGCCGCACCGCTGTTCAAGGTTTTTCCTCACCTTTCCAACCAATGCTGGGATATTCATAGAATTCGTAGCAAAGCCCATGCCAAACGCCATCGCTGCTTCGACGCCAAGGAACCGTGCCACCAGATTCTCAAGCTCCACGTGTTTATCCAGGTTGCCTGTTTTAGATAAATTAAAAGGGAGCTTTGAAAGTTTCTGCAGAAGGGGATAAATGACATGAATCTACAGTTTGTGAAAGGCAGGTAATAGTGAGTAAGGCCAGCAGGTAAAGCACTAAATCTGGGGGACCTTTAAATGCTACTCTCAAATCCGAACAGCACAATTATATGCTGAACTGTGTACAGCATACTTAATGATCCCAAAGTAAGTTTAAGATTACATGAAACATATATATTTAACATTTCCCACGTTTCCATTCTTCCGCTTCCCGCCTTCAAAATTCCTTGAAACATTACAGTAACACGTAACGTGATAAATTTCTATAATTGTCTGCGTGTCCACCCCTCTGAAACCCTCCCCTGCTGTTTCTACCATTGCTAGACAAGGTTTCCAATAAGATTTCTCCAGCGGAGATAAAAGCGGTTTTAGAGTGGTGATTTTCGGGGGGTGGGGTGGGGAAGAGTGCAGTGGGACAATTAAATATCCCCTCCAACCTTGTGCCTGCCCTATCCCTTTAACAACAGCCCTAATGGCTATCTGTAAACAAAACATACCTCCCAATAATCCCAGAAGAAAATTAATCACAGAAATACATGTTACATATAGTCCTACTCAGGCGTTCCAGCGTTTGAGCTGGAACGCAGTGGAATGGAGTTCCAGCACCTCTTGAAAATGGTCTCATGGCTGGTGGCCCCGTCCCCGATCTCCAGACAGAGGGGAGTTTAGATTGCCCTCTGCGCTGCTGGAGCGGCACAGAGGGCAATTTAAACTCCCCTCTGTCTGGAGATCAGGGGGTAGGGCCACCAGTCATGTGACCATTTCTGCCGAGGGTGATTTAAACTTTTAAAAACTCCCCCCTTGTTCCAGCTGACCCAAAGCGATGTCATTGTTTGGTCCTGGGAGCATGCGCACACTTTGTGCACACGCATGTGGTACCAGCGGCATCACCTCCTGCCAGGAATTGCCCCCTGTGCTGGCAACCCACTGAGTTCCTTCACCTCTTTTCCCAGGAAAAAAACCCTGGTCCTACTCCTAACGGGCACCATTGAGGGATTAGGATTTGTCCCACTGGATAATTATTTGACAATTACATAAGATTAACTATTAATTGCAGGAAATTAAATATTAGATAATTAGACAAGCTTAAATATTAATTGCAGGAAATAGCACTGGGCTATTATCCTTTACTACCTGAAGGAGATTATGAAAACAGCTGTCATGTGTGACACTCTACTTTTGCCCGTCTGAAGAGTGCACTTCGCCCCAACCGTTCTCTTTCTCAAGAACGCATTCCAAGCCTCATGAGCACACAGTCACATCTGCATGACAACGGGGCCTGGTTCACAGCAAGAACGAGCTCTTGATTTAAGTTTTGCAAAAGCAAAACCTGATTGACAAGAATACGTAACACCACCAGCCCTTTCTGCGTGCACATTCTAATTAGAGTGGAACCTCTGTGGGAGGTGGGTGAGGTGATCAAGCAAAACGAGGAGGCGCTGCCAGATCTTATCTCAGGGAGACTCCTGACAAAGCCAGGCGAGGTAGGGATGAAAAGCCCAGTTCAGGCCCATCTAATTGCTGCTTCTGATCTCAGTGCAAAAGAGTTAAAGTGAAGCTAACTTGTATTGTCGAAGGCTTTCACGGCCAGAGACCGATGGTTGTTGTGGGTTTTCCGGGCTGTATTGCCGTGGTCTTGGCATTGTAGTTCCTGACGTTTCGCCGGCAGCTGTGGCTGGCATCTTCAGAGGTGTAGCACCAAAAGTGTCACAATGTGTAGCACCAAAAGTGTCACAAAAGGTGTAGCACTCTGTGTCACACTGTGACACTGAGAGATCTCTGTCTTTTGGTGCTACACCTCTGAAGATGCCAGCCACAGCTGCTGGCGAAACGTCAGGAACTACAATGCCAAGACCACGGCAGTACAGCCCGGAAAACCCACAACAACCATGAAGCTAACTTGTTTGCTGCTTAGGGCCAGCTGCAGAGTCAACACCACGACCGATATTGCGCATCCACATTACTCTAGAAAAGAGAGTCCAGCAACACCTATAAGACTAACAACATTCGTGGTAGGGTAGGAGCTTCCGTGAGCCGCAGGTATCTGAAGAAGTGAGCTGCGGCTCATACCCTACCACGAATTTTGTTCGTCTTCTAGGTGCTGCTGGGCTCTTGCTCTTTTCTACTGCTACAGACAGACTAACACGGCTCCCCAACTTGCTCTATCTCCACATTACTCTAGCACTGCCTGTGAGCACTCCAGCCCAGGAGCCGAGCCATTCCACGGCGACCCCAAACCTAAGACCCCGGTGGTTTAAGTGGGTCCTCGATGGGACCGTCACTCCCGATTAGGAACCCTCAGGCGGGATCCGGAAGGCGTCCCTGGGTCGAAACTGCTCTTGGGCTCAAGGAACCAAAAATACTCCAGAGCCGACGAACTCTTTTTTACAATGCGAGAAAAGGACACAAACACTGGAATTTTACAAACCACTCTGTGTTGACTTCTCATTATTTTATTTTATTTAAAACATTTTAATGTTGCCTTTCCACCAGACTTAGGGTCCCTAAGGTGATGAACAATGAAAACCATTAAAACAGGCTTAAATACTTCACAGTATTTTAAAAAAAATACGTATTAAAAACAAGTAACTACAACAATCCTGAAGAACTTGTAAAAGAAGTAACCGTGGCTCGAAGATTGGTTAATGGGGACTACTCCCCCTCCCCATCAAGATTACATTCCACTCAACCCTCGTCACTTCTAATGCTGGTGACGGCCAGCAAATCAAGTGTTGCTTTCACAGCAGTTGTAAAAAGGGTGTCCAACACTGATATTAAACCAGGGGTGATATTAGCCCACACTTGCTAATCAGCTTAAAACCCTGGATGAGAAGGGAAATGTGGTTAACATTAAACTGTTTGGTAGGGTTGCCAAGCCCCCTCAACCTCCCGGTGGGGGACAGAGGCCTGGCACTTACCTTGGGGGAGAGGGGGGTGCACGTGTGCTCCCCCACAAGCGTGATGATGTCACTTTGGGAGTGACATCATCACACGGCCCCCGGAAGCGCGCCCAGGCTCCACAGGGGCTCAAAAGGGGCCCGATCTGCGGCAAAATGGGCCCGTTTTGAGGCACTGCAGAGCGCAGGAGCGCTCCTGTGCTCCTGAAAATGGGCCCGTTTTGCAGTGCTGCAGAGCGCAGGAGCGCTCCTGTGCTCCTGAAAATGGGCTCGTTTTGCAGTGCTGCAGAGCGCAGGAGCGCTCCTGAAAATGGGCTCCTTTTGCAGTGCTGCAGAGCGCAGGAGCGCTCCTGTGCTCCTGAAAATGGGCCCGTTTTGCAGCGCTGCAGAGCGCAGGAGCGCTCCTGTGCTCCTGAAAATGAGCCCGTTTTGCAGTGCTGCAGAGCGCAGGAGCGCTCCTGTGCTCCTGAAAATGGGCCCGTTTTGCAGTGCTGCAGAGCGCAGGAGCGCTCCTGTGCTCCTGAAAATGGGCCCGTTTTGCAGTGCTGCAGAGCGCAGGAGCGCTCCTGAAAAGGGGCTCGTTTTGCAGTGCTGCAGAGCGCAGGAGCGCTCCTGTGCTCCTGAAAATGGGCCCGTTTTGCAGTGCTGCAGAGCGCAGGAGCGCTCCTGTGCTCCTGAAAATGGGCACGTTTTGCAGTGCTGCAGAGCGCAGGAGCGCTCCTGTGCTCCTGAAAATGGGCCCGTTTTGCAGTGCTGCAGAGCGCAGGAGCGCTCCTGTGCTCCTGAAAATGGGCCCGTTTTGCAGTGCTGCAGAGCGCAGGAGCGCTCCTGTGCTCCTGAAAATGAGCCCGTTTTGCAGTGCTGCAGAGCGCAGGAGCGCTCCTGTGCTCCTGAAAATGGGTCCGTTTTGCAGTGCTGCAGAGCGCAGGAGCGCTCCTGTGCTCCTGAAAATGGGTCCGTTTTGCAGTGCTGCAGAGAGCAGGAGCGCTCCTGTGCTCCTGAAAATGAGCCCGTTTTGCAGTGCTGCAGAGCGCAGGAGCGCTCCTGTGCTCCTGAAAATGGGTCCGTTTTGCAGTGCTGCAGAGCGCAGGAGCGCTCCTGTGCTCCTGAAAATGGGTCCGTTTTGCAGTGCTGCAGAGCGCAGGAGTGCTCCTGTGCTCCTGAAAATGGGCCCGTTTTGCAGTGCTGCAGAGCGCAGGAGCACTCCTGTGCTCCTGAAAATGGGCTCGTTTTGCAGTGCTGCAGATTGCAGAAGCGCTCCTGTGCTCCGCAGCGCCTCAAGACGGGCCTGAGCCACGGCAATATTGGCCTGAAATGAGCCCGATTTCGGACGAAATGGGTCCGTTTTGAAGCGCTGTGGAGCGCAGGAGCGCTCCTGGCGCTCCACAGCGGCCCTGATCCAGCCCCCAATGGGCCCGATCCCGGCAGCTGCTGAGCATGGGAGCACGCTGCGCCGCGGGGGAGCGCGCATGGAAGGTGTGCCCCCCGCTGGTTAGGTAAGTGGGGCTGGGGTGTGGGGAGCGGGGGCAGGGGGCATTCCTACTGTCAGGAGAAGGGGCACACAGAAGTTACAGCCTACTGTCTCATAGTACTTTTCTGCCTATGGATTTAGTCCAGATGGGTTGCTTACCACATGGACCATAAGGCCTAGCTGAAAGACTGTGCATGGCTGCTCTCTTATGTCATATGCAGCTAAGCCATTGTCTGTCAGTCAGCGGAAAATGGAGGAGCCACAATCTTGTGGCCTCAGCAGGCGGCTGCAGAAGCGGCTATAATATTCACTATGAACGTTTAGGACCTTGGTTAGAACAGCGTGACTCTGTCTCTACCCTCATTAAATGTGCTGATCACCCTAGCAGCACTTTGCCTGTTTAACAGGCACTACTGAGTCATTGTGGTGCCTGTCAAATAGCATGTAGCCTTAAGAAACTATTAAACTGTTGCTAGCATTGTTTTTTAAAACCAAGCTAAAACTGCATGAAGCAGCAGTGTTGAGAGCTAAAAAGGTGCTATGCTTTTCAGCACAGAGATGACTACCACAAACAAAACGCAACTGTTTTGTTTCTTAGGATGGGGTGAGGGTGGGGGCCAATGTTCCCTCTAAGCGGTGCAGTGTTGTGAGCCAGAAATCCAATTTGTGAGCAGCAACTTGCAAATTGTGAGCTTGCCTTTCCCAATACCAGAATCCATTTTGTATTTAATAACAAAAGAAATGTACAATTCTAATGTATTATGTGTCTTTGTATATGTTTATACACAGACAGTATTTTAGGACTACTGTTCCAGTGTACCAGTTCATGAAAGAGAACCTATATTTAAACTGCATCTTTATGTTATCTGAGTACACAATTGGTACAGCATTTTTGTTCACCGAGAAACAATCCTAGCAAATGCGCAGAAGCCTGGATATGGATAAACAGTAATTACTGTACCTAGCCTATCCATTGCAGTGAAATGAATAGAGTGATTTTATTCAAAAGATAGTGTTACAAACAAAGATGTCAACACAAAATGCAAGCTTTATATGGAAATGTGTATGCCAAATAATTTTCATTTTAAGTGACTACAGAAAAGTGACACTTTTCTAAATCCACTGAAATTAATGGATTTTGTCATTCTGTTCTGGGTAACACTAATTTTCAGTTTTATCCTATCCTTCTAATTTTATGTTGTCTAAACAGGAAAAAAACTACAACTTTTGATTCAAACATTTTGTTTGTATAATAAAGCAAATATTGACAGTTTTTGAAAATTTGTGGACCCATTTAAATCAACAGAATAAGATCTTTTCTCAGAGCATCTCTGGGAGCAAGCCTAAACACTTCTGCTTTGAAGTAAGCCATTTTATTCAAAAGGGTTCACCCCAGAAAAGTATTAGGAATGTAGCCACTTTAACTCGATTCAGCCTCAGATTTGTGTACATAATCTAAAAGCCATACCAACCTATGCCAGGTTCAAGCACACATTGCTAAAACAGCATATTTACTAATAAGCAGATGAGATGCAGGAAAAACTTACAGTATTTTTAAAGAGTTGTGCCCATTTTAATTCACCCTATAGACATAGTCACTGTCATGCAACTATACAAAACAGAAATAAGTGTATGCTAGCTAATAATCAGGAAATTCCCTACCTGGAGCTGCCAACCATACTATACATGCGAGCCTGCCGAGGCTAGGGCGCCAACTGCCCGCTCGCACTTGGCTGTCTGCCCACTGTTGCTTTCTCCTCTGGCGCCCCGTGAGGGGAAGGAGGGAGGCTGTGCGGGTGCCCGCTCGCCGAGGCCACCAGCCCCATGCCGCCGCTGCCAGCTCCCGGAGCTGCGGGCCTAAGGCAGATAGGCCGTGAGGCCCCCGCCCCCCGCCATCGCTGCTGGCTCCTGGAGCTGCAGGCGTGTGGACTGCAGAGAGGCTCCAAGGCTGCCCAACTGCGGCCGCCTCTGACTCTGGCTCCCCCTGTGTCCACCCCATGCCTGGGGCCGCACTAGGCCCTTCCGGCAGGAAACAGGGAAGCCGGGGCGGGGCTGGGGCTGAGCCAGGCGCGACAGGCTGGGGCTGCACCAAGGTGAGGCCAAGGCCAGGGTCTCACCAGGCAGGCCCTTTGGGCGGGAAACAGGGAGGGCGAGAGGCCCTGGGCACCCCTCTGTGAGCTGGGCTTCTCAGCTTGTGCGCTGGGGGGGAGGGGCTTATTATGAAGCTGCCTTATTCTAGGCAAAACTTAGCATTACAGCAGTCACGGGTCCAATATGTGACTGCCAATGTCTTGAGGGCGTGGTTCTGATCAGGCACACTGCAGGGCAGCACCACGCAAACTTGTTACTCCCCCACTTCTACCAGTGCTGAAACAGTCTCCCACAATTGTTACGGCATTTGAAAACCATAACCGGGGCTGGGAGGGGAGACTGTATATGGTGCCACTGTGCCCCATGTCTGATCAGGACGCCCTCCCCATTTTAAATGGCTAAATTTCCCTCTGATATGGTGTTGGATCCGTCTAAAATGGTTGGACCTGTGGCCGCCATAAGGCCTAGTTTGGCTCTCACATACTGGTCATGGGTTTGTCAAGCTTAATAGTAGCTGTACTTTGGCTGGAGCCATGATTAAGCCACTGGAAGAACAGCAAGGCTGGAGGAGGCGGCAGCAGTGGGCCTCTGCTCCTCAACACTGATCTTCCCCCATGCAACAGCACAGCCCCCTAGACTCTGAGGGCTATGACACAGCTCCCTCTTTGCTTGCAAAACAAGCTCACGGCAACAGTTGGTCACGCATGAAGGGGGAATGGGACATCACCTCGACTAAGGAAGGCCTAGGTCAGGGTCCCCAACCTTTTTGAACCTTTGGGCTCTGGTGCAGTGTTGTGGGTGCAGCCATGAAATGGCTGCCATGGGAGGCAGAACCAGCCACAAAATGGCTGCCGTGGCTTACCTTGTGAAGATCCTTGTGCTGTGATGGCAGCTGTTGGCAAAGCAGCATTTTTAAAAATCTGCACAGCCGTTCAAATCTTCAATGGTCAATCAGAAGCCTTGCTGGGCATAATCCCCACCTGGCCCTACCCACTTTCTACAAGCACTTGGTGGGCACAATGAAAGGTGTTGGCAGGTGCCATAGTGTCAACAGGCATGACACTGAGGACCCCTGGCTGGCCTAGAGTCCCCTTGTTCCATTCTGAAACATTTTGGGGGTGGCACTAGAGGAAGCAGAGGGGGCATGGTCCCCACTGGAACCACGTAGGGGCATGCCACCCACGTCCTATCGCATAACTGCTTAGAGCTTTTTCCATCAACATGGTCAAAAGGACACAAACAAGTTCAGTACTTTGGATCATTGGAATGACTGCTTGGCAACCAATTCAGGCTCATTCAGGTACACCCTGAGCAGTCACGGTACACTCCTGGATTACGGTCTGCAGTTATTTCGATGGCCATGGGAAGTGGAGCGCTACTGCATCTTTAACAGCTCCTATTAGACGTTATCTAATGGCTGCTAAGTAGCTCTTTGGAAAATTATATGTTTTTTAAATATGGGAGTTGAAGGCCTTGCACAAAGATGAGTGGCTCTCAATACTGCTATGAAGTTGTCCACTTCTTCACATTTGTAGAACAATTTTTATACACAATGAAGGGGGAAAAATCAGCACTAGGTAGGGCTGCCCATCTGAACTACATGAGTGGCGAATCATTCTTCGTGACATGGCATCGCGTAAGAGAAAAGTGTTCAAGAAAATCACCTCACCTCACACTTTTAGGGAGCTTGAACATTTAACAAATTGGGAGAGGAACTACTTTGTGCTGCATAACCATTTGTGCTAAAGTGTTGTTTTGGTGAGAGGAAACCAATGGATATGAATGCTTCATGCGCCTCCTTCCGAAATCTTGTGTCCCTCCCACCCTCGAACTCAATGACTACAAGACTGGAGCACTTATTTTTAAACAGTTGCGCTGACTAAGCATCATTACTCAGAGGTTAATGGGTAACACTCGGGGCTTTTTTTCAGGGGGAACGGAGTTCCGGAACCTCTTGAAAATGGTCACATGGCTGCTGGCCCCGCCCCCTGATCTCCAGGCAGAGGGGAGCTGAGATTGCCCTCCTTGCCCCATCTCAACTCCCCTCTGTCTGGAGATCAGGGGGAGGGGCCACCAGCCATGTGACCATTTTCTCTGAGGGCAACCCCCTGAGGTCCACCACCACCTCTTTTCCCAGAAAAAAAGCCCTGGTAACACTTAGGAAGGAGATAACCTGTTGGAAAAAGAGAGCTGATCGGCAAAAGCCAAAATGGATTGTTTTAACTTCTGCACCGACAGAAAGTTATATTCATTTATTTACTTCATTTATATCCCATTTTCTCCCTTATGGGGACTCTAAGTGGCTTATAACGTTATATCTCCTTCTCCATTTTATCATCACAACAATCCTGCAAGCCGCTTAAGTTTGAGAGGATGTAAGACTGCCCAAACTTCTGTGGTAGAGTGAGGACTTGAATCTGGGTCTCCCAGTCCACAGCCCAACATTCTCACCCCTACACCACTCTAAATGTTGACAGCCAGTGCAGACATGGACCTCTGCTTGATTCTTTTCTTTGAGTCATTTACAAAGCAGAGCAAGCTAGCTCAAGATCATGGGAGCAAGTCTGGTGTAGTGGTTAAGAGTGGCAGGACTCTAATCTGGAGAACCGGGTTTGATTCCCCACTCCTCCCCTTGAAGCCAGCTGGGTGACCTTGGGGCAGCCACAGCTCTCTAGAGCTCTCTCAGCCCCACCCACCTCTCAGGGTGATTGTTGTGGGGATAATAATAACACACTTTGTAAACCGTTCTGAGTGGGTGTTAAGTTGTCCTGAAGGGCAGTATATAAATTGAACATTATTATCATTAGTGACAAAAGAGACAGTCCTTCTTACCCATTTCTTGTCTCGTGCTGCACACGCCCGTCCCATATTTACTTAACACAGTGCCCACAGTTTTTATAGCACTGGGCTCAGTTTCTGCAAAGCCAAGGTAGTTATAGGAACCCATGTTGATTACATTCTTGATTGTCCTTCCAGTGAACCTGCAGCCAAAGAAGGATGAAGGCACATAACAATAACAGCTCCCTATTAAGTAATTGTAATTAAATTTTATTGGAGTGCATTTATATAAACAAATATCCTAGGACTTGAATGCATGTTTGATTTCCCTTAAATGGCCCAGGATCTTGAAGCTGTTTTGGTTCCCGGTTTGAAGCTAACAAACATATTTTAGGTAGAGTGAGAAAATAAAAAGCAGTGAGTGCTTCTACAGAATGGAATCCCAAATACTGTGAATTCATTCCTTAGAAAACCAGTGGGTGAAACTATTTTCTCACATTTTCTTTAGATTTAATATTTTAAAACCATACAGTGTACACAAGCTGAGAAAACATTATGTTAAAATAAAAAGCTGCTGTTCTCAGGGGTGTAAACATGAATTCCTCCCTTCTAGATTATGCGAACAAAAAAATCAAGGGGAGAAAAACTATATTCCCTATGCTTGGTTGAAACTATTGTTAGCTCTAGGCTTTGGACACAAACCAGGAAAAAACTTTTATCAAAATGTATAGTAACCAAACCACATGGCCAGACTTCAGTCACAAACAGCATTGTCTGATGCAAAGACAGAGGGCAGGCCCAATGCAGCACGCCACACTATTTGACGGGGCCCAACGACCTCTTTACTACCCCTCAGAAGCAGGGAACTAGTTGAGCCAGTCCAGACCAGAGCACACTACCTGCTTAATTTAAGGGAGCTCAGCCTTATAAACAGAAGATTAGCTCTTTACTCACTGAGAACCTTTTGCCAGCCATATAAAGCGTGGAGATGGTTTTAGTCCTTGCAAGTTATTGAACTGGCTGCGATACAAGTAAGTCACTTTTGTGTTAAGTCCTTATAGGGATATATTTTAGAGGTTTTTGTTCCAGCCCTGAGGAGATTGTTTCTGTAAGTAATAATGACGGTGAGATTCTCTGAGGAAGATTTGACAGGAACGGGAGCAGACCCAGGGGTCTCGCCAGCAGCTCACTTCGTCATACAGCTCATCAATCAGCTTTATTTACGGCTCGGCCCTACTCACAGTTCAGCTCGTAGCTCATCGTACTGCTCTGCAACCAGCTTTATTCACAATTCAGCCCTACTCACGGTGACTCAGTTGACTGTGTGAGGATGGAGGCTGTTGTTTTAGCGCTGCCCCAAACGATGGGATTTTTTGGACAATTGTCATTGTAATATGTAGATTATGAATGTGTGCTTTTCAACAGACGTCTGTATTGTTTTCATTGAGTTAACTTGTTTTGAACAGAGTTGTAATAATAGTAGCGCTCAACTGTATTAATGTATAATCAATACTTAGTGGATTTATTCACATATATAATACATAATTTGATGTAATTTAATTGTTTAATTTCTTTTCCAATTCATTCGCTTATGATTCCATCATTTTGTTCACTGCCACACCCAACATCTTCACAAATTCATGCTACATTTCATTAGGCCAGAAATGGCTGCCTTCTCCCTATTATCGAGGGGCTCAGATTGGAGTAATGCTTCTTAGGATTGCATTAAAAATATATTAACTAGCCTGACAAGGGCTTTTTTTCAGCTGGAACGTGGTGGAATGGAGTTCCAGAACCTCTTGAAAATGGTCACATGGCTGGTGGCCCCGCCCCCTGATCTCCAGACAGAGGGGAGTTTAGATTGCCCTCTGCGCCGCTGAGCGGCATGGAGGGCAATCTAAACTCCCCTCTGTCTGGAGATCAGGGGGTGGGGCCACCAGCCATGTGACCATCTGACCATGTGACCGTGCTGAGCGGCGCAGAGGGCAATCTAAACTCCCCTCTGTCTGGAGATCAGGGGGTGGGGCCACCAGCCATGTGACCATTTGACCATGTGACCGTGCTGAGCAGCGCGGAGGGCAATCTAAACTCCCCTCTGTCTGGAGATCAGGGGGCGGGGCCACCAGCCATGTGACCATTTTCTCCAAGGGCAACCCACTGAGTTCCACCACCTCTCCCCCCCCGCAAAAGCCCTGAGCCTGACTCACCTAAAAGTCCAGTTGTAGTCATCTGAAATACGTTCCATCAAGTCAAACTGTGGTCCAGGAACGCTGCAGATAGGGCGGTTCCAGTTGTCCCTTATTCTCACATACAGGTTTCGTGTAAAAAAGTTTTCAAAATCTTGATACAGTGGTACGAAATCCTAGGGTTTTTTTTTAAAAAAAATACAGTTTTATTTCTCAAATATCCAACTTGCACAGACTTTCTAAAAGTATTTATTTACTTAATGTGTACCTCATCTTTCAATCCCAATGGGAATATATTTGGGTCAGGTTGCGGATTTGCCCCACCTTCACCTTACTCCACCGGCAGCGCCTGAGCGGAAACAGCCCTGCCATGTCTCCTCAGCTAAGGAAAACCGAATTGTACTATGGCCAGTTCTAGGCTTGTCTCCCTGGAACTAAAAACCTGAACAGCTGAATTCTTAAATTTAAATTCATCAGAAAATTAAGAGTTTACCAGGCAGCACACACGACACATACACGTTACTGAATTAACGTTCATGGTGGCCGCCTCCTTTCCCAATTATACAACTCCCCCCACTATAAATTTGTGGATATCCTAACTTAGACATTTTTCAGAAGCACTGGAAGGCCTCTCTGTTTGGGTTGGTCTCTTAGAGTTTAGGAACAGCGAAATTTCAGGCAATTAAAGTTTCATCCTGTTTTGAGAGACTTTAGGCAGCAGGAAGAGCGGACATCCTTCAGATCTTAAAAAGCACAGAAATAGGCCTCAAGTTTCTATTTATCCTTGCTGATGTGTCTACCAAAAATGGAAAGGTATTCCGTAAAACTAAATATACTTCTATCAGGTTTCAGTATTGTACAATGGCGGATATTCTTCGGTGGTGATGAATGGGGAGTCCATACACTAAAAGACACTGTGGGTTGGATCCAGCGGAGGATTCCCATGGATGGAAAGGGTGATGTTTGCCAATCTGCCCCTTCTGCTGTACACCTCTGACCCCCCCCCCCCCTTTATGTAGTTGCTAGGAATACCCTCCCCGAGCAGCATTTCAGGGGCATTTTGCGCTGCAGCAGCACAACAGATGCAAAGAAGGGATGTTCCACGGACAGCATCCCCTGCTGGATCCAAGCCACCCTCTGTTGCCATTTCATGCACTGAACAAGCACACTGATTTATGGAGAATTTCCAACAGGACACTTACTGTTTTGCAGGAAGCATTTTTTTTTACTGTTTCATTTGCTCATGTATGCATCTGTCCCTTGATGCAAGTTTTGAACAGCTCTCAGTATAACTTTCTTTTTTTAATTAAAAGTTTTATATAATTAAAAACAAGCCTAAGAATACTACAATTACACATATAAAAAAGAAAAAGAAAAACAACTAAACATACAAAAACATACATAATAAAGGAAAAGAAAATAGCAAAAACAATCAATCTAAACTTTCCGATTTTCTCCAAAACCAATAATCATATCATGTCAAATCTACACTTTCTCTAGGTAATGATTAACATCTCTCTTTTTTCTAATGTCAAAATCCCTTAATTTAAATTTCTGGATCCTTACACTTCCATTTTTGAGCACATAAAAGCCGTGCCACTGTTACCATATATAAAATTAAAATACCATACTCTTTTTCCAATTTGTTATCCATAATTCCCAACAAATAGAATTCTGGCTTGAGCTGTAAATTAACCTTTAAGATTTTCTGCATTCACATATGTACTTGTAACCAATTTTTTTTTTGCTTTGTTGCAAGTCCACCAAAGATGATAACATGTCCCTTCTTGTTCACATTTCCCACATCTGAGACATCTTTAGCCATTATTGCAATTTTGTCTGGAGACATATATCACATGTATATGGAAACAGTGACACAGCTTTTACATACTCAGAAACGGAAGTGTAAAGATCTTCCTTCATTAGAAGATTGGACTGGGAAGATGATGGACTTAGCAGAGATGGCCAAATTTACAGCATTAATTAGAGACAAAACACTCTCCATATTCATGGCAAATTGGAAACTCTTTATGGACTATCTGCGAGAGACCAAGAAAAATGAACTAATGATTTGTGGGTTTGATTTTTAAGAATTAGGTTTTGAGATACCAAGAAGATGAGGCACAGAAAAAGATACGAATGAGACCACAAGCTGATTGATAATAAAGGAGGAAGTGTTGTAGGCGAAAAACTGTAATGGATTCATAATATGCCTATTATGTTTCTCTACTGTTCTTACTCAGTCTACTGTTATGTAGCCCATTCTTGGCTCTTTGTAGTTGTCTTTTTGTTATGTTTTACTTTCTCTCTTCTGTCCTATCTTTTAACTTTTCCACAATAAAAATAAAAAATAAATTTAAAAAACTGGATTTCTGGATCAATATAACTTTCAATGCTGCATATTTTCCACATGCTGCAGGCAACACCTGCCTGATCCATAGGCTTGCAAATGGGAAGCCCATAAAACTCGCTCACATCATGTTTAATAGAATTATGGGTAAATGTGTGCGTGTGGCCCTTTTCACACTGCTTACCTGCTGCTGCAACGTCACGAAATATCGCGCAAAAAACGCGGAAGATAGCGTCTTCTCGTGAGAGTTTTGCACGACATCGCGCAAAACTCTTGCGAGAAGATGCTATCTTCCGCGTTTTTTGTGTGATATTTCGCGACGTTGCAGCAGCAGGTAAGCAGTGTGAAAAGGGCCAGTGTTTTAAATGAAAGGAGGTCGATATTCCTCGATCTACCTACCATTGCTAACTGGGGATCCAACTTTAGCCCTAAACCCCTACCCCACCCCCATGCCAACCTCCTACTCCTTGTAATAGCTAGGGGGGAGCATCTGAGCCCAAAGCACAGATCAGGGGTAAGATCCTCCTCTTTCAAGCCTTCACTTTCCTGACAAAGGAAACACAAGTGGACCTTTCAATGCTACATACCTTCTGTTCTTCTCGTTCTATAGCAAAGACACATTTTTGCAGTCCACAGCCTCTCAAGAAGTCACGCAGGTAGCCGAATAACGTTCCTACTGCAAAACCCACGAAAGTGAGGACGTTAACGTACATTGGTGCTTGTTCAAAGGATTCATGAAATGGTCTTTTGTAGAAGCCACCATTTGATATGCCATTTATGCCATTCTCCTAGGGGAAAAAAAAAGAAAAGAAATTAAGTCATGGTTGTAACCACTACATGCACACAAAGAACTACAAAGTGCAGAATGATGATTTCCATTTTTTCTAAAACTAATACCAAACTGTGACCTACTAACTAAAGCAATTAAAGAAACATACATCCACTTTATACAAAATAGATTTTTTGTGTCAAGTTAATAGCAAGTAGAGATGGGCACGATCCGCATTACGATCCAAAAAAACCCACGATAATGGCGATCGCGCGATCGTGACTCAGCAGATCATGATTGGCCACGGCCAACGATCCAGCGATCGGGAGGGGGCTGGATCGTGGCTGGATCGTGCTCGGATCGGGAAGCCAGACACTCAGGTGCCAGTAATCTATTCCCGGGGCAACGGAGCCAGGGGAATGCCTGAGCTGTGTTCCCCCTCCTTCTGTCGCCCTGGAAACCCGAATGGAAGCCCAACTTTCCTTGATCAGCAGGGCTTCCTTCCAACCAAGGAGCAGCAAAGCAGTCACCAGTTGGGAGAAGACACACAGGGGAGGTAGGGGGAAGAGGGTGTTCTGTAGCCATGGGCACTCCAATCTCATCCCTGCAAACCCTGATAGGCAGCTCTGACGGCCAAACACAGACGGCCCAACACAAACACAGATGCCGCCAGCATCACCCACCGTTCTTTTATCGCCAGCGCGCTCCTTTCTGGCCTGGCGGGCGGGCACATGGGGGGTGCCGCCGGCGAGCGGCCAGACCCCCTGCCCCCTGAGGGGAGGCGGCTTGTCGCCGTCTCCCCGTGCCCACTGGGCCTGGTGGCCGCCGCCAACACCCACCTTCCCACATAGCTGGGAATAGCAGCGTGCCCCGCTTTGGCCTCCACGATCCACGGATCGGGAACGGAAGATGATCAGTGTGGATCGTTTAGTTGGGATCGTCACTGGTGCCGATCCACGATCAGCTGGATTGGCAATTTTTTTGGGATCATGCCCATCTCTAATAGCATGTTCCACATCAACTCTAAGCGGTTATAATGCTGGCTACAAACAATTCATAGGAAGTGTAGTATGGTCGTGAGTAAGGGAATATACAAGGTTTACAAACAGCAAACATGCTATACAATATACAACAGAAAGTGCAAAAGCTCGCAACAACCAACTGCGCCCTCAATGTGCCACGGAGTACAAAAGTACAAAAATTATATCCAAAGCAGCTGCAAGCTTGCTATATACATTAAATGTAAAAAGTGACAAACCAAATTGTATTTATAGCAGACATAGGCTTGCAAGGATTTGATTCAAAAGAGGAGTAACTGCAACGGGTTTGCATGAGAGGATTCCTGTTTCAGATATCCCCTTTTTCCTGGCAGTTACAAAATCACCAATCAAGGTAAGTCACACGAAGTTTCTAAGCACAATGGCTGCTCGCTCAATGGCGCAAAGAACTACAAAGTGCTGAATGATGATTTCCATTTTTTCTAGGCATAGTGCTTTTTAAACACATCCACAAGAACTGTGTCCAGCGACACCTTCCTTCTCGTTCAGATAGTAATGTTTAATTATTAAGCATGCCTGAATGATGATGTACAGTGGAATCCTCAGCACAGTTACATCTTTCTAAGCCCATCAACTTCAGTGGACTTAGAAGGACGCACTTGTGCTTAAGAGTGAACTGTAAGAGACAGTCCATTCAAACCCTCTGGTCAACAAATTCTTCCCACATCAATACTTCTAAAAGAGCAACTTTAAAAATATCATTTTAAAATCCTCTATGAACCTTTACTCCCCCTCACTTAAAAGATGTGACCAGGGAATAGCATGAACAGTCGATTCCCCTCCCCACCACCACTTTTTAAGTATTTGAACAGTAAATGTCATGCCAAACTGCTTTGGCAAACTGGCGGTGCAATTAAAAATGAACACCAATCCTACTTTAAATTACGGGCTCCAGCTGTGCTTTACCAATGAAACTGGAGGACTGAAAATAAAACAGTCCCCCAGACCTGCTGTTATGCATTCTGGTTCTGCCAACCAGACCACCAACTTGACAACCGAACAACAGATTCCGATTACACACGGGCTAAGAGAGAGGGGGGATAGGGGGAAACCCAACCCAACCCAACCCAACCCAACCTGTATTTAATGGCTGACTGCACTTGCCTTCAAAATGCTGTGTGTGTGAAGAGTCCAGTAGCACCTTTAAGACTAGCCAACTTTACTGTAGCATAAGCTTTCGAGAATCACAGTTCTCTTCGTCAGATAACCGCCCAGGGAACACGTAAGATGAACAGGCTGCTCCCCAGGGCCTTCTTCTGTCTGCAAAAGTGTGCTTGGTGGAAAGCAAGGTCAACAAAGCCACTCCTATCTCCATGCATGCTTAGGAGCCCACTCCTTCCAGCACCATTTTGAAGGTGAATGAAGTTACACATTAAATTTGAGTTGGGTTTTCCCCCCAACCCACATTGTGCTTAGCTCACAGGTGATCAGAGTCCATGGGAGAATGATACACAACTGATAAGAAAGTTCAAATTAAACAGAAGAACAGTCACACAGCTGCTTTGGATGCTGTACAGGTGTGCGTTCAAGAACCCTCCTCCATTCCCACGGTTTCTTGCTTGTATGTTTTAATACTGGAGCACAAAAAAGAATTCTGAACTACTCGCAGGAAATCTTTGCTTTAGACCAAGGGTCTCCAACACGGTGCTTGCAGTCAGCTTTCCTGGCACCCGCCAAATGTTTACAGAAAGTGTACGGGGCCCTTGCTGCAGTACATTTGATTGGCCAATGGAAATCTGAGCTGGGCACTTTTTAAAAACACTGTTTTGGAAGCAACTATCGCTGCAGTGTTGGCGATTGTCAGGCTATGGATGACAGGCTACGGCAGATAGATCCCTGTACCATTGCAGGAAGAATCCAGGCTCTTGGTTAAATGGTTTTATTCAGAAATCAGATCATTTCCACAGATTATGTCCATAGGATTTCTCAGAAGCAAGGTTAGCAACTAAGCAGTAAGAAACAGGTTGAGAGGAATAACAATACGAGAGAAAATCATTCCTCTTAAAGACAATTACTCCTCTCCCCCTTCCATCAGTAAATATACTTTTGGTGCGAACCATTCCTGAGAACTTCTTGCATACTTCAATTATCAAGTCTAGACATGAGAAAGTAAGAGATCAAAGTTGAGACACAGTAACTCATGGGAGTGAGCAGTGGACAAGGTCAGATGCACTGAGAGTTCCACAGCCGTTTGAAAAGGCACCTGCATCTTCAGTAAGTCTGTGAAAGCAAAGCGGTTATGGCAAGGCAATATGACATTAAGTTGCATCATGAAACACTGGTTCAGAAATACAGGGCAGCATGAAATAATGGCATGGATGGGGTAGACATGACAGCCATCTTTCCAAAATGGTTCCCCAGCCTAGAAAGCTGGCGTCTGTTGACAGATGCATAGGTGTGGCAACGTTGAAATGTTTTCCTTATAGTAAATTTGGTGTCTTGGTCCACCACTATAAGCTGGTCTTTACCGAGGGTGGTACCTGGATGTTTAAGTCCATCTTGGTCATGATGTAAGACTGGAAGGGACGAAGCAGTTGCTTTAAATTTCTTGAATGTACCCCGGCCGACTGAATGGCATTCAGGCCGGAGAGAAGTCCCATAAGCTTGGCTAGGGCCATCAGGGAGGAAGACCTAGACTTGATTATGGCCATGGTCCTTTCTTTGATCTTTGTGGCCTTGGCCTTGTTCTTGAATATGCATTGACGTTTGGTGCCTATTACCCTGAGGCGCTCGAGACTCTGAGAGGGGTAGAGGGAGCTCTTTTGAAGATTGAGCCAAAAGCTGAACCGATGCAGATAATTGATGATTGTTTGCAAATCCTTTTGAGCTTGTGGCCGAGAGCTGGAATGGATAAGGAGATCGCCCAGGTAAGGGTATATGTGGATGCCTAGTTTCCGTAGCTTGGCAATCGGGTGGATCAAAATCATTGAGAACACCCTCGGAGCCATGGACAAACTGAAGGGGAAGGTCTGGAACTGAAGATGATCCCCTTGTATGCAGAACCGCAGAAACCTCCTGTGAGACAACGAAATGGGTACATGAAGATCAGTCTCCTAAAGGTCCAGGGAGGTACTCTCCCGGCAACAGTGCTTCCATTATGGATCAAAGCGACTCCATCCTGAAGTGCCTCAGTCTCATGAACCAGCTGAGGTTCTTCAGATCCAGGATCACCCTCCAGTCTCCGTTTTGCTTGGGGATGGTGAAGAAGATGGAATACACTCCTGTCCCTTGCTCTGCCCTTCGGACAGGTCCTATGGCCCTTATTTTGCAAAGGTGTCGAATAGCATCTTGTGTTTTCTGACATTTTTCTGATCCTGGAGTGAGATCCTGGTGGGGAGTTTAGGAACTCCAGTAAATAGCCTGCGGAGACAATTTATGTCTGCTAGAGTCTCAAGCCACATGTCTTTGAATAGGAGAAGACAGTCCTCTACCGGAATTTGTTGGCGGTCATGCCTTGATGGATTTGGCATCTCAGGACGGTCTGTCATTCTTCTGCTGGAACTGCCAGCCGAAGTAGTTGGAGACTGATGAAAGAAAGACCAGGTGGATCTCCTGTTGCTTCTGGAGAATCTGGGTAGTACTCTCTGGGAATGAAAGGAATTACTTGATGTGGATCTCCTGTCATTTCTATACAACGTCTTGGGAAGTGCCTTCTTTTTGTCCTTCGTCTCTATCAGGATCTGGTCCAGTGACTCTCCAAACAGCTTACTGCCATGGAAGGTATAAGCAAGGACAATGGCCTTGGACTGAGTCGGCCTGCCACACCCTCAGCCAGAGAGATCATTGGGCAGCTACTGCTAAGGCGATAGCTCTGGAGGATAGAGACATGGCATCTAGGATTGGGTCAGCAGCAAAGGAAGTGGCCTAGAGAACCCTTTTGGCCCCTTCTGCGAGGCACTGGTTGTTGGGAAGAATGAGTTGCAACATTTTCCTTGACCATACGATGGATGCTCTGGCAACTGCGGACGCAATGACAGATGCCCGTATGGCCATGGCTGTTGCTTTGTGTGCCTTTTTTAGGGTGAAGTCTGCCTTCTTGTCCAGGTTGTCATGAATCGAACCTTCTCCATCAGTGGAGAGGAGGCTGGAAGACTGTAAGGCTGTCACCGAGGCATTGACAAGTGGTACCTGTAAAAACTGGTTTGTGAAAGATGGTAAAGAATACAACTTTCTGACCAGCCCTGGAGGAGATTTGTTAGACATGGGCTTGGCTAATTCTGCCTTTAACTGCTTCTCAAAAAATTCAGGGAAAGGGAAGACTTTTTCTTAGGTGTGAGATCTGGGGGAAAATTCTTTATTTCCTTTGGGCCTGGACTTGGGCTTAAGAGGGGGAGGCAGTGGGCTCATCCTCGTCCAAGGCCTCCTGTAGGTGAAAGGCGACCATGGTTTTACACAGTAAGTAATGGTAATCCTCCATCTTGAAACATCTCATAGATTGATCATTGGCCCGTTTCCTCCTGTTCCTTATCAGAGAGGAAATCCTTGTCTTCTCTGTCTACAGAGCCGCCATCATCGTAAGGGGGGAGCCCCAAGCAGACTGGTCATCCTCATAATAAATAGGCTCTCCCATGGCAGTGGCCTCCCTCTGTTCTCTCTTGATGGGGGAAGACTCAGGGCATAACTGTGTTACTGACCCTTTGTCCTTGCTCTTCTTATGCTGGAAGTCAGCTATTTCCTCCATTACCACCTGCCTGAGGACTTCTATGAAGAAAGAAGGTATGGCAGAGAAGAGGCAAAAAGATTTTTTTAAAACAGAGAAGAAGCTGGGGGGGAATCGGCAGAACGGTTAGCCACGGCTTGTCATGCGGGGCGGGGGGGGGGGAGGGTGGCTGCAAGAGACTTGGAGAAGTTTTAGAGGTATAGAGAAAAAGGAATAATCAGAAAAGCAAAAGTGAAAGTAGGCAATACTTAGAGAGGTGCGTGCACAGCAGCTCTCCCTATCGAGGCAGGAACAAACCTGAGGAACTGGGTGACACCCACAGGAAAACAGGAATTCCAGAGGGTGGGAATCACCCATCTCAAGATGTCCTCCACCTCACAGGGAGAAAGTATTTTCATGACAGTGTGCAAGTAAAGTTGGTTACGCTGAAAGAAATATCTTCCCCCAAGGAGTAACCTGAACCCAAGCCTCCATCATACAGTACTAAAATTTAGTACTTCATTAGTAATTTATTACAGTTATAATAAATTAAAAACTTTATCTCGATCTCACAATTCTGACTCCCAAATTCTAATTAGAACACACAAATATACTTGTATAATTTATAGTTCCACCCTAAGCAGAGTCACACCCTTCTAATTTTAGGGTTGCAGACATTGTCTTTGTGAATGCCAGATTTTGAGGGCAAAGCTTCCCCCCTCACTTTGGTATCTTCGGAATCTTTACGGAGCATACCAAAGTGATTTAAATACCCAAACCCAAAGTGGATTGCTGCTTCAGGTTTCAGGTAATTACAGAGCATTTTCCTGCTTCGGGTAAACCCCAAGAAGGAAACCAAAATTTTGGGGGGGGGATGCACAACCCCAGTCTTGACCACTCTGAAAAAGCTCTGTGGAAACGGGACTACAGCTGGATGCCCATCGTAGTCACAGATGGACTGGGTCTCCTTCAAATGACTCTTGGACCATTTGGATTATTTCTTACATAGCAAGACTTTGTGAATGGTTTTCGAGATTTATTTATGGACTTACTGGCACTAGCACTTTAAATGAAGTAAAAATTCCCTGCTATGGTTGGGATATTTATACAGGCTGCTATACAGCAATGACTTGATGTACCTATCTTCTATTGTAATTGAGATTTGTAGAATTGAGTATTGTGACTCATGAAATATAAATTACACAAATGGAGAAGAGAATATATATATATATAAATAAAGTGCTTTGATCACATCCAGAAAGTTGAGCAAATGTCACAAGAAGTTCCAGAGCTGTGGAGCAATCACTGAGAATGATTACACATTTAAAAGAATTGTGTGGCAAAAGAGACTATGGTACTTCAAAATACAGGTAAGAAACATTTTTATAGGCAAACACAAAACTAGCACATTAAGGAGAAATATTCTAGTTCTGCCCTTTGTGTGCTGTATATTTTCTTGAAACTCTAGTGGAAAGAAGTTCGGGTACACTTGGTTAAAGCAAATGTTGAGTACTGGTGGAACCTAATGATGTAGAAGAATGTGGGTTGAAAAGTGGGAGGCTGTTGTTCAAGTTGTGGCATGCGGCTACAAGAATGATACAAAAAAGGGCCTGACCAACAAACAAAAACCGAACTAGAAAGGCTTGCTCAGCAGCTAATTCACATTTTGGAGAACAACTGCTGCCATCAACACGTATCTCTAAGCATTTTCTAACAATCACTGTATTCTATCTAGGGTTGCCAGGTCCCCCTACACGCCGGCTGGGAGGTGGGCAGCCCGGCACTTACCTTCTCTTCACTGGTTGCGCATGCATCTGAGAAGTGGTGTTATGCTGCAGGCTGTGGGCCACCCTGGGAGCGCTCCCATGCACCGCAAGGGCCCGAATTGGGCTGAATTGGGCTGCTGCAGAGCACAGGAGTGCTGCTGCACTCTGCAGCAGACCGATTCAGGCCCAGATCAGGCCACTGTGGTGCATGGGATCGCGCTGCACAGGAAGCTCACCCCAGGAGGCGCATCCCCCCTGCCAGCCAACTAAGCAGGGGCAGGGGTGCAGGGTGGCAACGGGGGATCCCCCACCCCCAGCGGGGGACTGGCAACCCTAATTCCATCTCTTGAAAATTGATAATATTTATTTACAATTTACGATTACAATATTAATATCCTGCCTTTCTGCCCAAACCATGGGTAGAAGTTCCTGCACCTATGGAAACATTTGTCTGAATGCAAGCTATTAGCATTGTCTGTAAAAACAGAGAGAAACATCCAAACGTTCCTTTTCCTCTCTTCTTTTTATTTCCTTTTAAAAATTATTAAATACAATAAAAAGATATAAATAATAAAAATAATATACCTAATATGTATAAGGCCACCAAACCATTAATACAGGTGAAATTAAGAACTCTCACACTTTCTAATCTCTGTTTTGGTGGTAGGTTGTTAATTTCACCAATGTGTAGATCTTTTATTCATCAGCCAATCATGAAATTTTGGTTTTTTTTTTTTTTTTTAGCTTCCAGTTCCTACTAAAGATTGATCTTGCTGTGGTACTCATATGTAAAGCTACTGCATGAACATTTTAGGTATATAAGCTATACAATTTAATAATAAGATCTCTGGTTCATAGGAACTTTGTCTCTCTAATATTTTATATTCTAATAGACAAGTGGCCTTGATCTGAGGATACTTAAATTCAGAGACTGGAGGCATGAATGGACAAGACAGAAAAATGCCCCAGGTTTGCAGAAAAGTCTGAAATCTAAAAAAATACATTGGGGTTTAAAACTAAAATGATAAAAGGTGCACCTGTAGCTTTAACCAGATGCCCTCAGTGGCTGTTGCTATGCAACCATAACAGTTTAGCTAGTATTCCAGGCTTGATTTCTGCCTGTAAAGGGCAGCAGGAGGGGCAGGGCCCTTTCCAGGGCTGTATTGGCCTTTGAGGGAGGACTCATTGGGGTAAGGTCCAGAAGCAGCCACTGGGTGACTTGATACCATGTGACCTGCATGACTCACTCAGGCCTGGCTGTTTGCTCCCGTTCAGCAGCAGCCACCCCCACTCACAAACACCAGAGTAGTGTAGTAGTTAGTGTTTCAGAGTAGGATATGGGAGACCCATGTTTGAACCATCATTGTGCTATGGAATCTGACTTGATGACTTTGATTCAATCACACACTTCTTGGCCTAATCTACCTCTCAGGGTTGTTGTGAAGATAATATGGAGGTATGTTGATGAGTGCTGTTCTAAATGTAAATGTTCCCATCTTCTATTAGAATGAATACACTAATTTTTTAGACGTTGTTTGTTTTAAGCTTTAAACTTTTGAGATGGAGAATGGATAAACATGTTGCATAACAAAAGGAGATATATAGTATATATAGATACATTTTTCAATTTGATCAATGTAAAATAATTAGTAGAATACAATGTATTGTAGTCAGTACTGAAATATTGTTAAGAAATATATAAGGTAGTGATCAGAAAAGGGTAATAATAGGTTTTTCCCCCAAGATGAGAGGAAGGAAGTTCGAATTTTGTATGTGTTTATTTAAAAATGTTATAAGATTTTGTACTGTGATAGCTCTTGTAACACATTTCTTCCTTTAATTTTCTGTCTCCTTTCCCTTTTCTGTACCTCCTTTTCTGTTTTAAAAATAAAAAACTGATATTAATAGAATGAATAAACTAATTTTTTACCATGATCTGCAATGACTTCAGGTGCTCCTGTGCGGCTACCTGTACGGTCACCGTGCCAACATTGCCAACTACAATTAAATTAATTCTACATATTTGCCATTAATAATGTGCTGGGGAACTGCACAGATAGCCCATCAATTTCTGACATAATACTGAAGACAAATAGTTTTAGTATTTTTTATACCCCTCTAGCATTTGTTGACACTACCATAGCCTCTTCAGAAGAGTTTAGATCAGATACAAAAATGAAGGGTATGCCAGCCATTTATGAGTAAGATATTAGTTTATTCTGCCCAGTATTAACAGAATGACCAGATGACTGATACATTGAAAATTGGCACTCTCCTTCCTACTGTTTATTGAATGGTCAGATTATCACCCGCCTTTTATAACCTATTAGACTAATTCCCTCAGCTGTCGAATAGCGCCAACCTATATATGTTTACTTAGATGTTAGTTCCACTGCGTTTAAAGGGGCTTACTCTCTGTTAACTGAGCAGGGGGCATCAGCCAAGAGCCACTATACTTACAGTGCAATCCTAAGCAGAGTTACTTCTATCTAAGCCCATTAATTTCAATTAGTTTAGGCTAGAGTAACTCTTCTTAGGATACATCTGTGCAGGGAATGTTTTTAAAACACGGTGAGGTTACCATAACTTATGAAATCAAACCCTCCTTACGGGCATGGGGTGCTTTGTTCTCTGTCTTGATGACATCCCTCTAAATTATGTTAGGATTCTTACTCCCCCCGCATTGCAGCTACAGACTGAGAAACTAGAGTTGGTTGCCTAAAGCCATCTTAAAAGAGTTTATGGATAAGTGTGATTTGAATCCAGGCTTCTCCCCAATCAATTTACTACAATTATATGCTTATCATCCCTCGAGGCATTTTCTATGTTAGCATAACCTTGTAGCCACTTACACCCTGAAGCACATAAAGGCAAAATGATACCTTAAGGCTTATGAAAAATTAGCGTAAGCAATCTGAACATGGTACAAGTCAAGCCAAAGTATCCTTTATTTACACTGATGCCCACCACAGAAAGAACTTATACTGCAGAGAAACAAACCAAATGTGATTGCAAACTGCCACCAGTTTTAGTAACCGAACAGTACTATGTTTTGGTTGCAGGCCAAACACGTGAAGATGTTTTACAGGGCTTCCACATCCCCTGGTGGGGGCGGGGGATGCCCCACTCCCAGCCTCTGCCCACAGCCGCCACGCAGCTGGCCGGTGGAAGGAGAAGGCCTGGGGAGTGGGCCTGAGAGGCAAAACATTTCCTGGCCAGCATGCAGTGGGCATGCTCCCTCTGGCCATGACAACATCACTTCCTTAAGTGATGCCCTTGCACCCGTCGGTGGGCATACTCCCACGTGTCACAGGAGCCCAAACTGGCCCTGTGGAGGTTGGGAGCGTGCCCGCCACTGGGCGCAATGACGTCACTTCTGGAAGTGACATCTTGCCTGCCAGGAGTGTGCATGTGCTTTGCACATGTGAGAGAGGACACCATCGCCCAGTAAGTGCCAGGTCCCTCTCCCTCCCGCTGGCAGGGAAAGGGGACCTGGCAACCTTATGTCTTCACCTCTAGGGAGTTACATCAGCATTTCAAAATGAGTGTCCATCTTAACGAACCAACAGCAGAGCCATCATGAAAAATGAAGGAAGACCAAGATTACAGATTAGTGGAATAGCCTTGCGCTTATTTTTTACATTTCTCTTCTACGCAAGAGTGAGATTTCAAAACAGCCCAGAAATTACACCCTTGTCATTCCACTGAAGCTAACAGGTCTTACGCATACCCAGCTTTCATTGACTGCACTCAGTAATTATTTAACTTTCATACCACTACATATTTTGTTTACGCTGGATTTTCACAATATGTTGTTATTTTTTATATCAGACATGTCCATTCATTCTTTTGCGAAGGGACTGACCTGTTTGTTCAATACAGAGAGCTGAAGGGCATTACTGACCCTTGACGGCATACATAACGTTGGAAGATAAACAAGTGAATGAGCTTGGGATGGCAGAGCTGGTGTTCTTAGGCCCAGTGTTATTGGAGTGGATATGGGGGCAGAGTTGGCATCTTGGTTTATTTCAAGCCACATTCAAATAAGATGCTACTGGACCCAAATCTTGCTCTTCTGTTACAGACCAACACAGCTACCCTCTTGAAACTAACTAGTTGCAACTAGCCCCCAAGGGATAAAGACTTACTCAGTGGCATAGTGTAGGTAAGAGAGCCCCACGCAAGGCAAGTACCCTGCCTTTTCTTTTTTGATCTCGCTTGTGCGCATGCAGAGCGCGCACACGTTCCTGGACCCATGTGGTGATGTCACTTCCAGTGATGTCATCGCACAGGACGCAGCCACTCCCCTCTGAAGCAGCTTCCTGCCCTGCTGCAGCCAGCTGGGCTGCTGCAGGAAGGCCAGCTTGGTGCCCAGTGAGCCGGCCGACCTGTCAATGCGCAGGTGGCATGGGCAGCCTCCCCAAAGGCCCAGTGCAGTCTCTTGTGCCCCTACAAATTTTGCGCCTGGGGCAACCGCCCCTCTGGCCCCCCCACACTATGCCACTGGACTTACTCATTTCAGAAAGAGACACCTCCCCTCTGACACACTAAAAGAGAAGCTTCTTTCTCCAAGATTCATTGAGAGACATGTATCTGTGTATAGGGCTGCCAGGTCTCCTGTTCTGGCAGGAGACTATCCTACTGGTCCTGCTGCTATATTCTGGGCTAGTGAAGGAAAATGGGTGGGGGGGATCAACGTTGGGCCAATTCAAGGCTGTCACTTCTGGGCTGCACTGCAAGTGATGCCACTGCGTTGGCACTATGCCAAAAAGCAAGCAATCCTACATATATGAACCTTCTAGTTTTCCCTCTTAGTAAGAAAACAGGGAAGAGGCAGGACTACAGGACTATATACCCTGAGCGAAATGGGCATGTGTAAAAACCAGAGAGTCCCCACCTTGGATTCATTCTATGGCCTAGTTCAGAACAGAGGAAACAGAGGCTAGTTCCCTTGGGTCTTGATAAACATTAAATTTCTCCAGGTGAGACAGTCTCTGCTTGACCCGTCTTTTTTTCTCCTCCCTCCTCTCTGAGGAAGGAATAAAGAGTGGAAATAATCCTGGCCAATGGTTTCTTATGGATCTACTGACTAATCACAGATTCAGAGAAAGCCGTAAGGACAGCTATTCCAGGCCCCTGACCTAGTGTGCTGGTTTAGAGGAGAGGAAACACCCTCTCTCTGTGTAATGTGGGATTTGCAAGCCTGCAGTGCTGAGTCAGACAGAGGCTGACTACAGTGATGGAAGCAGGCAGCACGAGGAGGCTAGCAGCCTGAGAGCCAAACTACACGAGACATATTACACGTGTATGACACGTGAATGCACTTACACGTTTCCCCCTTGCTTTCCTGTTCACTCGCACAATGTGGCCACACTGCACTTGATCCCATGCTTGGATTTGCACGCGTTTCTTCCCCATTCCTCCCAGATGAGAGACAGTATCCCATGATACACCTTCTCTTTGCGCATGCTCAAACCTTCCTCTGCAGCCTTCCTGAGAGGGAGACTGGTTTACTCAATTGGACATATGGGGAGGGAGGAAACCCGTGGGGTTTCCTGTGGGGAGGGGGCTGAAAACGGGGCTTCCTGTTGTGGCCTCTGAGTCCTCAGAGGATGAAGACCTCGGGGAGGACGACAGGAGTGGGACTATTCCAAGCCCCTCCAGAGGCAGCTGCTCGGAAGACCAGCAGGGAATGGAGCAGCAGGAACCCTTGCCAGGGCTGGTTGAGGAATCCAGGGCAGACTCAGGGACAGAGGCTGTTCCCTTACCTGCACCAGCTCCTGAGACCAGGGCAGAATCTCCACCCAGCTCCCCTGAACCTGATAGGCACTCCAGAGGGAGACAGCATCTTGCTGCACAGGAAAGGAGGCGAAGTGCAAGGCTTCAGGCACTCAAACAACGACGTAACGACCTTGAGTTGTCACAGGGTGCAGCACTGCCCTGAAGGCGAAAGCTCTAAAGCCAGGACACCCTTTCCCTCATTGCAGAAGCACCTGTGCACAGACCCACCCGGTTCTACTGCAACTCAGTTCTGCTCTGACTGCTCTTTGGCTCTGACCCTTGCATTCGGCTCCTTGGATTACACTTCCTGCCTGCTCCCCTGTCAGCTTGGTTGAACTCCGGACATTCAGAGAGGCTTGTGGCAGACTCCCTGCCTGCATTCCAGCACACTTCCACACCTCTGTGGAGATCTTGCATCTTGGCCTGCCAGGAAAGGGGGGCATCTATGCAAAGGGAGGCAGGCAATCTCCATGTCAGAAGCCACACTAAGGTTTCTTGCTGTCAGCCAGAAACAACTTTTTCCTGCCTGTTTGTCCTCAGCCACCTCCAATCTCCATTATTATCTACAGGGAAAACTATGGGGGCTATCCAGGGGGATGGGGGTGGCATTTTGCAAAATAAAGCTACAACATTTTCAGGAGACCAACTGCTAACTGTCCTCTAAAGACCCTCCAAGTTTCAGGGATATTGGATCTTGGGGAGGTCAGTTTGAAGCCCCTCAAAGTAGCTACCAGGAGCCACTCGTTTTTACTATTAAAGGGACAGGAAGGTGGGGGGACCCATGGAGCATGCCTTTCCCAGGGTTCAATCACTTTGAAACTTGGGGGGGGGGCTTTAGAGGACAGTGAGAACTAGTTCCCCTGCAAATCTGGTGGGTTTTGGACATTGGGAAGGTCAGTTTGTAGCCCCTCAACGTAGCTCCCAGCAGCCACTACAGTTTTTACTACTATGAAGAGAAAATTACAGGAAGGGGGGATCCATGGATCATGCCTTTCCTGGGGTTCAATCTCTCTGAAACTTGTGGGTTTTTTAGAGGACAGTGAGGACTAGCTCCCCTGCAAATTTGGTGGAGTTTGCTTGCAAAATGCCACTCCTATCCAGATTAAAAGCAAAATAGTTTGAGTGTAAGCCGGATCTAAGGGCCGAAAGGGGGGAGAGGGAAGCAGAAGCCACTCAAAATCGATGCTCTGCAATGGCGACTCACTGATTATGACTATGGACGCTCGCAACCATGACTACACCAGTTACCCGACATGTGTACGGACTGGGGCTACAGGACACGTGTTCATCAGGAGTAAAATGGATGTAGGCAGGAAGGAAAAGACATGATTCTAGACACTCGCATGACCTCATGTAATTCGTCTCGTTTAGTTTGGCTCTGAGTGGGTGGAGCACTGTCCCATTCACCCTAAGGGATCAGCCTCCACTAGGAACTGGAGAAAACAACAAGAGGATGGAAAGACAAAGATGAAAAATTCAAAGTGAGCCCCTTGTCAAAGGATGTCCTGGGCCTGAAATGTCGACAGCCATTGTTTCCTGCAACAGTATTAAAAATTTGAAATTCTGGGCACATCCCTTCATCAAGGTGCCACAGTACTTTGCCACAGAATGCTTTTAGTTTCTCTCTCTCCATTTAATCTAGAATTTTAAAGAGCCTTTGCTCCATACCTTCAAGGGATGCTATGATTACATGATGCACTGGTGAGGTAAACATAAATTTAAGAACCTAATAATTAGAATTTAAATGAGCAAATACAGCCGTGCAGATCATTCTTTTTATAAATATGCTTATAGTGAACTGCCATTTAGAAGCATAACGCTGGGAGCAGCTCCATTTTACTGTTACCGCATCTAAAGAAACACCTGTCCAACCCCCACGCTGTAGAACAGAGAGAGCAGAAGGACAAGGGCACAACAAATATAATTGTTTCCTTAAAATGTGAGAGTGCTCTGTGGTTTGTTCAGCACAGATCCCAAATCATGATGCAGAGAGCATTTTTGCTTGATCAGACAAAAGGAGCCATCCGACCAGTCAAATATTGTTAACACAACAATAAAGCATCACTTTATTATAACGTAACAAGAGCCACCTAGTCTGGCATCCTGTCTCATGCACTGGCCAACAGATTGCCCTGAAGGGCTAACTAACAAGGCACAGAAGCCAAGGCCTCCCAGTGCTGGAATTCAGGGGTTTGCTGTCATTGTAAAGGGAAGCCCCCTCCCTTTAACATTTGATTCATATATTGCCTTTCAGGACAACTTAATGCCACCCTTAGAGTGGTTTACTAAGTGTGCTAGTATTATCCTCTAGACAATCAACCTGAGAGAGCTCTGAGAAGGAGTGACTGACCCAAGGTTTCAAGCGGAGGAGTGGGGAATCAGATCTGGTTCTCTACACCAAACTGGCCCCCTTGGATCACCATGGCTAGTAGACCCTGATCAACTTCTCCTCCGTGATTCTATCTGATCACATTTTAAAGCCAACTATACTTATGGCCATTGCATCCATCAGCAGTGAATTCCACGTTATGGATGGCCTATCGGAAAAGGTCAGGAAAACTCTCACTCTCCTGACTTTCTGTAAACTGTACAAATCTGAATGATTTAATTGGGCTTTCTTACACAGGAACAGGCCTGTGCTGTAAAGAAATGGTCCAAAGAAATGCTTCAACAAAGGGATAGGCACTGTAGACTACACTATCGTGCACTGTCTGTTACTTTTTTATTATATCTTGTCAAATTGCTTTCGTTTTGTTTCAACACTGTTTCAGCTTAGTATCAGACCTGTTTGTTTCCAACAATCCTACAATCTATACCTTATTGTATTGTTGGTTGAATTCCCCAGCTGGTGATTGTATTGAACTTCACTGTGTAATCCCCTTTGAGTCTCCAAGGGAACGGTGGAATATAAATAATGTAAATAAATAAAATTTAAAAAATAAATCTATAGCCTGCCTTCTCTCCAGTTTTTCACAATTCCATTATTGCTTTCAAAAACTCCATATAATTGAATATCGGCGCCAAGACAGAGAGCAACTACGTAAGAAATCAATTCATCCACCACCACTGAATGGTATAAAGTTAAGGTTTTATATATAAACACGCAATGACAAGCACTGCACGCGCATTCATTTTTATAGAAAAGAGTCCGGTAGCACCTTTAAGACTAACCAACTTTACTGTAGCATAAGCTTTCGAGAATCACAGTTCTCTTCGTCAGATGCAGATGCTCTTTTCTATTTTGCTACTATGCATTTTTATGTCATACAACAAAACATTCTGATACAAAATGATAAACTTTGGGTTGGATCCAGCTAGCTGGTTCACTCCATCTCTCTCAATTCCTCTCATTACAGATCCCATCTCATATGATTTTTGTCCATACAGGTTTCTTGACCCCAAACATAGCCCTTTTGGTGATCCCTGATTCCCTTTTTCACCAACGGAAAGACTGGTTGGATCCAACCCTTTGTACTGACACTGAGAATTGCAGAGCGACGCTACAACAAAATCACTGCAGAAAATACTAGGCCCCGCAATGGAAAAGAGGCACCCCTCGTGAGCCCTCTCGGCATTTTAAAATCATCTCATTAGAACGAGATCCTACAGGTTAGACCCACGGACATTGTTCCGTCTAGTTTGGCCATTAGCTGCACATTTTGAACTAGCAGAACCTTCCCAACTGTCAAAGGCAATCCTGCACAAAAGCCACTTGATTTTATCAGGGCAGAGATAATTCTAGCCAGGGTGGATTTGATTTAAATCAAACTGATTTAAATCACTATTTAAATCACGATTTAAATCACTAGTCAGTAAGGCTTGATTTAAATCATAGTTTTCTACATAAAGACTAATTCTTGCTGGTATAACTTTAATATGCAAGTAGATGAAGATTGTTCACAAACTGTCATCAGAATAGGCCAGTTCTTGATATACTGCTCAAAACAGTCCACCACAGAGTTCCATCTAACATCTTGTGGGAGCGTTAGCTTGGTTCCACCCATCCTTTTCAGAGCTGCTGCAGCAAAATGATTGTTACGGAGGTATTTAGCAATTTCAACAACATTAGTCTTTATTTCTGGAACACTTAAGTCTTTGGCTAAGAGGTGCAGCAAATGAGCACTGCAACCATATGTTACTAGCTTTGTATTCCCTTCCTGCTCTTCTAAATTTCTTCTCATCTTGGATACATCTGCAGCATTGTCTTTAAGGTCTTTTTCTCAACTCTGTTCATGTTATAACATTTTTGCTGTGAAGAAGAGGCATGTGATCTCTGCTGAGCTGACACAAATTCAGTTTTGAGAACTGCAGAACCAAGCATCTGTGATAATATCTTGTAGGCAGAGAAACTGCCCAATAATCTTACAAAAACCTCTGGAAGAGCATGACATTGTGAATGGATTAATGGAATTTATTTACCAAAAAAATTAAACATATACAGCCTTATTCTACATAATTAAAAACTAATCTTTATTTCATGATGGAATAACCTTTGGATGGTAATATATTTTCCTCAAAAAGCATTTCATTTAAAAAAATCCGATTTAAATCAAAAAAATCCAATTTAAATAAAAAAAAATCAGATTTAAATAAAAAATCTGGTTTTTTTGATTTTTTTTAAAAAAATCATTGATTTTTATCCACCCTGATTCTAGCCAAATCAGGCCTCCCAAGCAGGAATTCTGCCTCTCGCCAGGATGTTACTCTTCCTGGTGAGAGGCCCTGCAACCCCTCCTCCAATCACTTCTGCTTTTCTGACAATGCACCAAACAAAAGGTGGCCTTAAATCTCTCATACTTTGATACTGCTTTATGCCAACCCGCAGACCCTTAGGCATATAAGCCACGTGCATTTGTACATAAAAACAAAAGGTGACAGCAGCTAGAGTTTTATTAGCATTTCACTGGAAACAGCAAATAACACCAACGCAAGAAGAACTAGTGGAAAAGATTATGGAAACAGCAGAAATGGATAAATTGACAATGATATTAAAAGGGGAAATGGAAGGGGAGTTTGCTGGACCTTGGATACCATTTTATAATTGGATTAAAAATAAGCGTGAAGATTTGAACTTGCCAAGAATGTAAAAGGACTTAAATGTCTCATTATTAATAGTACAATTTAATTACTAAGAATGTTTAATGATATATTGAGTATTGTTGTAAGCAGACCATTATGAATACATTTATCTTTTTCCTTTTTTTTCTTCCTTAATTTTTTTCTTTTTCTCTTCTTGCTTCTTTATACTTTTCCTTTCTTTTCTATCAATGGCTTATTTGAAAAATTAATAAATTTTAAAAACAAAACAAAAGGATGTCTACTTTGTCTGTATTTTATCCAAATTATGATTCTTTTTATTTATCTAGTTGGAAGAAAAGTATTCAGAGAACACTTTGGTTTCCAGATGGTCGCAGACCAACAGATATGGAATTGTCTATCAGTTTTTCCAAACATGATGACCATTTAAGCTGAAGAGTGGGCCCGGATGGTAATCAAGAAATAGGTCTCGATGAATGAGCGAGACTAAAGTGAATATACTCCCAATCAGACCCTGGGAGACTGTTGCGAGAATTAAGAGGTTTCTTCCCCCCCCCCCGCTAGTTATTAAAATGATCTTTTGATTAAGAGCTGACGTTCTGATGTTCTTGAACACTGATGATCTCACATTTATATAAAATGCAGATTGCAGGTATATACTATTTTTTTTTATAATAATGAGTTCCCTCAAACATCTACACACTTCTGGCTGGATTCCAGGGCACTAAATTTTTCTACCTGCCAAAGGAAGTTCCCAGAAGGTTTGAAATCTTCCTGGGAGCAAATTTTAAAACATGTCCTTATATGCCTTTGGGTAATAGTGCTGCCCAATGGGGCAGGATATCAATTGCCCACTTGCACAATGGAACAACCATTTCCTCGTTTTGAATCTTAACGTCTGGGGTGGGGAAAGATTGGGCACACTTTATCATGTGGAAACAAAAATCATGACCATGCACCAAAATATAAAAATGTCATTGCTCACTGACACTCAAAGTACCAGTTTTTCAGGGAGAGGAAAATTCAGGAGGAACCAGCCAAATAGTTTTCCCAATACATGGTAGAGTCGATTGCATCAGTATTGCTCAACTGTAAACTCATTTAATATTTAGTCAGCACTAAGTTCTGGAACAAATTGGACTACTTGGGAGCAAGTGGGTTGAAGACTGTTAATTATGGCAGCCAAATGCACAAGACAAAGAGAACAACAACATGTTCCTGGTACTTTCACAAGCCCTGCAAGGGCTGAATGAGGGTGAAATTTCCATTTTGATTTTGCAACCACCAACAGTGAGTAAAGCTCAACAATTCTCATTTATTTTAATGAGGCATTATGTGCGTCTGTGTATAAATATATCTAAAGATGTCCCGTTTCCAATTTTAATTAGAATATTGCTAAAGGTAGTTTAGAGGTTTCTGGCACAGTGGTATGTAGGTCATATTGCACCACTCTCCCTTCTTCCATTGAAATGCACAAAAACTCCATCCACCAGCAGCCACAAGAATCAAGGAAGGCCTTTACTGAACATTTTTTCTCTGTACTTCCAAATGAAGATGGCTAGCAGTTTCTTCCAGTTAGGTCCATATGGCACAAGTGAACTGGTCTGGCAAGTAGGAGGAGATCTTAGTAGTTAAGGAGAAAAGGGAAGGAAAGCACACTCGTATGAACCCCATGTCCAAAATAATCCATTGAGCTAAGCCATCTTCTCGCACATGATTTACGAGGAATGCATTTCAGTGTAACCAGAGAAAACTCTTTGAACTAAAGTGTTCTAGCTATCCCATCATCACCACAACCAATATATCTAATTCTCAACATGGCTCCATTTGAACATCTGCAGACTGGAGCCATGAATAGACAAGAAAGATCCTTCTACAAGCCTGAGAAAAGCTCCAAGTTTGCAGAAAAAACAGAAATCTAAAACATACATATATTGGGAGTTAACCAAGCAGCACCTGTACCTTTAAGAAACAAATGCCCTCTGCAGAGGCCATTCAGGAGGATGCTAGGCAACTACAGCAATATTTCCGGCCTTCAAGCCTTGGTCTCTGTCAGTAAAAGGCTGGAGGAGAGGCAGGACCCTTTCCAGGTCTGTTTTTGCCATTGAGGGAGAACCCATCAGGGCCAGGAACACCAGCAAACAGTGGCAGGCCTGGCTGCTCAATGCTATTTAACCGTAGCCACCACACAAAAGTTAGAGTTTCAGGATAGGATCTGGGAGACCCAGGTTCAAATCCCTACTATGCCACAGATGCTCACTAGGTGACCTTGGGCCAGTCACACACTCCTCGCTTAGCCTACCTCATCGGGTTGTCCTGAGGATAAAATTGAGGACAAGAGAATGATTTAAGTTGCTCTGGGTCCTCACTGGCAAAAACGGCGGGGTATAAATGAAGTAAATAAATGATAAATATAGTTGAAGATGAGGGCAGATAAAACATAGGCTGGTTGTTTGTTGGGAAAGAGAAGCAAGTAGGGAAAGGGGACAGGATATGGGGGCTGCCAGGAGGAGTAAAAGAGAAAATAGGAGGAGAGGAGGTGCGGAGGAAAATGAGATGCCCCCGGCAAGTCCTTGCAGGTCCCCCACTTCTTCTACTATATTAGCAGGTAAGACTTGAAAACAGGGACAAAAAATAAAAATAAAAATTGAGTCCCAGGGTAAATTGTGTTGCTGTCCCATCCGTCTGGTCAACTAACTCATTGCTTTTAAGTCCGATATGTCTGAACCCACAACAGAAACATTATATCTAGGTTTGTTTGTTTTTAAAAAATCAAATGTTCCTCACAGTGCAGTTATGCTGTCAATACAACAGGTTGGTTCAGCTCAAGATATCCCAACCAGGGGGGAACAAGTAAGGAAACAGCCTGTCTGAAGAGGGCCCCTCTTCCAACATGCCAGAAATAGTGTTATTCAAGCTGTATTACTGAGAACTGGAGGTGCTGCAGAAAGTCTGATCAAAGTCCAAAATAAAAGACCTTTAATCAAACACATCACCTCAAGTGTTAGGTATTATAGTTTATCAGTCTATTGCAGACAGAGTTGGACTTGGTAGGAAGTACCTAGGCTTCTGCACAGAGGCTATGTACAATATACTCCAATGTGTATTCTTAGCCTCAGATAGACGGGGTCCAATTGCTCCAAAGCTGTACCGAAAAGTATATTAACCTATAAACCAGTTTTGAGTGGACCAAAGCCAATTTTGTGATTTTGTACATTTTCTTTGCAGGTTTTCATATGTAGGAATCTAAGTTTTTTGTCCAGCACGAACATTTTAGTCCTGGCAACCAGTGGAATGAGCACCTGGCCCAATTTCAGTTCCAGGTCAAGATGCAAACCAAGCTTCTGATAAAAGTGTACATGATCTTAGCACCGTTTCATATAGTCTGCCAATATACACAGCACGCTCACTGTCTTTCTTTAAAATGCATACAAGAGGATTTGCAGCATAACAGCATATGCATGCTGACAGTTGAAATCTGGCGACAGCACTGATGTAGAATTCCATTAATCAATGTTGTTGGCAGATTTTGTCTGCAGATTTTCACATGTAGGAATCTAAGTTTTTTGTCCATCACGAACATTTTAGTCTTAGCAACCACTGGAATGATCACCTGGCCCAATTTCAGATTCAGATCGAGATGCAAACCAAGCCTCTGATAAAAATGTATACAGTCTTAACACCATTGAATATAGTCTGCCAATATACACAGCAGGCTCGCTCTGGAGTACGTGGAACTGATCCGAACTTGGAACATACCGTCCTTCTAGAAAAATAATCAGGTAGGTAGATTGCCTCCAAATCCAAAAGTAAAGGATTTCATCGAACCAAGAGTTGCCATAAGCTTTCTCCAAGGTCAAAACACTGGATATTTTTCTCTCAAAAACTTTTCACAATCAGAGTTTCCGACCAAAGCCAGTAAACAAATATCGGGCAGTGGGCACAGTCATTCAAAACAGGCCATGTTGTTCGATGACCATAGAGATGACTCTAACAACAGAAAAGTTTTACCAGAAGGATGACTAGAGTATCAGAAGAAATTGGGAGGAGCCTACAAGTCCAAGTCAAACAGTTAAGCATTCAGCGGGACAGTTAGCAGACCTGGCAAAAAAGGTCTCTCCAATTACACGCCTGCATTTGTAACTTTCTATCCCTGGTTACACAAGACGAGTGATGGAACAAGATATACCCAGTAGTTTTACAAATAGCTTGTGGGCCACTGGCGCAGTTGGTTTTAGGTAACCAATCCAGGAGTCTCTTTGGCTCTGGCAGCAATGTGATGAGTCACTGCCTGTGGCTTCTTGAACATCAGCAACTTGCTTTGTGTGGGATAGCAACAACAAATATGCCAAGAATGCTTCATGTCTCCCTGTTCTGCACTGCAGGATGAATTCCGCCAAGGCTTAGAAAATGAGCCATCATTAATATTCATGGCATAACTTGTACTCCTCCATCGTCCAAAGTGGTCCCTGAAGAACTGTAAGTTTAGTCCAGTCTGTTATATTCAAACAAGGCAGGTGACTTTGTTGGTAAGAGATTCAATTTTGTATCTGCAAGAAGGACGTGTAGGTGATTATGATGTGTTGGAAAAACAGAAAACTCTCTGTGAAAAGTGAGGGGATCAATGAGGATAAACTAAGGAAAGGTCAAATTCCGTAACAGTATGATTAAGAGAATGGAAATGCGTGGGTTCTCCAGTATTAGACACCAACAGATTATTATACAATACAGCCCCTGAAGTTGCCAAAGAACAAAAACGGCACTGGGAACTGCTCTATCATATTTTTCCAGTAAGGTTTCGATGATGTGCTCTCTTGGAGGAATGTAAACAGAACTCAGCCATTTGATTGGGGAAGCCACGCTGGCTGCCTATAGTCTGCGAAAGGCCGATGAACATTATGACGTTACTGGGATAAAAACAGCTACACTTCCAAATGCAGAATCCTAATTGGCCATATCCTTTTACACAATAGAATGATTTCTGTACTTACACTCCTGTGGAAGAATTTCCACAGGAAATTTACTGCCTTGATGACAGCAAGCAGCAGCTGGGACCTGATAAAACGATTTGTTAGATGAATTTCACCACTTATGGAGGAGGTACTGATTACAGGCTTCCACAGTGGTGGGAAGTGCCATCAGGTTGCAGCCAATGTAGGGTGACTCGGTAGGGTTTTCAAGGCAAGAGACATCTAGAGGTGGTTTGCCATTGCCTACCTCTACGCAGAGATCCTGGACTTCCTTGGTGGTCTCCCATCCAAGGCAGACCATGCTTAGCTTCTGAGACCTGATGAGATCAGTCTAGCCTTAGCCATTCAATTCTGTGCAGGTCCCCCATTGCCCTTGCAGAAACTTCTGCTTTCAGTTCTTCAGTTTCTAACTGCAGTTGTCCAAACTTAAGCACGGTGGGCTAATGGACCCAACATGCCACCCATCTCCCTCCTGGCTCACGAGTATTCTGATTGTAAATGGCGAATGCCTTTCAATCACACACAAAAACAAATGCAAATAGTTGGTGTTTATGCAAGAACAGGAAGAGGAATGGGCTACAGGGGATGAACTGGAACCTCAGATAGCAGGGCTGTCCTTAGAGGGTGTGAGGCCCTGAAAAAGCTCCTCCCATCTCCACCCAGCCTTGCAAGACCTCCCCACCCCACAAGCCACTGGCAAGCACAGTCCTATGCACAAGTCCTGATTCCAGAGGTGATTAGCTTCTTTGCTGAAATGCAGGCCCCCCAAAGCACACAGCTTGGGATGGCCAATCTGTCCTTCCCAAGGGATGGGTTCTGATAGCCATTCTGCCTTGCCTACAACCACTACAGGAGGGATACCTGATTTAAGGTTCAAGAGCCTTATCAGCTCCTTTGGGTCTTTCAGTAGGCCTGCAACATCCCTACCACATGGTTGTTGTGGATTTTCCGGGCTGTATAGCCGTGGTCTTGGCATTGTAGTTCCTGATGTTTCGCCAGCAGCTGTGGCTGGCATCTTCAGAGGTGTAGCACCAAAAGACAGAGATCTCTCAGTGCCTGTGACGCTGGCGAAACGTCAGGAACTACAATGCCAAGACCACGGCTATACAGCCCAGAAAATCCACAACAACCATCGTTCTCCGGCCGTGAAAGCCTTCGACAATATATCCCTACCACACTCAACTCAACCATTTTCCAGGTCAGGAAGCTGCAGTTCTTCACGGGCACAGATATGGAAATGCCTGCTGCTATGTTGCATCATGTGGGACCCAATACATCTTTCATTGTCTGGTACTGAGTGGCAAGCAGTGTGTTAAGCAATATAGCATAGTGTGGAATTTGGTAAAGGCTCTCCGTTTAATTTTTCTGTTGTGAGGGAAAAGCTTCTCTGATAGGTCTAAAACTGTAAAATTTAACAGGAAAGGAAGCAAATATTCTTTCACCCAACCTATTATAGAAAAGGCAAACCGTGTTCCTGACACTGAGAGATCTCTATCTTTTGGTGCTACACCTCTGAAGATGCCAGCCACAGCTGCTGGCGAAACGTCAGGAACTACAATGCCAAGACCACGGCAATACAGCCCGGAAAACCTACAACAACCATCGTTCTCCGGCCGTGAAAGCCTTCGACAATACATCGTGTTCCTGACAATTCACCTCCTACCCGTGTGTGCCTCCTGAGGGTGCTGCCATGGAGGGAAGCCTAGGCGAGGTAGCCTGTCCCTCCAGAGAGCGCACCATGAAAGGAAGCCCAGGCGGAGATCATGAGGGGGGAAGGTGGCAATGCCTGCCCCTTGCCTTCATCCAGCTGGGATCAGCAGCAGCAGAGATGGCAATGCCCCCCCGCCCATCTTCACCCAGCTGGAATCAGGAGCAGAGCAGGTGGTAGTGGTTGCCCCCCTCATCCAGTTGGGATCAGGACCTGAGCAAGTGGCAATGCCCACTCCTCCTTCACCCAGCCAGGATCAGGAGTGGAGCAGGCAGCAATGCCTGCCCTCTGCCTTCACCCAGCCGGGATCAGGAGCGGAGCAGGCAGCAATGCCTGCCCTCTGCCTTCACGCAGCTGGGATCAGAAGCAGAGAAGATGGCGATTGCGCACCCCCCGTGATCACCCAGCTGAGATCAGGACCAGAACTACAAACAAAACAAGTGCCGGTGTAAGAGAACTACAAGGTTCCACACTACACTAATAGAAATTTTCTATATATATACTTATAAAGTGCAAAGTGCTCTTAGTGTGCATTCAGTAATTAACAATAACTAACAAGCAAACAATCAGTTACATTAGTAAAGTGCACAAATATATAACTGAGTCCAACTTGTAGAGTTCGGTAGTCCACGAGCATGTAAGGAAGAGGTCCAGTATATATTGCACAATTGTCAAAACCTTGGCTTCCACATCCAAAGTGCAGCACAGTGGCTGCAACTAAGGGGTTACTTCCACCCCCATCTACGGGTTTTAGCCAGCAAGTTTCCAATACCCGTTTCGTAATTCCAACTTCCTCAGGCGATAATATTAAACCACAAGCCGTTTCTCGCTCATGACTCAGTCAATCGATACAAATGGAATAATGCTGCATCGATTGACTGAGTCATGAGCAAGAAACAGCTTGTAGTTTAATATTATCGCCTGAGGAAGTTGGAATTACGAAATGGGTTCTCTTGTAGTTCTCTTACACCGGCACTTGTTTTGTTTGTAGTTCCTGTCCTTATCCGGTGTGCCCTTATTTTGGTTTTTGAGATCAGGACCAGAGCAGGTGGCAATGCCCACTCCTCCTTCATGCAACCGGGATCAGGAGTGGAGCAGGCAGCAGTGCCCACCCTCTCACTTTCACTCGGCTGGGATCAGGAGCAGAGCAAGTGGCAATGACCACCCCCCTTCACCCAGCTGGGATGAGGGGTGCAGCAGGTGGCAATGCCCACCCCCTTCACTCAGCCAGGATCAGGAGCAGAGCAGGAGGCAATGCCCTCCTCCCTTCACCCAACCAGGATTAGGAGCGGAGCAGGAGTCAGTGCCCGCACCCCTTCACCTGGCTGGGATAGGGAGTGGCGCAGGAGGCAATGCTCGCTTCCTCTTCACCAGCTGAGATCAGGAGCTGAGCATGAGGCAATGCCCGCCCCTTTCATCTGGCTGGGATTAGGCGCAGAGCAAGAGGTAATGTCTGCCCCCCCCTTCACCTGGCTGGGATCAGGCGCAGAGCAGGCAGCAATGCTTGCCCCCTGCCTTCACTTGGCCAGGATCAGGAGCGTAACTTGTGGGAATTCCTTCCCCCCCGCATTCACTTGGCCTGGATCAGGGACAGAGCAGGTGACAATGCCTGCCCCCTTCACTTGGCCAGGATCAGGCATGGAGCAGATTACAATGCTTGCCCCCCTTCACCCAGCCGGGATTAGGCGCGGAGCAGAAGGCAATGCCCATACTCCCGTCACCTGCTGAGAGCAGGCTCGAAGCTGGTGGCAATGGCCACCCCCTGCCTTCACCCGGCCATGATCAGGCTCAGAGGAGGTGGCAATGCCTGTCCCTCTTTACCTGGCTGGGATCAGGAGCGGAGCAGGTAGCAATGCTTGCTCCCCCCTTAAGCTGGCCCCGGGTGAAGGCACAGAGCAGGCAGCAACTCCCTCCCCCCCTTCACCCTGCTGGGATAAGGCGCAGAGCAGGCGGCAATGCTTGCTCCCCCCTTCAGCTGGCCCCGGGTGAAGGCGCAGAGCAGGCGGCAATGTCCACCCCCCTTCACCTGGCCAGGTTCAGGAGCGGAGCAGCCAGCAATGCCCGCCCGCCCACCCACCTTCATTCGGCCAGCATCAGGTGCAGAGGAGGTGGCAATGCCCCCCTCCCCCAACCTTCAGCCAGCCGGGATCAGTCAAGGAGGGGGAAGCAATGCCCATTTGCTGTCAGATAAGTCCCAGCTTATCTGCCATGCATTGATTGTATCCAAGTGTATCTTGCTAGAGTAATAGGCCTCTGAGTACATGCAGAGGGGAGGCTGATTTCTGGTGCACCGTTGCTGACTGCTTATCTTACAGGAGAGATGTTTGGATTATGAGTTCCTGCCGTGCTGGGAAACCTGACCTTGACTTCAACACAGAGACTGGACCGGACTCCTCCTTTCCCCCCCTCCCTTCTTCCCAGGCCTTGCGCGCCAAAACTCCTAACTGACTTTCTATCCCACTGGGGGTGGGGACATTACCCTATACCTGATTGTGCCTTAGTAGCTTCAGGCATTCCAGCCAATTCCACTGTCATAGTAGCTTGATACTGGCATTAACCCTTAATAAAACATCTTTCGCTCGTGCACCTGAGTGATGCAGTGAAGTGTCTGGGGAAACACCTGGCAAGTCTAGAAACGCCCGCCCGTTTCTAGAGCCCGTTGTATTTTTTCCCCACAACGAGGTTTGTTGCTAGTATCTTAGTAAGAGGTGAGCCAGCCAGACATCATAAAAATACGCTGAGCTATGGCGTCTCTCTTTTTGAAAAAAATCTCCCTCCCCAAGAACATTTTCCTGTTTCAGCTCGGATCTCAGGTTGTAAGACCCTCGAGTGGGGAGTGGATAGCGGTGGGAAGAGGAGGGAACCGATTCTGTTTAAACTAAACAGAATTAACCAGTCTGTTTTTTAAAAATTAAAATTCCAGTAAGATTTCACTTTTTAAAGACAGCATTTTGAACTAGGTTATCTAAACTGAAATGCCAACACCTGTTAAGGTAAACACTTAACATCTCTTAAGTAATAAAGAATCCTTGTGACAATCTATGCAACTGAATTCATACCCAGTATCAAACACTTTCCTAGGCAAAGGAAGGAACCATGGATCTTTGAGGTTACACATTAATGTATTTATTATGGGATTAATAATGGAGCAGGAAACCAACAAGTCATCACAGGCGCTGGGATTTCGCCCTGGGTACAGCACTGTCGTCCTGTATTTTTCTGGATAATATCCCTTTTTATACTCACTACCTGAGCTCTGCAATTTACTCCTTGCTCAAATTATGAATATTTAGGGCTGCCAAAATAAAAACAGTAACTTTTTTCTCAGTAACTACTACCCTTTGCTTCTGCTAAGTCCTGAGCACCTGAAAGTCTATGCATTCATGCAAGCAGAGGCTTTGAAATAAAAACACAAATTTCTGTGTGTGCAGGACTTCCTCTTTCTGTTCTAATGCATACAAAGAGCGGAACTACAAGTGACAAAAGGCACAGGTTGGACGCTTGTCAGCTTCCCTCAAGTTTTGATGGGAAATGTAGGCATCCTGGTCTTGCAGCTTGGCTCTCCGACTGCTGTCCAATGGACTTTTCAACTGTCACTTGTCCAACATTCCGCCAAGCTGCCTACATTTCCCGCCAAAACTTGAGGGAAGTAGACAAGTGTCCAATCTGTGCCTTTTGTCACTTGTAGTTCTGCTCAAAGTCTGTGGTAGCACTGTAAACCAAAACCCTAATGACACCTTAAAAACTATCAACATGTATTTCAATATGAGTTTTCAAGTCTCAAAGCTCTCTTTTTCAAAGAGCGATGGTAAGAAGTGAGCTATGACTCATGAAAGTTCTCACTGAAATAAATATCGATAGTCTTTTAAGTACTCTGGACTTTTGTTCAAATGCAGCTTTACATAAAATACTCTTTGCTTATAAGTTTATCTACTAACATGAAAAAAATATTGTCACGTATTGTAACGTAGGTACAGCTCTTGGACACACAGCAGGTGAACCTTGGTGAACTCATGGGCACATCTCAAATTTGGAAATCAGGAGTGGGCGCCACAGCAAAACGACTGCCAGAGGGTCAGTGGGATTGATCATAAAATGGCTGCTTTGGGTTCCACCCTAAGCATCTTCCTATCACGTAAGCAGTTGTTTCTGAACAGCTGCTCTCTGCAGAAACAAAGATGATACCTCTTGAGCTCCTCTGAAACACCTCCTGCTCCAAGAAGGTGGAAGAAAACAGGACTGGTTCTTTGCTTTTTGCGAGGTGATGGCTTGGGGAAAGCAGTGTGGACCTCAGGATGTCACAAATAACGGTTCAAAGGAAAGCAGAGAGACAGCACCATGGGGTGTTCGATGGAGCTGGAAAGACATGTGAGATTCCCATATCCCTATCCCATTTTTAGCAATGCTGGTGGTACCTCTACAGATACGTGACTGGGCAACGTAACAGCTGTTTGGGTATAGTTAGAACAGGAACAGTCTTTCACTGCTTTACAGTTTTACAATCAAGATGTTTTCTTGATTGCTGCTGATTTGGTAAATTCAGGACAAATGTAAGACTTATAGAAATATCTTTTTATAAAAAATGACCATTATCCTCAAAACAGGAATGTGGCAGGAAAGCTACCACCAGTGACCTCCAAAAGCCAAACCAGAAGCCAGACCTTCTAACTAAAAGAGCCAACGAAACCTACATTTCATTGTGTGTGTGTGTGTGTGTGCGAGCGTGCATGCGCACGCACGCACAGTCCCAACGGTAAGCATATAGACTTGCCAGGTACTAGGCTCCGCTCCCCCCAGCTATTAGAACCAAATGGTCCCATTTTTGCTATGTTCGATGCATGTCGGTATGCATACCACCCACAGATATTTACTTGCCATTATTCCAAACCCTTTTTCTTCTGCAGCAATGAAAGCCAAGACTGGGAAACAGCTACAAGGATGCCACATGGCTAGGATTGCTCTAGAGAGTAAGCTTGTTTATCATGTTCTCCGGATAGCCTTTACTCTGCTGCACTATGGCAGCCAAGAAGGCAGAGAATGTGGATGCTAAAGACCCAGTTGGGCCTATCTTCCTGCCCCCATATGACCGCTCCAGTTGTCTGAGCAAACACAGGTCACATTTTCCAAATGATAAGCCAGAACCATGAGGGATGGGAATTTGAGCCCACGTCCCCTGAAAGCCGGAGGTTCTTAAGTATGCTAAATAATGGAATGCTATTCGTAGGATGCAGAGCCCACCAATATGGTGACAAGCACTATTCTTGGTACTGACTGTAGCAAGGCTTTTTTTCAGGGGGAACGCGGGGGAACGGAGTTCCGGAACCTCTTGAAAATGGTCACATGGCTGGTGGCCCCGCCCCCTGATCTCCAGACAGAGGGGAGTTGAGATCGAGGGCAATCTCAACTCCCCTCTGTCTGGAGATCAGGGGGCGGGGCCACCAGCCATGTGACCATTTTCTCTGCGGGCAACTCACTGAGGTCCACCACCTCTTTTCCCAGAAAAGAAGCCCTGGACTGTAGTATTCATTTCCAGGTCAAGCTCTGCAATTAGACCTACAAAAGCAAAACACGACACCAGGCTCAGTCTATCCAAACTCTCTCAACTGAAGGAAGAGCTCCCTGCCTTATTTTTCCCCGTTAATAGAACCTGATCCACTTCCTGGTAAAGGCTTCTTGGCAAGTAGCTCTACTATGTAGGTGCAGTAGGTACCATTTCTCATTACAATCTATCAAACCTCCAAGACGCAGGGTTTTTTTAACACAACAAACTATGGTTCTGCATATACAAGGAGAACATGAATACACAACATAACTGGTACATGGGCCCTGTATTGCCACAACTCAGCTGATAATCGTACTTGCGCACACAGAAAAGAAATTAGGTTGGAACTATATTTTTTTCCAGAGCTGGGCAGAAACCACTTTTGTAAACCGCTCTGAGTGGGCATTAAGTTGTCCTGAAGGGCGGTATATAAATTGAATGTTATTATTATTATTTATTTAACATTGAGAATTATTTAAAAATGATTTGGGAATAAGCTCCCTTTGAACTCAGTAAAGCTTGCTTTTGATATTTATTTATTTATTTATTTATTTATTTAATACCCCCGCCCTCCCCTCGAATGGGCTCAGGGCAGCCCACAACATCCATAAAATACAATAAATTAATCGTAAGAACTATGGCATAACACACGGCTGAGGGCAGTCACAGAAAAGATGGTGGTCTTAGGTGGGAGGGGGAGACTCCTGCTGGTCCTCAGCCAAAGGCCTGGTGGAACATCTCCGTTTTACAGGCCTCATGGAACTGCAAAAGGCCCTACAGGGCCCGGATCTCCAGCGGGAGTGTGTCCCACCAGGCCAGGGCAGAAAAGGCCCTGGCCCTGATGGAGGCGAGGTGGAGGGCCTTTGGGCTGGGGACCATCTTACTTCTTTTCTCCTACTAACTATCTAGCTCTGCCAGTTACAACCCAGATCTTCTCCAAGTCCCCTTTCACACTTCTTTTGTGCTCTACTGCTTGGCAATGGCCGACAGACAGGTATTGGCTTATAGTTCTTTCAATTTTTCCTCCAGAGCTCCACACTATTTTGCGTCACACTAACTCTTCCTTTCTGAACGGCTGCTTGTTACCTTTCAGTCATAGACAAAGAGAACTTCGCAACTGCTTCACCTAGTTCCCTTGTCCCTAATCAGCATAGCAAGATGAAGAGTAGCTAGACCTGTGGATCAGCTACTCCTCTCCCTTCATTCTGTTGTTAACTATTCCACAATAGGCTGGCCAGGTCCCTTTAGTCCCCTGGTGGGGGGCTGGGAACCTTGCACTCACCCTCCATGGAAATCGGTGTCCATTGTGGGGTGCGGGAGCCCTGGGGGTGCCCCCCCCCTGCTGGCCAGGTAAGTGACGTCAGGGTGGAGGAGGTGGGAACAGGGGATCCCCCGCCCCGGGTGGGGGACTGGCAGCCCTATTCCACAATCACGTTAACTAGAGACTTCCTATTTACACATCAAAGTTTCACTAATGGGATCATGCTATACAGGACACCCAGTTGTATGAACATTACCCTTGAGAGCAGAAACTGGAGGCAGGGAAAGAAATAGCAGGAGCAGATATTTCTCTGTCTGACCAGGACAAGGAATTTTCCCAGGGGGTGGGAGTGGTCTAAAGAGATAACCCAATGCAGCTAGTAGAAGCAATCATTTGGATTAGCGCTTCAAGAGAAAAGACAAAAAGAGTTACCCCTGAGTTTTTAAGTTCATATGGCTTCATGTTTTGTTTCAGCATCAGGTAGGAAGTCGTGTTGGTCTGCAGAACATTAGGATTTGAGTCCAATGGCACCTTAGAAATCAATAATTTCTTAAGGGAAACAATATTCTTGAAAAATCTTGTTCGGCACACGCATGGCACCACAATATGCTAACATATTCATGGCGGACTTAGAGCAACGCTTCCTCAGCTCCCATCCACTGGAACCACTACTATACTTAAGATTCCTGGATGACATCTTCATCATTTGGACCCATGGGAAGGAAGCCCTTGAGAGATTTCATCAGGACTTCAATAACTTTCACCCTACTATCAACCTAAGCCTGGACCACTCTACACAACAGGTACACTTCCTGGACACCACTGTACAACTACATAATGGACGAATAAATACCACCTTATACCGGAAACCAACAGACCGATACTCATATCTACATGCCTCCAGCTTCCACCCTAAACATACCACTCGGTCTATTGTCTACAGCCAAGCCTTACGTTACAACCATATCTGCTCCAATGCTCTCGACCGAGACTCACACTTAAGAGATTTACAACAAGCATTTTTGGGACTACAGTACCCACCAAATGAAGTGAAGGAACAAATTAACAGGGCCAGACTAGTACCCAGAAACAGTCTGCTCCAGGACAAACCTAAAGGAACTAACAACAGAACACCACTGGTTGTCACCTATAGCTCCCAGCTCAAATCCATCCAACGTATCATCAGTGAGCTACAACCCATCCTGGAAAATGATACCTCTCTCTCAGAAGCCCTGGGTGGAAGACCTTTCCTTGCCTACAGACAGCCCCCCAATCTTAAACGACTTCTCACTTACAATCATGAATCGGCCAGCAGAGTCACCAGCACAGGTACCAGGCCCTGCAACAGACCCAGATGCCAGCTCTGCCCCTATATCTACCCGGGGAATACAATTACAGGACCCAATGGCATCAACTACACTGTCTCTGGCTCTTACAGCTGCTCATCCTCCAATCTGATATATGCCCTCATGTGCCAACAATGTCCTTCTGCTCTGTACATTGGACAAACCAGCCAACCTCTACGCAAAAGAATAAATGGACACAAATCTGACATTAGAAATGGAAACGTCCAAAAACCAGTGGGAGAACACTTCAATCTACCAGGACATTCCACCAAAGACTTAAAGGTCGCTGTGGTTCAACAGAAACCTTTCAAAAACAAAATCCAACGGGAGGCTGCTGAATTGGAATTCATATGCAAATTTGACTCTGTCAAGCTGGGACTGAATAGAGACTATGAATGGTTATCACATTACCACAGGTAACAGATTCTCTTTACAGAGGCATGATCTGGGGGAGCCCAGTGACGCCTGGTGTGGGCTTTCGGGGACCACAGTTCTCTTTGTCAGATGCAACAGGCAGGGAGAGCTGTGGTTACCGAAGGCTTATACTACATAGGAATTGGATACCTTCACTGCTACAAACTGACTGCACACCAAAAGGAGATGTTTACATTTCCAAGCAAAGGAATGTTTTGATTGCCTCTATGCTAATTGCATTCTGTCTTCTTGTGATTTATGCCCCCTTCTCTCTCTTTCCCCCTCCTCTTCTGTATCTGCCCAGTTTTGATCAGGCATCTGATGAAGAGAACTTGATTCTCGAAAGCTTATGCTATAATAAAATTGGTTAGTCTTAAAGGTGCTACTGGACTCTTTTTGATTTTGTTCGTTTCTAAGGCACTGCTGGACTCAAATCCCGCTGTTCCAGTGTTGTTATCCGGATTTCACAGAAGGACTCTCTTCTCAAACGTTGTAAATTAATCAAGCTCTAGAACTTTGTTTTTTGGCATGAAGCATTTTATAAAAACATGTTTATAATACATGCCTATATAGTATAGGCATGTATAGTATATGTTTATTTGTATAGTGACAGAACACTTGTGGTTCGGGGCTGGTTATCCCCATGTATGGCTGGTTACCAGGGAGGATTTCACCACCTTGCTCCATTTAGAACAGGTATGGGTTGACTGTGAGCCCTGGATTATGTAGCAGAGTATGTGCTTCTTGAAGGGTTGTCTTGATCCAAACTCCCCTCCAGCACCGAATCAAGAAGTGAGACTCCTCTGGTGTTCTGGAGATCAGAGAATCGTGGAAGAGGTCTCACAGATCATCTAGTCCAACCCCCTGCCACGTGCAGGAACAGTTTAAAGCATCCCCGAGGTGACAAGTATTCGTCCAGCTGCTCCTTGAAGGCTGCCAACAAGGGGGAACCTACCACATCCCTAGGCAGCCGATGCAACTGCTGAATTACTCTTAATGTGAGCAAGTTTTAAACGAATCAGGAGAGCTTTTTAGAGCCACTTATTAAATTTGAAGAAATTATTCATATGGAGGGGGAAAAACATAAAGGTTATGTTCCTTACTGTATAAATCATTATGTGATTTAGACCATCCTGCTGCCCCGTCCTATCAATAGAAATGGGGAAAATAATTGGGGGAAAATATTTCTCCAGAGGAATGAACCAGAATTTGGAACTCACCTACTAACAGATCCAAAATATATAATATCCGGTTTCAATTTTTCGAACTGTTTACCTTCTGGTATTATACTCCATGACAATTGAATATGGTAACAAAAACCTATAATCCGTTTTGTTGGAAAAACTGTAATCAAATAGGCTCTCATTTACACACTTGGTGGTCTTGTCTTGTCCTGTTATTCAAACATTTTGGAAAGAGGTGACAGAGCAAATTGAAAGGGTGTCAAATTTTGTGGTACCGTTTACCCCAGAATTTTTGTTGTTCAATCATTGGCCCACTTCTGCTGTCTCTTTATTGGTAGCTACTGCCAGACTCACGATCGCTGTTAGATGGAAATCACCTTTGCCCCCCTCCATCTCACTGTGGCAAGAGAAACTTTGGTACAACTATGTTATGGGTAGAATTACAAATAACTCTCTTTTTTTGCGACTAAGATAAATTTCTCCGCTCAAAGGTATGAAGATACATGGGCTCCTGTGTTACGCTATTTAAATGACCAAGAAGTTTTATCTTCAAGTTTGGGAATGACTTCGAATAATATAAGAGGGAATTTGGTTATTAGGATGTTATGATGTTACTTATTAGGATGTCACATAAGAAATTTTGAAACTTTTATCGCATGTGCCTATTTTTGTATTTGTTATATTATACGTGATAAAATCTTTTAATTAAAAAAAAGTGAGGAAGTTTTTTCTAATGTCCCGCCGGTAACTCCTCTCCTGCAGTTTAAACCCATTGTTTTGAGTGGGGTGGGTGACTCTTTCTGCCTTTGGCTTAATCGCTGAAAGGTACGGAAAGTAGGGGGACATCTCTCTCCCTTTCAAAGCTCTCTGAGGCTGAAGAGTGTTTCATAAGTCTGGATATGGTGGTAGCAAGGTTGCCTCCAACAGATGCATTATATCCTGACCTGCTGAAGCAGCAGCATGAGATTTGGAGTGAACAACAAGACCCCAACTCGTGAGAAACTGTACACGTCATAAAGGCAGATCCGGAGGCATCTCTATCAAACATGTATTAATTATTTCATGTATATCAATTATTCATTATTAATTATTTAATGTGTTTTAATTGTCTATGGTTGTAATCCGCCCTGAGCCTGCTGGTGTGGGAACGGCGGAATATAAATTGAATGAATTAATTAATGTGCCAGATTATCTCTTCCAGGTGAAATAACCACCAAATGTTTGTCTGGACTATTTCTCACCTCTGATGGAATCACATGTTTATGTAGGTTTAAAGGAAGGGGCCAGCGCCTTCCTCAAGAGGCAGAGAAGGTAAAAAGGGACGGAATATTTTACCTTCCAGCTTCCTTGCAGCCTAAATGGGAATAAATATATAGGCTCTGCAACCCATTCAAGAAAGTGCTACTTTCTTGATGCAACCTTTCTCCAGTAGATAAACAGTCCTGCCCTGAACCCAGTCGCCACTTTTCTCTCTATAAATGGCATGCTGGTTTCCATTTAAAATCCCTTGCACATGTTATGATTCAGTACTAAATTGTTACCACTCATCAGGTATAACAATAGTTGTCTTAAGTCTCCCTGAGAATGCCCAGGGGAGGTCTTAGTGATTCTGGGACCCTGGGAAAAAGTCCAGGATGGGGCCCCAGATTCACTGCCACTCCACTGTTGCCCCCCACCAGGGTCAAGCACAAAGTGGCCCTTGTCCCATGTGAGGTGAGAGGGAGCTGCTGCCGGAAGCCAGTTACTGGACCCTCAGATGGGGCCGGTATGAATGGCAGCAGGAATCCACTCTTCTTCTCCCCCTTCAGGTAGCGGATCCATGGGTGGTCAGGACTCCTCCCAGTGCGGGGCTCGGGGCAGTGGCCTCTGTTGCCCATTGCATGTCAGTGAATAGGCAGGATACACATTTAGCAAATAACAATGAAAGTAAACTAAAAGAAAGTCTGCCAAACTCTCAAGGGTTTGTTCACCTACATTTACTGCCAACAATGCCCTTCGACCGTTTTAGATATGTGCCCATTCACCTAAGAAGAAGAGACAATTCAGACATTGTGCGGACCCTGAAGTCTATTCACTCTGCTATGATTTGAAAATGCTCTCTCTCTCTCTCTCTCTCTCTCTCTCTCTCTCTCTCTCTCTCTCTCTCTCTCTCTCTCTCTCTCTGTTGTGGATTCTGTCCCTGGGCAAGTCAGGATTCCAATTCTGGCACAATTTTCACAATTTTGGAGGCATTGTAAAGCCCTTTTAAATAAAATAGGCGTTTGAGAGTAAGTAGTATAGAGGGAAAATGTTGTTGCGTATGTAGTGTAGATTTTAGGGCAGTCTTGGTGTGCTTTTAAATGTGTTTTGTGTAATGTGGTATATACTGGCTTCTCAAAACTTTGTTGAAATGTTGCTTTATAATGGAAAAGCTGTAGTAGAAATATTTTAATTAATAAATAAATAAAGCAAAGGCAAACCCCCCCAAAGAACAAAAAATAATTAGTGGCACCTGAGTAGGCACAGGCGTATAAAAAGCTTAGCCTTTTTTTTTCATATTAGTGCCGTCCCTCTCAGGAATGTACAAGAGGTTACCAATTGTTACCCTTAATTAACAACTCCTGTTTAGATTAAATTGAGCAACGAGTGCTTCTCTAAAGCCATCCTGCAAACTTCTAATTCAGGTTTCCCCAGTCTAAATGAATACAATTCCTGTCATTGTAGTGGCTTTTAGTGGTAATCTATGTAGGATTCTTAGAAATGGCCGTCAGGGTTTTAACATGCACAGATACAAGTCTGTAATAGGAAACCAGGTCATACAGCCCAACTGTTTGGTTCAGCTTGATGGATTTGATATAATCTTACAAGAACAGGTACAGATCTTTCTACAGACTGCTAACCTCAGGAAAAGGTCTGAGTTCAGGACTGTTGGGAGACGTAGAGCGGAACTACAAGTGACAAAAGGCACAGGTTGGACACTTGTCAGCTTCCCTCAAGTTTTGATGGGAAATGTCGGCGTCCTGGTCTTGCAGCTTGGCTCTCTGACTGCTGTCCAATGGACTTTTCAACTGTCACTTGTCCAACATTCCGCCAAGCTGCCTACATTTCCCATCAAAACTTGAGGGAAGCTGACCAACCTGTGCCTTTTGTCACTTGTAGTTCCGCTCGTAGTCTCTCAGAAATTCCATTACAGGTTCTTGAGAATGAACGGTATAAGAAAGCACTCAACATGCTATCATCCCACTATCAATTGGACAATTCATACAGGACAAACATCTCACCCTAGATGTTTTGAAGAGAAGTTGTAAACAAGCTAGGCAATGAAAAACACACGAGAGAAAGCTGGAGAGTACCAAGAATTCCTTTCTCAGGTATACAAGCAAGATCCACTTGCTTTTTGCTTTACATATTTGGCCGTGCCCATGTATGCAGTTACTGGAGCAATCCTCTTACCTGTAAAAGTCTGACAGAAGCTAACATTAAGCAGATTTTCACAGGACTTTTTTTCAGCAAGAACGCGGGGGAACGGAGTTCCGGAACCTCTTGAAAATGGTCACATGGCCGGTGGCCCCGCCCCCTGATCTCCAGACAGAGGGGAGTTGAGATTGCACAGCGGCGCAGAGGGCAACCTAAACTCCCCTCTGTCTGGAGATCAGGGGGCGGGGCCACTAGCCATGTGATGATTTTCTTTGAGGGCAACCCACTGAGTTCCACCACCTCTTTTCCCAGAAAAAAAGCCCTAGATTTTCACATAGGCATTATAACACCTAGATCAGTGTCAACAGACTTGTATTCAAGTATGTGACCTAGTAATGGAAGCAAGGGTGGTAGATTCCTAGGTACCTGGTTGTCTAGGCTCCTAGAGGCATGCTACCAGTCCCAAAACATTCAGAAGTTTGAAATTTATTTGAGATGATTTCTGTGCCTTCTCTCTACAGAGCCTGCTCAAGGTGGCTTACAAAGTCAAATATTCTAAGAACGTACACAATGTAAAAATTCTAGCAAATAATTAATTAAACCACTTACTTAGAGCACAAAAATAGCCTCAAATACATGGCACCTTAAAATGGGGCTTATAAAACATTTCTCGGGCTACAAGAAGACTGTAAAAATGAGTTTAAAAGATCAACTCCTTAATTAAATGCCTGGTTAAATTTGCAGATGACATCAAACTGGGAAGAGTAGCAAACACCCTTGAAGACAGAGACAGAATTCAACAAGATCTGAACACACTAGAGAAGTGGGTAAATACGAATAAGATGCAATTTAACAAGGGTAAGTGCAGGGCTGGGCACCTGTGCAACAAAAATGCAAAGCATGCATACAGTATGCATACTATCTGTACGCATACTGTATGCATACTATCACTTCTGGATAGTATTCTGGGTAGCAGTGTGGACAAAAACTTGGGGTATGGGTAGATGGGAAGCTAAATATAAGCAGTCAGTATAATGCAGCAGCGAAAAAGGCGAATGCAATCTTGGGGTGTATCAACAAAGGCATAACATCTAAATCACAGGATGTCATTGTCCCACTATACATCACATTGGTCAGACCCCACATGGAGTACTGTGTACAGTTCTGAAACTGGAGCAGGTGCAGAGGAGAGCAGTTTGCCTGAGAGCCAGTTTGGTGCAGTAGTTAAGCGCGTGGGACTCTCATCTGGAGACCCGGGTTTGATTCCCCACTCCTCCACTTGAAACCTTGGGTGACCTTGGGCTAGTCACAGCTCTCTGGAGCTCTCTCAGCCCCACCCACCTCACAGGGTGTTTTGTTGTGGGGATAATAATAACATACTTTGTAAACTGCTCTGAGAGGGCAGGCATTAAGTTGTCCTGAAGGGCGGTATATAAATCGAATGTTATTATTATTATTATTATACTTTGTAAACTGCCCCGAGTGAGTGTTAAATTGTCCTGAAGGGCGGTATATAAATCGAATGTTGTTGTTGTTGTTATTATTATTATTATTTCTAAGGCTAGGGCACAAAGGCAGGGGTTGCGTGGCAGATCTTAACTGGTGGGTTGCAAAGTATGGGAGGAAACAGGCAAAATTCTTGTTTCCAAAAAGACAACAGTATGTTACCTAGACCTATAAACTCAAAATTGTTTTCCAACACATAACAACGGGTTACGTTTCCTGTAAGTGGGCTTATATTTTAAGCTTCTCTGGAGGAAAAGGAGACTCTGAATTAAAGCCAACTATCCTGCACAGAAGTTCTTCCTAGAACGGTGAAGCAACAGAACATGAGATAAACACACAACCACCCACTGGACGGTGAGATCAACAGACCTTTATTGTATGGCTCTCTGAAGTGTGGCAACCGGCGAAGAAGAAAACAAATACCGCCTAGACAACAGTGCTGTCTAGGGAAGTCACATCACCAAGTTATATATGGCACAAAACTCTCCTGCCCGCTATACTGCAGATCTCTATCCAGAGGACGGAGAACTCCCTCATCTAAATGCCAGTTCTCAGATAAGCAGATGTGGTTTTCAATAAGCAGATGTGGTTTTAGAGACAGCGGCATGTGAGCTGGTGCACTGTAGCAGTTAGAATGCTGGGCTGAGATCGGAAAGAGCCAGGTTTGAATCTCCAATATGCCTTGGAAGCTGACAGTGCAATCCTAAACAGAGTTGTGGGATAAAAAAGCAGGAGGGGAGAATGTCATAAGCAGTTTTGGATCCCCGCTGCGAAGAAAAGTGGGGTATAACTAACTCACTAAATAAAAGTATTTTAAAGTCATAACATCTAAAGGTAGACAAAAATGCCAATTGCAGTATGCATACTTACAGTAAGACTCAAGAATTGGCACCTTGAATATTCTCTCTCACACTATAAACCTCTGGCTATTTGTATAGTGTAGCCTTGTACCGTGGAGAACAGGACCACAGGACTCTTATAATTATGACACAGCTACTAGCAAGTGACTAATAGTCATATCCTTTCTAAGAAGAGTTTTAAAGAACAATTTGTGCCAGGACCAGAAAATTAAAAACACGCAGTTCTAAGCTCTCAGAGCGTCACGCTTCAGGAGGCATTTCTTCTTTTGCACCAATGCTGCTTTGGGTGACGGGTGCCAGAGTCCCTTTGGGACAGGCTTCTGTGGTTTCCCGGTGGCTGCTGTGGCTGCCAATACAGCACATGGCCATGGGTTGCCACATGAAAGATTACCCCATAGCTTCCCTGCTCTGATCCCCCAACAGGACCCGTAGCCTCTCACAACATTTTGTCAAGGTTTTTTGAAGAAATACCGCAACTGAATATCACATCAATATAACATGACGACGATATGTGTACCAGGTTCTCTAAACTCCCAGCTTTCATTTTTTTAAAAAAAGTATATAGCCCCTTTGGTTGCCTTTCCCTCTATCTCCCTGCAATGAAAGAGGACAGAGACTTACTTTTTAAAAAATGGAAGCTGAGAATTTAGAGAAGCTATTAAACATATTAGTATAATGGTATTTATATGTAACAATAGCCAATGGCCATTTTTTTAAAAAAAAATCAAAAGCCACCCACCATGAGGGGGTGAAAATGGCAACTGTGGGGAAAATGGCTGCCATGTGGGTGGGACTTAGAACATCCAAACTTCCCCTCTCACATGACAGCTATTCATGCTTCATTACAATCTTTCCTAAGTTTTGCGAAGGATCAGGGGAAAACTGGAGAAACCCCGGGGATGTGCCCAAATGCACCATGATGCTGTAAGGAAGCGGTGAGGGGAAATCACTTCCCACCACCACTGACCCTGGGCCCAGACAAACAACCTCTGTAACCTCTAGTATAGACTTCACAAGATGTCATTTCAATCTCCAGCAAGCTCTCCTATAAATGTGAGTGATCCAATGAATCTCTCTAGGCTCTTCCCAACAATGAAGGAAGTGTCAATTACAACATATACTGGTTTATTTAAAATATGCATAGGGGGCGAGAATGCAGGAAGGGCACGGAAGGTTTTAAAAAAACAAGTAGGGGGGGGTTAAAATGGGGCCTAACGTTTTGTGGACAGTCTTATCAATCATACAGGGACTCCAGCTTAGTAACTGGGATGGTGGTGGGGGACTAGAGGAAGGGAAAGCACTATTCTGTTTGCATTCACCACAGATACAAGTATTTATTTCTTTATATACCCTGCTTTTCTCCCAAATGGGGACCTCAAGCAGCGTTCTCCCATCCCCTGCTTCATCCTCTCAACAACAATCCTGCGAAGCAGCTAAAGCTGAGACAGCGGTTGGCCCCATGATGCCCAGCAAACATGGTGGGTGGCGGTGATGGTCTCGGACCGGGGGCTCACCAGGCACGGCCACTGCCACGCCTGAGATCTGGGGTCCTTGAGCCTCACGGGGAAATCCCTTCTCCGCACTCCGGTTGCAGTGTCCAGCGGCCTCCCCTCATTACCTGCTTCGCCGCTTCCTCCAGAGACAAAGCGCTCCTGCTTCCGCCATCTGAGGGCCAGGATTGCCTCGGCCCTTCCTTCATGGGCAGCGCCAGCCCGTTCTTCCCGCCCAGGGGGACCATCACTGGGCCTTTCCTCAACCGCCCGGATGCTCTTCCTTGGCGCTCTTTTCCGCCCTGGGAAGGGGCTCGGTCTCTGCCCACACACGCAACCCCTTCCCTCCATATTTCCCCAGGCAGAGGGGGCGCCTCGCCCCTTGGATCTGAAGGCCCCCATTTGACTATTCCTCTCAGCCCCATTTATTTATTTAAAAAGCAGTCTTAGTTGAAGAAGCTGGTGCTTCTGGGTCAATTTATCCCTATGCCTTCCTCCTCTTCTGGGTGCCTCAGGTTCTGCCCCCCCCCACCCCGAGTCTCTCCTCCTCGTGCAAAAAGGCTCCTTTCAAAAGACAAGGGCAGACCGGGGGCCTTCAGCAGGCCCACGACACGCAGAGGGCACTGACAGCTTCCTTTGTCTCCTTGTGGGCTGCACTGCAAAATGGAGGAGGGTTCACAGCACCCCTTTTGGAGGGAAGCCTAACAGAGGCCCTGAGGGAACAGGCCAGAAGCAAGGGGTTCCCATAGCAACAGGCCCAGCGGCTGTCCATCAGCCATAAACATTTCAGACTGGATTTTGTTACAATTCAAGCCTGCGCAGGGAAAAAGGCCCATTCCCCTTCACACTCTGGCCTACTGCACTCTCTAGCTAGATCTACCATACAATCATAGGTAGCAACGTGGTGTGCCTGGCAAAGAGCTACCATTAATTCGTTGTTAATTCCTTAAAATTCTGGATGACCCAAACAGAATTCTCTCAAAGCCTGGGATGCAGACACCCAACCTGGCTGCCATTACTGTAGGTATTTATTTTGAATCTGGATCCCTGCCTTCACCCAGCTGGAATCAGGAGCAAAGCAGGTGGCAATGCCTGCTCCCCCCTTCACCTGGCTGAGGTCAGGAGCAGAGTAGGTGGCAATGCCCGCCCCCCTTCACCCAGCTGGGATCAAGATTGGAGCAGGTAGCAATGCCCGCTTCCCAACTTCACCATGCCAGGATCAGGCGTGGAGCAGGAGGCAATGCCCACCCTCCTGACTTCACCCGGCTGGGATCAGGTATGGAACAGGAGGCAATGCCCCCCCCCCCGTTCAACCTGCTGGAATCAGGTGCGGAGCAAGAGGCAATGCCCCCCCCACTTCACCCAGCTGGAATCAGTTGCAGAGCAGGAGGCAATGCCCGCCCCTTCAGTCAGCTGGGATCAGGAGTGGAGCAGGTGGCAATGCCCGCCCCTTCAGTCAGCTGGGATCAGGAGTGGAGCAGGTGGCAATGCCCGCCCCTTCAGTCAGCTGGGATCAGGAGTGGAGCAGGTGGCAATGCCCGCCCCTTCACTTGGCCGAGGTCAGGCACAGAGGAAGTGGCCATGCCCCCCCCCCCGCCTTCATTCAGCTGTTATCAGTGACAGAGGAGGAGGGAATGCCCACCTGCCTGTCCTCCCCTTTCTAGAGCCTGTTGTATTTTTCCCCACAGCGGGCTTTGTTGCTAGTGATTCTATGATTCTAACCATCCTCTAAGCAGCCTTTGTCCAGCCTAAGTTAAAGGGCTCTTCCTCCAACAGAAAAGCTGTGTATGTTGGAGGAAGTCTCCTTAGTCTAGAGGAAGATTTCAAACTTTGCTCAGTGGAGTGAGAGGATAGGGGTAGGATCCTCCACACAGACTTTACCAAGCTGTTGGCGACATTACCTGCTGTTCCAGAGGAACTACTGAAAGGCATTTGGGGAGATGTCTGTGGTATGGTGACAAGAAAAAAGTTTCCAAACAGTTTTATGCCATTCTGTGTGGTCACGGAAGATACGTGGGAGGTGGTAGACAGCCTTCAGATATCTAGGGCCCAGGCCATTTAAGCCTTTAGCAATCAAACTCAGTATTGGCAATCAAGCGTAGAAACAGATCAGTATTCAGTGCAGCTCTTCACAGAAAGATACCAGTCAACAGACTTGTTGCTGCATTCTGGAGTTATCACACTTTCCAAATGGCTGCCAAAGACATTCCCACAGTGTGTGTAGTCCAATCTGGAGGCTGGGGTTGGCACATCAAGTGACTCAGGAAAAAGGCACTCCTGGCCACAGATGCCATCTGGGAATCAAGTAGCAGAGCTGGTGTCACACAATACTGTGTATTTAGTAACATACATTGAAAGATGAAATGCTTAAGAAGCCTTTCGACATTAATGTGCACCTGGACATTAATGTGCATTCGACATTAATGTGCATTAATGTGCACCGCGGCGAAGTGAGCCGCGAGCAAATTGGGAGTTCATGACGTCATTGCCTTTGGGCTTGCTTGACTAAAAGCATTCAAAAGGTCTTGGCCCCAGTGGTTTTATGCGCCTTCCTGTGTGTCTTCAACTAATGCAATCAACTAGGGAATAAAGGCAGAACAAGCAAAAATCCACAGCTCTGGTATGTCCTCTTCCCAATCACTAAAATTTACGTCTACTTCTAAATGTGAGCGGAGCAGCACAGAGGTGTCAGACAACACAAGATGGAGAGGAGTGGCCACATTGGTATGTTCCAGCAAACACAAAGGAGTCTTGGGGCAACCTGAAGGCCAAGAAACTCACGTGTCCATTTCATCAGTGTAAGAGAACAGACCTTGTGAGAGTTCAGTTATTAACATCTCGCATCCACTTTCAGTCACTAAGAAGGGGCGGGACCCCTGCTTTAGCCACATGCATGCACGGAAAGAATGAGATGTTCCATCCATTCCACCATTGAGATTCTGAGCAATTAACCTAAATAACGATGCCGTTCTACTATGCAAGAGTTATTGCAGCCTAAAACCATAGTAACTCTGCACTGTAAGGTCACTGGTTCAATTAAGTAATCCAGAGAGAAGCACACATCCTTAAAACTGGTTTCTGAAACACACAGTGGCTACAAGATGCTGTGTCTGTTGTAACTTTTAACTGCCCCGTAAAATTCATCTGAATGAATTACTAGCCACTGAACGGTCGGAAGAAAACAAACAGCAATGAGGAAGTTATGGTTTCACAAAAAGGTAGATTATAACTACATTTGGGGATGAGGTGTTATATTCTTAATATCTAAAAATCTATTTTAATATACCCATTCTTCTATTTGGCCCACCAATCCTGGTGCAATATTGTAGCGGAGGTATCTTGGGACCTGTGCTGAGCATCATTGTCTAATTAAGCGATTAAAAGGGCAAATATAACCTTTAAGGTACAACTTTAAACACTGACATAGAGGAATTTCGGTTTAAAAAGTAAGATTTGCTTCCATGTAATTTAAAAATGAAGGTTCACCCAGCAATTCTCTGATTGGAATTTGAAACTACACAGGGCAAGCAATGTCATAACTCACAATAAGACCAAAAATTCCATTTTTTTATCCATTCTGCAGAACTTAAACAGACAGAAGAAATGTTAAAGGACTGCTGATGTGGTCTAGCTAGGGATATGAGCAAGTTGCCTTAGATGATAGAAGGTTCACCGGGACCCAAACATATATACTCCCCTCCAGATCATTCTAAAAGCACTTTTTCTTAGCATTAGTCTCAGGTCAACAGAAGTCTGGCTTACCTGGTTATTCCTACAGTGCTGGAAAACACTTAGCCCCCTCCTTGCCCGATGGGGCAACCTCACCTATGCTGCTCAGCAGGGCTTTTTTTCTGGGAAAAGAGGTGGAGAAACTCAGTGGGTTGCCAGCACAGGGGGGCAATTCCTGGCAGGAGGTGATGCCCCTGGTAGCACATGCGCGCACACAAAGTGCGCGGATGCTCCCAGGACCAAACAATGACATCACTTTGGGTCAGATGGAACAGGGGGAGAGTTTTTAAAAGTTTAAATTGCGCTCGGAGAAAATGGTCACATGGTCGGTGGCCCCACCCCCTGATCTCTAGACAGAGGGGAGTTTAGATCGCCCTCCGTGCCGCTCCAGCAACGCGGAGGGCAATCTAAACTCCCCTCTGTCTGGAGATCAGGGGGTGGGGCCACCACCGGCCATGTGACCATTTTCAAGAGGTGCTGGAACTCCATTCCACTGCGTTCCAGCTGAAAAAAAGCCCTGCTGCTTAGTTAAAAATAATATAATGACCATGAAAAGACTGCAACCTCCAGAAAAGCCTATTGTTTTAGGAGGAGATCCTCTCATTTGCTACTCAAAAATGCTTCTCTGCCTTAGGGCTCAACATTGCCCAGTAGCTTCAGACACGTCCCTCATAACACCCACATCTGTTACAGAAAGGTTAGCTTTGAAAGACTGGTGCAATTCACCTCTGTGTTAATAGAAGAATGGGGAAAGGCATTTTTTATATTACACATGATGTGGAAAGCTTTCCATCCCAAAGAAGAACTCACCCACTGTTGACTAACCGACAAGGTGCGCTATTTATTTTTTAACTAGCTGAAAATTGGATTACCAGGCCTGCTTTGCATGCTGTGTTCAAGTTCTTAGGAAATTAAACTATATAACATGTCTGGTACAGTAAACCAATGGACGGCTTCAAATAGTAATCTGCAATTATGTAAAATTTAATCAGCCATCAGATTTAACTCCAACAACATAATTGCAGTTTAGCGTTCCAAGTAGAGGTGCAAGGAATAAGCAACTGTCATTTCTATTTTCTACATCAACCAAGTAGAGGTACAACATATAAGAAGAAATACGTACTTTAGTTCTACCGGATGATACAAGGCATTTCCCCCCCTAAACTTTGTTGACACTTGGATCAAATTGCTTCTCCTTTCTCCCTTAGGCATGGTATCTCTGTCGAACGGTTCTACGACTTACAAGAGCAGATGCCTATTTGATTATCCAGTGTCTACCACTTGCTCCCTGAAAAGCTGAATTGCTGTTATTCGTAGTTGCAGTGGATAAGCACCTAAAAACCACACAGCGTGACTGTGAAGGACTTTGACTTTGAATGGCTTTGAAGGACTTGTCTCTAACAGACCACTTGCAAGCAGGCCACATTTGCCACACTTAAAAATTGTAAGTAGTTTCCTGCAGGTTCTCCAAGATACCTCATTGTCCAGAGGTACCTTCTCCAGAAAACTGGAGACTGAGAGCGGGACCACAAGTGACGCCTGACACAGGTTGGACACTAGTCAGCTTCCCTCAAGTTTTGATGGGAAATGGAGGCGTCCTGGTCTTGCAGCTTGGCTCTCCGACTGCTGTCCAATGGACTTTTCAACTGTCACTTGTCCAACATTCTGCCAAGCTGCCTACATTTCCCATCAAAACTTGAGGGAAGCTGGCAAGTGTCCAACCTATGTCAGGCGTCACTTGTGGTCCCGCTCTGAATGATCTTGCAGCAAGGGAGGTCCAAAAGGATTTTGGTCCCTTCCAGCTGGGATTCCATGAAGAGCAGAGGCACATTTTGTTCTGTGCATACAGCTGCCAAGGAAGGAGGCGACACTTGGGCCCTCATGACAAGATGTGTGTATTAAAAGAAGATGGGAGAGATAGCAAAGAAGCCAATGCAACAGATAGAAAACAAATGGTGGAAAGCACGCGGGAGCGCCTTTTTGATCTATTTAACAATGTAATCCCTTTGACGCTTTCCTGGGAGTAAGCCCATTGAACAGACTACAGCAGGATTCTGAGTAGACCTGTTCAAGATGGCACTGTAAATGTCCTCCTGACATGAAGTGCTTCTTCTACATTCTGTTTTATGTTACGGTATTTATTAAAATATTTTAACCTCACCTTTCCGTGTGGTTCAAGGTAGCAAGCAACAGTAGATTAAAAGCAATTACAGTGAAAACCAAAATAAGCGAACAATCCAGATGCGCCAAACTGCGCCAACTGAGTATTTACAGGGCAGATTTCAAAAAATACCAGTGGAACAACACCTCTGCCCATGTGGTCTTAAATCAGGTGGAGGGCATTGTACACATTGCTCTTTCAGAATCAATTTCTTGTAAATTCTTCCGGCTTAACTGAAGAATGTAATAATATTTTATTGGCTGATGTTTTCCATCTTGTTACTCTTAAAGCGACTACTTTTATTTTTCTCTCAAGAAATATAAGAAAGAAGTTGAGTTTGGCTAATTCTGCAAAAATTATAGCCAAACTGTAATTTTATGGGGGTTTTTTCTGCTTCCTCTTGTTGCTTTTTTTATCATTCTAGTTTTAAATTTTAAGTTTTATCTTGCCGTGTAAATATGTAATTATGTCTTAACGCTTTCGATATAGCATATTGATATATGGTGCATATGCTGGAATGTTGTGGCCTATGGCTACAACAATGGACTATTATTATAAACGATTCCTTACTTACCCCTCCCCCAGACGCCTGTCATTCAAACCCCCTCAAAAGCCCTGACAGACAGACAGGCTCCTCAGGGAGGCCCCCCCCCCCATAGAGCAGGGGCCACAAGGGAGGAGACTTGAGCTCTGGCTGACGGTGAGGTGGGATTGCCAGCAGATGGGTGCCTGAAGATTGTAGCGGCGCCCAGGGACATATGGAAGGAGACAGTAACGGCGGTCATCATAATCCATGCCAAGAAGAGCGTAGCATGCCTTGCCTATTTTACACCTACTCCGTATGGCAGCCTACTTCTTGGACACACAGCATCAACCTGTATGTTACTTCCATTTTCTGTACAGCACCTTCTGCACCATTCTTGTGCAAAGCGTAACTGGCAATGGTGCGGAACGTCGTCGTCCCCCCTGCAACTTCCAGAATCAGGAAAAAAAGGTTGTAAAAGACCCACAGGATTTTCCCATCACGCGATCTAAATGCCTGCCTTTTCCTTCCATCTTGTTGAGCCTCTGAAGACAAGTGCCACCCTACATAGAGGGTTTTACTCTGCCACTGCATAAAACAGGATAAAAACGAGAGAAGATCTCCACCGTGTAAACTGTTAGGATGCTAGCACAGTTAACTGAACAGGCCCACTCTGCGCTTGTGGCCAGAGAAGCAGCCGCCGCAAGAAAGGGTTCAAAGAGCTATCCAGTAGCAGCAAAAACAACAAATTGCTCCTCATTTCAACAGAGACTGGAACCAAATGCCAGGACCCTCACATTGGCTCATTTCACAAGGAAACTTCTGCACTTATTCCAGCTCTAAAAGGGTGAGGAAAGAAGACAGAGGACACCCTTCTGTAAGAGAGTGAGCCAAGAATACAACACTTCTTAGTTAAAGAAACAAATATTGGGGCAGGGGGCATGATGGAGGCTTATGAATTTATGTTAAGTGTGGCAAATGAACTACCCTCTCTCTCTCTCCCTGTCTGGTCCAAGAGAGGCAGTGCACAGGTCTACTCTGAAGTAAGTTCCATTTTAGGCCAATGGTGCTTACTTGCAGGAACGTGTTCTTAGAATTGTACCTAGGCTTGACATTCCCCCGCCCGGGGCAGGGGATCCCGTGTTCCCATTTCCTCCCCCCTGCCCCCACTTACCTGGCCAGCAGGGGGGCATGCCCCTGGCCCCCCCCCTGGAGGTGCAGTGCACCTCTGGGTGGCACAGTGTGCACCCACGCCCAGCAGCATACCCATTTTGGGCTGAATCAGGCCCCGTGGAGGGGGTGATCTAGCCCTTTGGCAAGCGCAGGTGTGCTCCCGGGCTGCCCTTTGACCCGCATGATGATGTCATTTCCTGGAAGTGATGTCGTCATGCCAGCCAGGGGCATGCGCACAAAGGGGAACACAGCAGAAGGAGGGAGGTAAGAGCCAGCATCCCAGTCTCCCAGTGAAGGGATCTGGCAACCCGAATTGTACCACAAACCTCCCCTCTGTGCATCGGTTCATGAATTAATTCTCGGCTAATATGCCTACCCGGAACCTCCCTATTTAGAGGCAGGATGACTCTGCATCACCAAGGGGCTGGAGACGGACCACAGGGGAAAGCTACGGCCTCCCTGCAGGCTTCCCAGAAACCTCTGGTTGGGCACGGTCTGGATCTGAACCAGCAGAGCCTGTAAGCAAGCTCAGGCGCTTAGTGGCGGAGTGTGCGTCTCACTCGGGAGCGCCTCCCTAACACACCCTGCCCTGAAGCCACGCTGGATTCCAGAAGCTCCTCCCTTCCCTTATCAGAGACCTGTCAGTCCAGTCAAGGGCGGGTGCTGCTCCCTCGGGCAGTACAGAACTCCTCTCTGTCGCCTTTCCTCACACAGGGAGGAAAATCACACTTCCCGCCTTGGTAAGCCTCGTAGGAAAGCACCACAGGCTGCTTTTGTGGCATGCACAGCAAACTAATGATGAGAAACAGAAGTCCCAAATTACTTTGGGACCCAGCAGTCAGCAGAAGTCCACATTTCCTTGTACGTACAGAAATTAAGGCCAACTGCCCTGCCTTTCCGCTTGCCTGCCCTCCTCCCTCTTTCCAAAATTCCGTCGGCTGCCAAGATGTAATAAAATAAAATAAAATGACCCAGCTGTGGTTGGCAGCCCTACTTGGAAAAGATTCAGAAGTGAGCGTCAAGGAACTGCCTAAAAGGAAATTCACATGAATAAACACAAGAAGTAATGATACAGCTTGTCTACAGAAAATAATAAAGGGAAGATTAGTGAGGTAGTCGCAGGTTCAACGTTAAAAATAGCTTCGCTACAGAAACAATCTGGCAAAGTCCCACACAGCCCGGGGAAGGTACAAATCTTCCCTGGATTTTAAATCTAGAATTAGAACCTCTGTCAAAACGCTTGGCGTAGGAGACCCATACCACACCTTTCATTTCCGTCCTCTACATGCTAAGAATACACTTCATTTTCCAAAAGGTGTCCAGTATGTCCAGAACAGACTTGGGGTGCAGGGAACTTCTCTCCCTAACAGTGTGTACCATTTTAAGGAACTGGGTATTTTGTCAATGCAGTATGTGAAGTGGGCCCCCATATATGCACTCCGGGAATCTGGGATTACTTCTTATCAAGCATTTCAGCAGAGGATGAGATTCCCACAGCAGGAACCAGCATGCTACAAAATTAAAAATATGCCATCGCTAAGATACTCTCTACTTCCCACGCTGTATAGTCCCCAAGACACTTGTACAGTGATGGTAAGGAGAGAAGGGTCATCAGTCGGTTAATTAACAGCTGTTCACCTTTGATTACTGCCGCGAGTTCAATAAACTATGAACCAACTGTAGACTTTCTTCTCACATCGCTACTGGTCAGATGCTGGGCACTCAGAATCAGAGGACTCGGGAGTTTGGGGGGCCGTGACATCACTTCTGGGCAAAACCGGAAGTGTTATCATGTCACTCTAGGAATCGCTGGAAACTCTCGTTTTTCCCATAGTTTTCGGGGATTCCTAGAGCGATGTGACGCCAGCATTGTGTTTATTTTTCTTTCATCGCTGCTCTGAGCAGCAGACGCAGCAGCTCTACTGAGGACCAGGTTCTGCCTTCAGGTGTTCCTCCGACATGACTCATCAGAATTCAGCCCAAAGCGATCAGGCATTCAAACAACAATTCCAGCTCAAGTGTCAAAAAAGCCCTATGATGCAAACAGAAACTGCTCAAAAGTCGTGCTGCAAGAATTGCCCATTACGGCCATTCCCCGCATCTCAGCTCTCCCAACCAGCCTCAGTTCTGCAACAGCAGCACGATACTCAGGCACTTATTACTGATAGGGAAGGAAACCTGTACTGCTGTTCACCATTCCGCTCTCTTCCCCGTACCATGCCTCTTGCCAAGGGACAAGAATTAATTTAAAAAAAAAAAGTAGTTCTAAAGATTCACAAAATGGTGAGTGAGAGGAAAGGCAAGGAGGGGACAAACAGTTACCCATCACTAACAAGCTCAAACTGAAACTTAATCTCAACATAACAGAGGTGCTACTGGTAGGGGGGAAGGAATGGGGTATCTCTGGTTCCGCATGGGGTTGCACTCCTGTTAAAGAAGCAGGCTCATAGCTTGAGGGTGCTGCAGGACCTGGGCCTCCTGCTGGATAAACTGGTGGCCAGAAATGCCTTTCACCAACTTTGGCTGGTGAGCCAACTGCAGTGTTTCCTGGGCAAGAAAGTTCTTGCCACAGTGGTGCATGCCCTAGGAACATCGAGACTAGATTACTGCAAAAAAGCTCCATGCGGGGCTGCCCTTAAAGCCCGACTGGGACCTATGACTGATACAGAATGCTGTGGCCAGAATGGTGTGCATCATAGAGACTATAACACGGCATACTTGCTCTATCTTCCCTGGCTCTCAATCTGGCTCAGTTCAAAGGGCTGGTGTTGACCTTTAATGGCTATCCGGCTATCCAGCATATTTTAAGGACCACCTTCTCCCATATAACAACAACAACAACAACAACAACAACAACAACAACAACAACAACAACAACAACAACAACAACAACCATTCGACTTATATACCGCCCTTCAGGACAACTTAATGCCCACTCAGAGCGGTTTACAAACCTACCCATCTACTCCAGTCATCTTTGGAGGTCCTGCTTTGGGTGCCCTCATCAGCTGAGACTAGATGGGTAACAAGACACAAAAGGCTTTCCCCAGTAATAACCGTTCCAATACACAAACTATACACGTTCCAATACACAAACTGTGTATAGTTTGTGTATTGGAACGGAGACTAGATGGGTGGCAACTAGGGTTGTCAGGTCCCTTCCCCCTCTCGACAGGAGGTGGGGGTACCCGGCATTCACCTTTTTTCTTTCATCGTGTGTGCACAAAGCATGTGTGCGCTTCTAGTGCTGTGCAATGACTCTCAGGAGTGATGTTGTCGCACCCCACTGAGAGTGTGCCCGAGTGACCTGTTCCCCTGCCTTTCCCCCCACTGGCCAGGTAAGTGGTGGCAGAGTGGGGAGGGTGGGAGCAGGGGACCTGGCGGCCACCCAAGGGGCAGTCGTCTCTGTTGTGGCACCAAAACATTAAAAAAACTCCCTCCCCAGAGAGATCTGTCTGTCTCCTGCTACTGCTGTCTTCCACTTGTTTCATGCGGTATACCCCCAATAACTGTTACTGGCCCTCCTCCCTGGTTTTGCCATTGAGTGTTCATATGCTTTTATTGAATTATTTCATATATTATTTTAAATGCTGTTTTAATGTTCAAATCAATGCCTTGGGAGCCTTATTTGAGTGGAAAGGTCGCATTAAAATAAAGAAAAATAAAGGGAATATACAGTAGATCTGAGATCCCCAGCATTGTGCTCGGGGGGGGGGGGTGCCACGATGTCTGCTGTTCTGCCTCCCAGCACCCACCACACCTGCTTCCTGAAGGAAAACCCAAAGGGTCTTGAATAGTACAGGGGGGGAAAAACCCAATACTGAGCTTTGGGGCATTCCTGCTTGAGTAGCTAAATGCTGCTCTTTCCCCAGGCAAACCCATCCTAGCGACGCACCCTCAGCGAGGCCATGGAAACAGGCTATCATGTACCTCTGGGCTTGGAAAGCCCTGCCTGTAGCTGTACAGGAGTCAGCTCTCTGCTCTCTTTCGAAACTGAGCCAACCCTGCTTACTCACTTATGGGATGACGCTTGGCTTGGGACCTCCCAGCGTCCTGCGGTTGGCCTGCTCCTGGGGCAGCCAGTTAGTGGTGGCACCCACAGCCCCTTCTCAAAATTCCAAAAATGCCCACAAGGCCAACCAGGTTGGGGACCTCTACGACAGACGGTCACATGACATGCTCAACCACATTCTAATCAGCCGGCATAACGGCGCCCAGAGGCATTATTTCCACTCCCTGGGTTCAAACTCTGGCTCAGGGTCGAACTAGATGCACAGGTTTTTAAAGAGTTGGATCTGGGTTCTCCACAGCCACACAGCAACTGTGAGGAATGGCTGCTTAATAAAATAAAGGAGAACCTAAATGGCCTCAGAAGGCCACCTGTATTCCCTCCCAGATGTTTCCTGTGTCAAAATAGCATGGGGGAAGGTATTTCCCTGTTTTTACTGCTCCGTGTGCGCAGAGTACTCCACATGGAGCAGCAAAATCAGAAACACCCCCCGCCCCCTGCTCACTATTGTTGAAAATGACTTGAATTACTTGGGTCCTGAGACCCAACTTGGGTCTCAGGAACCCAGACCCAAAGTCTTTAAAAACCTGCACCTGTAGTTTGACCCTCAGGTAGACCTAAACTGAATGCTGTGCCTCGAGTGAGATATGTGAATTATTCTTACCTAGATTTTCATACAAGACTGAGTGTATGAAAAGATCTTTAGTCAATAGACTAAAGTAGGCAGATGGGATATGGGCCATTTCCACACGTCTTACCTTCTGCTGGAACACTGCGGAAGACAGCGTCTTCGCACTCAAAATTGCACCAGGAAGACGCTGTCATCTGGGATTTTTGCACGAAATCATGTCTTCCTGGTGCAATTTCGCGTGCGAAGACGTGATGTTCCGCATTGTTCCGGCAGAAGGTAAGATGTGTGGAAACGGCCGTAGTTTCAAGCTCCATGCAAGTTCTAGGTGACTCTGGGGGTCCCTTCCAACTCTATGATTCTCTGTTTGCTGAAAAGGAGACATCTGGAATCCTACAGCAAAAACCATACATCAAACGTAAGGGGAAGCAAAGAGGGAATCAAGGGAAAGAAGATAACTGCAGTTAACCACTCATTCCCACTTCAGTGTTCTAATTGCTGTTTTCCTTCCGTATCTACTGAAGGTATCCTCTACTTAATACTACTTGCCTCAGAATTCATCTTCCCAGAATGGTCTTTGTTGCAAATGTTCATACTTAGTGGGATGAGAAGCACGTGCTCCCTGCCCCCTCCCCGATCCTCGCTAAAACATGTATGAAGCGGAATG